>NC_083598.1:78071713-79321713 GCF_020882245.1 Rhopalosiphum padi
ATGTGTTGTGCACCATGTTTTAGGATCAGTGTGATTTTCAATGTATACTGTAAATATTATACATACATTATTGTTTAAATACATAGTATGATTTTTGTGTCCTCAAATTTGCATTTGATTGCAGTTATGACTGTTATGAGAGACTATATATTAAATTTATGTGTAAGAGTATTCGAAGCCACTGAAAGAGAAAAATATACTACCTACATAAATTCGGTACTTATACCTTTTTCACGATGCATTCGAATACATATTTAATTAAATTCAATTTTGATTAGAATGTTCTTATTTTTTTTTTTATAGGTAGTTGTTATTTTGTATCGATTACCCGTGTTGCTTTCATTTGTTTTTTTTTTACTAAAATTTTTCTCGTTTCGTATTTAATTAGTACAATACAATTATATTGGTAGTCTAATTAATATATTTTTTTTTTCTAAAATATTCAATGTTCAACGGCTGTGCATCTATCGTGTCCTTATTATATTATATTTTGTATACCTATTGCTGCTGTATTCACACAACGCGTATACCCTTCATCAAATTAGGCGCAAGAGGAGGAAAACAAACGAAACGGTTTTACTTTCGTTTGTCGTTGTCCGTTGAAAAAAAAAAGCGTAATAAAAAAAAAATAAAACGAACGCACAAAAAAAACTACGACCATCAATTTTTAAGGTAAAAAAATGTAAAACTTTCTAAAACTCGTTTCTGAGGCACAGTACTCGCCGCTATGGTGGTTGTGACGACGACGATGTAGACGGAGATGGCAGCGGAAGGGGGCGCGAAAACATTGTAAACAGACGCACAGCGAAAATCAAGTCCAGTCACGTAAGTATATGGTGGCGGAAACTTGTATATATGCAGGCGTAATTCGAAACTCTGACCGTTTTCTCGGAGCCTATACAGTGCGAGTGCGATGCCTACGGCTGTGCATTTTCATATGTATAATACTCACAGTATATATACAGAATGTTTTATATAAAACATACTCACACTCATATTTTTCTTTAATATAATGAATTTAATTAAACTCTGATTTTAGGAATTTTCAAGTACATCTTATTATTACACCGTTTTTTAAGAATTCTTGAGATTTTTTTGTAATACTTAAGAAGTGTCCTGTTGTAACACAAACCTGTTTTTCAAATGAGCACCACGCTCCCCCATTTTTATAATAAGTTATTTAATGGATTATGTTCCTAATTATTCAAAATTTAAACGAGTGGTTTTTCAGTTATTAAAATGTTTCTATTCAGAATTGTAGTCTTTGAAAATGGTACAAAATATATAAAATAGGTGTTTTATTAAATCTAGTATTTATTATACTGAGACCATTTTTACAAAATATAAATGTTGATAGATTAATATTAATCACTAAAAATTTTAAATTATTATAGTTCTCATATCTTCCAAATCTATAATCGTGGATTTTATTATACTTAATACCTACCTACACAAGTTATAAAATACAAAATTACTGGTTAAGATTTTGATTTTATTATGACCAAATATCAGAAACAATATTTGATAAATAATTTTTAGTAGTGAACTAAAATTTGAAAATATTGTTTTTAAGTGTAATATGTTTAATAATAATTCTAAAAAATATACATGACTAATTGTATTATTGAAGGAAAAAAGGGTAAGAATACTTAATTATTCACCCTGTATAACACCGTAAATTTTCGTTTCACAAACGAATAGGAACTATTATTGCGTGGGAGTGGGAAGAATTTTCGGCGATAGCATGACAGTATATACACACCGATGAATTCGGTTGAAAACATCACAATATAATATATACGATATGCCCGCGATTTTATCGGTCGCCTTGCGTATATTATTATTATTATACGCAGCCAATCGAGTTAAAAGCGCATATCCATCATATTATATTTTCTTCACAAGGAACTGAAAAAAAATCGGTCCGTTTACGTACCGTATAAATATATGTACGTCATATAATACGAATACGTACATATTTTATACGTGCAATGATATACACACACGAATATGTTAACGTACATATAATGCATCGTTTGTTTGCAGGACAAAACGGTATCACGATATATTATTATATTATACGACTTTAGCGCGCATAAAACCCGTCGCGTCCATACAAATTTTCCGAATTTTTTTTTGTATTTTTCGTTTACTTCCTCCTTCGCATATACGATATACTCATCGTGGTGATATAGTAATATATTTACATGTATATTTTACCGTTACGCACACTCGGTGATCGGATTTCGAATGCAAAATTTCCATTTAAAAAATACTAGCACGTATGCAAATTGCTCGTACATGCATACACACACACACATATACGTACATAATAAATATATTATTTCAACGATCCATTTTGAATATACCACGAGCGGACATCACGTGTACTATCGTTTATAATTTCGTATTATTATTTATATATTATACGTATAATATGTGTTATACAATGTGATTCACTATACATGCACACGCCATTTTTTGTATTTAATGATAATTTTTATCCAATTTTTGATTCTTAAAGTTATTAAATTTTTTCTATAATACCATATTTTAAAATTGTTGAAAGGGATTTAAACAGTGTCATATGGTGATACAAACTCCTATTTTTCAAATGATGAGAACTCTCCTATATTTTATTGTAAATTATTAGAAGAAAATGTTTATTTTTTTTTTTATGTAAGTATAGATGTATTTAGTTATCTAGTTTGAACGAGTATTTTTTAAGTTATTAAAATATTTATACTATGGATAAAAGTCATTAAAAATTATTTTACAAAAATAGAAAAATAGATGTAATGCCGGATATAGAATTTATTATACTTCAGCCATTTTTTATAAATTACAGATATTAAATTGTTAACTATAACATTTTCAAATCACTATGGCATAAGAGATCTTCTAAATCTATTATCAAGAAGTTATTATTTTAATCCCCATCAAAGTAAAAATGTCAAATAACTCACAAACTACTCGTTCAAATTTTAATCATGACAAGTCAAGATTTTAAGAAAAATTTTCTGTTAAATAATTTACAGTAGAAAAGGGAAATTGTTATTTGAAAAATAGCAATATGTAACTTTGCATGATACTGATTAAATAGTAAAAAATATCTTTAACATTTGAAAAAATGGTCGCATATTCTAAACTTAATAAGTTTATTTAAACATTTAAAAATTAGGCTTTGATTAAATGCATTATAGGTATTGAAGACGATAAAGGTAATAAGCATTCTTGGTGAATCAAGCTACACGCTATATTAAATTACATTTGTGTTGAGGATTTCGAGTAAATTCGTATTTTAAGCACTGCTGCTTCATAATTTGTATATAAATTATAATATTATTATATAATATGCTACAACGCGCCATATGCCGAACTACGTCACCCATCCATGCTACTATACATCCACCACGATCACTTGTACGCCTACGTCATTTATTTATTTACGCGTCCTAGTCTGAAGACGATCATCATGATAATATTAAAATGACTAATATATGCAGCAAAAATTGAAAAGATCAAATATTGGCAAACGCCATCATCAAAGAGTTACGAAATTACGTATAAAACCATATTTTATTTTTAATATTTTATTGTATGAGAATTATTGGTATACTTTTAACCGCGTGTAAACTTCTTGCTTTGATCGCTTTACATTATCCTATTTACAGTTTGAAGTTTGAACGTCAGTTTAGTAATTTTTAAATTCAACGTATAGAATATTTGTTGAGACACTAAACATTAACCCCTTTATTTTAAAATCTAATTTTAGTCATTAAATATACACACGTAGATTATAAATTTAGAAAACATTCAGTAGATTCAATGTTTTTTACAATAGCTATAATGTATAATTTAAAGCCGTAGTATGTCGTCAACTTTTGAATTTCACTGGCATTATTGTCTGGCCATCTTTATACATTCTCTGTATTTGTTAAAACTGTATAATGTTGATAATGTTTAATTTATTTAATACAGTAAAAGGTCGATCATTGAATATTAGGAAAAGAAAGAATTGTAATTTTATAAGAAGACACCGATTGATACGAGAAGAAGACTGGATTAGACTTGACGTAATACATATATATATATATATGTAATGCATGCATACCTATTACAAATAATATATTTTATACTCTAATAATATCATATATTCATATTCATACGAGTATTTTATGTAATTTATCTATATATTTTCGGCAAACTCACATGCCTACTACAATATTTTGAAATATTAGATACACTTTATTTTTGTGCATTTATCTTAATATTTATGCTTTCGCTGATCACGAGATATCCAACTTTTTAGCTGGGTTGTTAAATACGTGATCAGTAAATGCATTTGAGTAAGTACTCAAAACATTGAATTGGGGATGCTGAGCATGTTCTTAGTTTTGGGAAAAGCACAAACGTCTAGAAAAAAAAACCCTAAAAATGGATTATTAGAAATTGTTAAATCGTATAGTTGTAATATCATTCAGTGCGAACAGCTTTTAACACACTACTAGTTTACTTTTTTTTTTTTTTTAAATTGTAGAATTACTTTAATTATTCCTACGTGTCTATGTTTTTGTTATTATACGATAACGATATTGACACATTATTCTTTTATTGTCAGAAACTACACTTTCCGCCACCCATATAATATATGTTTATTGTTTGAGTATATGTTAACTGTCAATCATCATAATGAACTATAAAATATATATAGATTTTTACTATCGTTATTATTATTCTATTTTTTCAAAATAATGCATTTTATTTTTACGAAGGAGTGTTGGTATATAAACTGATTGGTGAACTATTTCGAAATGAATGACAGTTATATCAGTCAAAACCACTCGACTGTTCATGATTACATTTTAACCGAGTTCAACTCGGTTATTTATCGCAAACTTTGAGGCACGCAACATAGCAAATGGTTTTAAACATATTAGTGATCTCAAAGCATAAAATGGACTTATATACAATGATGAATAGAAAGAGATTTTATATCAACACAATACCACAATATATTATAATGTTTGATCTGTAAAATACACGAATATTTTTATTGTAAACATATATATAACATATCACCTCTATTATAAAAATACGTTTCGTAACACTATATTAATGAAATCATTCTTAAATATAATTCACTTACATACTATAATAATTTCGTCAGTTGGTTAATAATTGTATACGCTTTATACATACAAAAATCTAAGAACAAGAATATGTATTTTATTGCTTTATTTATAAAAAAAATCTACTTATCAATATATTAATATATATATATATATGTATGTATATATGTATATATAGCTTTTAAATTAAATGTTAAAATTTGATGTATAGGTAACGGAATAGCTAATAATACTTATAGTAACTATTTCATTTTATTCTGTCAGATAGTTAGTGAAAACAGTTTAAAATGTTATTTAATATCGTGAAGGTTTATAGTTAATTATTTATGAAATTTCATTAAAAAAAACTTAATTAATTTGTTATTTTTTATTTAAATTTATTCTTTGATTTTTTTACATAGGTAAATATTTTTGTAGATACAGGAATTTAAAACTTTTAATTAAAAATATTAAAATAATTTTTACACAAAATAGTGCTAACAAAATTGTACATCACAAAGTTCTCTTCAAGGTTTATCACTACGCAGTGCTTAAACAATTTATGACTAACTAAACTTTTTATAATTGTATAATTTTAACGTTCTACATTAGTTTGAGATTCACAAGATTAATAAAAAAAAAACAATGTTTCTTAGAATTTATCCGACGTGTAAAAAGTTACGAAAACTCTACCTCTACAAATGCTTTTTATAAGCCAAATGTACTTTTGAAAATACCTACGTAGAAAATTATAATAAAATTAGTCACACAGTAGTGTTAAACAGAATAATAGACACGAAAAGTCGCACAATTGCCAAACCTATTTATTTAATTTGTAAACAACCAAACAACAAAATAGAATTTAATGTGCCATTTTAATTTCAAGAATTTTCGCATTAATTTTTATTTATTAGTATTATCATTGTTATTATTGATTTAAAATATTTATTTTAAATATGTTTGCTATATTATACATATATATATATATAGCAAATATCGTGTATAAATATATAATATATTAGCTAAATAATTATGAGGTTAAGTTATATAATATCATATTTATAAAATACATAGTATTATATTTAATCATATTTTAAACAAACATAACAATGAAAAAAATTACCAATTAATAAATGCACAAAATAACTGTGAAATATAATTTCAAGGATGACTTAAGCTTTAAAAACTTATACTTGATTTCTGAGAAGTACTTACAAATTAGTCTTTTTAAGTTTATAATGTATATAAGTTAAAATGTGCCACTTAAAATTGATGCCAACCTGAAAAATTAAAATTAATTTAATGTTTTTATTTAAATGTTTCATTAGATAATTTGAACATAATACTAAAACTAATTTTCCAACAAATTGAACTGTTTTAAAATAATAATAATTTATTTTTATTAATTAACTTATACACTTAGCAAATTAATTCATGCAAATATAATTTTTCTGATAAAAATATATTTAAGAATATTCTATGGAATATATTATTTTCTTTAAGCTTTCCGAATAAAAATAGAGGTAGATATTAATAGGTAAGTAAATTTTTTAATGTGTGAAAACATGATTAATAGTTCTCGCTAATTATATACATGAGAATAATTATAAACAGATGATAGATATAAATCTTATAAATAATAATATTTTATAATAAAAAAAAATCGTACAAAATCTACTAATGAGAACCAAATTGATTTATTTTGATTGGTTGGCATTCTATAATATAGTTTTCAAATTGGCTAAAGTCTCTAATACAATTTATTTAATTATTTCGCTTTTAGATTTCATAAAAAATATACGTAGGTATCTCGTTTTGTTTTTGTTAAACATATTATTTTAAAAACAGAAATAAATATGATTTATTCTTTTGTAATATACTTTAATCTACCTTATAGCGAAAACTCTGTGTAAATATATTATTTGATTTAGAGCAAAAGAGTTTTTATATTATTACACTTTAAGGAGAGTAAAATAATATTATTACTGTGACTGTGTGTTAAATATTGAAAACATATTGTGTAACTACAGTAGTTGAACATTTTTCAAACTTCTCAATAGTTTGCGTAAAAACCGCAACAAAACACAGAAATTATCAAAGAATAAATAGAAACAATCAGTTTTTCTAAAAACCTAAATTATTTAAATTTTAACATTTAGTTTGTTTAGTGGTTGAGATTCTAGGTAAAAAAATAAATTAAAATATAAATCAAATAATGTACTTAATTCTCAAAATATTAAGTGTTAATATTAAAGTATTAATAATATTAACAGTTTAACTATGTCAAATATTAAGTATTCTATAGTGTTCTCTAGTTTAAGATATGTAAATAGGTGTTGTAACAGCGTGTGTGTAGTATACGAATTGTTACGATTTTATAACGTAATATTGAAACACGAAGAGGTGTAAAATTAAATAAACAATTGTCAATACAAATATTGTTGGTGATTAGATAGCTTATAACAGTACAGTGATATTATTATTATTATTATATATATATATATATATATATATTAATCAAAGTCAATTAATCTGTTAATCTATCTATAAGACATTAAAACATTTCGAGGGACTATTTTTTGTAAAATTATCATACGAAACTATAATACGGGTTTGAGCGGTATTCATACGTTTAATTATTTCGTGAGAATTGAAAAAACTATTTTTAAAACATTATTTAAATATAAGTTTGGTTGGGATATTTACCTGATGGTTTTTCCTATAACCCATGTGATTAGATAGTCTGTTATTAATGTTTGAAAGTAACATTTGAGTGACGGTTCCTATACGGTTATTGCATTACTATACCAAAAACTAGTAATTTTAAATATTTAATTAGATTTTCTTACACATTTTAGATTTTAACTATAAAATTGCTTTTTTACCAAATAAGTCGTATTGTAAATATTTATTAATAATTTAAAATTATTATTATAACATATTATAGTTATGAAAAGTAAAAGTTACCTATTTAACATAATTGCATATTATTATCGAATAAAATACAATAAGACATAAAATAAAACAAACTACACAGCTATGAGATATGAATAATTATGAATGGTTTAAAAAATTCAAGAGTATGACGTAAACAAGTATTTTTAAATGGCGTCTAAATAATTGAATTATAAATATAAAACATTAATTTTACGCATCGTTATTTTGTTTTTATTTTAACAATATTGCTGTCACACATAAGAGCATTCGTATTTCACATCTCATTCAACTATAATCGTATGTCGTATAAATTATAGAAAACATTAACAATTTGTACAGTTTATGTTTGTTTTAACGGAGTTTAAGACTCGAGTTAATTTAATATTAAATATAATAATTGTTCATATAATGGCTGAAAAAATATAAAAAGTAGGTATTGTAATTTGTTCGACGATTAGTAATGTTAGCACTTTTATACTTGTCTACTATTAAAATATTATAGATACGTATACTTAATTGATTTTTTCTAAAACGTTGAACGATTTTAATATTTTCTGATCAAGCCAACGTACCTATGAATAAAGTCGAATTTCACTTGTCTCAATTATTATATAAAACGTATTTATTAATGAAAATCCGTCGACGGCAGGATGAATAATTTGTGTTTTTAATATCTAAAATAGGATCTAAAATGTATTATTAATATTATTATTTAATATAGCTAAGAATTAAAATGAACAAAATAAAAATATTTTAATTTTCTTAGATTAATAAATAATAATATTAAAATATATATACTTATTTAAGTTTATTTCTAAATTAGTTACGCGTTGTGTAATAACGTCATTAATCTGATTGGGTGCAATTCGAACATTATCTGTTAAAGAACTCAAACAGTTTTATTTAGCTAAGGAGTGCAGTTGGACAATATTCTCACATACGTATCAAAATCGCGTGGAATGTATAATTCGGAACTTTGAAACGTTATACGTCGAAACACGAAAACGAGCGATTTGCGTTATCAGCTGCTTGCAGTAACTGGTTAGACCAAATGTCGTCTTTGAGTAGGTACGATATATACGCGTAATTGATACTCTTCCGCAACCGTGATTGCAAGAGCGTTATAGCGATCTTAAATTACAATATTATTAAGTATTAATATACTAAGTCCGATCACCGTTTGTAGCACGCCGAGTATCACTCGAATGTGTAGTTTTGTCACTAATAATTTACGACCATATTGTCTAAAGACGCCGGGATGGGCGCTAATCGAATTACGATGGTTAGAGTTATCGAGTTTGGCAAATTTACTTTATAGGTAAGAAGATTACAATATTAGAATATTATAGCTACCTTTGGTAACCATATAACTATTGTTGGTTATGCTTTAATGCACATTATAATAATTAATAATACTATAATATTATATTGTAGACCACATAACACTGCTGTAGTTGTTGTTGTTCTATCAAAATCTAGTTTACACAAGAAATAATAATAATACATTTCTATAAATAAATGAAAGTATTAATATAATATTATTAAGAAACAAAATGTTTCGTCTCTTAAAGAATTCCGGCTGTGTTCGGCTGGTGCGATAAAATAGTGGACTTTCGGCTTTCGGCTTTCGATTTTTCGTTTTGTTTTGTTTTTTTATATACAAATTTCGCGGTCGATCCACATGAATGGAATCATTCATTGATGATTTTTCATGAGAATAAAATTGTATAAGCATTAAAATATTATTCATATCATTCCGTTTGATGTTTTAAAAATGTGTGTCGTAAAGTTTGAAAACATTCGATATGCGTACAGCTTGCCAAGTGTTGGACGATCGTTTATTTGGATTTCAAAGTCTATGCGTGTGTTATTGTGTATGTGTTATAAATGTTGTTGTTTAAAATATTATTAATAATCTAACAAAGTTGTATACGCAATAAATTAATTCTACAATATTATGTTTCACTGCGTTTATAAAACTATAAGTTTTAATCTAGTTTACAAACGTCTGTAAAACTCAATTCGAAACAATAGTCGCAGCAATTTGTTTTATTCAAATTCGTTCTAAACTTTGGTGTTGAAAAAAGTGAAACTACAATATTTTGTAAATACTAAGTCTTAACATAGCTAAAAGTTCGTAAGAAAAAAAAAGAAAATTGAACCTCGTCGAGTCGTACTTAAAAAGAGTTTAATTTTATACAAACCGTGTTTCGAGTATAGGTCACCTAAAATAATATTAAATAGATGTACCTAATGTATATTATATAAGTTTATGGACATGAGTACCATGAGAGTGTTTTCTTTTTAAACCTAAAAACCATTAATCATCAAACCCTAAAATTTCCTGAATATGTTTTATTTACGCGCATTTAGTGGTTTTCTCCGATTTCTCACCAAATACAATGAGACTCGTATTTTTATAAATTCTATGGTTGTAGTCGTTTATTGAGGCTGCATCAATAAAGTGCAATGTACTTTCAGAGCAATTTTGTATTTTGTAACACTAAAAATTGGATTTCTGAAAAGTAATAACAATTTAAAACACAACATCGTAACACCTTACTTCTTTAGTTAACCTTGATAGCAGTCATACGCGCGTGTGTTGTTTGTACGTGTTTGATTCTGTAAAATAGTTAACCAAGCAAATTTTCATAAACGAACTTGTCATTCGCGAGTTTGTTTTTTATTAGTTTTCAACCAGTTACGGTATATCAGTGATGAATAATGTTTGCACATCATACACTTGATATATATAACGACTTTCAAGTTTTATTATTTACATATTATCAGTTTTAAATTAATGAAAATATATCAAGATAAAATATTATAATATGTTTAAGTGAATGTTTTTTATTTCTTTTTTAATATTACAAGTATGTTTTTTCTTTGAGTGTATTTATATTTTTCATCGTATTGAATATTAAATATATGAATCGTCGTAACGTTATTTTAATATCAAAGCCCATTTTTCTCACGATTACACAATATATATTATATGTATAAGGTACCAATACTTATTACCATCTATATTTACGTCGTCGATCATCTTGTCTTAATATTTTATAGATGATTCTAATTAACTGTATACGTATCTGTTAATGAACCTACATATAAGTTATATAAACTTGTAACGACTAACGAACGACAATGATGCTTATTTCTTAATTAGAATTAGAAATTAGAAAAAAAAATTATGATGAATATTTTAGACAGTGGTATATACTAAACTTATAAATAAATAATTTCCCCGCATGCATTAAATATTTATATTTACTTCCAGATAGGATTTACAAAATGCGCGAATTCGATAGAATAAATTAAAGAATAATACAGTGTTTGGAATAGGTGTTACTATTATTGTATACATATTTTACGATCTGATCGACTGATTCTATACAGACATTGATCCCGGATCGCTTTTATCTGAATTATTGCGAAACTGCAACGTGGTGACGACCGAATTTCTAGGTAAGTTAAATAAAACTACTACTTATTATAATGAACCGTCTTCGCATACCGTATTCAACACTGTCGTTTTATATCACGACACGAGTGATTTTTTTTTAATTTTTTGCTTTTTGTTTAACGACCGTTTTGCTGCGGTCTGCCGTATCTTATTATATCGTGTGTCTATTGAGTTAAGTATCATAATCTCAGTTCGAGTACACTTTTCGTACACGTCACCGTCAAAACGATAATATTGTTGTAACAATCTTCATCGTAAACCAAATGTCCAATCCACTGCACAGTACTACACATTTTATAGGTATTATATAATCTTGTAGGTGCACGAACTAGGATTTATACATTGAAATTCGTTGTCTTTAATATTTTGGAATTTATGTCGCACATAATATATAATAATATAAAAGTATATAACAATAAATATAATTTTACGTTACACAGTTATACGAGATTTACATACGAAATTACGTTTATCGTCGCGTTTAAATCTGTAAACAAAACTGCAGTGATTCACCAGTGCGTGCTCGTTGTCATTATAATATTATTTTAGTTTGTACAATAATAATAATAATAATAATGTCATATACTTACTACAGTTAGTACTCGCCTCTGCTGCCGATTGACCTATTTCGACGAAAACTGGTAATGTTTACCGGCCGTTGACTTATTTTTATTATATAGTCATGGTGTGTACATATATGTGATCACGCGAGAAAAGGTAAAAACAAAAAATAAAAAATATTGATACGTTGACACATTTAAAGATTTTATGTTAATTTGTCTTTATGCCTTAAGATAGTACATCGTGTCCGTTCCAGTAATGTCTATATTAATATATAATATAATATTATTATTTATAAGAGTCCATTAGCGTCCGTATTTTTAGCTATACATATAACATGACACAATCCCTTTTTGTACAAAATGTAAACATATAATGACAAATACTACAAATCAGTACGGAAAAAAATAATTTAGATGACATCGCAGTAAATAAATGATAGATAGAGGCATTTTTCGTGTCGAAGCGGTTATTCGTCGGTTAATATATAGCTTGTACGCCTCCAGCATGGGAATAAAAAAAAAAACTGTAGTCAGGGACTATCTTAAAAAAATACATGTGTAAGTGCCTTTTAGATCCTAAAGCAACATATTTTTTTGGAGTAGGTACTTATTGTTATATAATAATTGAATTTCAGACGAGTAATTGATGAGTTATAACTTTAAAAATATTTGATTTATTTTATAAAATTCATAGACTACCCAGGTCTCAACAACTTTAACTTATAACATATAAATAAAGACATATTATATATGACTATGAAACATAATATATGATTACAGACAAAAAAAAATGATATTTATTTTTTTATTTTTTACTTTTTATAGTTTTTGTAGTAATTTTTTTTTGTCCATTTTTATTCCAAATTTATAGATTTTCAACGTACACATAAATCAGTAGCACATCACGCGTTATCGAAGTCCGAAACTCCGCGATACACTAAGTTAATTCTAATAATCAATTTACATGAATGTACATGTATACCTACGGATACGTGTTTTATTTTTATAACACAAGTACATCAACGTGATAAGTAATAACGTGGGTAGCAAAATGTTTTCGATGGGAGACTCGTCCACAGTTTTAGACATTTGGAGTACCTATAGGTACAGTTTTAGACGAGTCAATTTCGTGGCGTGCGGCGAATCCGATTTAATGCGTTTTTAATGACGAGCTTGAGACTTAAGCCACACGTAAGTGCCTACATGCATTTTTCGACGACGGCGGTCATAATAAATAACGAAGAACGTACAATATAAAAATATTAAAACATAAACGAATATTATAATATTCACGGAGGAATACGATTTCTGTACCATCGATGTATTATGGTAAATAATAATATATACCTACCTATATTAGTAAACTTAACGAACGAATAAACACGATATTGGCATGATAGGTGAAAGAGGTGCATGCTGCTGTGTAATATAGGAATTCGGCGTCGGCGTCGCAGATGTTACGGGTGGCGCGGCGGGGTACAATAAAAAATGATGATTGCCACGATCAGGTGCCAAGACTTAAAATTAGTCGGAAACAAACAACACGTGTACAAAATTCTTAGGTTTTTTAAACGGTTTACTCTAAAAATAAACAAAAGAAAATTCCATTTTTTTACCTCATTCTCCGGTCTCCGGCCACTCGCCGCCGACGGACAGTATATATTAAGTTATGACGTTTGTCTGTCACAGCGCGGACATCTCGGTGAGCAGCATAGCGTGCGCCATAAGAAAATAATTGTTATTATTATTACTACAAATCGTAAACAAAACGACACGTGGACTAAAGATTATGGACGATATTGTATTTTTGGCCGTAGTTTATATTATATATCCAATAAAATGCAAGAAAATCTGTAATCTTTATACGTACAAAGTATATTTTATTGTCACCCAAAGAAAAAATAAAAAAATATTTCATATCGGTACGGTAAAACAGAATAAAATCGTAATTGTATTAAATATTTGTGGTATTATATTACATTGTCGTATAGTTCTAATTGATATGTACCTATATTGTTATATCGTACATTTATCATAAAATCGTAATATCATAAGCTATATAATCATTAATCAAGCAAAATAATATTACGCCCGACGTCAAAAACCGATCGCCGTCTGCTGTGGCCTGCCCAGTAATGCTGTCGAATTCAGCCAAATCACTAACAAATGGTGAGTCCCAAAAAGTATGCTGTAATTTCTTCGATTCGATGATGAAACAATATGGATCAGTTTCCAATATTGCAAGTGTTGTCTGGTGCAGGTAATGCGTTGAACATCCGATCATCGTCATCGGTTACGACGCAGCTAGTATCTACGGGCTCGACCAAACCGAACGCCGTGAAGTGTGACTTCACCCGTCTACCCAGGAAATCATAGACTTCGATGCCGAACATTCACATAACGTTTGATGAAAACGAAGCAAAGAATTTGAGGGCATTTCTATGCAAGTTTTGGCCGATGTTGAAAATAGATCAACAAAATCGGCCTACGTGCACAATTATTTAGATCCAATAACCAGCACCAGTCATGGAATTGAGTCCAAAGTATATATTATATTTATATATTTAAACCTAAAAAAGTTTCTAATGGCTTAACGGGTTATAATGTAAGGTAAAAATATTTTTATATTGTGTAATTTCAAAATCGCAAAAAAAACAAATTGACAGTTGGAAATAAATATTGAATTTATCAAAAATAAAAATGCCAACGGCACGTAGTGTTCCCAAGCGGTCACCCATCCAAGTACTAACTACGCCCGACGTTGCTTAACTTCAGTGATCGGACGAGAACTGGTGTATTCAACGTGGTATGGTCGTTGGCGAACTGCAGGTAGAAAATAATATTAACTAAATATCGTAATTAAATGTTAAAATTTTTCAGTGGTGGTAAGATATGAAAATTGAATTCAGTTAATTTTCAATATTTTTTAAAAAGCAACACAACATAGAAAAAAAAACCGTTAACGAAATATGAAGATTAAAGAAAGTATTATAACACTGTTTCTTCGGATAGGAAAAAAATTTACTTAAGTATGATTTAACAATGATCTTTTGTAATTAGATTTTATGTGTATTATAACTATTAGAATGAAAAAAGATTTAACACAAAATACATCAGAAAATTGAATTGATTCTGCATCATCAATCTTAATGTGCAATACACAATTTTTAATATTATACAGCAGTGATGTAACGTTCTTATTCGATAAAAAAAAGTAGCTCTATAAAGTACAACGAATGTCGTTAGTATTTCCAGAGGAAGGATGGTTATGGTTATATCTTTCTCATCCAGAGTCATTTTTTTTGTTTTTAACCATATTACTTATTAGTGATGCTGTTAAAATTAATTACCTACTGTGTTTGTACTAAATAATACACATATTAGTATTTGTAACTATACAAAGTACTGAAAAATCCATATAAAATATGTTACCTTTTACCTATTTAAACACTTGTAAAATGTACTAATTATACGAGTTATATGCAAATTATAATAATAAATACTAAAATACCATACACATTTATAATATGTGTCAACTAATCATAGAAAATTCTTGGGTACCTACCTACGCTACTGACGAAAACGGAACGTTTGACTAGTACACAGCGTTTTGCTACATTTAATTCAGTTAAATAAATTGATCTTGATACCTTATCTAGATAAAATCATCGTTTATTTATGTTAATTAAATAAATTACAAAATAAGTTCCAAACTGGTATCTAAGATAGAAATTATAGCTATTTAGATAAACTTACGTGGTCATCTAAATTATTTAGTATATTTTATTAGTAATTTAAACTATGCAAATATTACTAAATTATAATTTTTAAGAATAAGATAGACAAATATAACTATTATTTCTATGTAGACAATATGTTATTAAATTGTTTCATTATTTCAAAATATATTTATATATATATATATATAAATAGATTTGAGCACAATTTGCATTAGTACGGAAATATGCCGTAAAATTTTATAGAAAAAAATAATACATAATATGTATTATATTCGTTACGAAAATACAAACTATATATAAACTAAATAATAATATCTATAAAATTCGCGCATTTCCGCAGAAATTCCATCCAAAGTACCATCGGTTCTACGATAATATCTTTGCGTATCAGCACGCCCGGAAATGTGCGTAAACATCGTGTTAATTGATTTTAGAAAGTCGATTACACCGTGCCGCCGGAAGTTGTAAATAAGTATATATTATACTTACCAAAGTAGCATATGTCATCGCTTGCGAATCTCACGAGATGCAGCAGCCGTGTATTAAATATATAGGGTGGTTTCCTTTTTAACACCAGTCATTTTTTCAGTTCACAGATTTAGTTTTCTTGAATCAATTGTGTATTATGTACTTTTAGTCGTAAGCCACATTAAACTAGTGCAGAGCGTGGGTTACTTTTTGAATTTAAGTAGTATAATACGATCTATAAATCTCTATACAGTCGTAAATCTATCTGTTCGCTAACGCGGTGAAGACAATATAATAAATAAATACTTCCTTAAACTTACGGGAAAAAAATATAAAACTAAAAAAAAAAAACACCGCAACTATACTCGTATATTATGTTTACGTTTATTTGACGAAACAACAGTGTGTTGTACGTGTTACCGAATAAAAATCACCTTGTATATAATTTATTAGGAATCGCCGCGTGTTTACTGTATAATTGCTCCACCGTCTAGTTTTTGTGCCAATAAACTCGATCGAAAGAACGTTTAATATTATTATTCTAATATTGTTTGGAAAATTGTGCGATTAACTAAATGTTTACGCAAGTTTTTTTTATCCCGTTCACGTCCACGTTGTGTTTGTATAAAACAAAGAGCTTTTAATTATTTAAAACGTTAAACACTTCAACCACCCGAATTATAACGTACCTATTAATAATAATACGGATTTTGGATTAACTTATTATAATATACAATAAATACAAAATAAATAACAGTGCGATTTTAAATTTATATGTACTGCTGTAGTCAGCGCAACTAATAACTTTGATATTAACTTAGAAATAAATCGATAAAAAATGTTGACAGTTCTTACAAAAAATTAGCGCGTACCATTGAGGTAATATAATATAATATATAATTATTGCTGTGTTGTTTACAGTAAATACGACGACTATTACACGGGTGCATATTATAAAATGTGTATATACGTATAATGGCTTATCTCGGAGCCAATAAATATTTCGACGGTTATATTCTCTCATGCGGATTCGGAAATTTATATCGTCCGCGGTGTCGTTTACACAGTCGTAAATTTATCGCACGTAAAGTGAAACGGTTTTATTTTTTTTATTAATATTTCGTCGAGTTTGAATTTACGGCCGAATCACGTGGAGCGTAGTTAGTATAATAATATTATGTATGTAATAATATTATACCTATACGGCGCTATACGTATATTATAACAACCCGACGACTGCCATATCCGATTTCGCGACTTAATGTACCTGCAACGGTATACCTATAATAATTGTTTAATTAACAGTATAAGAAAGTGCATTGTATTGTACACGCTAAGCGCGTTGAAGCTAGAACAGCTCCCTAAAACATATAGAATATTATATTGCTTGCACGCGGTATATGACCTGCAGTGAATAAGACGACGATAACGATAACCGCCACCGCTACACCATCTGGAAATCAGAAATCACGGAATCGTATATATTTAGTGAACGGTCTACTGAGATGTATAACACGCACGCACTGTCATTTTAAATGTCGTCGTCGTCTTCGTGTTTCCAACATTCCAACTGTATCGGATGGATTTCCGAATGACGCGGTTGTAATTTATTGTTATTTTTATTACGCGCGCAGCTTCCTGCAGGTTTCGTCACTGCGGAATACAATAATTGCAGTCTACGTAACCGATAAAAGTAAAAAAAAAATATCGTTTTTCGTATAAAATACATGGTAATACTTTTTTGGAAATGTCCTTACGACGGAGAATAACAACCATTTTGGTTTCAATTTTTTTAATTTATTTGTAGTCTCCCGGCTCCTTATAATAGCGGAAATATTATCAGTTGTTCCTGAGCAAATCCATTATACAATGAGATTTTACTACAGTAATATGATCGTCGTCCCCGTGTTTATATAATATAGTTTATAACAATTAATATTACGCTCAGTCGTTATTGTAAAATGTATGGTTGCAGTAAAGCAGAAATAATCCCTCAGAAGTCGTTTGTTTGTGATTTCTCAAATTTCGTAACCGACATAGCGATATGGGCTAACGGGTCGGAACAACATCGTAAAAGTTTTCATTACTATTGTAATATTATATAAACATTTGTCAACTTGGCCAAATATTTCGTTAATGTTTTGATTTGTTTGTTTGTTTGTTTTTTCGGGGGGAGGGGGAGGGGGTTCCGCGTAACACCTGTTTTTTTATTTCCTTCTTGAGATAAAATTAAATATTTGCACCAGTATAATATGTACATTGTACTTGTATATAATATAAACAATATTATTTTTGTTGTGTGAAACAGTCAATCATTGTATATGTATTAATTGTTCATAACTAAATCAATATTAACATTTGAGACGATTATTATTATTATTAATATATTTTTTTTAATATTACTTTAATATCATATTATACAGAGAAGAGAAAAAACCATGGGTGAGTTTTACACTTATACCTAAATTAATTAGTATATCTAACTACAGCTTTTTATTAACATTATAGGAGAAGTAATTCTTAAATGATTTATAGATCCAAGAAAATTAAATAACAAATACAATATTAATTATGGTTAATTATTGGTTATAACATGATTTTGTGAGTATAAAACTGCAGGTATTGGCGTACTTAAATCGTGGACGTAAAAAAAATAATCTTTCTACCGAATAATTAATAGTATAGACCTATATAATTTTGGTTGCTAATATTTTATGTTAACTCAACTATGTGAATGCAATGGATTCGAATTAAATTCCACCGGACCAAAAACTGAACAAAATTATAAATTGCTTTTTAAAACTTCGCCTACAGTGTATTTTGTTTATGTATACCATTTTTTTCCGTATTCGATATAATATGAATGTACGAATACTACTTAAATAGTTGGTATTGAAGTAATAATATTAGACATTTTACAAACATTTCATCGAGCACTATTTTTAATTTTTATACTGTTTACACAATTAAATGTTATCATTTACTTCGAAAGAAATTTAAATATAGTTTGGAGCTGTTTTATTATTTTTTTTATTGCAACGTGTGTAGTCGATGAAAAGTTTCAAAAAAAAGGTGACGCGTTCGTGAACTACACTCGACAACAGCCTATGTTATAAAACAATATCAAAACCATAGACGTCGGAGAACGATTTGAATTTACATATTATTCTAATAAAACCTTAAACCATGACAAAACGATTTGTATATAAACAACAAAGAATCCAAACGCCATATAGATTTATTTGTCATGTAAGTATCTGCGTGAGGTTAGACTCTGCGAACATGATGATGTTTAAAACGATTATTTATAAGTGGTAAAGTGTCTTAACACACAAGAGTAAATAATATATGTATTTATATATACCTATATAGGTAGAAAGTTAAACAATACTTATAAAAAATAATATTCTGAAAAATGTAACATATTTAAAAATTCTTTGTATGTGATATTTATGATTACCGATGTGCTTGAAAAAGTTGAAGGTTACTCTATTTTCATTTTTTTTAACAGGTAACTTTCAGCTTTTTTCACTGGTATCTTTCTCGCCTCTATGTCTATATATTTAATATTTATAGACACCTAACTTTACTAATACGACTTATTCGTTGCAGAATTCATTTTACATTTAGTTTCGGTAAAATTCGTTACTGAGTATATCGTAAGTATGTATAGTATGTATACCGAAGACTACATTACAAATTGAATTATGTTTGTACAGCACGTACATGTATTGTTATTGTCTGTGGATATTTGCAGAGACCCATTCAAGGGTCGATTTATCAATGATTCGGTCAAACGATAAACATAAAATGTTTAGTGTGTTATTTTTTTTCATTCCTCTGATTAATGATTTGTGTGACTTGCGTTTATCGATATTATCTCTAAGCTATATTCTATTCACCAAAAGCACTTTAAACGTAACGTTTTAAACTGTAATGCGGTAACCTATACGATGTGTACAACGGATAGTTCATCGTTAAACTGTATGTGAATAACAACAACAACAACAACAACAATAATAACAATAATATAGTTATATTACAAAATTATTCGCGTACTGTAGTTAACTGATTAATACAATACAATAATTATAAGCATGTAAATACATACCATAATACGATATTATACAATAAATAATTATTCAATATTATATTTCTCGTAATACTATATAATACACCCAAACTTTGTGACGGGATAAAAAATATAAGAATGGCTAAACGCCTACCTACTATCTCTTTTAATAATAATATTACACTATATTATATTCGTTATACAGAAAAAACAACTATGTATATTAGTATAATTATTATTTATTAATTTAATTTGCATGTTCTTAATCATGACACTCGTTTATTTTATTTTGTACATAATTCGATATAATTGGATCATGTGAAATAAATTGTATACAATGTCGGCCGTTTGAATTTAATTTGAAATATTGTTTTACACCGCCTGTTGTAGAATTCGAAAAACAGACACCGGATAAAACACAGACAAACTGAAAAAGAATGAAGTCTAAACCACGAAAACGTCAAACACATGACGAAAATACGTGTTTGGGAGCTAATTCGAATAATCCGAAAACGGTATAGTGGGCGGGCGGACGGACGTGTGGCTGCGGGTGTTTATGTCAGACGAATCGTGCGACGATATGATCGATGCGCGCCAAGTATTAAACGACAATTTATTATTATTCCGGAAGGTTCGAATAGGTATTGTATTATATTATGATAATAATATTCTATTAACGGTTTAATATATATATAAATAAATAAGGTTATAGTAATATAATGTATTTACGCGTATCAAAATCACAATAATAATAATAACGTGTGAAGCTACATGGATTTAGAATTCGTCAAGTAATAAATATTTTATTATCTAAAACCAAGCCGAAATATCACGGAGATCTAATATAATATAATATCAAGAATTTCTAATGGGATGTTCTCGTCGGGCCTAACCACTTACACCGTTCGAATTTAAATTAAACATCAGTATGTATACGATAAAAACAAATATAATAATATATACATATGTATTATATATTATTATTTAAATCATATTATGTAGTAAAAAAGACTCATCAAATTATTCAGATGGATGGTTAGGGTATAACAGCTTATCAGGAAAAAAATGTTTTTCTTCAAACAGAGAACAGTGTAGACGTTTTTGTAGCCCTCACCACACATAGTCTTGCATACTTCATTATCAACATTTAGCAATTTGTATACAACTAATTGCATGTTTCATGGAAAAATTTGCAATTCATCATTGACGTACTCAATGTCCAATGGGTCTTCTAACTGAAGCAAATTCCCAAGGTATAGAACGTTTATGGAAACACTTCTTCGATTAAAAAAAAACACAAATAGAACTATAGTAATGTTATTTGTTGTCATTTTGATTTCTGATAAACTCGTGAAACAACAATAATAATCCTAGGTCCTTCTTTTTGATAACATTGGTGAAAACTACACTGCGAAACTGCAGCTGCTATAAAATTGCATCTACAACTTATATATTATATGAAGTAAATAACTAATAAGTATAAAGTCTAGGTGATGGAAGAGGATGGCGATAGGAGTGTATGTGGGGTTGGAGGTGGTGTAGATCTTCTCGATCTGACACGAGATAAATTCACTGTGCGAGTCGGTCGGACGCGACGTGCGCGTTTCGGCGTTTCTCCGTCGTCGTCGGTAATAATAAATGAAATAACCAGCCGGGTAATAAAGAGTAATGCTGGCTAGATGCACTATATGCGCACACGTTAATCCGCCGATAAATAAAAAGATTATCCGGACACAACGTTACGTCGTCGTATATATATTCTATAAATCTACAGGGGGACGGAGTCATTACTATTATACTTACTGAGGGGCGGTTGGTGGCGGTGATGACTTCTGTTATAGTGGCAAGTCTGTCGATTTACGACTGCACGAGACGCTGCTCATTAGATAATTTATAAAATCATAACATTTTTCAATAAATTATATTATGAGACATATCACGTGCGCGCGCACGCGTGTGTGTGCAGTAAACCGAGTCAAGGTAGGTACAATATAATGATACCGCATACGTCATATATTGTGTGGTCGTATAACTAATTCCGCAACAGTAGTCACAATAATAATAATAATGCGTCTTTCGATCGATGCGGTTCGGAGCATATAGTACAGATAGATCATCGATAGTTATAGTTTTAAATGAGTTTATATGATGTAAAACCATATACGCGGACCGGCCGACCACACACAAAGTGTGTATAATACGTTCGCCGACAGTCTTTGAAAACGGATTTATATTTATTATATATATATATAAATATATAGGATGATAATAATAATAATAATAGGGGAAAAAATGAAAATCTCTGAGAATTATTGTATATATAGATGAACTTGCGTGCGTTGTCCGCGACCGTGCAGAGTCATCAATCAAAATGCCGCCGCGCGCTTTTGTCCGCCTCCGTTCGCCGGCTCGTCGTCGCCCGC
This sequence comes from Rhopalosiphum padi, assembly GCF_020882245.1. Lineage (NCBI taxonomy): Eukaryota > Metazoa > Arthropoda > Insecta > Hemiptera > Aphididae > Rhopalosiphum > Rhopalosiphum padi. Next base: position 78,094,494 of record NC_083598.1, read on the forward strand.
GATCGTCAGATCGTCATAGCGTATATTTATACTACAGTGATATTTATTATATTATTACACAGCTCCACCGGGAACGTCATCATCATCATCATCGACGTTTGCGCTGAACGAAGTTTAGCTCCGCGAAAACTTTTTGTTAGGACTTCGCTAAGAATTTGAATCTAAAATTAAGTATATTGATTATTATACGAATATATACGAGTTTAGGGATTAATCGATAGTAACACAGGTACTGATGTTATAAATGTCTGCATTGTGTTATATACATGCATTAAACGTTTTTGGCCTTTGAGAACTATGAAAGAATTCGCCTCTGCCTTCTTTTCCTCCTTCCCCCCCCCCCCCAAAAAAGGACTTTAGCTTCTACTTTCTGTAAAACCATATCTCTGTTACAGTTAAGTACTTGAATTAACAAGACTGTCGATGAAATAATTAAACACGAGTACGGGACAAAAAAATAATCACTTTGAAGTGAGCATCAAAGTTGATGACAAGAGGTTTTGAATAGACAGCTTTGAAATTGGATATGTTCTTGATTATTTTTTTATTTTCAATTAACTTATGAAAAAAGTTTGGCTTATTTATTAAAAAATATAAGATAAATGCATTTTTAATTTTTTTTTTTATGTTAAACAAATCTTGGAAAAATCTTAATGAAGTTAACTATGACTTAAAATAACTATGTTTTCAAAAAGCACTATGCATCAATAAACATTTGTTTAAAATTTGAAATGTAGTTAGTTTCCAGGAATTCTATTTTTGAACCAATTTATAAAGCAATTAATGATATTTTACTAATTATAGACAAAACATATACTATGTTTATAAATGTATGTAGATTATTATAAACTACGTTACCGATTCCAATTAGTTCTGTATAGTGTAAACGCTGTTTTTGGTGATGAAACGCATACACTAGTATACACATTAAACGAAGACGTGATTTATTTAAAATTGTCTGCAGAGACTCAAGTCCCCCTCGTTGATTATTCCATGCTATGCCAATGTAATTGTGCTGCCTTTCAATATAATAATTTATTCGGTAAATTTAACGCGTTCAGTTAGCGTCAAAAAGTGAATATTATATAAGATGTATTTCACATATAACTCTGTATTATATTTTATTATGATGGCTGTATGTATACGAACTGCAGAACGCGGTAAAATAAAACACGAACCGTTTGGACGTTCGGGTTAGGGCTTAAGAGGGAGTGCTTAAACGATCGTCGCGAATAGATAAAACGTAAAGAACCGTACATATAGAGGACAACAGTACAAAGTATATTGTATTCTAAAAATGCGTACGTATTACCTACCTATATATATCGTCGGTGGGCGTCGCGCGCAATATGGTCATCGGCTAGGCCCGTACGCGGTCCCATATATGTCGGCGTGCAGTGTATATTCGATTGAATCGGTGGAGGTCGGAGGAGGAAAAAAAATAATAATAACAATAATAAAAAAATACGGTACCTAACTGTATAGTAGGTATTTATATATATACATATATACATTTGTTATTAATATTTTCAAAGAAGCGCCGGCCAAATTACAGTGGTATTGTGTGTGCTCGCGCGCGCCACATTACTTATTACTATTATTATTCATATATAATATTATGTGTATATACAATCGGCCCCTACGACTCGTCAAAAACGCGAGTTCGTGACCGCGCCATTTCGAAACGATGCGAAGTAAAAAAAAAAAAAAAATTCGTGCCGCAGGTGGCACATGACCACACGCGTATTTGTACATAAATAGAATAATATGTGCCATAAACATGTACCTTTAAATATAATATATAAAATGTGTGTTGTTATATATAACACAAGTAACAAGACGGTAGCCAAACGCTCGATCGTGTACGTCATGTATATACTTTATTCGACGGTTGTCTACGCGTACATTTATAACTTTAATATTTTTAAAAGTAATTATTTATATTATACATAGCTCTAAGTATATTCCAAAAATTAAACAAGCGAGAGCTCGTCTAATCGAAAATTGACACTTTTTTATAAACTTATGTATTAAATGTTCCGTTTGTAGACAAAATGTTGTACTTGGTTAACTGATTATCAGTTGATTGTTATATTAGAGGTACGTGCACGCGTGGAGTCATCAGAGTATACTATTTATATATAATGCGTATACAATACATAGGTACATACCTGCTTTACAATATATTATACAATAATAATAATCAATGATCGGAATTAACGAGTTAAAATTTAAAATTAATTTAATATTATTTAAGTAACTCATTAGAAATCTATGTTTTTTGGAATTATCTTTTTTTAATTATTTGTGTGTAACGTATCAATTTCAAGTCTATAAATATATTTGTAACCGCTGAGCTATTATAGTCAAGTTATAGAAGCTAATAATAAAAAAAAGAACTTCATATTATATTGTTTTCAGAACTATTAAAGTTAATTTTGAATTTGTTATGGAAACAAGAATGTTGCATCCAAAATTATAATCAAAATAAAGTCGGTTATAAAAACCTGTATTGTTAGGTACCATCATTTTTAGTATTTCGAGAATCGAATACCGGTTACCTTAATTTTAACACAAATATTGAAATCATAGAGGTATCATCTCATATTAAAATATTTATAACGATTCCATAGTTCTACTGAAAAATAGATTGGAATAATTATTAACCATTGTATACTTGTTATGTATTCCAAAAATCCTTGTTAATGCTATAATAAGCTGCTTCAAAATATGTATAACTATAGTGGGCCAATCCACGATAGGTAATTTGAATTTTGATAGTGTTTATCTATTTTTTTTTTTTGGTACCTGTGGTATTTTGAATACTGATTAGAAAGTCAAATTATATCTTATAATTAATTTGATTTTTTTATTCATTTTTTTGTAACTTAACAACGTTTTTAAAATATATTATAAATTTATTTTTAATTGAACTACATTTTTCCTAAATTAGCTTAACTCGATGAGTAGAACAAATTCATAAACTTTGGTGATAACATATATATAATAATAATATTTATATATATTATATATAAAGTGAGTGTAAATTGTTTCAATCCAATTGGCTAATGAAACATTTGATGACTCAAAAATTGGCGACAGTCTATCTCCAAGTTCATACAGCTTATCCAATATCGATCATTTTCATGATAAATCTGCCAAAATAGACTAATAATCTTACAAATGTTCTCGTTCAAAATGAAAATAATATATTTAACTATATATTATATATCTAAATGTTAGGCTATACCTAGGTAATTATAATATTTAGGTTTAGACGCAATTCCATCTATCACGCAAACGAGTTTCACCTTGTGCCCTTATCCGTTTAAAAATCTGCAAACGAACCAATGTGCATTATGATTAGAGTATATCTAATGGTCGGTGTTTGAAAATAAAAATATGAGTTCAACTCGTTTATCGGTACAAGAAATCATCGTGAATCGTTCACGCCTCTAATTAATGTCTGACCGTGGAAAAAAAATTAATAGTTACCTTAGCGTTATTCAATATAGGTAGGTAGTAATTGTTGAAAATGACGTGACGACGAAATATATAATATCTTTCGTCGCCGACTAGCCGGTTTATCATAACGTTGCGTGCCATCAAAATACTCGAGATGCGTACACTTTGTACACGAATAACATTTAAGTACCTATCTGTTATGGAAATCTCTTTAATATCGTTTTTGATCAATTTGATCCGTCTAAGTTGTGTAAACGAACATCTTCCATACATTATGCACCTACGTAATATTATATAATACTAGCTATATAATCCAATTTTGGTAGGGAAAAAATGAACAAACATAAAATATTGTATTATATCGGTATATCTCGGTTTTAGTGTACCTTAGTTCATAGGCAAATAGGTATCGGTGTACCATACGTTTTGTAAGCTACTAATTCAACCAATATGAGCAATCCACTTGTTGCGGATTAGATATAGTACTTGGTATATTTTCAAACGTGATTCAAACTATAGGTACTTTATAAACTTAACTGATATCTTTAAGAAAACTATTTAAAAGTTTTGTCAAAATCGGTCTTGTAATTTTAGTCTACAATTTACACATATATTATGTCATTGCTGCAGTCTTTTGTTGTACATCTGTATGAAAAAACATAATTTTCTTTTATTTAAAAAAAAATAATAGCAACGGATAGTCTATACTAAATTCGTTTTTTTTCAAATTTTATTTTTGTAATTAATGTCAACTAAATATATAAACACAAAAATGAAAAAAAGTATTCTATTTTAGTGAGCTATAATAAAATGTATGTACGAGTCACTCTATAGCAACTTATATGAGTTTAAAAAAGGAGCTTAGAACACCCTCTGAGTATTAATAAGGACATATTGATATAAATTGTATTAAAGTCAGCCCAGTAGTTTTAGAAATAAGCCGTTAGTAAAAAAATTAATTTCACATTTATATAGGCATGTGAAAAATAAATTATAATACGGTTTTATTAAAATAATTTTCAGATATAATAATAGGTAGGCACATTTAACGGTCGTCTTTTAAAACGAATTCAACAGATTAATCATTATTGTCTAAATGACATAATAAAAAAAATTCTAACTGTAAATAGAATGCATATTTTTAATAATAATAATGTTATGTAGGTACATAATAGCGTGTTGTTATTATGTACATATAATATCATGTATATATCATAGTACGACGTCGACGCATGTACATGCAGCTATCATATGCGATGAAAAGTTAAGGAAGGAAATGTTCATGTGCGCCGAACGGGAAAAGGGTGGTGGACTCGATGTACTTAAATATATATAATATTATGATAAATAAAATATTGTTATATACCTATTGCATACCTACCTACGTATATATTTTTTTCCCAGGACGCATAAATCACGGTCACGTTTAACTCGCCGAATTAATTTTAACCACGGGCCCTGTCAAAGGCAGTAAAGTTTCAAAGTAAGATTATGGAAAAAATAATAATAAATACCGGCGATGCTTGAAAAAAAATGGAAAAAGCAAAAAAAAGGTGTGCACTGAAGGTTATGGCTTAATTAACGCGTTGTAACGGAGTGTTATGCACTCGAATAACGAACGGATGATGGCTTTATAATATATTCACCGGTGCCATATTTCATTAGCAATAATGCATATATATATATATTATATATAAATTATATGCAACGCGCAGATATGTAGGTAGTCTCTGCTGCTGTAGCTGCAGCGTGTCGTGTGTGTGATTTATGCGGTTCTTATTATTATTAATGCGTCATAATATTAATATAATACGGTCACTGAGACATTTTCATAATTTTCGAATAACCCTAGAAATGACAGAAACGTAAAAATAAAGATCATAATATTATAGTACATTATTACTTCTAAGATGATGATTTTTTTTAAAAACTATTTACAAAGACAATTTGGGAAATAGTTAGTGTTTACAGACGAAATTTAGTTTTTTCAAATGTTTCTGACAACAACGTGATACACACGTCATAGTTATTAGTCATATCATGTAGTATAATAATTGTTTAGTTACCATTTCTGTAGGGAAATTATGTTCTAGACCACAAAATTTATAGTTGTTTTCTTGTAAGAATCCTTGAATTTCGTAAACTTTTCTCATTTTTGAATATAATTATAATTTTATAAAAGCTTGTTTTTAGTTTTAGCTTGTGGTACTAATATTTAAAATTTAATCATAGTTTTTCTACGCACAATAATTTATGTCATACTATTTGCAATAGAAAAACGATAGATTTTCATAATTACTACGGAGCGTGAGCCGGGAAGTGAGACAATAATATCTATTTTTTTAAAAATATTTTCAGTTAAATTACCTTAGATATAACAAAATCATATAACAACCAACTATACGAATTACTTAAATAACTAAGTCTAATCTGGCTAATGTCTATAAAATTCAACATCAAAATGTGACTAGATAATTTTATTTTAAATCAAATATTCATATTAAAAGAAGACTTTTAGAAAACAATGTACACTGATGAATTAGGATGATTTAGGATTCCTAAGTTAGGAATACTACTTCATTGTAAAGTTTTGTGTTGCTTTCTGTTCTTAATGTTATTATTGTAAATGATCTATTATGTTTAATGTTGACAGCTGACAGGATATATATATATATAGCCATATAGTATAGATTAAAAATAAATACATACATTTATATTTTTTTTAATATTCGAATACGTAATTGAAATGTAATTATTAGTAATTAGTTATTATTGTTATTATTTATTATCATGTACACGTGACATAATTATTACAGGAATAATATTTTTTCATTCTGCTTTTGATAGTTTAAAAAAAATGTAAAGGCCAAATGCAAGACAGATGTCCGTTGATTTGCCAATGAACGAATTTTGGGTGACCCTTGTGAAATGAAAATCTAAGTTCTACGTTTACCGATCTCGGAGGTATTGAGAGTACGGTCAGCGTGGGTTGGCGTTAAACACTTACCTGCCAACTGCTATTCAACGTCGGTCATCGCTCCTAGAAAATGCGAATGATGTTGTTATACGTTCCTATATTATATTATTATTATCATCATCGTCGTGAAAGGCGTAGGTGTCCTTAAATTGTGCGCAAAGATTTCGCGGCAACGCACTTTTTCCTGGACCTCGGACACCACATAATATCATATAGCGTTATAATATCATGCGTGCGTACATTCGCAGCTTAGCTATAAGTTAATCTAACGGCCGAGTGGGACATCAAACGAGTTCTTCTGAATTCATCCGTAAATCCGTCGAGAATTTTTTCTTCCTAGTACCTACGTGTCGTGCAGTCAGTGGGACGGGAAGAAGATCGAGTGTGGTTTTCATTTATTTACTTTCTTAATTTTCTTTCGTACGAAAATAACGTGGAATAATAATGTATTATTATTACATTTGGATTTGGTTTCCGCAAGGCTTAGTCCTCTACTCAATTAGATGCGATTAACGATCCGTTAATATTGTAAATTAGTTTTGAGCGAGTCATTTTGGATTTTCTTGCACGTGTGTACTAACGTTTATTTCTTCAGTTCGTTATCAGCCCCAACGCGTTCGGCACGCCGATCTTGTACACATGTATCCATCATTACACGGTAATCGTCATGCAAAATCCCTTTAGAAATATTTTTGCACACATTTAAATAAGGTATTGGTATTGTAAAGTATTTGAGTAATACTTGAATACCATTTCAAAAGTAATAAATAAATACAATTTTATATATTACCAATCAACAAGACGTGTTTGAGTACTTACGTCATAAATACTATTTTACTGCATCGAATATATTATTTTCAATGTTTTTTCTAATTTATGTATATTATTTAGAATTGTTATTAAAATTAACGATAACTTGCATAATATTATCATTTTACAAAATATGATGCTACTAATACGGCTGTTATTAATGTTTTGTACATCCAAAGTTTTTGAAGCGTAACAAACATTTATCTTTATGATACCATTGATGAATAACAATTCAATTTATTATATGTTAAATAATAAAATATTCGTTAAAAAATTTTTTTTCTTGATAATTATTTTAAATTTTAATATATACATATTGATACTTAGTTATAAAAAATATATATAAAAATATTAATATGATTATAAGATATAAAAACATAAAAGTTTCCAGTAATATTACAATTAGCAAATAATTTAAACTTGAATGAAAATAATATAATACAATATATTTATAAAACGCAATATTTATGTACTTGTATGTTGTTTGCCCATGAAAAATGAATATTTATTTGTTTGAAAGGTTGAAATTATTTACAGAAAATAAAATATTTATTTTAATTTAATATAATTTTGAACTTGTATTTTATACTTGGTCAAAATCATCCTAAATAATTTTTAGAAAATACATGTAGTTTAATTTTAATGAAGTTTCAAACAAGGTAAATTGTACTGAAATTATTTAATTTGTCACCGGCAATGCCTTGCAGGATCAACTATAATTAATAAATACATTTACAATATAAACTAAAACCGATGACTCTTGCAAATGCAGTTTTCAATGAATATTAATAACATCTTATAGATGTCAATAGATTCATGGACGACTTTTTATTATTTAATACATACATTTTAAATATTAAGAGTAATCCACCACGCATGATCATCACCATTTCTCCTTTAATAATAAATTTATTCAAATTATGATACTTAAAAACTTCTGGTTTTCAATTAAAATTTTTTTTTTTTTTTTTACTATTAATTATACAATCAATGATTTATTTAATTTTAATGTGAGTACCTAATTCAAAATTCAAACAAATATTTGTTTTTTTTTTTATTAAAATATTAATACTGATAGTATATAGATAGTTTTTAAAGTGGTTTTACCATTATATAAAATATATAAAATATTGGATCTAGTTAAGATCTTATTTACACTTAGAAAATTTTTACAAACTATTAATATCGATTGACTAATTACTAAAACTATTGAAACTACTAATCCATAGCACTGATATCTTAACCGACTTAACACATTGTCATTAAACTATTATTTATAGTACGCAAAGTTAAATAACTATTTCAGATAAATTTTCAAAAATATTATTCACTTAATAAGTTATAATAAAAAATAGAAGTTCTCATTTGAAAAGCAGAAGTTATCGTATCTTTAAAGGGAACTCCACTTTAGAACTACTAAAATCTCAAAATATATAAAAATTCCGAAAAATCAGATTCTGAACTACATTATTAAAAACCTGTTTGTTTGAGTATGCTTGGTGAATAATTCTGTAGCTGACTAATAGTAATATATTATTTTTATATTTAGATATTTTTACTATTGGTCACAAAAAATAAAATAGCGTTATTATGATTGAGTATAATTTCAGACTTGTATCTTATATAATATATTATAACAAATAATTTGTGTGTAAAAAATATGTGCATTTTACATGTAATAGAGTTTAAGAAGGGTTAAATCTATGGAGTGTGCAGCATCCACTCTTCGCTGACATTGCGATGTTTGTATACGGTTGACGACAATATAATTATAAGAATGTCGTGCAGTATTTACGTGTAGTATATTATATTATAATAAATAATTATAATTATTACATAACACGCAATTTGTGATCACGTTTATATGAATTTACGTGAAAAAATAAAGTCGTAGGTACATAGTCGGATTGTGGGCGTATAGTATAATATATTAAATATATGTATATAAATATGGCTGTTATTCCCCTGAGTGGATGATAAAAAGGTTATATATTTTCAGCAGAATCCCACAGGTTGACCACGCTTGATATTCTACTCCAACACTTCATTATAAATATATCATCCTACCAACTAGGTATTCGTTTATTGATATATATACTTTTTAATTCTGTATAATTTGTATATTTATTAGTTATTACATAAAAAAACTTACAATTTTTCCATTGAATATCAAATTTCGATGCTTATTGTAGGATTTTTTTTTTTAAATTGAAAATGTATTTTTCAATGTTTTTTAGTTTAATAGCCTTACTTATAACTATAATATTTTAATATAATTATGTACATCAGAGGATCTCCACTTGTGTGCATTTTCCATTAAGGTGGTAATAACAATAATAATTATTAAGAAATTAATTTATATTTTCAACACATTAAAATATGTACATTAACTCTTTTATCTACGTGGGTAGGTACCTAAACTAACCGGGTAAAAGTAATTTTCATAGTTCTTTTAAGTTTTTAACGCTACAATAAATTTCTGTTTACCATAACGTTTCGTACGCCTTTTGTTGGTATTTTATAATTCTAAAACAACAAAAACTCAACTTATTTTAACTCTTACTATTAGCAATTTTACACCATTTCTGAAATCAACATAAAATAACACTTAATAAATATGTATGAAATCGCAACATAATACACTTTCATTTTGTCGATATCTTACAGTACGTGTTTATATAAAAAAAAAAAACCATTTTATACGTGATTCATGCGATACAATAGTTGGTTTAAACAATATGTAAAAAAAAATGTCACAAATATTATGAAAACGACATAGGTTTTTTTTTATCGTTTATGAGGATATAGATAGATAAGAAAAAACGTCTTTCCTCGAGTTACTTTTGTATTTTTTAAAGTCGAAAAAAGGACTACGAGAAGAAGCATAATGATTTAGCCAATTTTGACGATATCTAGACGCCATGTAAGAAAGAAAAAAATTACCACTGAACACTCTAGGGACGAGTTTGTTTCAATAATCGTGTTGTTTTCTCATGACCCGCCGAGAAAAAATATAATAACATTTTATGGCATGCACTAATAATAATAATAATAAAAAAAAAATAAATAGAAGAAAAATAAACTTTTTACATTTTAAAATATTGATTCATTACTATTACAGTTAGTATATAGATATGTACCGTACATGACATATACTAATTAATCATACTTTGTTCTCACGATTTTCATTTTAATCTCTCACTGACCGTTACATTTTAATGGTAAAATAATAATAATACGAGTTGCGACGTACCTATTTAACGTCTTATTTAACCCTGCTGGATAGTGTATATTACAACAAATACACATTTTGTCTACTATAATATATCCGTATAATCGCGTAATACTGCAACGACGTCTTTATCTATGACCGTATCCAGAATGGAGAAAGAATAGATTTAAAAAAACACAGAAGACCCCTAAGGATTAGACCCCCAATTTTAACAAAATTACTAAGTATATAAAACAAAGCATTAAGCATTGTTTAAAACAAGCAATTTTAACAATATTTTTTCGTCGACCTGCAATTTTATTTATATAATATATTAAAGACGCGCCACACAAACACTACACTATTGAGTGTAAAAAAACTAAAAACAATATAAATATATTAGATATTTTTAATGTCTTGGTTTATTATGTTTACAGTTTATTAATTTAAAAATATATAAATTACACACTATTTTATGTACCCCCTTGTAACACCCATTACATTTTTTTATTAGCTAAATTTTAAATTTAAATTAATTATACAATTCAAATAAAAATGAGTTTGTAATAATTTGTGTTCTTGTTGTGATTTGGTAGGTCGGTTGGAAACAAATAATTTTCGTGATTAAATAAGAAAATAATAATAATAATAACAGCAGGAGTTATTTGCTTGTTTTCTCCTGATCTAAACATTTTATATTTTGCTTCTAAAAATTAATTAAAATCGAATTAAATGCGTGTTTTACTGAATCGAATTGCTTAATATTATTTTTTACTGTCTACGAGAATATAATTAATAGATTTAAATGTATTACTACAAAAACTATAGTGCTATTAAAAAATGTCCGAAGCAGTTAAAAAACGGAGTTAACACTGGATGATGATATCACAGTATTATAATTTATAATAGTTAAAATTCTGACAAAAATGCGATGTAGTTATAGTTTACGGACGTGTTAAATAATATAAGATCTTGGAAACTAGAGCAGTACTTTTTTTTAGTAGATAGATTATACGTATATTTGTGTTACTTGGATGTTCTTAGTGCAATGAATCGTACTTATAATATATAAATTATTTGTTCATCGAGTGCTTCACATACGGTACACCGTATTTGTTTTACACCGGTTGATGCATTTAAATCGAAGTTTAAATAAATGGACATGTAATTTTGGACTATTTAATGTTTTTGTACCTTAGTACAAAAAGGATAACAAGTCTATGATAATAGATTTGGAAAATATACAGGCTGTAATGAGTGTAATGAATTTAAAATTATAGTTATTAGTTTTTATTAATTAATATATATATATCAGAAGGTAGCTAATTTGTGAATCGCGTCTTTTTATAAAATCAAAATTTACTTATTATATTATTAATAATTTAAATTGTTTCGGTAAATATTTATAAAAATATATCAAATTATAAAAAATATATTTATAAGCATTTTGGCTCTTGATATCATTGTATTTATCCGTATAATTTGCGAATATATTCACGTTGGCCACCCCTGATATATTTTATTATACAATCATTTTGATCAATGAGTATTTTACAATTTGTAAAAATTGTTCAAGTAAATAAAAACTAAATTTTAAATATTTTGAATTTTCTAAGGATTGTAATTTATTTAAATTCATTATTTAAGGAAAAAATGGTGGATTGCTCTATGTATGTATAATATATATTACATAGGTACGCCGCCGTCGCTGATCGTTAATAATTTTATTTGACACATTATCGCGCAAGTACAACCCGTCTAAAGTATCGTGTAATTCAAAAAAATATATTACACCTAAACACGCGATGTTGTGGTACTCGGAGTAGCCATAAAAACATATTTGACGTAACACATATTGTATAGTTATAATATCATATGGTAAATACGCGTCGTTTGATCAAAACTTCGTATCATTCCGTTCGAACAGTTAATTTAATATCTCACTGTACGATAATAATATAATATTGTAATTATTGCTCGGATGAATTATTATTCGGTGTAATCGGTCGTGTATATAATATATTATATTCACTGCACGTATGTTACGATTTCTTTGTTTAAACAATTTCGTATTATTCGTATTAATCGCATTTATATAATATTACAATCGCGACGTGTAATATCGGTGTAGCGATTTATTGCGTTTACGTATGATAATATTGTGTACCTGTATGTAATATAATAGTATTTAGATCACGGATAATTATTATAATTATATTTTCACAAAACAGAGAGGCTGCAGATTTGGGAAAGAGAAAAACAGAAAGGAAAAATATTATAAACTTGGCTCAATATTAAGCTTTCCCGTCATCGTCGGTATACTATAAGCGGCGAGTGTCTCCTGCTGCTGTCGATGACATTTTTTTCGTAGTGATTTCACGAATAAATCAAAGATCGACACCAGGCGGTCTTCGGTGGTCGTGTACTCGTGTATTGTTCATAATAATAGGTTGGTAGGTAGATGATTTACTGTACTACTGCGAGCATACTACGACTATTGTAATTTAGTGTTCTGTGAAAACAATTAACGCGCGAAATATGACAAACATTCTTGGACCTGTCTATTACAAGAAAAACAATGAGGTGGTCCACGAAATCGTAGTTATTGCAATGCTGCATTTTTTATAGACATTATAATAACTTTTTTTTAAACTTTATTTTTTTTTTTTTGACGTTGATACCACATTTTTTATTTTGCATGGCCAAATTTAAGTAGGTAGAATACTTGATACTGCAACGTGTTATTAAAAACCATCGTTTTAAAATATGCGTTTTCTACCACGTCAAATAATAAACCGTCAAATAAACCTAAACGGAATGTATACAATAACAATAATACATAATGTATTTACTCGTATAATTTTCCAAAAGCAGTAAAATTCCGCTTCAAGGGTGGCGGTCAAGCAAATCATTTTTACTCATAATGTTCACTGCAGTCGTTAATTTTATTTTTATTCGGTTTTTTTTTTTATTATAAACCCGATTTCTTTTTATAGAATAAAACAGGCGTAGATTTGAAAATTTTAAATGGGGGAGAAGGATAAATTTATTTTCACAAAAAAATACAAATATAATTGTGCGTACCATTATGGAATTGTGTGTCATATATCATATATGTATTATATATTAATAAATAATGCATAATATACAATATGTTCAAAAGGAGGGGGGTTTGATTGTATGATTCTCATATCCGCAGCTTATTTTCAACAATGGTTGAATATTGTTAATTATATTTTTATCTCATTAAATGAGGTTATATTTGTTGTACAAACGATGAATCGTCAATCGTTTTCAAAAAAATTTAGAACATCCATAATCTATATTTTGTTTTTGGAGAAATTATATTTTCCGGTACCATGCATTATTAATATCATTATGCTCATATATTTGGTCAATGTAAATTAAAATTTATAGACTGATGCTAATAGACATTCATTGTCAATTTATCTTTGTTTATTTAAATTTGTATTTATTGTGTTTTTAATTATAATTTGAGACTTCTTTTTTATTGGTATAATTTGGTTTTTCTTCGATTTTTTTCTTTATTTTTGAGGTATATTGTAATCTGATGTTCATAATATAAGATGTTGATAATTGTTTCAAATATTTTTAAATTATAAATTATTTCGATATATTTTAATGGCGATGATAATTGATAATAATAATTTGAGTTGAATCCAGAGTGAAAACTTTCATAAGCGTAATACTAAGGGGAATTTTTTCTAAAAATATAATACATATTGGTATATTTTTGTACATGTGGGATTTGCGTACGCATGTAATTTTGTTCGTTTAGTAAATCACATATGTAAATGTTTACCTGCTATGATTCGTTTGAAAAAAAAAACCCAAATAATAACAATATAAATATGATTTTTGGTTTGACAAAATAAACTATTTACTATAAAAAAATAAATAAAACTTAAAATCAAGTGATCAATCATGTATTAGGTATTCATTCATTCATTGTAAATACCTAAATAAATACTGTAGGTATATAATTTATGGTATAATCAAAATTTTAAGTGTTAGCTGATCAATTTCCAAAGTATTGATATATGTATAAAATATACTTGAAATTAAAATAATTAAAATAATTCAATTCATATAAAAAAATAAATTTACCATTTACAACGCTAAATTCAACACTTATGTCATTAATATTATATTATATTATGTACAGTTTTCAGTGTTTGAATTTTTCGTACTGAAAACCATGTCGTCACAGAGTTTTCACTATTAAAAGGCAAGAAAAACTTCTTCGAAAAAGTATACCAAGTACTGTTATGAGCTATTTATAGAAACTTTCTGACTAAAAACTTTATGTCCAACTTTGATATACAAAATATAAAATTATAGTTAATATCAGTTTCGTCAACTTGTGAAATCGAAATTAAGTAGAAACTCTTTACGTATTCGATTGCATTATTCAACACAAAATCAATATTATGTTGTTCGACGTTCGTTATAAATTTAATGACCGGTACATAAAATAATAGCTTGGATTTCAAAAATTGCATTGTCTATAATATAGGTGTATTCACACAGAAAATATTATTACCGTATACACGTGTTCTAATGAATATTTGCAGCATTTTGACGTTTTGCCGTGTTATTATTTTATTTTTCTGAGGGAACAGAACAAACGAATTGTCGGACTTGACCTACAAGCGATCGCAGTAAAAACAAGCAAATCACATGATATGTAGGTTAACCCTACCTATAGTTTATCTATAGATGTATATTATGCATCTCCGAGGCTGGATCGGGTCCAGAAACTCGACGAGGCTCGTTGACGGGCGTGCCATTGTTTTCCGTCGGACGGGTACAACGCGGACTATAAAGGCGCACATCAAACGGAACGTTTGGCGGCGGCGCCTCGCGGACGCGTGTATTGCCGGAGTGACGAAAAACGATTGTCTGTGCGTGTTCGTACACCTATATAATATTATACGTAATACGTATACAGTGCGATCCTTTTACCGAAGATCACTTGTTATTTTTCAAAAGCGATTTAAGTCGTTTGGAAATAATTTTAATTTGTCTTTACAAAAACCACTTTAAAGATTATATATTTACATACAGTATATTTTTTTATACTTCATAATTTTTTATTATTTACTATTGTCATCGTTTTTATAGTTTCAACTTTTTTGAATAACAACACAGATTTTTAATTTCATACTTCTGATCAGAATATTATTTGATTGGCTATTATATATTATAAATATTTAAAGTTTATATGAGTGCCGAGTGGAAAACTGAATAGTAGTCAAAATGGTCCCATGGTCATTTTATTTCCTTTAACTGAAGAATCACTCGGTATACACTACTCAAAGAACACAAGGTTCGTCTTCAGAGTCTTCACCACACTCCCCCTGCCTCCTTGAGGGGGAACGTATACTCGTATCATTCGTTCTTTATACATAATATACCGGATTGCCATTTTTCCAGACTCCTCTGGCATTATTGTTTCTCTTTTAGTATTGTATAAATACTGCAGAGGTTGACGACGACATTTCTTTACAGTTTAAATATTTCGTTGTATTTTTTTTTTTTTTTTGACGTATAACAAACATAATATATAACTATATACCCGAATTTATTATGTAAACCGTAAACCTATATAACGTATGTGTACACTCGATATCGTTGTCAGCACGTATGTCTTTTTTCGGCGACGAGTTCTTCAGAAGTTACAGTGGCTGGTATTATATATATAGAGTCCTATGTAATCCATTTAACACTGTATAACAAGCGCTACACAATCCACCATTTGTGGCACGCCTATCATGCTCAAATTAAACGAAACACGTGTACATGACGTGATATCATCCCTACATGATATTTATATATCCATAGTTCATAGCTTTTTATTTATTTGGTATAACGAGCTTACTATAATTTTGTTTTTTAACGGCTTGAAACCTATTCTTGATTTAACCTAACCTAACCTAATCTGTTCTTATTTTCCAGATATTATATCACGGAAGATTCACCGTTTTCATATAATATATACGCCCTGCGAAAAACTGATATAAAAATATTAATATAGTCTAAAAATATCAAAATTAGAAAAGCGTTCATCAATTTTTGGAATTCTCCAGAGTACAAAAATATAAATTTGAATATTTAATTTTCATTATAAAAATTTAGAATTATTCATTAGCTTAAAATAATTTAAAATCTTAGAAAAAATAAACTAGCTCTTATAAAATATTATGTTAATGGAATGATTGATAAATGTTTAGTTGGTTCACGTTATATATATTATACACGTTATATATATTATATATATTATAGTGTCATTCCCTACGCCCAAAACGGCGTTTACGGGATGGACCGTTATTTTTTAAGCACGATTCTATTAACTCGTGTCTACATTAACTGTTGCGTTTCTCATTATATCTATTGACCATCAATGAGAAGTGCAGGCGAAACCTAATAATATGACCAAAAATGTATAATAACGCAACCTACGCATAGCTTAACGAGAATATCTTTATGTCCGAAAATGACTTCAATATGGTTTACATTTCCGAAACAATAAAAACAACAACATAAAAATCCATTTTTGGTCAATTATTGTAAAAGCAAAACTAACTGTCACATTAACTATGATATTTATTATACTTATATTTGTTTTCAATAGGATACATGAATGTCTGTTATTTCTAGTAAAACATATCGATGAGAATTATTTATAATAGCAATATGTAAAATAGGTATATGACATAAAACATGTAAATTTATTCAAACAAGAAAATTTGAATTTTAAGTTTTCATTCAACAATAAAAATATTTATATTACATTTATCGTTTAAATTAACAGAATAAAAATGATTTCTTTATAATATAAGTTAAGATAAAAATAAGACAATTATAATTTTATTTTTTCAGAAATATTAAGAATTAATGCAAACGAAATATACCTTTGATAAATTATTATTCGAATAATATGATATTAAAATGTTTTAATTTATTTTAAAAATTAATTAACCCCAAAGTTATTGAATTTTCAATACAAATTTACATAAAAAATATTCATGAAAGTTTATTTTAAAACAATGATCATTCCAAAGTTTGTATAATAGTAAAAACGATTTACTTGAGAAATATGTTTATAAATATGAACTAACCTAACCTAACCAATTTATAAATATTTTGATAAAGTCCCATTGTTTGTCTTCTAATATATTATCCCGGCATTTAAACGCAATTCAGCAATATACATTAAATTTTATCATTTATAATATACTTACTGATGAAAAATTAATGTTTAAATTCACTTATTATATTGTAATCAATGTTTTTTATAATTATATACAGTTTTAAATTCGGAAAGGAATAAGGAAGAATTATTAATTTTACGATAATATATACTCATACATTTTTTGTTGTTGTCTAGAGTCATAAATATTCTTAATTTTATTGTTGTAAGAATATAGATTAATTAATTAAAAATTTAATTTAGAATGTAAATTTTGTTTAAATTTTATCAGTAATACAAAAAAGTTATTATTTTATTAATCGGAAAGACAACAGACATGCATTACGCTTATTATTATTATTTTATTTGTTTAGTTGATGTGACTGATTAATTATATATTCTGATTTTATGTATGATTGACTTAAAACAAAATTATCAAACATAACTAAAGATGTTACAATGTTAGGTATTTTATATTCCCTTGAAATTTAATTTTAAAATGTATAAGTTATTGTTAACACTTATTAAGATTTAATGTGTTATAATATAGTAAAATGTCTTATAAATTAATTTTTCTAATTAGTATAAAAAGAACATAAAAGCGTTGCTGATGTAAATTGATACTCAAGATTTTAGTTTTCTCGGTTCACATAATATATTATCATTAAATGAAAATTATTCATTTTTATCTATCACAATACTTTCCAGCAGCTCACCAGAATGTATTGTGTCGATAAGGTTGTGTAGGTTTGTCACGAGCGATTTACTGCCTTTAAACTGTTTACTTTGCTGAATGTTTTTTTTTTTTTTAATACGTATGTATGTTCTATTGGGGTAAGGTTAGATAACTTTGTTTGTATCGTTTCACAATAAATCATTTTTTTTTTTTTTTGGAGTTTTTGTTACTGTACTATATAACGTCTATATTAAAATTTATTACAAACTTCTCATTAAAAGATACTATTTGAATGTCCTTCCGGTAGATACACGTTAAATAATTTTAAACTAAATTGGTTATAGAAATTAATATTAATTGATAAATTATTATTATTAAACTAATATGGAATATTTAGTAATTATTGTAACCAAACTTATAGTATTTCTCAAATGTTTGTTTGAAACTGTTAAAAAAAAACCTCAAAACAAATTATATTTTTAAATGTAATGATTATAAGCGTTTTTGAAAATAATTAAGCATCATTGAAAAATAATATCATAATATTTGTTAATAACAATAACAGTGTATACGTACAATAAAATAAAGTAGGTAAATCGTAATAAATAAAAGACGATTTAAATATTAAACACAGTGATATAATTTAGATAAATACGTTTTTACCCAGCTAATTTAAAATTTGAATCTCTTAATGTTTTGCAGTATTTGATTTTTAGCTTTTCAAAATCTTAATAAAAATCACGTTTAAACTTAATACGTTTCATACGTCATCTAAAAAACTGAGTACCTACAATTTAATAAATAATATTATTTATTATTTTAAACCAGATATCATATTTCACATCGTGTTGCTGCGGAATTTCTTTAAATTAATACGACGTAATTTTACAGGAAATATATTGCATTATTACGTTAAATAGTTTTTCGTTTTATTTATCTAAGTATGTGTTATTTTTTAAATTAAATTTAAGTACATACACTTTGAGTTTCAAAAAAAAGTAATCGGGAGTCAATACATCATGCAATATAAACTATAGCATTATAATATTGGAATCGTGTTAATATTATATCTCCGAAACGTAAATACGTGAGAAAAGTATAAAAATTCCTATCCGTGAACCATTTAACAGAATAATATAATATTATATTGTATTGGTCTATCGAAGATCAATATTTTGAAAGATACTATTTACAGTGCGCATCATTTATAAAATTATATGGGTAATGAAATGGCTGTTAATTATGCAAAGGTTTGGTAAATTATATTAATTTCATATCGTAAACATGTTAAGTTTCCATTAATAATGCTTTTAAATTATTTAAAAATAATAAGTTAACATCGTTATAATTAAAAAGGCAAATTAGCCTTAATTTAAACTTAAAATATCTATAAAAAAATGGTTGTATTTATATATTTTGTAGATTGTATATTTGTATGGTTTTACTAAAATTACTTCTGATGAATCTTTTATTAAATTTTCAAGACCTAGATACAAAACGTAAAGTTTTTATGAATTTCTAACTACAAAATAGTTTCAAAGAATTTGAAATTTTGACAAATCTTTAAATTTTGACCTTTTTATAGTATAAACTAGATCTAATTTTCTATACAAAATCACTTTTAAAGTCGGAAAATGAGGCATTTTATCAACTAGCTATCGTGTACACATACATAAAAATAAAAATACACGTCATTGTAAAATCAATGTATTAATCGTTCTATTTAGAATCTAAAATAATCTATAGCATATTGCTTTATGTTCTATAGGTAGTATTTCTGTGTGTTTCACGCTATAGCCGTTGACTAGTTTCACAAATTGTATGTTTGTATTAACTAAATTATTAAATCAAGGACTATTTATTTGTTTATTGGTATTTAAAGTCATTTTAGCTAAAATCAGCTTTTATATACATACAACAAAATGAAACAGTTTAATCACAATTGTAGATATGTGTACATTTAACGTATCTTTTTTTTTTCAAATTTACAACTAAGTTGTTCCAACAACAATTTATTTAAAACTGGTTAAATTTAAACGTTTTTTTTTTAAAAATTTAACTTTTTGACTAGTTAATACTCATTTTTGTGGTAATTATGATCGTATTTATCGACGTGTAGTTGGGGCTCGCATTTCGACCGTTTTTCCTGTATATAATACAATGACCGATGATAATAAAATTGACGTGACCGCCGCTGGACACCAAATATTTGAACACGGCGTTCGAATTGGCAAGTGTACGCGCGGTTTTTTCTGTTTTGTCTAATGGGAAACGCATTTATTTGGCACGATTGATGTGCTGTAGGCGCCATACGAGAATACTACGTCGACGGTGAAACAAATGATGATAATAATGTATCGTAATGTGATTATAAATTTGTTTTTGCGCGAGGCATTCGATTAAAACGTTATACCACAACCACGCGTTAAAATAATATGTTGACGGGGACAACAAACATTATAATATTATTGTGTGAATAGCGACAAGCCAAATTTGTTCTTTTTTTTTTTTTTAATCATCATTATTCGTAGTCAGCGGTCTCCGTCGTGCCGTCGTAATATTATCATGGTCGTCATTGAGTTTCAGGCTTTAGAAGGGATTTTTTTTTTTTTTAGTCCTCCTAGCCCTATCAGAAAATACACTGTTTTTAACAGTCTTATAAAGAAACCAGCAGGATTGTTTTCAAGGAAACAAATTGAATACAAACGGATTTTATATACTCGTGAATGTTATGGTTTGTCCAATTACTGTAGTGGTTTTATATATCTTTTAATCACAATGTCGTATACATAATATAAATATATATTATTGTGAAAGAGTCCATACCCCTGCAAGTATATTATGTATTTTATTTGAAACGGGGCCGACAATATAATTAAATATATATATATATGTGTGTGTGTGTTAATAGTTTCAATCAGATTGTGATAATGACATCATGTCGGTGGTTGATGTGAAAAAATGAACACATTTCTTTTGATATAAAAATAAAAAATAAACTGATCCATAATACTGTATACAACAATTGGAGAGGCGTGGGCTTTGGGACAAAAGACTGAAAACTATAAAAATGTATATAATCGTGTTAATTTTAATTCAGTATTATTATAAATTACCAATTATAATATATTACGTACCAAATAATACGATAATAATAAAGTGTCTTTTTACGAGTTGTTAGAATTTTGGTAAGAATTTTTTAGTTTTTTAATAAGACATTTTACGTTTTATTACGTACATTTATTGGAGTTTTTGTCAATTTATCTCAATTTGTCATATTTTTATTCTGTAACGACTTTTGGTATAAAAACTTTATTTTCCAAAAGACAATGTTTACAATAATGGCTATAAAAATATTTTATTAGTTTACACAGCAGATCGAATATATGTAAGTATACAAGCCATTGGGGGAGAAAAAAGACTTGATAATTCATTATAGTCGAGTGATTAACATTATAAAATTACAACATCGAGAAATCGCCGTCATCCCTTAATTATGATTCGAGTATGAGCCATAAGAAATCTTAATATAATATATCAAAGTCACCAAAAGCAGTACGTTTTGAAGTAAAAATAATATTATCACGTCGATCAACGTTCGCAACTATATTATAACAATATACAGACTAATATACAGACCAATATACTAGTCTGTAATAGAAGAGTTAGAAGAAAAAAAAATTTTGGTACAGGTTCAACATCAATCAAAGCATTCCTATTGTTACTTAAGTGTAAAATGTGTCATTTGAGAATTTCTTTTTTTACAAAATAATATTTATAGTTGCATTTATGTATATCAGTAAACTTTCCGTGCGCACGTCTGTGTTGCGTTTGACACACGGTAGTCATGTACAGATGAAACGTGTATTTGTCAAAATGTTGTGGGTTAAAAAACGAGTAGTCCTGCACGCAATAGTACCAACTACCGATATAATACACTCAATTTTAAATTAATCAGCTCAGACATGTTCATTCATATGCCGGACAGACTCGTATACGGATATACCTTATACACTTACGTCTCATATTATTTTATATTGTATATAAATATTAATTAGTATATCATACATAAATATATATATAAGCGTGTATAATACATCCTGTACAATAATATATTAAATATCACACCATTATTGAAGTACGTTTTTTTTAACCGCACGCGTCTTCTGGTTATGATTTCAGGTAAAGCAGTGCCTTTCGTCGAGCTCACGGTAGCCCATGCTTCCGTACTGACCATACTGGCCATCAGCTTCGAGCGATATTACGCCATTTGCGAGCCGCTGCGTGCCGGTTACGTATGCACCAAGACCAGAGCAATGATCATCTGTCTGCTGGCCTGGGGACTGGCCGCACTGTTCACTAGGTACTTATTTAATCAAAAGATCATACTAATATCATACGTTTTAGCGAATAATACACACTAAACTACGTTCCTACATCGAATATTTATACTAATGTATATCATATTAATATATTATTATCCATATTTTGATGTTAATACATTTTTCCAACGAACGAGTTTTTTTTATAGGTACCAGATTTTAAATATTATAGTTTTTAGTGATATCGGACCAATTTTGCGACTCGTTGCGCGTTATTATTGTTTACCAATCCATGTATACTATATAGCATAATATTATAAATGTTAAAAAGTAACTCAGTCTGTCGTTACATTTTAACATCTAAACCTCTGAGCCAATTTTAATGAATTTGATAAGTATATCTCGATTCTTAAAAAAGGACATGGTCAACTTTATTACTTATATAATTAGTAATAATTAATTTCTTATGAGGTGAATCTAAATAATAAAATAACTATTCTATTGGTTACTCGGTTGAAAATCAACTGGGTGGATAGAGATTTAAAATTTAGAGAGGGTTTTGATTATATATTTTAGGAATTGTCTAAGAAAGATTTTTTTTTTTAAATTTAATCCTTAAGGTGAGGTCAAAAGAGGCGAGTTGGAATAGAAAACAATATTTTATGGTAAAATTAACTTGAAACTATTTGTATTAATGCTCTTTAACACAATTAATGAAACACGTATTTTGAGGTTTTTTAAAATTGCGGTGCCTACGAGTACTTATGTACTCTTAAAGCGTTATAAAAAATTAAATAATTAAGCATATCTTATTTATAATATATATTATTATGATAATGATACCAAATTTTTCTAAATCTACCATATTGTTGTGTTTCATTCTTGATTTACCATATAGAATTCTAATTGTTTGACAGGTTTACTGATATTTTTTTTAATTACAAGACTACGGGCATCCAATATAAATAAAAATTATTAATTTATTAAAAATAATGATGATGGATATGTAGTACAGAAGCCAGGCACGTAAATAAGTGCGTATTTTTTTTTTGTGAGGGGGAGAGATTTACCTTTTTTAGAATAGTTGAGGCTTAAAAAATGTACAAAAATGGTTTTCATTGTAGTTACGAAATTGGTTACTTACATTTGTTGGCCATCATAATGATCATAATCATAGTTCAATTTTTATTTTTTTTTGTTTTTATTAATTATTAGTTACTATAATACGATTTTTTTTTTGGGGGGGGGGGCGATCGCTCCTACCACTCCCTCTTTAAATTACGTGACTGGCAGAAGCACTATGAAAATACATAACAATAATTTTACAAGATGAAAAATTATGCTAAAGGAAAACCGACCACGAGTTTTTATCGGCGAGTCTTATTATACGGGTGGTTTCTTAAATAATTGATGAAGCAGTAGGTAATATAAAAAAAATAATTATTGCGGGTGTTCCAGATTGACCCTTTTGAGTTTGGAGAGTCGAAAGAAGTTTTTGAAGAAAGGCAATATTATGATAGCGACGATGAAGGTGTGCTAAAAAGGAAAGATTTATTAAAATACGAAGGATGAGACTGGGAGTATAGTTATGTGAAGAGCAGTTTGTGTTAAAAATATATTTTACGAAGCTATGAAATCTGCATAAATTATTATACTTTTTAAGTATTATAACATTTATAATATTGTACGAGTATAAATATGATGTAAACGCTACGTTTTTATTATACTTATAATATATTCGTCTCTAGCGTTGATGATCACTATCGCGCGATTACGTAAAGAAATCCGTAAAATCTGACTGTACTGTCTCTAAAAAAATATTTATACTCGCGGGGTATAAATGAAATCGCATAGTGTTTACCCATCAACACCCACTCGTCCACGAGGTTAGTGTACCTTATAGGTACATAGGTAATAATTATATTTTATTACATTTTACCTGTAACACTAACCTAACCTACCTTATATGTATACGGAGTGTCCCCTCCCCCTGTTAACAGTTAAGTTGTTATATCATATACCTAATATATCATGTAGGTATACAGCTTCAGTCCGGAAGTCGCACGACGTTAACATCAAGACGATAGTGGTACATTATAATATATAGTTTCAATCGGTCCGAGTGATCACTTCTCGGGACGTAAAATAATAACCATAAAAAAACGGACGGCAAACGGCTTATTCGCATGTTAGTGTATAGAGAGCATTACATTGACCTACGTAGATATACACAAGTATAAAAGCGACGACCACGATAAACTGACGACTTTATTACGAGGCCGTCGAATAAACACATAACATCATATTATTATATGTGTTGTATGTGGTATACGCGGTATAAATATTTCACATCCGTTTCCCGCGCGTGTACCATAATATATATATATATATAACAACTGGTTTAACCAATATATGTCTTTTAATTGTCGTGGACAACAATACGGTATTGTAAAACTACTGTATATGGACAAAAAACATTGATACAGGAATAATTTATTATTTTTCTTTAAAAATTCATCAAATAACCAAAAAATAAAAATGAAAACCCGTGCTTTCTTGCCAATAAATTATGACAAATGTACTCACAAATTCTTTGTATTCGACGATTATAATAGTTACAATACGCTATTGTAAAACTAAAATATAGACAAATAATAATGGATATAAATGTATAAAATATAAATTTCATACTATTCGATAAAAAAAAAAAAAAACGTTATGACGTATTAAAATTCGGGGGTTTTCCTGAAAAAAATTAATACAAGACAGGTTTCCAAAATCTCTTTTAATTCCTGTTAATTACTAAATACACCATTATATTTATAACGTATAGAACTAAAATATAGACAAATATTATATTTATAAAAATTGTATGTTTTCTATGAGAATTTCATAATAAAAAGCGCACGGATTTCATCTTTAAAAAAAAAACGAAAAGGTATTCAATATCTCTTTTATTTTATGTGGAAAACAACAAGGTATTGTATAACTCATAAAAGGACCAAAAATAGATTTAAAAAAAAATATTCAAACAAAAATGCATTAATGCAATTTTTGACCAAAAATTGTACGATCAATAATTTGTGCTTTGATGTCTTATTTGTAAAACTTTATATACAGTGTACTCCCGAATTCATTTAGTTCATCGTACATTAACGATTGCATTTAATGCGGTTATTATTATAATAATGTTTTATCGAATATTTGTATACAGTGGACTTTTCAACCATAATTTATATAGATAATACCACTTCCACAAGAAAAACACTATGAAACAATATAATAAATCGTGTTCACATTTATATGTGTCACATTCATATAATATCGACACCGACATTTGAAGTGATGTTAAATATAGACAATAATATTATGTACACACAGCATTACATTTTGGGGATTTAAACACCCACCGATAGACAAATAAACGTGATCCCTGACCGATTTTAACACCATTGCAATTCTATACACTGGCATCATATTATATGGGTTGATTCACCAATCATTCAAACCACTATCTTTTTTCTTTAATAATGAATTTATTCAAATTCTGAATTTTGTAATTTTTATTTATATTCATATTTAAAGTCCATGTTTTCAAATACTAGATAGTTTTTTTCGAGTATCAAAAAGTGTGCTATAAGTGTACTTACATAGTTCTATTTTTAAAATTTGAACCTATCGTTTATCGCGAATGTTTTAGTGAACGTATAATTTGTTTGAAAATATTATTATATACTTAACTCAAAATCCGAATAAGTTGTTTTTTTTTTTATTATTATAGTAATTCCCTCGGCAACTGGGGACAATATTGACTACAATATATTAATTTTGATTTTTAAATTTTAAGGTGTATTGATAAAATATAAGTAAACAAAATAAAATAAATATACATATACAATTAATCTTAATACATTAAAAATATATATTATCAATATTACTAGATTTTTGTATGGAATTTTGTATCTTTGAAAAATCTGAGGGCGTTTGCAATACCAGTATTTAAAATGTTTAAGTTTTCTATTTAATGGTGGAATAAATTATACTTGCATCGTTGTGGTTCATACTTCTTACATTCGGTTAGAATAAGTAGTTTCTCTTTTATCAAAATGTTAATATTAGATTAATAATCCTTAAAAATGGTTTTACAAAACTATACAATTTAAGTGGTACTGAATCAAGTATTATTAATTGTACATTGAACATTTGTAATTAATTGAAAATATTAATTTCCAAAATTTTAAATTTAACACAGCCTTTATATCTTTCAAGTCCATTATCATTAGAAATTAAATTGCTCAAAAGACTGCTCTTTTGAATTAGATGCATTGAAAATTTCAAAAAATGTATCATCTAAATAATTTTTAGTAGGAAAAGAGAATTATTATTTAGAAAATAGAAGTTATAGAGAAGTAGAGTGTCTCTACAGAATTCTCCTTATTAAGTAATGTAAACATTTTTGGAATTTTAAAATATGGTCTTCAATTTTATTTCAAGTATTAGGTTTATTTTAAAACATCATTAAGAAAAAAAGGGATAAGCATACATTTTGAATCACATTCTACACGATTTACAGCTTGGCAGTAGAACTAGCACATAATACTTATAAAACTAAATTGTTTTGGTTGAGTGAATAATACGAAATTATAGATTAATAACGAAATTGTTCGAATATATGAGCGAGAAAAAAACATAATTGTAATAATACAAGTTACAACTCGAAGTATCTAGGTCGACAAGCTATCGCGGGTTAATGTAATATGTTGTGTATGTGTGTACATTTGTCCTTAATACGTTTACTTCAGACGCTGTGTAGTAGCTGTCAGTGAAGAATGTTTTCATAATATTAAACACTTAGAAAACTTTCCCGAAAATAATAATAATAATTTTGATGTAATAAAGTTTAAAATAGAATAGTATAATACAATAAAATGTGATTTCTCGAAAAATTATTTTAAAGATTAATCATAATATTTTTATCTATTGTTTTGGCGACGTAATAATACGATCGAGGATTTTATTTTTTCATAGATTCTTAAAGAAAAATATCGCGCCTGGAAAAAATGTTAGCGATTTGTTTATCTTTTAGTACTTGAATTATTATTATTTTCTTTAGTTTTTTCGTTCATGCCGATCGTTATTTAAAGCTGGAACAACACGATTTGTAACCCGCAAACTGCTGTACATCGTCCGTCGTGTTCTGTCGAATAGAATTCAGTCGTCGTCATCGTCGTTCGTTGTCGCCACGCTGATGAATAGCTGCTGTCATAGCCAACATCTGTCATAATAATATATATGGCCGCTGGATAAGCGTCCATTGATTTTGTAAAAACAGCTTTGTCCCAATTTTTTTCCATCAGCATAGTAAAAACAAACGATTTCGACGTACGAAATTACGACCGTGATGATGATGATGATTAAAATAATAACAAAAATATAATGAGAAGTAATCACTGATAATGTATAGAAATTCTGTTATTGGCAAAAACGGTTGGCGGGAACAAAATTATAGTATTGTATATCGTCATTCACGACGAATCGGCTGAAAACTACCAACCAAAAACGGCTTACTAGCGCAGTTTAGTATTTTTGACCCTAAAAGAAAACGATGACCGAAATATAACGTATGCTGCTATAATATTATTTGATTCCTTTGCTTTATTTTTTTCGAGCACCGCAGGACGATATATTACTTTATATTATTATTTGTCCAGCGTAATAATACGTTTTTTCGACTCCGCCAGATGTTAATAAAACGGGCTGCACGAATAATAAATATAACTTTTTTAATATGAAGTGTGTGATGATTATACATATAATATATATATATATATATATATATATATATATATATAATCGCAATAAAAAATAAATACAATAACAAAGTTTATATATAACCTACGTTCTATATAATAATATATTGATACGTGATTTTATTAAGTTTTCGTATGAAAAAAATTAACAATACAGTATGTGGCCAAACTATGTTTGGAGGTCAGTTTTAGCTACCACAAAAGATATTATTATTACTATCGATGAAATCATCCAGATTCCTAAGCCGACGAGAAACTGAAGAAGCCGCTGGATATTAAATTTCTTACGGTTAAAAAATATTAAACAATGTCTCGACTTCAACACAAACGAAAACACAAAATAAACGTATACACTATATACCTATAATTAATTTTTTGAAAAATTACTATTGTTTGAGTACAAAATTAAATATAAGAATATAGTGCGTTAAGCTTATATATACCTACTATATTAAATTTGTTATATAATATTGTCCTTTAACAATTCGTACAATAATGGTTAGAATGATAAACATCGGCGACCTCAGACCTCGGCTCAGCTAGGTATTTATCATTAAAACTGCCTACATGAAACTAGTTTGTATAATATTATTATCTTCAAAATCTAAAAAATATTTAAAACATAAGTGTTTTTTTTTCTAACATATAAAAATTATCATAATATATTTTTTTGATATTTATAGTGGTGCATTAAGTTTAAAAAAAGTAATTTCAGTGGACAGCGATCATATTACATACAAGTATTCGTAATTTATTATTTTCTATGACACTTTAAAAAGTCTCCGGGATTTGCAATTAAATTAAGTGACGGGGACATGAAATATAATGAGTCTTTCAAAAATGTATATTCATACATAAAAAACGTTGTGAAAGTTTACTAGGGTTATCCGCAGCGTTTTAAAAGTTAATAATTATCTACATTCATATTCTACTGTACATTATATGAATTTTAATTGTGTAATTCAATGAAAAAAACGATACATGATTATGAATTGGGAGATTAGAAAAGATATAGTAAAAAAATGTCTGCATTTTATATGACAATTTAGGTATATAGTAGACATTTTTATTGAGATGTACTAGGAAAATTAAAAACAACATAAAATATTGTTTCGATTGAGTAAAGTTGGAAAAAATTTATAATAGTGTTAGTATACGTTGGTCATGTGCCAAACCATGCACAGCCATATAGGTAGAGGGTGATTATTAGATTATATGTTGGTATCGATTGTCGATAAATCGTTATTTTTATCAATACATCGAATAGCAATTATATTTTGAAAATTCACTCAATTTGGTAGTTTTTAACGACTGTGAGATGAATATTATAGGTTTTTTCGTATAAAGTATTGTATTTTTTTTTTTGATATTATTAGTCAATATTGATCTTGTATCTATTATATGCTGTACAAATACCCAAAAGAGTAAAAACATTAATCAAAGTATAATCGTAGTAGTAGATATTTTATGTTATAAAAAAAGTGTTCTTATTATTTTGTACTCAATACTCGTCTTCCCTTGTTTTAGACTTGTGGAATCTAATAATATTGGCATAACACCTATGCAGTAAACTTAATATTTTATTCAAAAAAAATCCTTTGTCCTATTTCGAAGTTACGACAACTTGCAAGGGTACAAAATATTTCAACACGACAATTTTTACGCAAACATTTTACCGACCATATTTCCGAAAAGACGTACTATATGTAACGTTGACGTAATAGTTTTTTTAACTTAGAAACTACACACCATAATTCATATGAGATCATGAACGTGTGATTAAAGATGAAAAATTCACATCGACTTGTGTAAGAAATCATTGATAACTGTTTTTGCAGTTCTTTGATGTACTTGTGGCGTGGTGAAGCGACCTATCATCTCTCAGTTTTCTTTAGGAGTGGTAGGTAGTCAATGGGTATAATTTAACATTAACTAATATTTTAGTATTTATTATTATATTATATAGTTTAAAAATATGATAGTAAATTCCTTAATTGGATTTTGATTGAGAGGTATCCGAGACTTGCTTCTGAACAAATTTCCAGTTTCTCATATCACTGGTTGTAGATATGCAAGCTTTTAGTTTTGATTTAAATAATAATTGGTCAACAATTTATAATTTTTCCAATTTATTCAGATTTATTAAATATATTTCAGCTATTTCGAAAAAAAATTGAAAATGCTAATTATGAATTAATTATAAAAACCTAACACGTTTATACTTTTGTACTATAATCGCATTTTTACACGCCGTTCCACTGTATTATTATTACGGGAACACTAGTATCATGGTAAGGTGAAATTGAATATAAATTTATGAATATCTGAAACAACATTTATAAAACATTTGTAAATCTTATTAAAGACACTTGACATACTGGTGGAAAATTATTTTCCTTTGAGTTTTAAGCAAGTTATAATACGTCAGTGGAACCACCCAAGTTATATATATAGTACATTTATCAATAATATTTATAGCTAATATACGCTTGGCGCATTCAATTTTATAGCCATAATATATAAATGATATAGTTTGGATTTTCTCAGATTTCTATTGATGACAGTATTCACTATTTCGAATTAAATAATATACTGAAAAAATTACATGATATTAATTACTATTAAATAGAATGAAAAATTAATGAGCGTCATATTATAGTGATATAATATATTAGGATTATATGCAGTAAAACTATATTATCTATTCATTAGCAGTATTTTGTTCAACAATGTATTAGTTAATTAAATTATCATTTGATAATTTCCCATTTATTAACAGAAACACTTAAGTTATCGAAGAAATAAAAACTCAACAATATTGAAGTTGTCCCTGTTTACAATAAAAATTTATTCTAATATTATACGTTATATTATGCTTACTATTTATTGTGCAAGCTAAAATCTTATCGTCAATAGACTGAAATAAGACCAGTTATAAATATTTTTTCGATGTGAATAGTTCTTTAATATTATTAAAAACTATAGCATACAGTTATGTTATAATATTATAAAAAATATATAGATAAAAATCACAAAGAAACTATTTAATCGTCATTTTTTTTTGTATTGATTTTGTAATTTTTTATAATTGCTATTAGATTTTTTAAGATTTTATAAGATTTTAGAATTTTTTATTTATTTAGTATCAAACTCCTCCTAAACACGTCAACTACCACACATCGATTTAACATTATTATTTTATACATTTACGTGCGTCGTGCAATCACATATTTATTAATATTATGTAAATGTATACGCACAAGCTCAATATAATAATAGTAATATATTGCAGATCATTTAAGAGTTTCGGCACGTAATATGTGTACCTACATTCGGCGTGACTATACGATACCCGACACGGCCGTGCTAAACGTTTCGAGTTTGGAATAGATAAAAATTGTCGGCAAAAAGATTTCCAACAAACACGCAAAAGTAAAAAAAAAAAAAAAAACATCAACCCCAAAAACGTATATTATTGGTATTGTTACTATGAGACTACGACAGAAAATAAGAAAAAAATAATTTCATGTGAATCGAAATCGACGCACTCAGGATACAGTATGTTTATACGTACAAGGTGTTTCGGTGTTATCATCACAAGCTTTGAGGTTTGAGATTGCCTCTGTTAATAACGCATTATTAAAAGTGGCTATGTTGACTCTGACTGTTTTTCATATAAATTGATGATGTACTCGTAATTGAATATTTGGTGTTTATTAGCAAGGCCGATAATGTTACAATTTTTACTAAGAATTAAAATTAAAAAAAATTATGATTGACCAGTCGTAACCCTTATTGACTAAGGTCTAAAACCATTAAATGCAATAAGGGAAAAAATAATATATACAACGAAAAAATACAATATAAATTTATCGTTATTTTCCTAATTCTAATTAATAATAATAATTGAAAGAATCTTATAATTTTTATGTAAGCTAAATAATTTTTACCGCCTTTACTTTTGATAAATAATTTTTTCATCAAAGACAATACTAATGGATTTTGTGAAAATAAGATTAAAAATTTACCTTTTACACTAATTACTAATAATTATTCATGATTTTTTTTTTGCGTTTATATATTTTAAAATATGAAATAATTTTGGAAATAAAAAATAGATCAACTTACTATCGTGTATTAATATAATAAATCGCGTACATTAGACATTAATTAACCAAATATGTAACATGATTCTGTAAAATAAAATATACCAATTCAATATATGTATTATAAATAATATATACCTAACTTTAATTCTAGAAGAATATACATAATTGTTTTTTGTTATCATTAGAATTTATATGAAAAACATATCACGCACAGTTAACTGATATGTGATTTTGAAGTGAAATTGACACCTAGCCGAAAACAAGTACATGTAATTAGATTTGCATTTGATTTTGCAGTAGTGTTATTAAAAATTTTAAATTCTATACACTGTTGTCCCGTGAGTAAATTGTCATGCATCGTTGTCGTCTTTCTAAAATTTATGATAATCTAAACACTAAATGTCTAAATTGTCTACACGTTAATGGGAATACTAAAACGGCTAGCCAATAGAATATTATAATTACATAGTCTAATTTATCAAATCAATGTTATAAATATTATATTATGTTTTCAATAGATAATGACTTACGACAACATAACAGAATGCAATATATTATTTAATTCGTCATTTTCAATAATGTTTGAATTGGCATCAAATTTTGCATCCATATTCATTGAGACTCGATGAGTGTTCATAGCTTCGTTTTTCAATCTATATAAGTTGTTAAAGGGTGGTTCACACATAAATATCGTTTTGGCGTCAAAAAAATCGAATATTTGTTTATATACTTATATAATATTATCTTAGCGTTTATTACAGAAAATAAAAGTTATTATAAAACCAACAATATAGAGAGAAAACATTTCAATGACCTATATATTTAAATTTAAAAGGCAATTCCTCTATGAGTAACTACTCAAAATTTAGAGCATAGCTTAAATCACGTTAAAAAATATATCATGTGCTCATATATTTTCACGAGACCACACAGATCCATCTAAGTCAAATTAACTTAGATCATACAGCTGTAGTAATACCATATAAAATGCATATGGATAAGGTGACGTTGAACAGTATTTTAAATATTTTCGTTAATTATAGAATAGTATTTCTATGGATTTACTATAGAATAGGTACTAATATGTACAATAACAAATGTCATGAATTTAATGATTGTTCCAATTTTTTTTCAGGATAAAGTTGGGTAATACAGGTAGTATTAAATTATTTACAAACAATTGAAATAGAAAATGTCTTTTACGTTTTGCCGATACAGCACTTTTAAAGGGTACTCAATACTTATATATATATATATATATATACACACATTTAACTGAGCGCAGAGTAGAGAGTATACATACCGTTTAATTTAGATTCCACTTACACACTGACTTTGGTGTTTCGAGATAGTTCTAAAAGCCTGTGAGCGAAAAACACTCAAACACCCTGTACACAAACAAGTATAATAGTTGTTGTTCTTCGAAACCCCAACGATATAGTACATAATAGATATATATAATACGCATAGGCATATACGCATATAGGCATATATATATTATATAGGCTTACCGTTATATACATATTATAAAACAATTTCGATCGGTCCGGCGCCGGGCAAACACTGCACACGGGGGCGCGGTATGCACGTGTATATTATTGCGATATTTCCAATTAAATCCTGCGGGGATTTTTAATAAGCTCCGAGCCCTCCGGCGGCAGCAAGGATCGTGCTGTTTTTACAAACCTCTCACGACCGTAATAATTACGGCGGGGCTCGGTCGTAAGCCAGGCCCATCGTCTTGTCGCCACCACCGCCACCAATCGACGGAAATTACTGTTTGGTCTCCGCGCCTTCAGTTTTTCCCGGAGGAACCGTTCCAAAAATGTATAAACCGCACCGCCGTCATCTATATTGAGTCATCACATCATAAAATATATTTTTATATACGATATTATAGAAAAATAAATATTAAACAAGAATAATTGTATCGTCCTTACGATTAAAACTCTCATAAATCAATCAGACATGTTGACAAAGAAGGTTTAGAGCTATTAGAAAACGTATTAATAACCAATTAAAATTATGAATTATGCATTTTACAAACAACTAAAAAACGTATAGTTAAATAATTCTCTTGATTACATTTTCCTTTGATTTATCTTCTTACTGATGTTCTTGTAAATCTTTAAGTCCAGTTTCTTCAAATTTAAATAAATAAATGGTACCTAATAAATTATACAAATTTCTTTGACCAGTTAATTATTTTATCAATTTATCATACATTATTATATACCGATCGGCCGCGGGGAAGGAAGCGATAAGAAATCGATGCACTACAGCAGTATCATTCCTCAGAGTTTATAAATCACATTTTGAGCACATGACTACAGCCGACTCTAGTGCTCACAGTTTTGAGTTTTAGCAAAAGGCTAAAATTTTAAAATATAATAATATAGTTATTGCCATTTCGTACGATTTTCACGCCAAAAAAAACCAGTAGGTTACACATAAATTAAATATGTGTTATACGCCAGTATTTTTTTATTTAGATGAATTTTTAGTCCATATTGGGCTGCAACAATAGGAAATTACTCCAAACACGATAATAGTTATCTACAGTGGATCAAATAGAACAAAGTCTTAGAGATTTTAGTAAACTATCTAAGTTAATAATAATAAACTTTAATAAAAAAAAAAAAACAATCGTTAAGGATCTTTTGTCATAAAAAATATTTTTTGATGAAAATTTAGAATATTAAATTAAGTTTTACGTATTGCTAAATGTAATTTTAAGTTCTTATATCTATAAACAAAAACAATAATTTATTGCTTTCTTTTAATTATATATAATATACATGTAAATATTTTTAATTTATTTACATTATGTATGGTGAAATAAAGTAAGAATAAGATAAACGATAAGAAAAACTTGGGTATTATTGAAATGTAGAGATTTTTAAGTATTTTTTTTTTTTTTTTTAATCCGCATACCATAGAACATGGACTTGAAGTAAAAACATTGATTTTCTCCTAGTGATTGGTCAATATATAAATGAATATCATGATATAAAGTATTAGAAAAACGAAAAAAATTTTGATCATACCAGAAGTGATAAAAAAAAACAAACATTGCAGAAATATAAATAATTTTTGAAATAATGATAAAAAAAAATCACCCAGTAGAGTTGGGTGGCACTTTAGTATACGTGGTATTCATTTATACCACTGACTTATAATAAATATTATACAAAAGTTACACAAATCAATAAATGTAATGGAAAATTAGAATTGACTTGTAGGTTTTTGATGATAAAACAAAAGTAAATTGTCGTTGAAAAATCGAATATTATTGACTCGTATTTCTTTGGAGAAAGAGGTCTTGTGTTATATTTTTACTCCTCTTCCGCCACCGCTCGATCCGATAACAATACGGTTATTCTTCATATGAAATCTCGATATCCTCAGTAACAGAGTGCGCGGTGGCGAATGCCGTTCCTTCTTTTTTATTATTATACAGTTGCAGCCGGATTTCGCACGACCGTGGTTGGAGTGTCGGACCGGCATATTAATGGAACAATGCGTGTATACTATACACCTATACACATAATACAGCTATTATTACTCTGAAAATATATCGCGAGGTTTTCTTGTGTGTATGGTTTGTACAGATAAGAAGCACATACGATTTGGGTGATGTTTACCGGCCTTTAGTTAAGACCAGTAATGCTCGACACGTTCTCTGACCACAGCTATATAATAATAAAATAACATTTTTTTCTGTGAAAACACAATATTCTTATTATCTACTACAAATCATAATTCTATGTATACTATTATTTATTACAGCGGCCGATAACCAAAACCACAGTAAATACCGAACTGAGTAAATAGAAATAATACACAAGTACACATTTGTATTGTCGTTATAAGTCGTTCATGATTGATAATATTGTATTTTACGATAATTTTCACCAGCCTTACCTTACCTAAACCTGTGTTAAAATTCACATTAAAAAATATTAAAACTATAACAATATAGTTTAATAATTAATATTATGTAGATTCAAAAAAAACACGCGAAAGTGATGTAGCTAAATTGCCTAACCAGGACGCCGCGTTACCTTAATTAATGTATTAATATTAAATGAAAGAAATAGATACCTAAATAATTGATAAAAATCATCAAAACATAATAATTTTCAAAAAATAAAAATAAAAAATTAGATGACTGAAAATATATTAAAAATTGTATGAAAATAAATCTTTCTTAGTGATTTAGTAAAATTATATTGTAGAAACGTTCAATGCGTTAAACAATCCTAAAAAATGTCACTAATAACTTCTTAAATGTTATTTAGATTGTTAATTTTTTCTCGTATACTGTTATTGTACTAAATAAGTATTTTATATAACATTTAAAAAATATATATAAATAAATACACATATTCTAAAAAAATATAAAAACTCTCATTAAAATTTAATCTTGTCAATCCAATGAATTATATATTTTAATTTCTTGAGAATCAATGAAATTTGAAAATAAAAATAAATATTAAATGAGAAAAATTGCTGTATTATAATAAGATAAAGTTATGTGATTGTATACAATTCAAAATACAATAAATTTAACGTCAATTTGTCATGAAAAAATAAAACTAAATGACAGTTTTTTAAAATAATTCCGGACATATCACTTGTAGAAGTAGAACATATACGAATAATACTATCAAGCATTCTACGTCATTCGAAAAAGTATAAAATAGTTGTATTATTATTTATTGCAATCATGATTGTTCTACACTATAATATATCTATGATATTTTGTTTTTATAACGTAAAATCGAAAAATATCACGTTTTGCAGCTTTCGTACATATTTCACAAAAAAATAAATTAAAATCAAAAATTGTTTTTATCGGTTACATCACTTTTTTTTTGTAAAAACGTTGTCTTATTCAAATTTACGCCTGCAAAACTGTCTAGTCTTTTTCAACAGGTGAAACATCTTAAAATTTAAACATAAATAGTTATATATTTTATTCTGGTGAATCGTATGTACGAGGTGCATCACCACAGCTCTATTGTATATACCATATTTATTCAAATATTGATTTGACTGATAAATAAATAATATAAAATATTTTATAAATATTTGTAATTTGTATAAAAATGCGTAATGTGTTCAAGACACAGTATTAAAATTATAATGAATAATTCGTAAATCGCTTTTCTTTCTACTGTATGGTATTGGATTTCTTCAATGTGATATCTTCAGAATCAAGAAAAAATAATGATAATACATTTTACTATTATACTCATAATATTATTACAGTTCAAACATGATGTATTCAATTAATATTTAATATCACGATACAAATAAAAGTAGATACTGACTATATAGTGCTTTGCATATATTATATAGATATACAGTTATATGTATATAAATATATTATATATTATATTCAGATGATCATATTTTATATAATAAAAATCATTCGGGACGAACAATATTTTGTTTATACTCTTTAAAAAACAACTTTTAGTTAGTGTTTGTACGTTAGATAGTTAAAATATAGTTATTAGAATGGGTGGCGACCGTACTGGTTCATAATTATACTGTACGATGCGCCAATATGATATATCTCATACTTTTTTCATGGTTATTGCTCACAATTTATTGTTCGTTAGCACCCGATGATAGTTACATGAAAAAAATATATATTAGTATAATTTTTAACTATGATCTAAACATGTCAATGTTATAAAACTATAAACCATGTTGATTTGTATTCATGTAAGAGGTTTTTCATTCACTCACACCATATAATATACCTATATGATATTATGATAACACGATTGAAATGGAACTTTTATTCTAAAAACGGCATTAAAATATCCCATTTGAACTTTATCGCGACAAACGGTCATGGTTCTCAAAAACGTAACGATCCTGTTTTAAACGGGACGTTGGTCGCCTTATATATTATGCTTTATACTTACGTGACTTGTATTATACGATAAAAATATGTAAACTGAAATTATACTACTCACACGCTTAATATAATATATTATGTTATAATTGTTATTTTTGTTGTTGTTGTTGTTGTGTTTGTAATTGTCATTATTATGCTGTGGTCGTCCGATCATCAAAGAACGCACAATCGCATATTTTTGTTTTTTGTTTTTGTTTTTGTTCTTCTGTTCGCAGTCCGATCACGATGATCTCAGAATACACGCAAATGGACTACATCGACGGTACCAAGGTGCCGGTGTGCCTGACCAAGGCCAACACGTTCTGGCCGATAGCGTTCTTCGTGACCATCATCGGCGCGTTCTTCGTGATACCGCTTTTCGTGCTGGTCGTCCTGTACACGGTGATCGCGGCGCACCTGATGGCCGACCCGGGCACCAGCTGCACGGACAGCGCGTGCAACCAGCGCGCCCGCCGACAGGTGGTGCTCATGCTGGCCACCGTCGTGCTGTCGTTCTTCGTGTGCCTGCTCCCGTTCCGCGTGTTCACCATGTGGATCATACTGGTGCCGGAGCACACGTTCCTGGACCTGGGCCTCAAGCACTACTACATCATACTGTACGCGTCCCGGGTCATGGTCTACCTGAACTCGGCCGTCAATCCGATCCTGTACAACCTGATGTCGTCAAAGTTCCGGCGCGGCTTCTGCAAGCTCTGCCGGTCCCAGTGCGGCAGCGGTGGCGTCGACGACGGCTACGACAGCTACGACGACAGCAGCGCGGGCGGTTGCGGCGTCACCGGGTGCGGCGGGCGCAGGCGCAGGCGTCGCGGGCGCCGTCGGGACGTGTTCCGGCTCCGGCACACCGGCACGCTCACCACTACGCTGTCGAGGTCGTGTAGCGGACCGCAGACGCGCATCGCCGATGGCACCGCCGAATGCGGAAACGGCACGCGGAACGGTTCGGCCCGGCGGCATGTCGACGTCACCAGCACGGCCGCGGCAGTCGTCACCGCCCTGCTCGGCCGTCACCGCGGCGTCAAGACGCATCTGCAGGTCGACGACGACCATCTCAAAGAGAGTTTTGTATGACCACCGCCGGCGCCGACTGCTTTCCGCAAACTGCTATAATTTAATAATTCTTATTGGTTCTCAGATATTTTGTTGAGATTTATGTATATTTTTTTTAATCCCCTTAAACGTATTTTATAATATTGTTAACCATATAACTGCAGTGATTGTATCGCAATTATTATAGTTAATATATACGATTGTACCAACATTTGAGATAGTACCTATTGTGGGGTGACCCATCGACTTACGATGATAATAGTTGTAGACTGCCAGTCAAATTAAGTAGCCGTGACAACAGGTTTCTCGATTTATAAAAACGCGACATTACGATGATTAAGCGATACCCGTGAAATAGTTACAATAATGATAAATTATAATATTTACTTTGGTAAAACCTATCATACGAGTACTACGGGATAGAGTCTACAGTGTTTCTCGAACGAGTAAGCTCACTGGTGGGTCGCGATCCATCTCTGGTGAATCGATAAGCACCTTATTATTAAAAATAAATTTGTACAGTTATATTATAATTATTATAAACCAATAAAATATTGATCATTAATTAAAGTTTTTTCTGAGAAACTTTGACCACGATGTTTAAAAATATTGAGAAACACTGTAAAATTGTATTCACCCGTAGCGGTATGAATCGAGTTTTTCAGTTGGTAAGACATCATATCATTATTAGTTGATGGGTAACCAAACTATCTTAAATTCATTTTTTTTTTTTTAATTTATGTACTTATAATAATATGTTATTGTCGTTTTGGCCCGGCCGCTCGATAATCTCTCGTTCCGACTTCGAGTCGCATCTCTAGTCGAATTGTCGTTATCGTATTATTATTATTATTATTAAATAGGATTTAGTATTTTTAACTTTTACTCATTCATATTTGTTTAATTTTAAAAAGTTTATGACCCTACAAGGTTCAATGGACCGTTGCAGATTTCTTCAGATACCTACATAATATTATGTGAAGTGTGTATATGTGCAATATTAAAGTCGAAATCGTTACGAATTTACGAGTATAGGTACATAAATAGATACATAATAAAGCATTTTTGCGGTACTGTTAAAGTTTATTCAAACTTTCATCTAACAACGAAATAATAAAAGTGCAGAGCTTCGATTGAGGTGCTCATACGCCAGGAAAAACAGCAAACAGCAACAGTACAAGATAAAAATGTCTCGCCTCGTTTGAGTTCCTGCCGTAGACTTAAAAATGTTTATCACTATAGAATATTAATTAAACAGCAATTGGAAATTTTAATAATTCTAATTTCATAATATTTACATCGATTGCAGTCATGTGCATTTATTTTTTTTTATCAATTGAATAAATCAAGAATCGCACCTATAAGAAAAAGTTCCGTTCGTCGTGTTCAATTTAAGTCTTTTTTCAATCGTATTGTGTATATATATTGCCATCGTGTTTCAAACAGATTTTCATATCTAAATAAATGATATTTATTTATTGTTATTGACCGTAAAAATATTACACATTACTTTTATAATCAATAATTATTGTAATATTCTCGACTATTGGCGGTAAGCCCCTATTTGTACACGTCAAGTTTTCCCTCAAAAGCAGAAAACACTTTTTCATATCAATAATATTATAATATTATTATTATCATCATACGTACAGTATTTAATAATGCAGTCGATAATAAAATATACCGCCGTGCGCAGCCTTCAAACTCTTTTGCTATCAGTTTTAGATTTTTTTCTAATATTTGATATT
This sequence comes from Rhopalosiphum padi, assembly GCF_020882245.1. NCBI lineage: Eukaryota > Metazoa > Arthropoda > Insecta > Hemiptera > Aphididae > Rhopalosiphum > Rhopalosiphum padi. The sequence continues at coordinate 78,135,817 of NC_083598.1, forward strand.
TCTTAACCTACATTTTTTATTTATCATGCAAGTACGACACAATCGCCCGCCTTATAATTTATATATATATATATTAAGTCTACGGATAGTAGTAACTGCTGCTACAACCATAAACTTTTTCACCACTTTCGAGCTTCAAATACGGATAGATTAAATAAAATAATAACAATAGTAACAAGTAAAAATAACAACAACCACAATAATAAAACATATAAGTACGAAACGGAATTTTATATTATTACTCCGGTGTTAAATTTCTCGTATAATAAACAATTTTGTTTTTATACATTTTTTATTGGATATAAATAATATTTTGTAATATATTATTATTACAATACGAATAGGTACACTGACTAATTGTTAATAACATAATATAAATTTACCAATTAGTGGCCCCCTCTTCTAGGCTTAACCCATTCAATAGTATTTCAAACCTACACCCCACACCTACAAAAATTGATGATACTTTTTTTTTATAAATAAATGTTAATAAAAAGCACTATGTAATATTTTTTTAATAATATTTACCACTAAGTAAATATTTTGACTAGAAATAAATCGTTCTTATTTTCTACGAAGTGCTAGCTTGAACAAAATACTGACTAAATAAACCTGAAGAACTTGTGCCCGTAGCATAATCCGTTTAAATTCAATAAAAACAATAAATCATTATGGGTATACGAAAAAACATTTCTGAGAAAAGGAGACGGAATATTTAACATAAATCGCTTATCAAATAAAACTGTGCGCATGGATTTTCAATATTTTCAAATCAGTGCTCGGGGATATATTGTATTACATTTTCAAACCTTAGGTATTTATCAAACAAAATGTTATATACGCTTTAAATACAAACTAATTTATCAATTTTTGAAATTTTGAATAATTGCTAAATAATTTACTATCTACTAAATAATTTAGTTACATTATCTATGATGGCAATTTTATAACGGCAGATGGCAAATCTACGAAAGCAATAAAAATGTTCTTAGTTTATTAGAATTCCAAATGTTGTACATTATGATCTTTGGTAGTTTAATAATAGTCTAACTATGATAATAAAATAAAAGTATCTATCTACAAGTTTTTTCTTTTTCTTTCGTTTCTCAACACATTATCAATCATAATATTTTTATTACAACGACAAGTTGAAATAATATCGATATTTATCTACTTTAATATAAAATTATTCTAATTACTATTCCATTTAATCATATTAAGTTCGCGAACGCGTACGACGATCATTGATGGTTGTACAATATTTTATATTTTGACTATTTCGATAACGACTAAAGACGATATTAGACTATTTGAGCATACACGGAGTCGTCACGTCATTCAAGACATAGATGTCCAAAAGTGAAACGTGACTTCAACAAATTTAAATAAACCAAAATATTTTTTCAGTAACTTACTCTCTTTTTCTAATATCCATACATAGAGATTCGTTAAGCATGCTCATCCTTTTTTATATACTTATTACTTAAATACTTTATACATTTATTCAGATTCTGATTTTTAAATTTAAATTATACTTAAAAATCATATACTTTTAATTAACAACTTAGATTTTTTACAAAGTTTAAAGAAAATCGTAAAGTGATATAAACCTATTCGACCAAATGAGAACTAGGTATCCTCTGTTTTTGGCGCTACTAGACATTCTTTGAATGGTATGAAAAACCGAATATTGGATACATAGAAATAACAAAAATTAAAGTTTTAATAAATGCATTATTTGGGGTGAGCATGCCTGAGTAAATCACCCTGTTTATCGTAAAAACCCACTGAACCGTCAACTACCGTTGCTAATTCAACACTAAATTGATGCCCATATAATATTATAATCTCGATTGACTTCTGTCTTAAAAAGGTTACAATAATTGTATTTCTTCAACTAAAATCGCATTTCAACAATTCAATTAAAAGTTCGTACATACGTATTACGTATATAGGTATATTGTATATTATATTATGTAGCAGCAATATATAAATGAAATATATTACGCACGTTGTTATTTTGTTGTTTGCTACCGTCAAATGCATGTAAATTATTAAATTATAATGAAACGCGTGATGCCGTTTTGTCTTCACGCGTTTTAATTATTTATTTCACTTATATTACGTGGTTTATACCTGTCCGCATAAATAGTCAAAAAAAACGCCCACCTCGTTTGAAAAACACGCACCGCGCTCATAAAATAGTATTATAATATTATAATAAAACTATTATAATATACTCGTACTATGGTACTGCACCCTAAACTTTCAAGTGTTCAATTGAAAAGCGTACCTTAAACGCATTAAGCCACAAATCATGTATTTTATACAATAGATAGTGTATATATGTATAGCACATAATACACACGTATTTTCCACGCGTAGTTATTATTTTATCACGAGTGTAATATTCGCCATCGAGTCACATCTTCCTGTCAATCACTGAAATAGGAATATTATGCGACGGTCACATTTCGTTAGTCCATTTGACATTCCTATACAGCTAAATAATAAATGATGTACATATAATATATTATGAAATAAGTGCACGACGACTGGTCCTCTACACACATGTTATACAGTTATAAGACGTACGTTTGTTGATTTTATACTATTTATTTTATTTGTCTCAGCGTGTGATTTCTGAAAGGGCAACAAATCTCCGACAAGCTTATTACTAGGGCCCAGATTTAAATGCCCTAAAAACTATCATAATAATAATGCTCATAAAAAATTACCAATATTTTTTTATAGACCTGAAACTACGAAGCGATAGGAAAACGGCGATTTAAGTTTAATTTTCGGTTTTTTAATAATCTTTATCTTATTATCATAAACTAACAAAAAAACTGAATTTATACACGCGCTATAAATAAACAGCATACTGAAAATAAATTCACTCGCAATGCATCTCCAACTGAACAATTAGTTATAAATTTGTTTAAGCCCTTGTAAGACACCATCGATAATCGCTGGAGATAAAGATGTTACCGTATTTATATAGAGAACGATTTACAATTGGTTCAAATTATAAATACCTTAAAAATGTTGAACCAAATATTATGAAAACAATATTTCGATGTATGTACTAAAAATTCAAAAATGGCCCTAAAATGTTTAAAAAGATTCCCTTAAAACAAAAAAAACCATAAAAAAAATGCAAATTAAAAGTTTCACCTTTATCTATTTCATGAAACGAATTATGTACTTGGAATACATAGTCCTAGAATATCCAAAAAATAATTCACTCTACATATAAATCTGATCTTTACTTATTTCTATATTGATGAGGTAACATTTCGACGTATTAAGACAAGTATTAAGTATTGTTATTACGCGTAGTCGTTCAATCAACAAAATTATTAACACCGAAATCGCCGTTAGTTTTTCATTTCTATAATATTATTTTATTATAAATCATAGGCTTAAAAAAAGTAGGGCGTTTGAGAAATAAAATCGCAGTATAATATCGTGTACAGCGTTGTAAAAAAAATAAATTACCCGTCGACTTTTTTTGGAAATACTTTATGAAAAAAAAACACGAATCGCGTTTGAAGATATTTATAGGTGTAGCGGATTGGAAGATTGATGATTCCAAAGGATACGTTTTGTAAGCGAATCAATAATAATTTTTTATGTGCATTTTTCGATTTCTTTGATGTCGGCTGTGGAGTCCAATTTAAACCGATAGAACAACGGCCTAATTTGATTGAGAATTTTGTTTTTCAAATATTATAAAACTTTCAATCGTAGTTCCCGGCTTGATTTTAATTTAAAGCTACAATCGCACGACCATCAAAGATCATTTTATATCATACAGGCGTACGTCATTGATCAAGTAGGTATTATTGTTATTAAAATGTATTATATATTATTATCGATCCATCGAAAAACGCGATATTAATAACTCGACTAGTCACTAAGCAAGTCTATTATTTATAATTATTATTATTATTATTATTATTATTATTTATTGTACTTAAATATTACAATATAATACACGCATTTACGATATGTTATTGATTAGTGATTACCTATTGTGTATTATACCGCCGTCGCCCACCGTTTACACCGATAATATTATTATTTATATATCTACTATTAATTTTTATTTTTTACCTAACGCACTGTTACAATATTATTATTGTAAATACTTAGTATTATAAATTTATTGTATTATATTTTAGTTATATATAAGAATGACTATTTTTTTTTGTATACAATTTTTGTGCACAATATAATAATATATTTTACCTATTAGAATTTATAACTATACTGTTAGGTATATATATATTGTTTTATATTGTTTATTATCCGATACTAGACCGATACGTATTGTTTACTATACACAAATTGACAAAAAGTATAAAAGTTATGTTTAATATCATATATTACTTATATTATTGTGTATGTTCGTAATTGTTTTATGCTGTCACATTATTTATTTATACGTCATTATTATTATATTATTATATTATATTATGCAAGTGCCTATATTATATACTATATCCGTGCCACACGTTTACCGCATCTGAAATTAAAATAAATCAAAATTATTATAATATTATTATACATACGATCTATATACACTATATATTCTATCTTTATCATACATATACATAATATGTAAAAAAAAAATATGCTGTTTTCCTTTTCTATTTATATATAATATGTCGGCCAGAATCACAAATCAACAAGTGCGTGAGGTTCTTACCACGCTAAAATATGGTAATAACTTCTAAACATCGTTATAATAACGAATACTAGCTTACTAGCTAATGATTAGTGACGTAACTATATCAAAGGGTTGAAATTTAAAGAACCCCTCTTTTGAAAATAAACCCTAGTCACGCCACTGCTGCTGATACCATATCAAAGATGATACATAGTCGACTTCTATCGGAGACTCTAAGTATAAGGGAAAAACAAAAAATTCGAGTTGACCATGTTAAGTGTCATGGCGTTTGATGAAAAATTGTTTATAGGTATTCAATATATCATATTTGAGGTTTGAGTAACCTGCGATAATCGGCCGTATTATGGTGTACCTATAAGAATGATTTTTGATGATTATTATGAATAATTATGATGTATGGATTATGATAATAACTATTATTTGTTGCATTGCATACCTACCTCGTATTATAATATTATATCTGTTATCTTAATATTTAGTACGTCATGAAAAAACTGATTTTATAAGGATTCATAATTATATAGAATGACAGCTTGTGCTGGCGCGAAATCTGAAGGAAATATTTTCGAAGAATTGACTATATTTATATAATGTATTTATAGATCGATTCACAAACAATGAAAAATGTATAGGACGTATATATATTATAGATAAATTTACGAAACGTCTAATACGGTCGCTTCAGCGACCCTTATGGATAATGCCTTATAATATGTGAATATCTGCCCAAGTCCTACCGACATCTATTTAATATTAATTCGGCGACAGGCAATTGCAGCGTTTATTAGATCAACTAAATTTGCATTGCATATACATAATATTATGTAGTATTTTGTAGTATAACACGCATTTATTGCATTTACCCACATTTTATACCTACTTAGTACTTACATTTTACATGCAATATATATTTTGTAAATGTAATATAATATACTGGAATAGAGAATGAGAGCGTGTTTAATCTCTCTGTACTATGTATTATAATATTATAGTATTATATAGCTCAACGCAACGAAGAGTCTAAGGCCGACGAAGGAATCTAAAAAAAAAAATACGTATAAAACGGTAGTATTTGATTATTATTAATTTTTTTTTTATTAATTATTTATTTACGTCTTATATTAGCACTGTCATAACATAATATAGGCTTTTTTTTATTATTCGAATAAAATGACTAGCGGCTTTGGCTAGAATATACTTGTGTACCTACATATATTCTGCGGCGCTTTCGCCATGCGATCTATGTTATTGTCATATTATTACATAATATTTATCATAATATTATATTGATTTTCTAACAGTGGCGGATTTAGGATTTTTTCGCGGGTCAGAAAGGGGTAGGGAGGTTCAATTTTTTATGAACATGTAATATATTATGTTATTAAACATTTTAACAAAATACAGAATTCGAATTCCTAGACGTGCCTGCGATATTTTTTTTTAAAGCACGAATGGGATATTATTATATTAACTTCACTCCCGTAACCCCTTCCATAGATCCGTCACTGTTGTCTAAGCTTATTATATATTTTTACTATAAAACAATGATTATACTTAGCCTATGTGAATGTATTGTATGCGTTACGCCAAACTAATACTATTTTGACGTGCATGTCATCATCTATTGTTATTATTGTGTAAAAATATTTAATATCACAAATATATCCGCAACGGAATTATCACCAACTATAATGTAATATACGTTTAACGCCTATTATTATAATATGTAACATACACCCTACACACGTGTGAACCGTATCGATTTTTAAACGACCATAGTGATTTAAATAAATTTACAATTTACGTATTGTTTTATTAACAGAAACATATTATTATCACATGTGCGTAAAATTATAATATTGGCCGACGGTCGGAAAAATCGGTACGTGAGTCGCACGCGCCTCGTCTGCTGGCGGTCTGTTGTATTATACATTTTTTGTGTTTTATCATCACGGCCGACTGAAACACGTTCTTCTCTATTTCTTTCTTTCACGTTTTAAGGTTACAAATATTTCTTATTTCAAGTCTATTATATTAAAAGCTATGCCTTTATAATAATATATATGTAATATAAAATATTATGTGTTCGTTTATAAGTTTATACATTATTATATTTCATGGCAGCTGATCGTACTATTGTGGCTTGGGCAAGCTTTAATTATTATTATTATATAGGTAGTGCGTCATAATTACGAGCGAATGAAATATTACAAAAGCGACACGATTAAGAATCATATTGTTACTATTATTATTATTATTATTATTATTATTATTACTACAAAAATTTACAATATTATAATATGCACGTAAATTGCATTATTATTTTTTCGTAGCCTGTATATAATATACATATAGACGCTTTTGTATATGTTGTTATTTATTATTTTATTATATATTTTTTTATTTTATTTTTTGTATACGTAAAATGGGCAATGACTCATTGGTTTTCTGGAGGCGATCGCTTAGCGCTGCTCATTGCGCTGATGCGGTTCTCATATTGTTTTATTAATACGGGCTTCGCGTTTTATAATATGTATCATTATATGACATTAAGACATAATATTATTATGTCTGCAGTATATTAAATGATAATAAATCGTGGTTCATGATATTGGTATAATAATAATAATGATGATGATAATAATAATAATATTAATAATATAATCGATTGCGTTTTCTATATATTATTACGATTATATAATAAATAACTATACGTAACGAGTATATAAATTATTATACATAATTTATTATGATAATATTATATTATATGCGAAAAAAATCTATTGCTAAATTTGCAGGCCCTAACAATATACATCGATATTGTTTTTGTTTTCGTGTAAGAAACTGCATTTAATATATATAAATAAGTGCAGCTCTCATGTTTAATATAATATTGTGTGATGTGTATTCGTCTTTTGTACAGTTTTCGTGACGTCCATATCATTTCAGACATTTACATGAGTTTCACAATTAAAATGTTTATAATAACGCAAATAGACAAAAATACTTTTTACGTATAAAAAATATATATATTCCTATTTATGTATATATAATATATATGTATGACGCGGTCCCGTATTCACATTATCCTTTCTACCTGGTAGATTAATAACCAAATAGGTGGTATTACCACGGGTTAACAGAAACCAAAAAATAGTATTGTAGAAATTCATTAAGACCTAGAGTAGTAGTTTCATATATATATATATATATGTTTTTAGTTGAACGTATGTGCATATAAAATATTGAGAGTGGCTTCTACAGTTATCATTTTTATCAAGTATAATATACTTGTATGAATAGGAGGAGAGGAATTGGGAAATTAAACAGTATACTTACTTTTCGAAATAATTAATAAACATATTTACATATATTAGATTAGATTAAACAAATCTTTTTCTAGTTTTTTTTACTATTGTATACTAAAACTATTTTTATGACTCCCATGGCCAATGATTATTATGTACAATAAATACTGGCTCGCTGAAACATTTAATTTCTCGGTATCCTAAAGATCCAGTCGAACCCTGAGTTCTCTGTTTATGCATATCGAAGTCGATACGATAATAGATAACCTACTTAGAGTACAAGCCACAATATGTTCACAACCGTGTCATATATTTATATGTATATATAAATAGTATAACTTACTGTCGTAGTATACTCGTATTGCTAAAACTGCCTTTCATATGTGATCAAACGGTTTTGGGTTCTTATCGCTTGTTGTCGTTATAATATTATATTATTAAGAAAATCTATTTTATACATTTAATTTCTCCATTTACATACATGTATAATATTAATACTTTTTTGTTATGTTTTACAAAGAAGCTCCGGGAGATTGCCACAGCAGGTACTTTTAAAGTACATAATAATATAGTTATTATGTATAATGTTCACATTTTCAGTCAGACAATTTGACGTCTCTCGATCAGCTTATTTTAACGTATGGCATACAATAAAATAATAAATTATTATCGTATGGCGGCGGCTGTCACTCGGAGCTTATAGATTGCCTACAACAATATTGTGCTGCAATATTAATCTTATAATAAACATAATACATACCAATTGTCGCGCTCGTTTATGACGTTGCTCAGTCTCCTGATATGTAAGTGAGGCCTTAACCGTTAAGTGAAAAATTCTAAAGGGAAATGTACATTTTTAAAATTATATAATCAACTCGTGGAATTTAAAAGGGTGCCGTATACGAACAAAATATACATTTTAAGTATTATATATTTATAATTTGTTGCAATTGGGTTATTCTTTTGTGTTTGACGCAATCGATGTATGGATTTTTAATAAATTTCAAATGAAAATAAACATTAAAAACAAATACACTGTGTATTACTGGTGGTATTGACGTATCGACTTTCATGACTTTTTCTCGATAGTTTTTTACATCTAAAAATTCTCTACATCACACAGAAATGTAATATCATATATATTATTACTATTATATACTTCTATATTTCGTAGTTACGTCAAAATCTTTTGTACATAAAGTAGAAAGAAGCCTATACATTTTTGTTTCGCTCCAGGCCTCAAATTACATAAATCAAGAGCTGATCATCTACCCGTGAAGATTCATACTCGTACGAAATTGTGCCCGTTGGTGACGATAAAACATATAGCTTGCGCAATACGCTGCTTTATAATATTATATGTAATATTGACCCCGCCAAATATTATTAAGTTTTACGCGAGCGAGATTGGTATGTATTATTGTTGTCTGCAGCTCCAGATATATATATATATATATATATATATTACTACTTATTATATTATACATATGCACAACAAGTCCATACTCTCGTTCTTCAATACATTTTATATATTATAGAGAGTGTATACTTAAATGTGTTTCCTACTATATAAAATATTTCTGAAATATAAATTTTTTTAAATTTGCCTTTTTGTTATGATCATGAGCATTATAACTTGAATTTTGTTTAAACGGCAATAACGCGTGTTTTCAACACTAGATTTGGATAGATTGATTTTTTTTTAAGCCGATTTTCCTTTTAATTTTGGACTATGGCACTGGAACCAAAATTGATAAAAATTACGAATTTAAGTTTCAGTTTATAATATAAATTATTAAATGTTTCAACAATCTTCCTTGGTTTACCAAATTTCACAAATTTTTAACTTAACTTTATCCACTTGTTGTAATTTAGTCAATTATAGTTTAGATCCACAGAATTTCGTTTTTTTCAAATTTTATATCAGAAATACATTTTTTTCGTTAAAAATTCAAGTTGTATGGTACATGCGCAGAATAAATGGTCTAAAATTTTCAAAAATAGACTAAAAATGTGTATTTCAGTATTTCTTATTTTTTAGCTCACCTCTTCCCAGAAAACTCCATTTAAATAATATGTAACTATAAGCATAAGAGGTATTTAGCGTTCATTTTAAAAGGAAACACATTGTATACTATGTCGAACGATTTATTTAACGCACTACAATACTCTATTTGTTTGATTGTACTTTATTTGTTTATATTTTAAAATCTAATAAATATGTGATTACTTATACATTATTGTTATCTCACCAAATCACCAATCAATAATACCATATAAATCGTACTCTTCCCGAACGAATAGTCATTGCATTCTGCGATATTCTTCATTTCTAAACTTAGAATGTTTAGGAAAACCAAGTATTGGTTCCATATATTCAATATTTATATACAAGAATATGTTATATTATATCATATGTATGGTGATCGGTCAAAATATCTCTGAAAAAATCAAATGTCAAATATTTTCAAAAAAAAAATATCTCCTGAAAATAATATCATACATGGTAAAAATATACATCTCCAATAGAAAAAAAAATAGATGAAATCTCAATGTTAAAAATGTAAATTAGATTAGAAACGCAGGAATAGTTAGAATGCAGCAATATAATTAAAATTAGAGATTTTATATATTCTTCTTAATATTTAACGGCCGTTAAAAAACCAGGAATGTGATTAGAATTTTCATTATGACCATCGTTATATTAACCTATTTAGTATTTTTACAAACTATAATCTAACTTAAATTTTTGTAATTAAATTGGTATATAATGTAACATAATACCTTGAAAATGTATATGAATATTATAGAATACATCCTACAATGCATATTTTCTATTACATTAAAAACTTTATAAATGTTCGATCACCTACCTACTGTTACGTGACCAGTCGTTTTTGAGTATTTTAAGGGGAAAAGACCAACGGGCAATTATTCAGTATTAACTATTATTAAATTTAGTAAATGCTAAATTTAATATGACAGGTAGTTAAAAAAACGACAGTAAATTCCTTTATCGGGTTTTTCAGTGAAGTGGGTGGAATATTAGACTTGCCCATTATTTCAAGTTCACCACGTCACTGCTAAACACTATTACTATCAAATGCTTATTTCACCGTTTTTTACTTATGCCTTATATCGGGTATTATATTTCTTTCTCGAAATTTATATTTTGGAGATATTTAGACCGGTGAAACTTGAAATCTAACCGAAAAATTATTATTGTAGTGCGTTAAAATAATCACAGTTCGACTTCCATATAACGAATAAAGTTTAATTTTAAGTCATTTGTAATGTTATAATGTATTGTCTACGAATACGTCCAAATACAATGCAGTGAAATCTCTGCTGACGGACACTTCCAAAAAGTGGAAAAAATTTATGCGACCGTGAGTGTCCGGTATTTAGAGGTTTCTCTGCGTACGTTTCGGACGATAATATTATAATATTAAGCAGTGACACTCAAATATTATGACATTACGACGAGACATGGTCTTGTGCACAGCTGCGGCTTATGTCATTTTATACGACAAATACGATATACTAATCTTCGACGCGCACGCGCGCGTGCCATGTCGGTCGCGCGCTCGCGCACGCGTGTTTTTTCTTTGTGTCCGCAGCCCGATGCTCAGGCTACCCGACTACCACTGGGAAGAGTACGTGGACGGTACGCTGGTGCCGGTGTGCCGTACCGAGGCGTTCACCGTGTGGCCGGTGCTGTTCTTCGTCGGCACGATATCGGCGTTCTTCGTGGTGCCGCTGTTCGTGCTGTCCGTACTGTACGTGATCATCGCCCGGCACCTGATGGCCAACCCGGGAACAGTGGCGCCGAACACCAACCGGGCGGCGCTCCGGTACCGCCGGCAGGTGGTGCTCATGCTGGGTACCGTGGTCGTGTCCTTCTTCATGTGCCTGTTACCGTTTCGGGCGCTCATCCTGTGGATCATCCTGGCGCCGCCCGACTACAACATCATGGAGCTGCTCGGCGTCAAGAACTTCTACCTGCTGCTGTTCTTCAGCCGCATCATGCTGTACATCAACTCGGCGCTCAACCCCATCCTGTACAACCTCATGTCGTCCAAGTTCCGGGACGGGTTCCGGCGGCTGTGCGGCCTGCGCCGCGGCCCGTGGGGCAACCGGCACCTGGGCCGCAAGGGCACGGTGACCACGACCTCGGCGCACGCGGGCGGCTCGGCCACCGGCGGCACCACCACCACCACCACCACCGCCACGTCGAGCGTAAAGAGCGACGGCGGCAGCAACGACCGGACGACTGCGGCGGCCACGGCCAACATGTACGCCCGCATGAAACGCAACGGCGTCACCGTCGTGTCGGCGATCGACCGGAGCGGCCGGACGTCCGACGCAGGCGGCCGGCACATCATCAAGCGGTTGAACAACATGACCGCGGCGGGCATGCTGAAACTACATCAGCCGTCACCGCACGAGAGTTACGTCTGATGCGCACACAGCTATAATAGTAGCCGTCACCGTGATGAACAGATGATCAACTGCTTATTAAATATTTGTTGTGATAAATATATAAATATTGCGTGCGTGCGTGTGTGTGTATGTGTGTGTGTGTGAGTGTGTATGTGTGTTATATACTGTTGTTACGATCGAAACATTGGCGAAAATCTAGTAAAATTGTTTTATAGGGGTAAACGGGACGTTAAAAAGTTCTTTAGTTTTTTCTTTTTTTCCTTTTTTATGATTAATGGGCTTTTAAAATCACAAGCAAATTGAAATTATATTATTAGGTATTTTTAATAACTAAGACATTTATTTTTAAGTAAAAACAATTGCTATGTTATAATAGCCCGAACACTTCGATAAGGTATAGTCCAATTGCAACCCTTTTAATGCTAAGTGGTGAGATTTCCTACCACAAAGTATTCGTAGAAAATTTAGAATATTTTTTCTGTTGATATAACATTATTTAAATATTCAATCACACGTTTATTATTTTTCTATAAACAAGATTCGTAAATCTAAAATATCAAAATTATTTTTCCAATAACTTCTAAGGGTTCAATACAATTTTTAGAGCTCTAAACGATCTTACCAACCCCTCCCAACCATGATTTTTGCCAATCGATCGAAAATATAGTTTTTGTGGTGTTTTAACGGTATTCGGTATATGAAACGACTGTTCCTGGACCGATCTAATATTTCTATATAGAATTCACGTTTCAAGTCCAATATTTATTATCACATACAAGAAATTAATAGTTTAAAGTTAAAAATAAGATAATCTCAATATTAATAATATTCTGTTGAATCGTAAACTACTCGATTTAAAGATTTTAAACTACTTAACACTACAACCTTCAACTATAAATAATAAACTAAAATAATTATTATAGAATAATTATAATTCTTAATTATCACAATTATTTTTGTGTTGGGTCCATATGATCGATGAGATGGTACAAAATTAGGTCTATTGATTTCCATAGTTCGAATGCACAGGCTTTACGTATTTGCATTTATATTTACATTTATTTGTGACGATCATGGAATATTACAATCGACTTCCATGTGAAAGACCCTCTCACAGATATTGTATAGGTAGAAATTTATCTAGGAATAAATCTATATTTTAAATCATAATAATATATAGTATATTTCTGTACGCGATAGACGATTGACATAATAGTTATACATATAATAGGTAAACCAGTGAATTACTGCAAATCGTTGTTGTATATGATAAACAAAAATATTACTTACTCTAATAAGTCTAATAATATTAAGCACATTGATCACGTGTAGACATATATACCAATACCGGCAATACCCTAATGGTATAATACCATAACCGAGGTTATCACGGTCACACAACAGATGTGTTAACATAAATCTTACGATACCTATATACAACTTGAATAATTTATATATATATATAGTATATACCTACCACAGTAAGCCCCACAAGACATCACATTGTTCGTTATTGGTCCTCTCCCCCTTTCTTCCCCTCTGAACCTTTTCAAGTATTGTCTCCTTCAAATTCTACGCCACATATCACGCCCTTACATATCTCCTGTCGATTTTTTTTTCGATGATTTTTACCCATTTTTACCAATTTTTATCGATTTGTATTTATATACCTTTGTTACTATGTATAACAATAACACATGTGTATTTATAATTTGTAATATAATGTAATACATGACTACATGAGCCTCTCCGGAATTCGTCCACACAAATTACGCATACCTATTACAACCTACAACAATAATAATACTACTATAATAAGTATATAATGTGAATACCGAATACATATATGGGGGGTTGGAATTCAATCTCTCTTTCTCCGGTAAAGTTTTATTTAAAAAAAAAAAAATTGTTTTATTTAGACGTTATATCCAAGTAGACCATTAAGATTTTTATAAATATCGATGTCAAATACTACTATAATAACGTCATAACAATAAATTTACAATATTTTATTTATTAAAGATAATAATATTTAATGTTTTCCTTATAAACCGCCCCCGTCCACCCAATTTATTTTCTGTATATTATGCGTGCCTTATATATGTCCCTACATTAGTCTATATATAAACAAATACAACAAGAAATATGTCCGAAGTATTATGCGTTTAACACAATATAGATACTTACCGGATGTACAGTAAATATACGTTAATAATATTGTCCTGTTAATAAAATACTGCCATAATATAGATAATAATAATTTTCCGTTTCCGTTTCTGTGTATCAAAATTCACAATACATAATATTATGATACATTTCCACTTAATATTTATACAATAATATACACATATTATAAGTTGCATTTCGTATTCGTATACATTGATTTATTAATTTTTAATCAGATTTTTTTTTCCTATAAGGTTTATTATTATTCATCACATTATATTATATTGAGTGCTCGTGATTCAAAACGATTAGTTTTGTAGGAACACGCATTACGATATACTTATATGTACTCAATTAGTTTTCGAACATCAAAATATTTATGTTTGAAATTTATATTTTCTCGAGCGGTACCTATCCACTTTAATCAATTATTACATAGGAGATATGTGAACAAGCAGTTATTCAATAAATTTCGAAATGTATTAATTTTTATATGGCCAACGGTCGTTTTGCGAAGTTTACACACAGAAACCATATGAAAGTAATTTTTTTTACTTCGACATTTTTATTTGACGTAAAAATATATAATTTCTTGTATAATTTGTTTTCAATTTTCTACATGTTTTACTTCCATGGTTGATAATATTATACTGTAATACGAATATTTTTGTATGAATGAATAATACGCGAAAAGCGTGCACCGCGTAACCGTAATGAATAAGTTCTAAAACCAAAGATAATTAGTCTCACACTAGAAAAACTTAATAAATAATTGTATGGTGTAAAATATAATACATATATTTTTTAAAAGTCTGAATTCTCGCCGAGTCTGTGTACAGTGGTAATATATCAATACATCGCTGTACCTACGTTGTACGCAAGCCTTTATTACGACGTTAAATTATATTTAAACGGATTATTTTGTACATTTATATCGGTATTTAACAAAAATAAATAAATTTCCAAAATGGTTTACATTTTTTATAATATACTCGACCTGGGCGTATCCAAGTCAATTAATCGGATTATCTACCTAAATATTTATGCTCGTTTTATACATACGCGCACATTTTAAATATGTACCTACGTTTATATCGTTATCCCTTAATCGTTGGACGAAATACGCTATGATTAAACCACGCTATCACTTATATTATGCAGTGATATTTTAACAAAGTTTTTTTTTACATATAACTATTATAAAGACCTTTGAATACCTGACTGTAGACGTTTTATATTGAAGATAAATAAGAAGGTAAAAGTGTTAGACGATCGCACATACAATTTAAAATACATTTTTTTTCTTAAAACTTACATCACGAATTGTATAAAAATCTATTATTTGAATAATTTGACAAATCAATACGCTCTCCAAAATAGGCTACGGATAATTTGTTAATTTTTTTCATTGTAGCCATAGTTCCAAAATTAACTAATTCAAAGTCGATTATTAAGATGCCAGAGACTCATGAACAACGATTAAATCTCTTTTAATAAAGTGATTAATTTCATTAAATATTTTTTTTTTCAGTCGAGTTGAGTTTATACTTTATTTTAAAATAAATATATTGATATATATTATATATCATCATAATCACTATTTAACGTTGTCAAATTTGTAGGATGTTCTGATGCATATCTAAGGAGATGATATACCGCGGCAAAATTACCCTACCTATTTCTAAGTCTATATATAAACTGCAACAAATAAAAATTTAACATTATACAAATAAACAATTTGCGACAAAACCGATAAGATACCTTATACAAATCGCGGTAAATTTTGTTATATACTTACTATATATACTATAGATACATACCGACATATAATATACACGTCTATCGTTCAATTAGGTATACACTATAAGTGTTTTAATATAACTATATTTTGAATAGAAAGATTCATATTTTCGTTGTTTAAGAGAACGTTATATCCGTATGTGTTGTCTCTGTCTTACTAATGTACATCATAGCGAATTTGCGTTCAGCAGAACACGTTTTGTGATGTTAGCTTTAATATTGGAATAAAATATATACCTACCATCAAATTTAAAGGTAAGTATATTATCTAGACAATGGTATATGCTTTTATTGATATTATCATTCTAAAGTGAGTTATGAACATTTTAAAGTTGTAGTATTGTACATAGCTATAACTCACTTTAAAATCATAATATCAATTAAAGCATACAACATTGTCTAGATAATATTCTTACCTTAAAATGTTTAAATATAATAATAGGTAAATTTACTCAATTATTAAAGTTACCATCATAAAATGTGTTCTGCTGAAAGCAAATTTTCTATGATGTATGTTAGTAAAATAGAGACATGATGTGTTTACAGCGGGTATAACGTCCTCTTAAGACCAATATTATAATCCTACGTGTTTTACTTATTTTTGATTCATATTTACATTTAAATTTTAAATTAGTTAAACATTTTGATTGTTTGCTATTCTAGCTAAATATTGTTGTAAATATCATATTAAATTATATATTATATATTAAACGACACAGCACTGCTTTAACTTCATCTACTACTTACATCTAAAATAAGTAAATACGTCTTAAGTAGTATTATTTATAGTAAGAAAACCGATATTTAGTATATCGCGTTAAAACTTAAAAATAAATTTATATAAATGTATATATATAACCTAACTACTAGAGTCTATAGTGACTAGACCATTATATAATAATGTATATGTTTTCGTATCTGTATGGTTTTTTCGCAGATTGTATGATGTAAATTTTTTTTTTTTTGCCGCAATTGAAATATCGACTTTTAGAAAAAGGGTAATTTTTCTGCAGTTTACGTAAAGTCCATATTTATTGCAATCTATCAATTTTAAAATATAAGTATATTTTAAAACACGTTATCATCAACAATTTTCGTCCAACATTACTTACATATATATATATATATATATATATATATATATATAATTATAATATCATGTCCTTTTATTATTAAAAACGGCTTTCTTCCATAGCCCAAAAAACTATAGAAAAATTGAAGGATTTTAAAATATTATTTTTTTAGAAAATTTTAAACAAACAAATTCACAAAAACTCAGTTTTTTCAGTTTCTTGAGTATTTTACGGAATTTAGATCACTAAGGATATTGATATAGAGAATCTCATAATAACAAGCACGTGCTTATATATGTGTGTGTGTGTGTGCTTGTGTGACCTCCGGTGCTTTTTAAAAAAAATATCTAGCTAATACTATACAATATTAAAAACACTATAAAATTATTATATACGTGTTAATCTCTATATATATTAGGTATATATAATATGTATAATTTTAATATATCATCCTAATAATACGTAACATATATTGTAGACTGTAGTACATACCTATATACCAAAACCTAAGTACATATGTAATATTATCATTACGTTTTTTATAGTTCCTTTACGTGTATATTTGTGTGTATGTGTGTGTGTGTGTGTGTGTGTGTGTGTGTGTTATGATTAATCAACATAATTTATATTTTATATTATTATACATTAATATGTATACCTATTATATTTATACCTATACATGCAAATGTGCTCGGTGCGCGGGTAGGTAGTAGGTACCTATAATGGGAATAAGTCAATTTTGATCGTTCGTCGATTATTTTGTAGAAAATTATGTTTTAGGTACTTACCAACCTAAAATTGTATCACATTAGTTTTATCATTGAATTGTAATTAATGTTTATTGTATTATTTCTGGTCTTAAATTACTCATAACAGTACTAAATCAATTTTACTGTCATAATAATCAAACATAAAATAAAAAGTCTCGTTGTTTTTTGGCTGAAAAATAGCAATTTTTGATTTATTCTCTTTAATAGTGTTAAGTATATTTATTTGTTCGTTTTTAAAGCATATTTTTATTTTTTACCGCGATAATCACACCATAAATAATATAATGTTACACTATAGTAACGCTTGCCTCTCAACAATTACAAATTTATACCGTGTAACATTAGGAAGAAAATATATATTCTAACGGTAAAATTGTATTACCCATGCTCAAAAATAAATATAATATACCTATACTGTGTATTCACATCATTTTCATGTATTTTATATTAAAATTGAGATGTTTCTAATTTTATTTTCATTGTTTAGTTTATTATAAATTATAAATAGCATGATTTACTGCTTATTGATGTGGATAATATTTTCAACTTTTCAAGTATGCCTAATGGCTAATAATTTATTTGTATTTATAATTTAAAAAATGATTTAATCTATATAAAAGCGTTTAAAATTTTTTTTAAAGTTTACACACAGGAAATATGTTAAGCATGACAAACACAATGATAATCAAAGACTATTTAATTTGTTTGTAATTATAATGTTACACGGTGAAATTAGGGTTTTTGAGGGAGCTAATCCACATTAAACACGGTGTGACTAATGCCACAGTGAAAAATTAAAACAAGCTGTCAACGAACAAAATATACAACGATTAGGTACTACTCCTTTTTACCCGCACACCGACAAATAACGTATTATAAATAAGTATGTAAATTGTATTATGTATACAGGATGATTTACCAAAAATGCTCACCTCCATTTTTCTTCATTAATGCAGTTAGACGGTACCTACCTACTCAAAATCTAATTTTTAAACATAGTTAGGTTAGGTACTTATAGAACATATTATTTGTATTTTCATATTCTTGAGATTTTTTTTATTATTTAAGGAGTGTCCTGTGGAGATTCAAACATATACCTATTTTTCTATTATATTTAAATAATTTAATAGACAATTTGTTTTGAAAATTGTGACATTTTAAAATCGAAATTTAAACTTGTAGTTTTTGAAATATTTAACTTTGTGCACTAAGGACAGTAACTAGTACGTCTATAATAGGTAATATGTGGGGAAGACATATAGGAATATTATGGTGAGTTTAAAATTATAGTAATTAATATTAGTACCTAGGTGTACCTATTAAAAATTATAATTTGAAAATATGGTCCAAATATAATAACACTAGATTCAATCATATAATATTTATTTTGTAAGACCATTTTTCAAGGACTATTATCTTTCATATAAAAATGTTTATAACTAAAAAACTGAAGGTTCAAATTTTTAATTAGGTTTATCAATTGATTTTAAAAATAGAAATCCATTCGCCACAGTACACTCATCCATACCTACCTAAGTAGTACATAAAATCTTCAAAATTTCAAGATATCGCTGTTAAGCGTATTTAAAAATGTCAGAAATTTCAATAAATTCATTATTAATTGAAAAATGTGGGTACGAGCATATTTAACACTGTATGACTTTTGTATATAATATTAAATGGCATATGTGATAACAACAAAACGTTTGCAAAATAATTTATATAAACATTATACACTAAAATATAATATAATATTTACCTATTACCTACTAGGCATATAAAAAGTGACAACCGAAATAACATATTATTATATTATATTCCTTCATTTAAGTTTTATTTTATGTACATTTCATAATTTTTTTATTTTTTAATTATAAGAATACTCATAATGCTGCATTACATGTTTTTTATTCGTTTATTGTTTGTAATTACCTACTATTATTATTTTTTTATTTTTTAAGTGTATTTTTACTTTTTACCGATTTATACCTTTGATTTAATGTGCGTACAAATTTTACCAAAGTCAATATATTAGAGGTTATCTAATATCTATATAGTTATTTCTATTATCTACATTATTATATTATATACCTAATGCCTAATGCCTAGGTACCTGAGTATCGACGCAGGTACGTATCTACAATAGAACTATAAACTACAAATATTTCCTTGTTGAAAAATAAACCTACACTTAACTAATTAAGGGATACAAAATCCAGTTTATATAAAAAGTACTGTCTGTAATAATATATAATAGCAGAACAGTACAGATGATTGAATGGAATCACTATTTATACTTTTATCGACATTTATCTGAATACCTAATGGCTAATGGTTTTAATGTTAGTTATTATTTAATACAGGGACAAAATTTCAATGAAAACACGGGGTGCTAAAGATTCTTATTTTTTTTAGGAATTTATCTTATTGAAACGGATTACACAACGAACAACTCCATTTCTTGATATTTTCATATATATTATATTTTATTACACAATCTAAAAATTTTTTTACAATCAGCGTAATAGCTAGGAATGTAGGTGTTGGGTTGTTTATGGTTGAATGAAACCTTTTATTAAAGGCTTTCCAGAAATAATTATGTACACTGTACATATTATAAGTAGGTAAATATATTATAATAGATTTTTATTGAACATATGTGTCTATTGGTTATTTTAAATTTAGTTATATTATACAACTTATATAAAATCCGAATAATAGTTTATCATATACCATGGCATAAATTATGAGGATGTTCAAGATCAAAATCCGGGAGTGCTACTGAAACTTTGGGGAATCATAAGTTCCTACACGAGAGTAACAGGTAGACAATTAAATACGTTAATTCCTACACAAAAAAAAAATGTACATATGTAAGTTCCTACACAGTAAAGAACAGGTACAAGTGTAAGTTGATTTAACTACTAAAATATCGATGTTGAAAATACACGACGAGGAACCAGTTTGTGAAAAATATTGCTCGTATAGGACGCGTCCTCCTTCACTAAATTTATTTTCTACATTTTGTTTTATTCGGTCGAATTATATTTGTCAGGAACGTCGGTAATCGGGCAAAATCGGCAAGTACTCGTATATATCAAACTTTGAGTAAAATTTAAAATATTTTATTAAGTATTTATTAAATATGCACATTTTATGTAATTACCTCAAAATATGCAATTATTATGCATTTTGATGCAAATATGCAAAAATATGCAAAAAAAAAATTAACAGTAGAATCTACGTTTAACGAAACGTCAAGATATTTAATCAGAATTATTATACATCAAATGTAGAAGAAAATACAATTTCATAAAAATCCGGCCCCTAATCATAATGCTTAATATTCTTTTTATGTTTTTTATATAAAGATTCGTCTTTGGAAACGAGTTGTCCAATTTTACGTTTCACCTATATTAATAATAAAAAATTATAAAAAATGAATGTGTATCATGATATTATTATAGATGTTTTATATGCACTTGAAAAAGATGATTTGTGTGTGCTTCGGTGAAATCACTAACTTCATATTCTATTTCCATATCATCCTTCAAAACGCGATGGAGTAATCAATATTTTAATAATTTAAATATTTAATACTGTACAATATTTATTACTAATAATACATACTTCGTGTTCTAAATGAAAAATTGCTTCAAAAGAGCAATATTTTTCGCAAACTAGTTCCTCGTCGTGTATCCTCAACATCGATACTTTAGTAGTCAATTCAATAATCTAAATGATATTATTAAATTTCAACGTTTGAATGTAGTTATATTTATATACATAATATGATAGAACTATAGTCTACAATACAAAACAGCAAACTTATCCAATTTTTATGTAATATAATAATGTCATGTTAAATGTTTGCAAAATATGAATAATACGTACTGCATCATCAAAAATCACAGATTCTTTATAACCTTGTGATGTTTTTCCGATTATCAAATTATTAGCGAATTTTTTGATAAGCGTCATCATAATGAGATCTATAAGACTGCGAGTTTTTATTTTTAACGAATATCAATCGTTATATTTTTCGAACAAAAATAATATATAAAATGTACAAAAATCAATTGTTATATTCCATGGTTACGTAAAAGTATATAGGATTATTATATCAAAATCATCATGAACGAGGAACCAAATATATTACATTTATTTATATGAGACGTTTTGGTGGATACAAATATTATTTTAAACGGACATTATTTAATACCAAACCATAGATACAAGAGAATGTAGAGGGAAAGACATGGTTTTAAGCTAAAATAATTTCAATCAATTACAATGTAGACAAATATATTACCTTGCTCTTGCATTTTTTTAATTTAATACCTACATACATTTAGTAGGTATTTAAATCATATTATTTATGTTAGTATATTTATTTTATATAGTATAGAGTAGTGATATAATGGGTCCATGGACAGACTTATACATTGTAATAAAGAGTGTCAAACGATGTATTTAATCTCAAAATGCGATTAGGAAAAGCCTTAGAAAATGATATTTATGAATCATCTATGTAACTTATAGTAAATTATGAGGTGAATAAGTGATTAGCGAATCATACAATTTTACATACAAAATAAGATGTGAAGTAAGCATTCTATTCCCCAAAAAATTATTGAAAAAACAATTAGTTATTATTTACAAATATACAGAATCTATATATATATACAATACACCAGTATGTTTTAATTAATCAGTAAATCATTAAAACCTGATTTTAAATACGATGTAATTATGTATTACTATAATAGTTCCAAAAAAAACTTCAAACAGTAATAGGAATGTAAAACATTGTATTTAAATAACAAAAATTTCGAATTTAATATAATATAATTTTATAATATTGTATAGGTAATTAAGTTATATTATATGTAATTATAATAAATAATTAATGTTCTAATCAATATAATAAAAAATTAATTATTCCATAAAATATACGAACTATTATGATTTTATATGTCTTACACATGTAAAATAAACTTTTTTAAATTTTATTTTATTTTTGTACGGAAAATAAAAAATTACAAAATATTGATATAAAACGAAAGGCCGACGGTTTCATATGCAAGCTAAACCGTTTTTAGAGGCATCGCAAGCAACCTTCACATGTTCACTCTTAAAAATACGTAAAATCAGTTTTTTACGGCAAAATTGTCAAAAAGTGACGAAGGCCGATAAAATAAAATAAATAAATCGAAGATTCAAGTAAATTGTTTCGGAAATATTACTGTCAATGCGTGTAATATTTCGGATATGATGATTAACAGATTAATTGTAATACCTATTATAGTATTGTATCGAGTACGGAATAAGACGCATACATATATATATTATTCTGGAATGAGAATAAAAATTAATTCTATATTTTCGAATAAATTATGCTTTTTTTAAATTTTTTTTATAAACGTTTCATGTAGTATACGGCTGAAATAAACAAAAATCGATTATATAATTTTCTTGAGCTATTAGCAACCGTTAATATTTAAAGATTAAACCAATATTCTATTCTAAACAATCATTTGTCATATAGCAAGTGTAAATTAATCAAAATTCTATACCATATAAATATTTTATCAGTAATATTAAATCAAATGTTGATGAATAAAACAACTTTTTTTTAAGGGGGTCGCATTACAAAAAAATAAAAACGGAGGGTCTCGATCCAAAAAAGGTTGAAAACCACTGCGATAGACAAAAGGTGCTAATTTTATATTTTTATCAGGGTAATAAATATACTGGATTCGGGGCTGTGCATATAATAGAATATTTACAATTAGAATAGTCCTACGAATAATAAGATATAGATATGGAAACCCAATGAAATATTTATACAATTTTTAAGAAATTCCGTATTATCTATTTACAATGTATAAATTATAGTATGAACAGTATTTAAAGTATCTTTAAATTTAATTCCAGAAATATTATACATCTACAGCCTTGGATTACACCATCTAACTATAAATCAATTTATTAGTTAAAAACATTTTAAATTACCACATATCTTAACCTAATGCTTTAGAACCTTATCTGACCTTTAATTAGATATCGATAATAAGATAATTGTTAAATACTTCAAAATTATAGTTTAAAAAGATACCCGTGTTTAGATAGCTGTTAGTCAACTATACGTATAAAAATAATTTTAATAATTAACCAACCAGTTATGATGAAAATTGACAATAAATTAAAGAACAAGAGTTGCTTCGCTAAAGGACAATAGTAAATTATTATTATGGAAGCCAAACCAATCATCTGAAAAAAACTTTTAGAGCTCATCTCATAAAACACTTATATTATAATTAATGACATTTTCACAAAAGTTTATATTATTTGAATATAGGTATTTAAACTTAATTTAACAGTTATTTTAAATTATTCAAATTGTTTTATCAGAAACATATTTGAATAATAATTTAAATATTTCTACTATCATATTATATTTGTTCAAATACTAAAAAAAATTAATAATAATAAATACTCACATTAATGCTTTTATACACGTCTATATTGAAAAAAAAATTACAAATTTTAAGCGAATATATTGTTGAATTTTATAAAGTACTAGAATTTAAATTGGAAAATAATTTTAACAAACAATGTACTATTTTTTTATAATATTATATATTGTACAATTAAAATTATGTAGACAACAAATAAATAAAATTAATAAATAATAATAAACTAATACAGTTTGTAATGAATAGTTTTCGCATCACAGCTTTATAGTCATGAAAAAAAAAAAAATTATATAGTAATTGTTATGAGGACTAGGACCTTTATTTTTATAAATTTTTTTTTCTTTTATGTAGAAAATAAATTGTATAAAATGTTATATAAACGCTATACAAGCAGTAACTACTTCAGTCATTCAAAATTGATTTTTATATACATACATGACGTATATAAATGTATATATATATAATATATATATTATGTGTACCTACATATAGATAATTTAATAATAATTAATATATTTGCACAAAAAAAATAATGCAAACCATTTTTAGGCTGCCTTATTTGAATATATATAATTTCTATAGAATCTATAGATACTATTTAGTATTTATGTTTATAATATTATATTACTTAGACATCTATTATTTAAATATTAAAAATTAACTAGATAAATTTAAAAGGTTAGGTAATTGTTATTACTTATGTTTGGGCAAGTTTTTTGTTTCAATATTATATATATATATATATATATATAAAGTGGCAAGAGTCAGCAAAACACTAACTAAATCAGCTGCCTGTTAGAGGTATATTCGTCTTTATATTTATTGCGATTGTTTTTGTTGCTACACGCGATTTTTTTAATCTTAAACATGTAATAATTAAAAGTTTCATAATTGCTATAATATTCAAACTTAGATTTAAAACAAATTAATTTTATTTTTAAGTTGCAATCAATTATTTATGGAAGACTAAAAAAAGTAACTATACAGAATAACGAAATATGTGTACATTAACTTATTATTTTGACCATTCAAAGAAAACCTTAATGTTAAGTAAACTTTATACATGGTAGCTAGAAAAATGTTTTCTTCCAATTTGTACTTTATATATCGATTGTTAACAGTAAAAGTATCATGGTTTAAAATTTAATAATTAATAATATAATTTAAAACCAAATGGGAAGACAAAGAAATCGACATTTTGTAGCATTTTAAGTAGGTTAAAATTTGAGTGGCCACATTTCAGCCATATTTATGCGTTTTAGTCTGATTAAACAATGTTTAAAATTATAGTTAATTAAAAATTTAAAAATAAAATCAATTAACAATATCACTTTATCAACAGCCTAAGTAATTATGTTATACATTTTCAAAATACTAATTTTATCATCAATGTACTAGTCAGTAAATCCATCAAAATTACAAATTGCCATGCAATAATGATAATAATAATAATAATAATAATAAAACATAAAACAACATATAATAAGACATGTAAAAAAAAAAATCATTAAACAAATTCCAACATGGAGATTTTGTGTATGACAAATCGTAATGAGATTTAGCTTGCTGACTAAAACATTTCAATAGATATTGTTTTATAGACACCACTAAAGAAAACAAAAACAATGATGATTGAATGTACTAGATTAAAAGGGTACAAAAAAAACTTTTAACCTTGTTTATTATTGCAAATATTCATGTTTCATTGTTTTTCTTTTCTTTTGTCTTACATCTTTGATTAATTATTTTTTAATTTAAAGTTTTGTAAGAAAATAAAAATGAATTATTACAAATATATTTAAACAGATTTTGTCAATTTATGGATTTTAAGGGGGAAAAAATTAAAGGATTGTAGGATCAGTGGTAATGTATTAAATCACCTAGACTCTAAACTCTAAGATGTGATATTCCATCAACTTGAGATTTCGTCGGCAATTTTATTTTGTTTATTAAGAAAACATTGATCCTTAATAGGAACTGGCTTTGATCTAGCTGATTGTGTTTTCTAAAACAAAATAAATGAAAATATTAATATGATGTATGATAATTTTTTGACACAATTAAAAGAGAAAAAATCTTTATTTCTAAAATGTAAATATAATATACTTAATTATAGTAAACTTACTCTTCTACTAAATGGAAAACAACCAGTCTTTTCAGGTTCTGGCATTAAATCTAAAATTAAATCAGGTGATCTTGTTTTATTTGGCCCAAATACATTAAGTTCTTTATAGCAACCAGTTTCAATCATCTAATATAATACAAATAATTATGTAATAGATTAAAAATATGACCAATAAACATTTAAACTAATATTTATATATCATCAATAAAATGCATTTATCTTTATTTAACACTCAAGTCAGATAATAAAATAATACTTAATACATGACTTAGTAGTTTAGTACTATAATTTACTATCTTTTTGCACATTTTTTTTCAGGAAAACTTATAAAAATATTAATAACTAGATTAATAGTTTTTGTTGGAAAAAAAATAAAAATATTATCTTTTAGTTAATAGTTCCAGGAAAAAAATACGTAAAAGAATGTGCAGTAAAATTAACAAATGAAATGTATTGTCAGAATGTTCAGATGTTATATAATCGAAAACATACTTCATTTTGCCACGGTATAGACACTGAGCCTGTGTTGAATTTTGTATAAAATGTATCATCTGTGGCATCTAAATTTACTCCCTTAACAGTGGAAAATTGCTCTATATCTAATACATCCTTGGCATACACAGCATGAGGCTATAACAGAACATGTACCATTGTAAATAGGAGTTTAAGAATTAATAAAAAAATAACTTAATAAACCATACATCTGGAAGAAATGGAGGATCTTCTACACCAGCTTCAAGTCTTTTCCAGTTAATGGTCTTAAAAAATTCATGCTGTTTTACTTCCCTTGCACCATAACGACCGTAATGACAACCAAGTCTTGACTTTGGAGACTTTTTCAATAGCTGAAAATTAAATTTTTCCAAATTAAAACATAATACATTTTTAAGTGATTATAATTATCTGTTACTGTTTAACTAGAATTATAAAAGGTATTATTACAATTTTGAAAATATTAATAAATCAATTGAAAATTTTTATTATACCATTATTGATATCTAACGTTATAGAGACAAATGTACTCAATTTAATAAAAGAATCATACTGTACAGTAACCTATTAATATAGGTGACGGTTGGGAAATGCTAGTCCGTCACCCCACCAAGTCTACTATCTATACATCTGCTATATAATGCACCAGCACACAAGTCAGCTATCAAATATAATTCATATTCTGAATAAAATATAATTCTTATTTAATATAATATTTATGATTAGTGATCATACCTGTTTACAAAGTAATTTAGCTTCTTCAGTAAATTTATGAGAGTATTTTTCTTGTTCCTCTTTTACTCTCCGATCAACTACTTCACGTTTAACCTGTTAATTGAAATATTGATTGTTAATATTTAAACAAAAATTTAAAGAATAAATATTTTTTTACTATAACCTACTCTAAAAATAAACTATTGTAAATATTAAAACATTAGTACAGACATATATGTCATATTTTAAAGTTAAAATTACACTTATATACAAGTTACACTTTTTTTTTATAAATATGTAAAATGTCTAATTTATAGACTCATACTCTAAAACCTAGTTAGATGTACGAGTACTTTTTTATGCATTCAAAATTATTTAGAAATAGCCACAAAAATTGTTCAACAATAAATTATTGACCCATTAAATCACGGTACTTATATCATCATATACATAAAAATAAGATTTTTAAATAATGTATACTTTATAACAAGTCTACAAATATTCAGTAATTTTGTATAATCAGTCTCCAATAGCTGAAAATCCTACAATATGCATATTTTTTCATTTAACGTGTAACACTAAATCCAACCATGTAGTGTTAAGGTGTACACAATGTCACGCTTATGAATATTTATAGTAAAAATAATAATGATTCAGTAAACATTAAAATATATATACATATTGCTCACATTGCTCACACTAATATATATAATAAACAGATTTTATAACAAAGGCTATTGCTTTAAGCATACCATAATGTTCATAACATTTTATTGTATACCTACTATCCAAGTTTAATAGGTTATAAACCTATAATAAAATAAACAATCAAACATTTTACTTTGCTAATAAAATAAATATTTTAATTAGTAAAACTCAAGTATCACAAGGACCAAATTAAATGTTTTAATGAAAAAATATATTAAATCATTTAATAACTAAATACATTTATTAAGTTTTTTTAAATTATTTTTCCATGTGCCTGATATATATTTTAACATTGCTAATTAGATATTGTATAAAGCAAAAATACCGATATTTTCTTACTTAACATTGAGGACAATGTACATATTGCCCGCACATTTCTTATAATGACCAATTTTCTACCTGGCCCATAACATAATATATTTAAGTATTTTTATTTTTCGTGAATACAAAATAAAACATTTATTGCTTATACTATCTATATTAATTTACTTATACATATTTAATAGTGAGAAGTATTCATTATTTCTTACTTTTTCTTTTCGAGCTCTAAATGGAGCTTGACCTTCAATCATTTCAAATACTAAACATCCAAAGCTAAACCAATCTGTACTATATGTATACTTTTCATTATCAATTACTTCTGGTGCTATAAGATAAAAAGAATAATAAAATAATTTTTTTAATTTACAAATACATATTATAATTAACAAATCAATTTTTATTTACCCATATAACCAACAGTGCCTACTCTTCCTCTGACTGATTCACCTTCAGGTATTTCCATTGCTAAGCCTAGGTCAGATATACGAACATGACCTGCATCATCTAAGAGTATATTTTCAGGTTTACAATCCCTGTATACTATGCCTTGGACATGTAAATGTTCTAATCCACATAATACCTGTAGTAAAAAAATTAACTAATGAATTTATATACAAATCAGTGTATAACACAAATAGTGTTACTTTATGATATAAATTAACCATTATATAATACACTAGGGACAATTAGTTAATACCACAATAAGACATTTTTTTTTTTTTTAATATAAACCAAGTTTTTAAATATTACAATTAATTATTTATTTAAGAGCAATAAAATTTTTAATTATGACATAGGTAGTCTTAAACAAATACAGCTTATTAACAGTTTCAAAGAAAAAAATATTTTGAACATTAAAACGAAAAAATTACCTCAGCGGCATAGAATCGTGCCCTTGCAATATCAAAACCAGGTTCTGAACCCATGTTATAAATATGAAATTTTAAATCTCCACCATTCATAATAGTTAACACCAAACACAGTGCATCTTTAGTCTCATAAGCATATGCTAAACTAACCTAAAATAAAATAAAATAATTTATAAATTTAAAATGCATTAATAATATTTTTTAAAATGAATTGTAAATAAATATAAACATACCACAAATTTAGAATTAATTTTTTGTAAGATTTGTTTTTCAATTAAAACCATTGCTTCACCTTTTCGTTTTTTAATACGTTTTTTTTCCAATTTTTTACAAGCATACATCTTGCCAGTTGCTCTAACTTGACATGCACAAACTTCTCCAAAGCCACCTTTACCAAGTACTCTATACATGCGGAATGTTTTATATGTAACAGTTTGCCTGAAAAAAAAAAATTATCACCAAGCTTAGATA
The DNA here is from genome assembly GCF_020882245.1 of Rhopalosiphum padi. Classification (NCBI taxonomy): domain Eukaryota; kingdom Metazoa; phylum Arthropoda; class Insecta; order Hemiptera; family Aphididae; genus Rhopalosiphum; species Rhopalosiphum padi. Next base: position 78,166,252 of record NC_083598.1, read on the forward strand.
CCCGAGTAATGGCACTTCTATTTACAACACCATACTTTCCATTACATAATTAAAATATATACACACCTTTCTAACCACTTCCATTGTAAAAACCTATGGAAATACATTGAAGATTCAAATAAACTAAACGGACGACCAGCTAAGAATGATTTCACGGCAGTTGAGCAATCAGTAAATAACTCTCTATGAGCAGAGTCTAACTGGTGCCGACATCTAACTATCATATCTTCACTTAGTACGTCCACAGCATTAACTGCCTAATACCAAAAACAGTTAGTTTTTAATAATTATGTAAGAAAAATCAAAATTAAATAATGATTTATATACTTACGTCTCTTCTTATATATCTATCATAAAGTATTTTTGCTAGTTCTAATCTATTTTCATCAGATTCTATTTCATATTTTTCCTGTTAGCAATATAGAATAACAAGAACATTCAATTATATATAAAAAAAATTAAATGCATTTTAATTTAAACTTACAATAGAATCTAAAAATACATTGTAACGATGAAATTCTTGTCGTTCTTCTTCACAAAATTGAAGAAAAAGTAACCGGCCAATTGGCTGTTGATCTATAACATAGCTGTATTTCATATCTAAAACATAAAAAAATGTTAAAATAAAATATAATAAAGTTTAGATGTGTTTTTAACTTTTGAATCTAATAACTTACCTATTAGTGGTTTAAAATCAACACACTGAGATATATGTGGGAATTGCAGGATTTTTTTCCATTTTTTACTCTTCCCTTTATTGCTATCTGTACCACCTAAAACAAAAAAAAATATAACAATTAAAGAAAGTAAGTCAATAGGTACATTCGAGGGTATATTGTTTAAATAAAAAATGTAATGACTTGATTAAAATACATTTCTAAACAATTTAATCAAACAATGATTATTATAACAATTGCTTAAATATCAATGTTGTATTTGTAAAATATAGTTGCCTAAAAAACTTTTATACAAGATTGAACATGAGAAATATTATAAATAATATCTATCAATAAAAATATTTCTATATAATTTCTCACTACATTATAATAAAGATTCAATTTTTTTTTTTTCATAAATTATAACTGTTAAAATGTACAAATTGTAACCTCAATATTAAACAATGAAAGGAATTTAAAAATGATTGTTTGAAATTAACAAATAATACTAAAGATACTACTTTCCTATTCTTCATGCATTATAAGTACCTGTTAGCTAATTATTATTGTCGTAGTTATATTATTTTGACATCAGGACATCAGACTAAGCTAGCTTACACTTATTCAATTACAAATAATTAATATAAATACCTAGGTATTTACTAAATTCCATTTTACAAATATAACTTGCCTACTTTAAATTAAAACTCATATTACCAATTTAATGTGTCTAATTTAAAATAATATCAAGTATTACAAAACAAACTACGATCAGAACTATTGATTTAAAATTTAAAACTAAATACCTAAGTAATATAAAAAAACTATTTTAACTTGAAATATTTAATTAAAAACAAGGAATAATTGTAAATGTCATAAAATTGAAAAATAGAAATTGCTAGAAATAATATCAACAACTTGACGCTCTAGGTATAAAATAAGTTTTGTTTTTTGAAATATCAAGGCAAACAAATATTGATAAAACTTAAAATTAGGCAACTAACTTATAATAAAAATTACAAAATGTCCATAACAACAACATAATAATTATTTCATATTATTTCTTATTCAATGAGTTATCCAGTGAAATGCTACAGTACACAATAGCAGACAATACATTTATAACTTTAACTTGGTCACTATAATCTATAATTATACTGACTCAAACAAAAGACAATGTACCTACTTAATAATTACTTCGAATAATATTTCATCTCAGTTTATCAACATTAATCAATAAATACTCAATACTAAGAAATTAATACTAATGATAAATAAATACTAAGACAGTGTCAATACTATGGATACATGCTAAATAGCAAATACTCTTATTACTAAACAATCATTTTCAATCAAAATAATTTGTGATTATTTATGGTAATCAATCCTAGATATAAATACGCATCGTAAAATAGTCGTATAGAAATATAAATGCAAAAATAGTTGCTCACATTTTTTTAAATGCATGCTCTTAATCCTCATGCTCCTAACTGAACTTTATTTGCATGAATAGCTAGGGAAATATATAATATTAAATTTTGATAGGTAGGAGGTAACTATCTAATAAATTTTATTAAAATTGTAGAACTTATGCAAATTAGTTAAAAGTTTTATGCATACACAACATATGACCAAACTCGAGAAACATTTTAAATAGTTTTAATACAAATTAAAAAGTAAACTAATTAAATGATATAACTGCAGAAAGTTTAATTAATATCCTTCAAATACACATCTGTTATTACATAAGTTTATATTAAATTAAAACTAATTGAAATATTGTTTCTCATAATGTTTTACTTTGAAATTAAATTGTTTGAAAACAATTTTACATTACCCTACCTAGTACTTACATATAACTATATTCAATGAGCCACATCAATAAATTAACTTAATACCTAAGGATAAAAAGGATAATGCAATCATTGCAATCAAATCATTAAAAAAAAACAAAATGTACTCTCTAACCTTGTTAAATTTTTTGTGACACAATAAATGGGAATACCTCCGATATAATATATATCAACCTATTTTTGATTAACATTTATTAAAAGTTATAAACTAATTCTAAATATATAAATACCAAGCATACACAATGTTAGTAGGTAACTACAAAAATATTTATAAAATTAATAGGTACAACAATACACTGCTGGTAAACAAAATATTTTTGTAAAATTTTTTCTAATTAAACAACAATTAAAATATTTATGTATGAGTTATTAGTAAGGACAAAACACATTGTTTTTAAATAATATTAAATAAGTAGAATTACAGTACAAGTTAAGAATATTAATTTAATCAAAAACTAGTAATAAATAGGTAGCTCATTAGTCAACATTTAGTGGCCCACCTAGATTTGATTTTATAATATCTTGAGCATATTATCGATATGCTGTTGAAATAAAATAGATATTAAAAATAAATTTTACTTTAACCCATTTTATTTATGCTTTTGAGTCATACCTACCAATCTATTTGACAACATTTTTTAACATATTGAACATTGGTAGTTTTAAATAATTTAAAAATAAAATCAGTAAATAATTTATACCATTATCATATTGGGGATCAAACAATAATATTATGTTTGACACTATATAAGTATTGTATTGATACATCACATACATTGGAAATAGATATAGAAATGACCAATATTTACAAATTTTTCAAATTGTATTTAGTACCTACCTACCTATTTAACATATTTTTAGACAGTACAAAAGCAATGTTTAAATACTTTTTTAAAGAACAAGAGTGTGCAAATGAATATTCTTGAATAATACAACGACACACGTCAAATACAAGTAGTAAAAAAGTCTCGATAGGTAATGTCTGAATCTCATTATTGAAAGTGTTTGCAATACAAACCACTTAGAAAAAATGAACTGAGAAACAATAGTATTGTAGAAAAATCGAGACAAAAATAGTGTGGTGGTCAAAATTTTACCAGAAATAGATAATATAATAAAGAAAGAAAGTGAGTGCACTGTTTACGATACAGTTTGACACTGATGGTAAAAAGTAATCTGCGTAGAGTGATGGGACGGATATCTAGACGATGCTAGACCTTGAACAATGATGTACCCCTGACCCAAGATTATAGTGAATTAGTTTGAAAAAATTACCATGGCTGATGTACTTACATGCACATTATACAGTATTATGTGTCTGTATGAACAAACATTACACATGATATAGATATAGGTGCGAATACCTGTATAACATATACATATATATATATATATATATAGGTCAAAGGGGTCGCCTAAAACCATTGCATTGGTGATAGGCGTGGCGGAATGGTGCGAGTGGGTGAGGGGTTGCGATAAATGGAAAGGGGACCTCCTCCCCCCCAAAAAAAAAAAACGGCCCTCATTCGCCCCGAAATTTGCACCCCTCGAAAACATAAACACACGCGACCGAACCCCCGTGACACCAGTGTCCGTGAGCAGTGCCTAATAATCACGTACCCGGAACGACTAATTCCGATTCGGCGACCCAAATACCCTAGCCCTCGGAGATCACGTCTGCATAAAAATTTGTGAATATTGTCATAGCGGTAATTATCATTATGGATTATTATACTTGCCTTCTCTTGCTTTGAGGTACACGGTATTGGCAACAATGTTTTCTAATTCCATCAGTTCCAGTTTGGCTGATTTCCGGATGCCCGGGCTGACGTCCACCACTTCCCATCAATGACACCGTTAACCGTTTTTGACGTCTTCGTGTCCGCGCGTCGCCAATGTCTGTGCGTGTGTGTAAAAACCGTCCGCGTACTTATTGTAATAATAATAATAATAATAATAATAATAAATAATATTATATTATTACGTGTGTGAGCGTGTGCGCGCGCGAGTTGTACGTGTGCGTGTGAGTATGTATGCGCGCGCGACCCGACAAAATCTTCCGGTTTGCGTGTTGATTTTTTTTCCTCGCTTCGCTCACCACCACTTCCCGCGGTTCAAAATAATTTTTTATTTTTCGCCCGTACACGCCTAACAACTATTCCAAACGGACGCACACGTAAGACATAACGACAACGGTAAAAATACGTATCGGAGTATTAAATTTGTATTAATTTTTTACAGTCGTTATCACAAGACACGGCACACCGAACAAGACGCAACGAGAGTGTAACGAAGACGGCAAATCGGCGGTCTCGGTTACCAATAGCCTATTGCTCGAGATACGCGTCGACGGCGACGGCGGCACGACTAGCGGCGGCAGGTACAACGCGTTCGAGAAAAGACGTGTGCACCTACCTACCTACCTGTCTGCCAGCAGCCTACTTACTACTACTACTACTACTACCACTACTACTACTACTACTACTACTACGATTACGAGTAACGCGGTTGCCTATATACACGTCCTATGACGAAGGTGATGACGATGATGATAATTTCTAGTAATAGTAATAATATTTAAAAACGAACGACGATAATAATAAATATATATTATTATTACTATAATAAAAATACTAAATAGCAGTGTTGTTGTTGTAGTAGAAGTGGTAAAATGTAGTAACAGTCGGCGGTGGCGGCAATTGATAACAGTATTTATCGTGTTATATATATATATGTTTTATTTCGAACACACTGGTACGGCCGAGTCGTCGTCGTCGTCGTCCTCGTCGGCGGCGGCTATATTGTGTATAGCACGGTTTCCTCCACCCCGCGCGCGCGAGAGAGACTACCAACGAACAGTGCACGCGTTGACGTCGTCGACGCTATAGTGCCCGCGCGCGTCGCGTACCCGGTTCGTAGCTGGTGCTGCCGCCGCCGCCACAGATCGTGCGTGTGTGCGCGCGCGCGCCGGCCGTCGTGATGGTCCGATAGCGGCCGTAGGCGCAAAACATCGAACTGTTCTGTGTTGTAGTGCTGTTTCGTAGTAACCGGCCGCCGGCGGTTACCCCGCCCGCCTATCCAAGGTGGCCCGCCCTCGCCGACGCGCGGCCGCTTCGTTTCAGCGCTCGTTCGTCGTCGTCCGGCAATAATGCGCGCGCAATCCGCGGGCGATGCTGCCGCGCGAGCGTTTCGCTTTCCGTACTCTCGCGCGGCGGTGGCCCTTAAAACGCGCGCGGAGGATCGACTTTTCGCGGTGTACCGTACCTACACGCCGTGCTATCGGGCGTGGGCGATGGTGACGGGGGGGGGGCGCACATTTTGGGATTCGCTGTTGCAATAACAATATATTGTAATATGATAATTGGTATCATGAAATCACAAGTCGCTTTGTCGATTTTTTTTTTTTTTTGTCTATTCAAATAAAATAACTCGTTAATAATCTACTTCCTGCGAGCGTGTACCTATTATACAAACTATAGAAAGAAAAAAAATTATTTATACAAGTATATCTACTTAGAAATTAATTAAGTACGAGTAATTAAACTGTTGATTTATTGCATGTAAAAAGACATTTGATTTTATAAGTTAAAATTGAAGTTTATCAAGAAGTCAATTATAAACAGTTTTATTGGCATTCATAAAATGATTATTTCATCTAACTGAAAAAACAAGAACCTAAGTAGTCAAATCTTTGACCACTATCTAATTTTATTTTCAGCATAATGTTATTACTGTAATATATTATATTGTGTTCTATTACTATTACGTATCGGATATATTCTGCTGATCGATGATTTTTTAATAAAAAACATGATTAACAAGTTTTTATAGAGTAATTTAGCGGATAATACACCAAATAGCTTATAAAAATATTTGGTTTTGTAGATCTATTTATAATCATTATGGTTTATTCAATTCATTTCAGTTAATAAACACCCAAAAGATATATAGTTTGTATTCAATACTTACATCGATAGTCAGTAAATGTATCATTTTTTTAAAGGAAAAAATCCTATTTTAACTTATTATTATATTTAGTTACTAATGAGTTTAAATTTAATAACTTGAAACGAAGTAATTAAAATCTCACTTAAGTAGCGCTCTTCTTTAAATAAATGACAAATCCTATTATCGAAATCTCTACTGAACCTATTTAAATTCCCGATATTATTTTGCAGATATAGCAAAACGTATAATCATTGAAACTGTTTTATATTGCTTTTCTCGTAGTCGTATCATAATAATATATTACACAAAATTGTACCACTACATATTATAATAGCGTATAGGAACAACCGAGCAAGTAAGAACTTAAGTCCACCATAATATTAATTTCAAAACCCTTGGGGCCTCACACTTCCCAACTATAGTTATCAACATATAAAATATAAATTACTATTTAAATCAATTTCATCATTTACAATTTATACCAACAATATTTATTTTATACCTATTAGGCAAACGGAGTAATTGACTTACACCCATGTTATATGTGGTAGAGTATTATATTGTCATTTGTCCTGTTAACACGTTTCTTACGAAAACTTTTGTTTCTTGTATTTATATCACCTATAATAGTAATTTAGTATCACATAAACATTTTAAGTATTTACTTTTTTAATATTTTTTATTGAATTTAATTTCAAAATGTGTTGATTCAAATCATATATACTTTGAAAAATAAACTTGACATAATTTTGAGGGTCTCATCAGTGACTGATGATCAGTCTCTCTTTAAGCGCCAATTTTATAGCTGCATTAATACCTAGATAATATCGTACATATATATTATTATATGAACACCTCGAGCACAACGAACTATAAAACATTATTATTTTTTTTTTAACATACGCGTTTGTGCAACGGATCTGCGTGCAGCGCAAAACATCTATATTATGTGAATTCCATGTTACTCCGCGTGATTTCCGTGACGATGACTAAATAACAAACAACTGTTTTCGACTTTGACCGATTTCGTGTAATATTCGTATGTGCGGGTTCGTTTTTAAATTCAAACACTGCTTGATCTGACCTCGCTGCAAGTTCCCCTGCGAACAGTATATACATTATGCGTCCCGCGGGGGCATCGCCCTGGAGTAGTTTATACTATACCATGCTATATATACACACGCGACGTAAAATAAAGAGGGAGGCCGTTTATCGCAAGCAATTTAAAAATCGTTAATCCTCCGAATGCTGTGCCGAATTTTTACGCGTATACCTAACATAATAGACTTTATAAGCATTTGCGTAGTATAGCTCATGGCATTGGATTAAGTGTGTCCTCCTGTTTGCACCTATAGACATGTTATGACATGTATAGTCAATCATAAAACTAGTATTAATATAGTATAATTGTATATACATTATTACAACGACCTCAGGCTTTCTGCTCTGTGTAAGTTTTTTAGGTGGAAAATTTGCAGATGAGTTGTTTATATCGTGCAGTAATCACTGACATCGTATTGAATATTGGCTTTCAATTATTAGCATGAAAAATTAATATAATCAATATTTATCTATTAAAGAATCGAATAAATGATATTTATTAAAAGTAATCGAATTTGTTTACAAACTATAAAATAATAGTTTTTTCTCTCTTTTCTATACTTTTATTTATTGTTTTAGATTCTGAACGGAGTGATAGATGTATTGATTTTACAATGATATGTGTTTGTGTTTATTTTTTGTCTGTCTTTAACTTTTGGGGAATTAAAATACTTTGATTTCTGGTAGAAAATTTGAAATATAGTTTATGCTTTAAACTTTAAAGATGTCAAAATTAATTTCCAGAAATTTTCTTGATAATTGGAAAGTTTTCGAAAAAAATCATTTATTTTATTTTATTATAATTCAAATATGAATAACCGTAGAAATTTTCACTATAAGTATTTATATCATCATTTTCTATATAAATAATTTCAAAATATTTTTACTCTTTTTGAGCTATTTATAAACATTTTCAATTTTCAATTTTTAGATTCTGAACGGAGTGATTGTTTTGTTAATAATGTCGATAAAACGTTTATCGCTGGTCAAAATGCTTTTCAATTTAATACAAGGTTCTTTATAATTTATTATTTATAGAAATAAAAAAATATTGAGCATTATCCGCAAAAAAATGTATAAATATTTTAAGTAAGAATTTTAACGAATTTCTTAAAAATCGTGAAAATTAGCAATTTATCTTGTAGTTACAAACTTCAAAAGTACATACCCAAAGTTTAATATTTAATACAAGGTTTTTTATAAGGGTTTAGTTTATTTAAAAATATATATACTTTTATAAAAATATTAAGTAGCTTTAGGTACACAGGCATAATTTTTTTTGTATGCATTTGAAGTTTAAACTTTGACAAAATCACAGCAATTTACAAACTACGAATATTTTATAGTAATTAGGATATAATAATAGTAAGATAATTAAAACTTATTCACAGCTTTATACCACGAATCTATTCACATTTTTACCATAAGATGTTAATTGTTTCAAAAGTTAATAATATTAACAACAGTATTATATAGTAAAGTATATGTACTCGTATTATTATAATACAATAATTGCTATTTTTGAAAAAATAAAATCAACTTATTTAATACTTATAGGTAGTAAAATAAATCACTTTAGTTTTTAATTGAAATAGTTTTCGTTCAAAATAGTTTTTCGTACCTATAGCTTATATAGGCACAACGATATACTATTGCATTAAAATTTAACAGATCCATTACAGTGACCCGCAATACCCGCTTGCTCATTTTATTTTATTTTTTTTTATCCTATTATTTGTAATTATTGGTTTTTATTGTAATTTAATCACTCTTTATCTCTGATACAAGCTTTAGCTTATAATTTATAGATGATCATTTAATTGTATAAAAAAAAACAAGTATCATGTACTTTTTATGAATACAATCAATTTGGATAATGTACCGTCAAAGAATCGCATTCATTATATACTAATAATGTAAACGTTATTTAATATTCATAGACCTTACTACAATATATAATACATGTGTCATGTCTACAAAAATACTAAATTTAGTAACATTCAATTGTGAAGAACGACCTACATGAGGTATTTGCGGTTGCTGATCCAGTGATCCATATTTTGTTAGTGCATGGTGTTAGTGGCAACCTTTAAAAATTATTGTATTATAATTAAATAATATAACAATAGCAAAAAGTGTATAAAAATTAATTTAATTTGAGTATAAATATTACATAATATAATAATTAATTATCTGAATAATTGATAACTGAAAATTACTTACAGCTAAAAGTACGATTTACTATGTGAAATTCAAATAATTCAATCATAAGCGCCAACTTAAGATTATTTATCAAATACAAAGTCAAAAATCATCAATACTATTACAAATCCAAAGCGTACCCGACTTGTAGATCAAATTAAACTATACATTTGTACGAGTTGAATGACTCATAAAAGGTAGTCTCTGACTTGGTGTACAAAATTGGAACCAACCACATCTTATATCCCTTAGGATTTCCGGACAAATAAAACTGTTACGATATAGTTAATACTACGCTTATAATGTATGACATTTCATGTATTAACCATACATGCGGATTGCGGATGAGTAGTGATTTAAGTGTTCATCGGGCGCAAAATGGATAGTCGGGTCGGTGGATGAGTTGGCGCTGTTTCTGCAAGGGCATAACAAGAGAGATAAAATATAATAATATTATCTTTTACATAATCGCAAAATCGTAAAAATGTAATAGCAAATCTCTCGCACGACTCGTACGCCCCTTCCCCGCCCAGCTAGATATAATATCGTTTTTACTATTTTTGTTTTGTTTTTTTGCATACATATCATACATACGCACTGCATGCTCCGCGATAAAGTTGATAGTAATGTTTTAATGACGGAAAACTCACAATAGAAATGTACCGCCTGAAATGATAAAATAAAAATGCTGGCCCCCCCACACGCGTGAATTCCATGCACCTATCTATTATAGTGTAAAGTTGTAGTTATATATACGCTACGCATACCTAGCTGGCCAGTAACCATCTACCTACAATATTATTATTGCTTATATTATAATATTATTCATTTTGGACTGATCAAAATATCTATTGCGCTCTTGATATTTATGCATGACGACGGACGAGTATTAGAGTATACAGGGTGATTCATCTTGTATGCTAACCTCTGTTTTTCTGCAATAATTCAGTTATTAAAAATCTGATTTTTGGAATTTTAAAATATACTTAAACGATATATTTTCTAATTCCTGGGATTTTTTTATACTATACTTAAGAAGTGTTTTGTGAAGATACAAACTTCTGTTTTTAAAACGAGAACTTCCTTTATATACCTACTGTAAATTGCTAAGTTGATATTTTTTTCTAAAAATGTTAAATCTATAAAATTCGAACGATTAATTTTTAAATTATTTAATTTTGAGTATCAAGGATAATTATATTGGTTAATGATGATATATTTGGATGATATGGTGAGTTGAATAGTCTATCATCATTTATAATAAATTAATAAACACTAGATTTAATATTATATTACATAATATAAGTAATTTTTTTTTTTATTATTATTATTGTTTTACTTGTTAGTATTTTTATAATTTGTCTATGTTATTCTAATAGTTTTCTTTTGTTCAACTTGTTATCACTCAGTTGTAAGTTTTTGTCAATCTAATATATTGAATTTTATTTTGTAATTGGATCTACAATAAAAAAAATTATATATAATAATTCAAAAATTACAAGTTTAAACTTTGAATTAGGTAGGTACATCAATATTTTCCTAAAATTATTTATTAAATAATTTACAGTAAATATAGGGAGGGTTATCATTTGAAAAATATATGTTTGTATCACAAATTTATAACAAAACACTATTCAGTATAAAATATCTTAAAAATTTTAAAACATGGTCCAAAAGTAGGTATATTTAAAAATTCCAAAAATTAAAATTTAGATAAATGTATTATTAAATTAAAAATAGTGAGCATGCTTGATGAATCATTCTGTATATAGGCGTACAACGAATGGTATAATAATAGTATAATATATGCACATTGTGCGCATAATAAATTATACTTTCTTTGCAACGATATTATAATATTATTCAATTACCATAGCGCTATAACATCTCTCTCTATATATATATATATGTATATCTTCTATTGCTTTGCCCCACCCCAAATAATAATTATCGTATACCATATAAGTTTCTAAACGACCAACGTCAAAAATTGGATCAAAAAAAAAATGGTGCCAATAAAATCAGCGTCGGTTCGGTTTCGGCGGTTTCGATATTTCATCGTCGAGGCTTGAACTATATTTGAAGTCTCATCTAGAAATAACGCAGGCTATCTATATAAAGCCGAATATTTTTTTCATCTATTTCTTTGTTTCTCGTAGCTAGTGGACCACAACTATTATTTAAATGTTTTTAAAATATATTTCAATAAACTTCGAATTTACCTGAGCTGGTGATCTGGTAAAATATTAACCACCGAGATTATATGTGCAAATAATTCAGTGGCGTACACAGTTATTTTTAATAGGAGGGGGGAGGTTACATTAAAAAATTATAAACATCAATACATTAAAATATTATGTTGCTTAACATATATTTATTTTTATCATAGAACATATTTAATTCCTAGGTTATTGTCCCAACTCATTAAAATTTATATACATTTTTAAACATTTGTAGTAATTACGTATTATAGTGATAAAACAAACCAAGGAGGGGTTGAAAAACTTCCCCCGTGTGTGTACGCCACTGATATAACTATAAAATTATTTTCAATATTGTTAATTAATTAATTTTTTGAAACCAATTTGATTGATACTTGTTTAAAACAATTAAAATGCAATTTCAAACAGTTTTTTTTTAAATATTATATAAATATCAAAAAGATTTGAAGACATCATTATTCATTATGATAAAAACTCTTATAGGCATTGGAATCGTAAAATTTTAGCGTTAAATATCTGGATATAACGATACATCGTTATACCGATGCATTTTACCAAATTTGTGTAACTGACACTATTTAAATGTAGGTATCAATACGTAAAAACCTTGATTCTCATTACCTTCACTGCGTTGGATAGCATGTAGGCTAAAATTATATTTGATTCTCCTTTTAATTTTTGATTTACCGAATGAGGAAAACTTAACCTATAATCGTATGATTCATACGCAAGTTATGTATCAAAATTTTTGTTTTAAAATAAATAAATATATATTGTATAAGAATCTATAATACCAAATATTAAGATATAACGAATTATAAAATATAAATAACTACGTACTTATTTTATAATATTAATACTTACTCAAATTTAAAATTTATTGAAATTCAATTTTATGATAAACGTTAGGCGTATATGCCTTGAATCTATATACATTTATTAGTACGAGTAAATTATTTTACTCAAGTGTGAGCATGGAAAAAGTTTTTTCTATTTTATAACTAACTAATTATTATTGTAGATACTAGATGCAAATTTAACAAGATATTTTGGTATAACGTCCAACAAACATAGTTATATACTTATATAATTACGATATGATATTATAGATCGTACTCAAATAATATTTTTTTTATTTACTATTATAATAATTTATTGTTAAACTAGTCTTATTTAAAGGTAGCATTTTGACCTAACATTGACATACCAAATTCTTGAACAACTTTCAAATAAGTTTTAATTACAATGCATTGTAAATTGTAATTTCAAACTCATCTATTGAAAGCAATATTACCACCTGAAACCACCTCTTTACAGAATACACACCAATGACACGTCGTCGGCGTGTAACCTATCACTGAATCAGTCTGTCGACATGTTTACCCGTTTACGTTTCTATTCAAATACATCATGCACCTATGTAAAAATTATTGACACGCAATTTACGAAATGTCATAATAGTTTGACTTTAAAATCCCACTCGCGTGCAATTTACATAGTCCCTACTCGAAATCGAATAAAACCAATCAACATTGTATAACTAACAATTATTATTGCAGCCAATGAAGAATGTTGTTTGATTAGTTTTGTTAAAACAAATGGTTCAACAGAAAAATAAAATATTTATGGAGTAATATTAGAAATAGTTGATAAACATCAGTGACGGATCTAGGATTTTTTTTACGGGGAGGGGCGGCAAATTATATCATATTACAGTGTACTCATACATATAAAAAAATAATGTGACTAAATTTTGTTGAAAAAATTTCAACCACAAGTTAAAAAATAGTGTTTTCAAACAAAAAAAAAAACAACAACTTGTTACTGATTTTTTTGTCAAAAATAAATGTTATAAATGTTATAAAGATTATAGGTATATCATAATACATGACTTTTTAAATACAAACTAAAGGTGTTCTTATTTCATTTTCCTTAAATATATATAACATTACAAGATTTGATTACAATATTTTAATAATAAAATTATTGAATTTTTGTTTCAATTTGAATTTAAAGGATTATCCACGGAATTCACTTATCTGTGGATGTCACGTTACTCTATTATGCGGATAATCAAGGATACATTGTATATTATATCATATCATATCATTTTATAAGCATAATATTACTGATTTAATGTTTAGTTTTACTAATATAATATAACTATCAATGGGGGGGGGCTCGTGACTCAGTCTTCCTTTTTAAATTCACCACTGATAAACACATTAATACATTATGTATTTATATATAACCTAAAACTGTAACACTTTCAATTTTAAACATGAGACATATTGTTTTGTGATATGTTATTATGATGTAGATTATTTATATTTATACTGCTTAGTAGGTATTTGTAAAATTCCGATTAAAGAAAAAAATGTCAAATTTTAGTTATTATATTGCATTTTGATCAAATTCTATATCTAGAATTTCATAAATATTTTTTTCAAAAGATATGCATTTTTTCCTAATTGAATTGATCAAATTTCTACGAATATACCTATAACATATATACCTTATATACTTACATATATATATACTACATTCAAATATAACGTATTATATAGTTAAACAAATTATGAATACAAATAAGATTTATATAAAATATATAAATATTGATATATGATATTGTTAATAATATATATAATATATATATGTTTTTAAACATGAAAATACGACATTTGAGTACTCTGTTGCTCTTGTAAGCATCTAAAAATATTCTCTTTATTTTCTCTAAAAAAAGATAAAAGAGAAAGCGAGAGATAAAAGTTTTGTTTTAAATTCCATGTGGACAGAGTATATAAGTTATTAATTTTATAATAATATAGGTTAGGTATGTATTATTCTGTGAGTATTTAATAACTATTTTTAGTAAACTAAGTGCTCCAAAAATTGTATGTAATATAGCTGTTCATCTTGAATCGTATATTCGTATATTATAGATAGATCATACTATACATAGAATATAGCTATTAATGCATAACTAGACGAGCATTTTATAATAATACATAACATATACGAGTATATTAAGATATTAGTATTATATTTAGACATTTAGTATAGCATAATATATTCATATTTTTTATAATGAAGAATAATTTTGATTTTTTTGAAAAAATAAAGAAAATGTTAAATAGATTATTTATTGAATTTGTATGTCATTAAAGTATAAACTGTTAAAAACTACCAAACTATAAATAAATTGCGAAATAATTAATTTACGGCGAATTCGTTTTGACCTAATTCGTATGTAAATTATTATTTTATAATAATTAAATAAAAATATTATTTTTAAAGATGCAAACTTTAAAAGTTAAAACCAATAAAGTAATCTTAAATTTTTGTTTTATAATTTTAGCTCAAAAATAAATTTGGAAAACGTTAACTTCTTTATTACAGAATTCAAAAAATGTGTTTTTTAATAATTATTTATTTTAGTATAAAAATATAATCCTTTGTATGCCAATTTATATTCTTTAACCTTCCAATTAAGTATTTTTATAAATTATATATTCTGCAGTCGAATCATACAAATCACGAGTTGTTGAAATTACTTACTCTCGATTATACCTATATGCATGGACATTAAAAATATATAATTATTCAGATATTAATTATTACTTACGTATACACGATGCATACATTTATTTATTATTTATTGATTTTATTATGCAATAATGTTTTCAATGTTTTGCTACAGACTTAATATGCGTTTTAAATTATGGATATTATAAACATTATAATGTGAAGGTATTTGTTAGTGTTAACTTGACATCTGCAATCACAATAGTTATTTAAATGTAAACTGTTAGTTTTTGTAAGAATAAAATTAATATTTGTGATAAATAACTATAATATATTTTAGTATATACGAGTATAAAGTTTTAAATAGTTTAAAACAAAAATATAATTTATATTTTTAATAAAAAAGAATTATGAATTGTTTCCACTAGAAGGGCTTATATGTTTGAATCAACTCTGACAAAAAAAAGTGGAACAAGTGTGGTCCACTCTGTTATACAGTAGGTGTCGAGTGTATCAATATAATGGATGTGTTAAATATGAATTCAATGATAATAATAAAGTATCATTGTATACGAAAAGCAATTCTGAGTGGATATAGTCTGTCAGCCAATACCATCAGGTATATTAATATTATTAAATTATGTTTTTTTTTTTTTTTTGATATTGCTATTAAAAATATAATTTATTTTAGCAATAGTACTTATTAATTATATAAGGTGAATTTAATTGTTGCGAAAACATATTGCATTTTATCATATTATTAATATTCAATTATTATAATAATAGTATATATTTTTACCATATTTATATTATATTATTGTTATTCATTTATGAGTCAGAATCGCCTTACCAAAAAACAACATAAATAGGTGATAATTTAAAATTAATTTACATATTTTTGATTATTGCGTATACAAAAATTCATATTATGTGTAAAAAATTTTAAGTCCTCTCAAATAATACTTTTAAATCATGTCAAAATAACTTACTAAAAAGTGGTAAACATGTATTTTTAATAATTTTAAATAGATTTAATAACACCTTATAAACATCTTGTAAGACAGTTTCAAGATTTATACCTAGCAAAAAAAAGTTTTATTAACAATAATTGATAAAAAAAAAAAAAAAATATTTAGAACATTTTATTATGACGTATAGAAAATAATTCGTCGTTTAACTTTAAAAAGGTACAAACTCTTTACAATTTTCTATCAGAAATCACTCTCAGAGTTACTAAACAAAGTATTTTTTGACTACTTATTGTATAGGTATATATAGTCACAAAAAAACACATAAATAATTGTAAAATTAATATTCAATATTTATTACTCCATTTAGAATATAAAAGTAATAATTAATAATCAACACATTTTCGTAAAAAATTAAAAATATTTTATATTGCTAATGTTTCATTCGAAATTCTGAAGAAATGTATTCCTGTAAATTAAAATTAATAGTGTAATATATTAAGGGAAAAAATGGTAGGAAAACATTAATAGGTATAATATTAAATTTCGTGTCAAAAACTGTATTTTATATGCAAGTACCTATAGTATAAATTATTCTTTACATGTTTATTCTAAGCTTTGTTAAAACAAATTTTTGTGTATGTAACAAGAATTTGCATAATATTTGGCACATGCAAAATAAAAATAAATGTATCGTATAAACCATTTCTAAAATATAATACAAACTATATACAAATATATAACCAACTGTTATGTTGTAAAATATTATTATATACGTTATGGGGTTGCCTTGGAAGGATCCTCGAGACTTTGGCTCAAAATTTTATGTGGAACGCTTTATTATAGTGCAGTATACTGAATAATGGAATATATATAATATATCATTTGTTTTTTGTTACAACTGAACATGTACTGCTTACACACGAAATTGAAAAAATAAAATATAGTGACACAAAATAGATTAAAAATCCGCATTCCTTTGGTGCGTCTATTATTTTATAAATCACTGTTAAAAAATATTTATCAGTTAGAAGAGACTTGTAGTAAGTAAAATATTTTATTATATTATTACTAAACTAAAAGGGTTGTACAATTATTATCGATCACACACTCACTCACACACACAACACACAAATACAAAATAAAAATAATAAATTCGAGCATGATATTATAGTAGGAACCTCTATACACTGGTTTATTGTGGGACTTTACATGGGCATTATTTAGCCATTATTGATAAGATAAATACTGTATACTGTATAATTTATCATTAGATAAACAATTGTAAATGGATTTTTATTGTTATTCGATTGGTATTTCGATTTTATTTACGATGTATAGAACCTAAATTAGAGGTGAGGCCAGATTATATGTATAATTCTATAAAACAGGACGAATTCTTCACGTTTCCGTGTTCCCTTGAATTACCTAGTATTCATCAGATTTAATAATATTTAAGTATCTTAAATCTTAATTCATATTATGTTTATTTAGTTTTTACGACCACTATATTATACACTCACGACTCATTTCCGATTTTAATTTATTAGTGAACAATTCTAAAAATGTACAATAACTAACAATCAATAAGTAATTTATAAAACATTCTTGCTACATTCCTAAGTGCATTATTATTTGAAAAAAATATCATTAGTTCGCAGGTGGATGAGTTGTATCCATCTAAATATTTTAAGGTTCCTTGTAAGTAATCCGCCGAGACCTTGAGGTAATATTCCTAATGAGTAATGAGCAATAATATTGTAGACCTGTATTTTATGGTTATTTAAAACGATTTTATACACACCACTATAATATGTACAAACGAGTCAATCGTAATGAGCCGATATTTAGATTTTAGGTAATAGAAAATAAAGATTGTAACAGGCTACATTAATTTATGTAATGTACACGGGGGTAGATATCAGAAGTGGACATTCTATAGTTCTATAAATACATTATTCCTACGTATGAACCGCTACAAATGCAATAAAATTATAGAATATATAAATCCTAATTAAAGATTACATTTACATATACACGTACCTAGGTACCTATATTATAATATATAACAAATAAACTTTAGGGTAAGTAATAGGTATAGTGATGGCAAAAAATTGTAACACTCAATAGATGTACGATGACAAAAATTAAAACTGTGTTTAACGTGATTAATAATATAAATATATAGTGTATAGGCACTTAATTATATTATTATTATATCTTAATTTAATTTTGATCTTACCCCGATAGTGGTATTATTAATTATTTGGACGTAAGTCACCCAAAATCGCCTAATTTATTATGGGTTGGTATAAAATAACATTAACATTCTTCTCTCTAACCTATTTTGTCTCCATAGCACGAAGCTATACATTTTATACACTGATCCGGTTACACCGTACCTAGTCTTATTCGTTGTTTATTTCAAAAAACCATTATAAAATTCCACGACCTTTATCAAAACATGAACGGCCAAGTGATGCGATCAGGGTTTTTGTATATTATTATGTGCGTTATTTCTATTGGACGAAACCGATTATAAATCGGAAGTTGGGTTCGATTCGATTGGCCACCTTTTTTATAGCAGTTAAACCAGAAATGCTCTTTGGCTCAATAATATACATATAGCTTACTGTTGATTTAGTTTTGTTTTATTACGATTACAAATTACAATAGATATAAAACCAAAACAATAAAAATACTTATTTTCCTTTGCCTTCTGGTATTGGTATTTGTTTTAAAATCATAAAATTATTTTTTTGTTTTAAATACCTATGGTGATATGTGTAAAATCTAACAATAAATAATAGAATTTTCGAAGAAAAAGTAATTTTTGAAATTGCTGTATAATTAACCCCGTTACAATTTACGACGTGTCCACTAAATCATCACAGTGAAATTATAAAAGTATTAAAAACAATAATGCAATATTTTGGTTTGAAATTTTAAAAGTAGAATTTACAATATTATTTATTAATACTTTTAATCAAAATAATGAATTTTTTAATTAATATTATTGAAAATATAACTTCAGAAATATGAATTATTACTTATAAGCATAAAATTGTAAATTGTATAGGTTAAAGAAACCATATATTTACACACATTTTTACATTTTAAACGTGTTTGTAGGTATTTCAATATTTATATTTTATTTATTACATAACGTCAAATCAATCATAAAATCGAAATCGGTGTTTAAGTATATAGTACTTCATTATCTTAGTAGGTAATAGGTATTTTAAGTTTTGTGTTAATATTTTATAATATTTTGGTATGAACTAAACTACTAAACACTACCTAAATATCTTATATAAATTGACGAAAATCTAACCGGTATATTTATAATATAGTGTCTAGTATAATTAGTATATATTATACAGTATATCTGTAATAAATTGTAGGTCACACACAAACACATTGTACCGGTGCTGAAACAAATTATGTAATAAACATGACGTATTTAACGTAATATAATACCAGTATATTATAATATTATAATATATTTATATATTATTCATTAAGGTTTCTAACTAGTAACTATAATATTTAAAATATTATGAACTAGTTATAATAATTACATTTATGATTAATAATTATTAATGTATTTACCCATATAACATTACGGTGTAACTTAAATGGTATAATTAGTTTCAATAGCTGAACTGTTATCACTGTATTTTTTATGTCAAATAAATACGAGTATTTAAATAATAAGTCGAGACTTTTCGTTGTATAACTAATGCAATCAATTATTTAACAGAAAATAACTTTACCTACTGATAATGGTAAGCACAAGGGTTGTGCTGGGGTGTGTAGAAGTCCCTCGACCGACCACGGGAATGTGTCAATAAGGCGGGGGCTTGTAAACATCTCCTTATTTAGATCTTAAATTATATCTACGCTTATATTGCCGTGATTGGTTACGTAAAAGTGCTATAATCAGCGATGGATGTTTTAATAAGGATCCGCGTAATTTTATGTAGAATATATATATTGTTATTAATTACATCACATAAAATAGTACGTGTAATATTATTACTATTGTTAGTAATGCACTAATGCTCTCTCGGCCTACGTACACATTTGAAAATGTTATGATTCTATAATTAATGTTTCACAATATATTAATATGACCTAGATGGCTAGGTGTATTCAAATTTCGAACGAATACATTTTTAAGTAACGTTTTATAATGCGAACAAGTACATAATGTTTAGCATTTTAATTTTTAACGCATAAAAAATTTCAGTTATTAACGAGATATAATTTATATTATTACTCATTTATACAGATATATTTGTATACATTATATTAAATTGTTATTAGAACATTATACCTAATATTATGATAAGTAGTACTTACCTACTTGAAATTTAAACATCATTAGTAGGTACATTTAGTAAAAACTGTGCTCCTGTAATTAACCTGCACTTTTATTCTGTATTAAAAAATTAAATTTTATGAAAGTCATTAGTTTAAACGAAAATGTATTATTTATACATGATTAGTTATTAGTTATTACAAACAGTTTTTTTTTTTTTAAAAACTTTTATTTTATATCATGGTTATAGGAGGTAGGTACAAGCATAATTCGAATAAAACTTTGAAGTTTTTTCTCTATTATTATTTATTAATATTCTTTTCGTTTACATTGAATAATCAATATTTCAATAACTCACCACGCAGATCTAATTTCTGTATACATTAAATAATTAATTCACCTTGGCTATAATAATATATCAGCCTCGACCTGTCGACACAGACCATACAAGCCTAACCTTCTAATTCTAAGACGGGCCTACTTTTTTTTCTTTATTTTTTTTTTTTTTGTTGTTACCAAACATTATAATTATACCCTTTATTGGTTACGTTATCGTTTGGCGAGGTGTTTAAAAGAAGTAGGTACACGCGAAATCTTCACTGTTGAAAATAATTGCAAAAACCGTACAAACAACTACGTACCTATGACCAATATTTTCATTCGTTATACCTATGCAAATAAGTCATAATATGTAATATATAATTTATGTCAAATCGAAATCATTGAAAATAAAATATAAATCACATGTGAAGTGTGATGAAAAAACTAATGGGAATCAAGTTTCTTTTCATAATAGCAGTACATGTATAATATTATACTGGGCATATCAAACACGTATGATAGTTTTGAAATTCCTTACAGCTTATATAATTTAAATAAACACAAAATGATTATAAGTGAATTTAAACCTAATAAAATATTTATTATTACAAAGTAGGTATACGAGTATACACGTAGAATTAAATACTTTACTGTGAATTCGAGTAATATTTTTTTATTCGATTGTAAAAACCCATCTTTAAGGAGGTGAAATTATACGGTACACACTATACATATATAATTTTAATTATATATTATTATAGTTATAATTAAATTGTGTAAAAATAATAAATATACATATATGTGTATTCTATTAACGACCAAAAATAATATTGTGGTTTATTCATTTTATATAAAATACAAACGTATATAAGTATATTATCGTCAAAGTTTATGGCAACGTTTTGCCGATAAAATTTTAAGTTTTTAGAGAAAATAATTTTACCTCAAAATATATAGACGCGTTGGATATTATATTTCGTATTTCCATCACTTCAATTAATAAATCTTTACGATACATATGTTTTTAACGTCCAATAAACGATAATTTACCATCATAAAAGTACTAAAACTCGTACAGATTTTGAATTTAGCATTAGAAAAATACATGCTAGATTTAAAATCAATTTTTATAGGTTTTTCATATTTCGATTTTTACAGTGAACTCTGATTTTTCTTTTTTGCGCCGTATTTATATCTTTTCCAGGCATTTAACTACAATATATTCCAGTAATCTAATGTTATTTTTGGAATCGGTGCAGAACCAGTGCACAACCGACCACCATAAGATTAAATAATATGTTTTTAACTTGGTATGATAAAAATAAGTTCACATGCAGACCAGTATTATAGTTTGAAATGAAATGTTTTCAAAGAATTGTTTTTTTTTAATATTATAGTAAGTATATAAATGATATCTATGATTCTAAAATTTCAAAAATAATTATTATAACACAATAAATTGTCACTCATATTACAGACAAAAATAGCATAATATCTATTGTGTAGACGTTTACATATTTAAATACTGTCTATAAATAAACATTACACATAATATTTCATAAGCTATAAATAATGATAATAGTAATCATATACAATACGTAATAAGCTACTGTTCTATGTTTTCGACTGATTGAAATTTAATGAGTATTTTGGACACAATTAAAAAATGTCTTTTACATAATACGCGAGTCGAGATGACTATAAACATTATTATTATATTGTACCAATGGTATTAAACTTACTGCTGTATAAACAAAACTCGCCACGAATGTGTGCCGTAGATGAAAATGCATATAATATTGCAAATGTGTACTAGACTATGAATTTAAAATGTATGTACCTATATAAGGGTATGTAGTGCCTTTATGGATTTTCATAAAAAAAAAATGTCATAACTTAACGTAAAATTATTACCGTTTTGTAATAGTTTTTGTTATATACAGAGCAGAATTTTATAACAAAAAAAAAAAAAAGAAAAATAAAGTCTCATAGCATATAATATAATATACACCATACAATGTCGGTACATAATTTGATTAATGCACGTGTATCGTGTATGTTTATTTGACTTTGATAAGGCATAAATAAAAACGACATCTAGTAAAAAAGTATACTGTATACTGCATACAAATATAGCTGGACAAGTTAATCGACTTTTTTAATTAGTAATATAGTTGAGTCAACTTCGAAAAAACTGATCAAATTAAGTTAAAAGTTTATTAGACAAAAAAACTACCCATAATCAAATAGGTAGAGTCAAAAGTTACATTTTTCATCAGCAAATAAATTTAAAAAAAAGTACAGGGTTACTTAAAATTACATCTAAAATGCACTTGGTATTTTAATAATTTGTAATCTAGAAATATATTTATTAAATTTAAAGAAAACGTTATTTTTTTGAAATTATTATTTGTATTAAATATTCATTGCATTCATAATCATCATTAACGGCTAGTTTTATTTTAATGAACTTTAAAACTAAATTTTATAAATTTATAAAATTGACGAAATTGTAGATCATTATTAAGTAAATATTAGTAATTTAAATTCTAAAGGAAAGAATAGCCGCTATAGTTGGTACGTATAAACAAGACAAATAAAATATTTTTTAATCTTTTGTCGAGTGTACCTCCTGCCTATAATTTTAAGTCATGTACATTAACATTTTGGCAATAGTTAATGATAATTGATGATATTTGATGAGTTTGCACACTAATGTCATTATAACGATAATTGAATCACCTGCACCATGTGTTAAAATCATTCTGATGCATATTTAAGTATTTTGTTTGAAATTTCTTCTGTCATCACATTAAATCAGCAGTATAAAATAGCATATGTATTATATATAACTAAGTATTTTGTTACTAGGTATGTAATAGTATAATTTCGTTTTATTCATTAATATATTATTATGTAAATAATTATTAATATAATCAGTCTTGTCAACTGCGTTTAACAAGAATAGCAGAAAAAAATAATTATATAAATATATAATATAATAAGTTTATTATACTACCACTATAGATGAGTATTCTTTGTAAGTATAGTTAACAGTTATAGTTTCTTGACTTTTATTATAGTGTATTCTATAAATTATTACCATTATATTAATGTTAAAAATTATTCAAACAATTATCTTTTTTATTATTGTATTTAAATTGATTAAATTAATTTCCACTAATCAATCTTATTTTTTTAAGAGATTACATAAAATTGTACTTGTAAAATTGAATGTGTAACAATAATACGTTTGCATTATATAATTATAATATGACGTAAATGTAAATATATTGTGTCGCAGTTGTTAAGTAAAATCGGGTAATCCGTTAAGTATAAAAATTATACTTATATAACTTATATGGTATATGGAAATTATTTAATAGCAATTATTTATCTTGAATTTCAAACATAAATCTAGCTGAAATCATTTGGTGTTTTAGGAAATTGTAATTGAAATTAGATATGGAAATAGTGCAAATATTAATATAAAATAGTAAATACTCTAAATTAGATAATTATATATTTTTGAGTCATATATAAATGTTAAATTAATCAAATTTATTAAATTTATGAAAATCAGATAAATATTGAAAATTAAAAATATATATTTTTAAGTAGATAATGCAGTAATATTATGTCTTACTCTCTATTTATTTATTGCAACAATATTATTTAATTTATATTGATGACATCCACAGATTACCGTTTACACTTGAATATAAATATTATTTTTGAACTAGTACACATCAAAGTTTTATAATGACGTTTTTCTGTTTGATGTTTATTGACTATTGTAGACAATTTCTCTTTTGTTTAGTGTATTTTAAATAACTGTAACGTTAAAATAATTCATGTTTCAATACTTGGAGTATGTTAAATGTTTATTTTACTAAATAACAGAATTTTGAAATACGGTAACATTTAACGTTATACAAATTCATAAATATGGTCCAGAATCGATACTTATACAAATATTTTATATTTTATGATATATGAATAGACTTATTAATAAATTATTATTAAGTATACTAATAACTTTCACTCAAATTTCGAGATAATTAATAAAATTATGATATTTTGAGGAAATATATATTTGTAAATTTTCAGTATTCAGTGAACTACTTCGGTACATATAAATATTATATTAGATACATACTAGGTATGTTAGGTGTTAGTATTGACGTTATATGTAGTTTTAATCGATCTACTCCTGATTTATAATAAACCATAGTCCATAATAATTAATCTTAAAATTATTGTTTTAATATTCTCACTTAAGAATCTAGAGGGTCATTATTATTAAGTTTCAAAATCTTAAGTTATTATTCTCGTGTGTATTACATAATTCATAAAAATTTAACACTACAATATAATATATTTTTATACTAATATAATATATGTTAATCATACAGATTTTTAAAAGTCAATTACAATATTAATTTTGGTTAGAAAAACTAGAATTTTTGTTCTATTTTCTTCATCGAAAGGTTCTTCTAGGTTGTCTGGTATTGATAAGGTATTTTGTATGTTTTGAAACTATGTACATTCTTGAATTATATGCTGAATAGTTAAGTTAACTACTAACTAGTCATTTATTGTATATGAGTGCTTGGGTGTTACTTATGAAGAGTCGAGGGATTCTTGCTCTTGTTAAAACCACTTCCTGCTGTCTTTAGAAGTGTTGAGAAAAATACAATCATTTTTTTTATTTTTATGGCATTTATCTATAATATATTGAATGGTAATATTGTAGATATAGTAATCTTTTCTCTCTTAACAACATTGGCGTCTTCACATTTATCATATCCACATTAATCACATTTTTTTTTTATCATTGGCCAGGTTTTTTTTTTATATGAAACAGCATCGAACGGATTTTGGCACACACTCTCTTTTAAGTAGGACTCTTTCTACATGTTATAATACTAAATTTGATATTTCGCGGATAACCAATGTAATATAAAAAAAACCTATCCTTACCTTTAAGTTATTTTATACAAATGTTATATATCATTCAACTTATCGCTATTACATATCTAATCTATAGCTGTATATATTTTTTGTGATGTTCAGTTTTGTACATTTTATTTTACTTTTATATTTGATTTTATAAATTACATCGATGTATAGTGTATACTATATTTTTAGTACTTTAAGCTTTTGTACGTTTATAAATAAATAAATAAATACTTATATAATGTACCGTGTACACACAATTAGAATAGTTATAGAGTATCTACACAGACACGCGTTTGTCTTAATATTTTAAACTCAGTATTATACTTTTATTTCTGTCCTTCAATTTCATCACATAATACATACGATTATACTCTAGTTGAAAAATTTAGTGAGTACCGCAAACGTGTTTCATTAAACCCGTGGAAAATATTATCAAAATAATTTAGATATAATTTATTGGGGTAGTGTAACCAGGAAATAATAAAATTGATAAAGTACCTACACAGAGTTAAAAAAAAAGAATATAATAATAATTTGTAGGTACAATACTATTGTGTTATACCTATAATGCCAGTATATTATATTAAAATCTAGCGATAACTCTAAGCGATGTAAATTTCAACAACCCATAAAATGTATTTTGTACTTAAACACGCTGAAGCGTATACATATCACGTTTTCTGAAGCACCTAAATATTGTTGACGACTGGGATTTTTATTCTCTCATCGACATTTTAGTCATCCCAATTCTTCACCACTGTATATAGCCGATGTATAGGTACTTCTGCGCATATACAAGTCCACAGCGACAACAGCTGCAGCAGTATAACACGCGAACACAATCGATTTACCGATTAAGTGAACATTAAAAAAGGTATTGCCTCTTAACGATCGCTGCTAAACGCATTTAATTTTCATTAGTGATGATTGTACGAGTGGTACATGCGTGTTGTTGAAATTCATTTGAACACTCTCGATTTATCATTTACATGCCATGTGTATACTGTATATATATGGCGAAACTATGTATATACTATAAAATGGAAAAATAAAAAATGATTCGTAAATGTTCTTAAACGACGCACAGGTATAGATAATTGTAATTTGGAGTTTTCTATTATAAACGAAAAAGTTTAGATACATAGAAACTTAATAAATAAATATTATCGTTTGATCAGTTATAAAATGATAACAATAGTTTACAGTTAATTAATATATAAGTGTTATATACTTATATACATAAAAATATATATATTAATACAGAGTTTTGTACAGTTGAAATAATGATTTTCACGAATAAAAATGTGAAGCTCTTATATACATATAATATACTTCTAATTAATAAACATTAATAATATGAGCAATAAATTGGTGATATTATGTATAATCGTTAAATAGAATAATTTAAATGTACCATAAAAAATAAATTATATGCTTAAATTTGTTTCTTAAATGAGTTGTGATAATAAAAAAAAAGGTATACACTATACAATATGCATATTAAAATGTTGAAGTACACTATGCCACATTTAATGTTATATTATATTCTAGTTCAGAAGATACTCAGTCGTATAATTATACAATACTATCGTATAAAAAAATATATTGTTAGCTTATATAAAATATTATATAATTACTTCCATCGTGATTTATAAATGGGCTTATAAACAACTAAATACATTAACACATTAATATGTACATACTAATAATAAATAATTTAACAACATTTTCTTAAAAAATACAAAAATATGATCTAAGTAAGTACTACTGCTTTGTGTACACACGGTCCAGCTTGTCCTTCGAGCAATGCGGGCCACAGGTAAGTCCGAACTTGATTACTCTCCAAATCTGAAGAATGATATCTCACGTGCAAATCCCGCTTAAACGATCTCTGTTCATATTCCAGTACAAAGCTAGGTGTCTACGTTACAAAAAATAAATAGAACAGTGATTTACTATAATATGGTATAAAACTATAAAATATAAGGCATTAGGTTACATAATATTTAGTGTGCATTGGTATTATAACTGTAATAATCAATACGTTTTAAAATTTAAAATAAAAAACCAGGGAAGTCGCTATGCAATATGTTATGTATACTATTTAGTATAATATAGAGTAGATGTCAATCATAATTTATTTACTTTGTCATTGAGTAACTGTAATGGATGACGTATTAAGTTTGGATTAAATGATAAATCTTTGTAGGAATGCGATGAAAAAGAATTCCGCACAGAGACGGTCTGATAGCCTTATTGTTTTTATGAATTTCGTCAAAATTTTAATTCCAAATACTCACAAAAAATTGTGATTATTTATTTTTGGTAATTTGTAGTTACTGCAAGAAAAATTTGTCAGGAACTGTTTTTGCATTTACAATTTTTTAACTTATTAGCAAATATTTTACCCTGATCCCTAAAGTTTAGGTATACCAATAATAAAATAATACTTAAGTTTTTTTATTTTTTTATTAAAATGTCGTAACATAATATAAATACGACTGTTTAAAACAATGATATTAAATACGTTAAAAAAAACAACAATACACGTAATACTACGTAATGCACATAGAACTAAAATAAAAATGACGAACTCGTAACATTATACTGATCAACTCATATCCAATGTGACGTGAAAATTTAACTACAACGCATTACCACACACGTGTTATATTATATAATAAAATATTCTCACCTGATTTACTAGTGCCCAAGCTAAGCGTACTGCGTCACAGATGTATTGATGGAGACCGGCACACGTTTTTAGACACGGGTAGTCGTACAACGTCGCCCACAGCTGAGAGCTTACTTCCTGTTGGTGAAACGCAATCATATTAGTATTAGGTATATAATAAAATAATTACATTGCTAAACAATGAGACATTTTTCAACAACACATTACAATTCAAATGTCTTCCTACTAATATAACTGTTATTAATAAATTTATATAATACGCGATACATATTTCCCGGTAACAAAAGTATCATATAATGGAAAATTATAATACTGCTGATTCATTTTTTTTTTTAAATTATATCTTAGGTACGTGTAGTATTTTGGGATAAACAAATAGTGTGATAAAAAATAAAAATAAATAATAATCAATTATCATTTGCGTTTATATGCGCGTTATGAGACATGAGTTATAACAAACACGAAATATGTAAAAAATTGTATGACGTATTTGGTTTTTAGATAACGACTTGAATTAAACTTGAGTATTATCGTTTTTATATGTATATTTTAAAAATTTTGAATGAAATCCGTCGATAAGAAATTCATTAAATATTAATGCTAATCGTTAAACGCAAAGTCCCATAGGTGAATATGTGAATATATTATAATCACATTGTTATCTTAAACAACATGCATACGCGAGTATTATCAACTGGTATATATTATAAACAGCGAAGTACGTGATACAAATATTTTACGAAACGCTTACCTCGATGCACTGGGTCAAATCAAAAGTGTCCACTGTCCTCCTCAAATAGGAGCAGATGGAAGCCTCCAATTCGACGTGTGCCGAACCGGACGGCGTCGGATAGAACAGCAGCCGCTTCACTTGTTCTTTTTTTTGGTTCAACATGGCTTGGGTGGACCTGAACGCCAACTGAAAAACGTAATAAAATTTATCCGATAAAACCGATGGTATAAATTATTGGAATCGGACACGGCTGGTGTATAATATTATAATAATTTATCGGAATAATACTTACGACGACAACGGAGAAAAGGATTTTCGATTTCAGCTCTGTGGCGTCGGCGAGCTGCGGTAACACGTCTAATTTTTCAAGCGCCTCGACGCGGGCTTGTGAATACAGGTTACCGTAGCATCTTACCAATCTCGGTCCACTCAACTCCCTGAGAATTTAAACAATAATAATTAAAACAATAATGATGAAAATATAAAGTCTTCATTTAAATCTCCATTGACCGTGATTACTACTACGCCGGTCGACGTGAATTAAACGAACTTTATGTGATAATTATATATTATATTGTTATTTAATTAATTGTTTTTGTAATTTTTTTTTCCATTTAATACACGCTAATCTCGTTGAGCGCATTCGGTTTAATGGTCTCGTCCACAATAAACATATTGTTAAACGAGCGAATTAATTTATCATGATTCATATTCGGTATTATACAAAAGAACGATTTTATAAAACGACAATAAAAGTTCAGATCATTAAATTGACGGTTTTATTTTAAATCTTTCTGTGTCCTTAATTTAAATTAATATCGATTATCATATAAACGTTCCAATAAGTAGATTGTATCAAAAACAACGAGATATATGTTAAATTTCAAATTCATATTATTTTGCTTTTAGATGTTTTATTATATCAACATGAATTGAATATTTTAATTTCCAAAATGATAATTATTATTTAACTTATAGTTCTTTGAGAAAAATGTATTTATTTACGAAATTAATTAATCATATTGTTAAAAAATATTAATTATTATTCAAATAAAGATAAATATTTTATATTACTACAAATTACGAGTAGCATAATGTAGGATAAATACAAGATAGTATAAATAATAATATTATTTGAAATTCTTAACTGGAAATGCGATTTAAAATGTAAATAAATTGTTTCAATTTTCTCATCATCATCAATCATCATCACGTGTATTTCTTCCAGCGGAAGTCAATTCAAACACATTTTAATTATTTGTAATACAATTAACCAGAGGCATTGCAGTCTAAACTGTAAAAAGTTCTAAGCATATACATAATATCTACACAAGTGAAATTGTTGCAGCCGCGTATTCGTACCCTCACGACCCCGAACCTTGTATTTCCTATTACTCGCACAAACTCAATTACGGATTTTAAACGCATTACAAATGCTAATTGGATTCTACCCGCGTAGAGTTCAACAATTTATACATTTAAAAAAAAAATAAAATAAACAGCTATATGTACCAAAGCTTCAGTTGCCATTTATAATTTAATTTTGTCGATACAATCGCCGCAGTGACCTACATATTATTATTATACATACGGTACGTCGATACTGTTGTAATAAGCGAATGATGGTGTGGAGCAGTACTTTACGATATAGACGTGGCGTATTGTATTATTCGTAAGCCAATATCTATTAAAATCGTCGAAATATATATCAGTGATTTCACGTAAAATTCGCATTCTGACATAATAGTATTACACGTATACGCGGTTGGATCCATGACCCTATATGTGTGTAATACAATATATATACGATATAATAATAATATATATAAATATAAATTCACCACAAAAACCGTCTAAACCGCGACTATATAGTGGCGGTGTGTTGGCAAAATCTCGATTATCTTTTTGAATCACTCCACTTTAGCCGCGATTCAACTGTGCAGTGTACATATAAACTATTGCCGCCATATAAATTTAACAACAGATTATAAACCGACAGCCGAAACAGATGCAGTTTAAATACACGACCGTTCCACCATGACATAAAATATCCATTGCAGAGCCGCCTACACAATACGACTGATACACGCGGATTTCGACCGTAGTGGATTAAGTAAATCGTAGCCGTTCATCAACAACGAACGATTTAATTACAAAAATTATTCTCCAGTGTTGTAATTATTTCATAAGGACGAGAGGCTACCAGTATAATCTTGAACGATACGACGATGTTTACTCGCAATACTCATATTATACATCTCTCATCACTCTCTCACTCTCTCTCTCTCTCTGTGTGTGTCTCGTCGTTGTCGACAGCCTCATCATCTGTTATCCGAATAAAATGATCAACATTTCCAAACAGTGTGTTACGATAAGTTGTTTGATTTTTCGTATACAGTGGGTTACAACGATCATCACGCACGTAAGGTGAGGAAAACAAATTTCAGTTTGTCTGCAGCCATCATATAAATCAGAAATATAATTTTAAACTAGCAGTATTCTGTTTTGTAAACAAGTACCTATCTATAGTTTGAAAGCAAAAGTTTGAAAATTGTAATACGTTCCTCGTCCGAAACTTAATACGATAAGTTTGCAGTACCTAAATAAGACGAAAACATGACCATATTAAAACGGATCGACAGTTATATTATATTTACTATATGAGTAATGACCGTTCCGTGTATTATGTAACCCCTTATTTTCGCACGCGTCTTACAACATTATAATTTATAATGCATTTATTAAACGAAATCAAAATATGTCCAAAATTAATCCTTTCTAATGACTAAATGTATTATACATTCATGCATACACATAATAATGTAGACTACCGAATCCTTTCCGGTATATAGTGAAAAGGAAATCATATGTATATTAACTAAACCCCGCTGCGAAAAGCTTCTAGCCATCGTTTCATTATAATATACAACACAAGTTGTTGTGCGAACTTCTCGACAAAAAAAAAATGAAGCTATTAATATATTAAAAATTCTATTCTTGTATTCGCATATTTGCCCATTATGTGGGGAAACTTTCTACAATTATTCTCGTTCATTGGAGTAAACTATAGTATAATAATTACGTTCTATCTGGATGATCAATTAGCATCTAAAGTTTATCATTGCGGCAAACATCTGTAAAATATGTTACTTTAAAACATTTCTTCACTATACACGTGTTGTATCTTTCTATGAAATCCTTTCTAAGAAGTATAATATAATGTAATTTTATTATGTAAAATATAAGTATGGCTCGCCCTTATCACTAATCTTTAAAACAACTGGTTAAGTCACGCGTTACGGTTAGTTTTTCTTCTGTAAAATATGTTAAACATATTCATCTCGTATTAGAATATTTCATATTATAACTATACGCCGATTTGTTGTGATAAGAGCTTGCGCGTCCTAACTGTAAAGTGTAAACTGTAATAATTAACTGAATTCCATGTACGTATATAGTTAAAAAGTGTTTTAATACATTAAATGTCATATAAGTAAAAAGAATCCGTTTTATTCAAAATATTTAAATCGATCAATACTATTTCATTTTATTATGTTTTTATTAAAAGTTGATACAAATAAATATTGAGTTATTTGTAGAGAATTTTTGAAATTCGTTAAGTATAGGTATTATATGTTATTACAATCAATATACGCTGTTTGGTATAATATTATAAAATCGAGTCTGTAGAAAATATACAACGACCTACACAGTTTTACCATGTGGTTTAAATTATATATAATATATATAACCTACTTTGAAAAAATATTGAATTCTAAGAATTTATCAACGAAAATAATTGCAAGGTTGCTCTATATATTATCATTATAATTATAAAAAATGATAATTTTTATATCTACCAGTGGTGTAATTATAAATTTGCTCTGGGAAGGGACAATATATAATTTTCCGAAAAATTTGATTATCAATTTCAAATAAATAAAGTTATAATTTATAACAAAATATAGATCATGGTTAGTAGTTGTAGTAGAGGTTATAAAATTAAAAATTTTCTAGATCCTTTGAAGATATCATCAGTAATATCATTGGATTAATTTTGATATCTCTAAATACTGTCTACTTGCAGCAACAATGTTTATCCGTTTATCAATTTTAAAAGCGTTTAAAATTTTAAAGCAATATTTAATCGCATTTCGCATGTACGTTTTAACTCTAACTGATTTAATCTTTGATTCTTTAATCGTCATTATTACGGCATTATATCGATAACAATATCATAAACCAAAAAAACAATTTTTGGAGATCTATTCCTCTCATCCACCATTAGTCTTTTCCATGGTAATTACACATGGACTGTCCTAAAAAAAGATTCAATGATGATAGACATATTATTTTCATATATGCCTTCGCTTCATTATAATTTGACTAGAGTAAATGTTTATTTTAATAAATGTGCAATATTGTTATTAAAATTAATTTATAGCCAAAACACTATATACATATACACAGTTATTCAAAATGAATAATCCGATACTTTAAACTTGGATTTCTAGGTCACCTGATCCTTACGCCATGTGACTACTTATTTTGAGTATATGTTAAGGATATCTGTACCTACTTATTATCATCAACCACACAAATACTTTAAACAATGAGCGGAGTAAATTACAACAGATATGAATCATGGAATTAATTCGAATTCCGACTAGGCGTTGTTCACATAACCGAGGGAAGGCAAATAGAACATTTATAAGTATTATTAAATAAATTTAAAATATTATTATTTTATTTAATATATGCTATGCTAGCTCAAAACTCAAAAACTAAAAACATACAAGCGTATGAAATCTGATGAATCATTTTGAATAACCACTACGTAATATAATGTAGCTGAATGTACTTACATACTACCCATTAATTTGCCAATTGCTACATGTACAGTATTAGGTCAAACAAGTACATAGGTACATACATTCAGCGAATTTAAGAAAAAAACTATATAGAAAGTCTTGAAATAATTGAAAATATACGCGTTCTTTAGTCGAGCCGATCTCGACATTAGTGAAAAAATAAATAAATTAGAAACTCCCAGCAGGGTTGGTTTGATCCTACGTTCTGTACGAAGTATACGATAAGTCATTTCTAATGAAAAAAAAACACAAACTGACTGTAATATATAATTCAGTCAAAAGCCGTAAGTACGTAATGAAGCAGCTAAATTAGCCTGCATAAAATAGTGTACAAAATAAATGGAATGGCAACTGAGAAACTATTTGTGCACAGTTTAGTTCACTGCAATATATTATGCTTTCAACATTACAACAGAAAAAATGTCGTGATCTCATGTATACTAGGAATTCTTAAATCCTGTTATCTAAAAAATAAAAATAAAACAATGAATATTTTTCTTGTCTTATCGCTTGTATGTCATTTATACTAATTAGTTGTTGCTATTATTATTATTATTATTATTATTATTATTGTATATCCGTTTTACATCATAAGATTTTATTTAATATTGAAAACAATTTTCATATTTTAATACTTGGTATAAATAATTTTAGAAATTTTAAAAATTTTTATATACGACTATTATTTACTTTCCTGTATACTTTGAAATTTTCATTTAGAGTAAATACAAATAACGAATAGCGAATTAGTATTCTTGTATTTATTATTGTAAAATAAGTTTTCTTTTATTTTAAAACAACATCTATGCAAACAGTGTCAGTGAAATTTATCTTTCAAAAATAATTTTAGAACCAATAGGTAAAATATTGATAAGTATCTTGTACGTTATGAATTATTTGTACATGTATAGGTACTTTGTTATGAATATTATATAATCGTCAAATGTGTTGAATGTGTTTTGTTGGATTTGCATGTCTATTATTATTGTAATTACGTAAAATCTATAGATTCCATCGGCTGTAAGGTATTAAGAAAAAATATATTATGTGTTTTTTATATTGATTGAAAAAAATGATTGTTAAAAAAGTTATAAGTATTTTTTTTTCTGTCTGACTGGTAACAATATAATTAATGCTAGCTGTATATCAGTGTTTTTTTTTTATATAACTTAATAATATTTTGAAAGTAATCCTACAAATACCACTTGTTCAACTAAATTCACTGTTTAAACAATACAAAGAATAACCATTATTAAATTTAGTTGAAACCATTTCATACATTAGTATTCTTATATTATAGTTAAATGTCGGTTAAATTTGAAGTCTATTTGAATAGTTGAAAAATCATTATCGTTCACATATATGGATATATAAAGATATTATTACTCAATATATACATTTTATATATATTTATATATAGATTAATAATTTAAAAGTAAGATTAACTGGAAAAGCTCGTTATTATTATTATTATTATTTAACAATCTATTTACGTCGATTTTCAGATTATTATCAATGATGACAATGTAATGGTTTTATAATGTTCACTTTTTTTTTAGCTTAACGTAGTTATAGTAAATAACTTTGGTATAGTACGTGCGTGTTATCTAATTTCAGTGAGACTCTGTCAGATATCATGGCAGATATTCTAGTGTATATTTTATTTGAACATTATTTTTTCATAATATTCACACGCAATCTTATTGAGTGTGTAATATAAAGGTTAAGCTTAAACCTTAAAATTACCCAAATAAAATCACCTTAATATTAAAGGTAATGTAATCCTTTAGGTAATAAGAATTAAAATATGTTTGCAATAATTATTTTTTTTTTTTTTGACTAACAAATATGTACAAATAACTTTTATATAAAATATATTTTTTTTAAAACTCACTTAGAAGACTGTGCCTGTTTAGTAGCTTTGTTTAAAGACTCAAGTTTAGCTTTAGTTCTTTCTAGTTCGACTTTTGTAGCTTCCAACTCCGTCTGCAAGGCCAATTTCTCTCGATCGTCGTTAACGGTCTGCAATTGTAATGCAGTCTGTGGTCCACACTTACGACAACAGGTCAACGTATTCATCGATTTCTCGGTTGACCATTCCCAATTTGGTGTCGCTGAACCAAAAAAACCAAATATATATATAATATGTATTTATATATTATATAAAAATAAAAGTAATAATAAATAAATATGAGCTAGTTTAGGTCGTTTGTACCAGTATAAAAACAAAACCAAATTGCTCATCCAAATTATTTCCCGCGTCCCAATTTTATTTAATTCGCATTGGACTATACAATACACACTACCTATAAACTAACAGAAAATTATTATTACTAACGTCCGTGAAACCTAAAATCGATCCGATCAAATTAAATGGACTATGTATACAGAAAATGAGTGTGATTAAAATATCAATTTTCATCGACAGTGGTCTACAGCGGTGGTTTTACAGTCGTTCATTTAAACCCGCAATAGCAGTTATTTTCCTCGTTTATATCTCTATACGGGAATATCGAATGCTATACATACTATATAGTCAGTAATAATTATACACGTTAATGGTACTGCGCCCACACATTTGTAATTAATACGCAAAATAGTAATGACACTACGAGTATATACGCGTTTTATATGAAAAACGTATATGACCAACGTACGGTAATAATAATAATGATGATAATAATTATATATTTTTGTTACCTGTCGTGGACGACTCTGCGCCATCAGGAGGACTCGCCGAACTTGATCCAGTGCTCATTACTAATCTAGTGCGAGTGCTGTGATTGCTGCTCGACCGCACTGTAAATAATAATATATATTATAAAAAAAAATTAGCACATTGTTGTGGACCGTTAGATACAAAATAATTATACACATATTGTACACGTCCAACGCGTGACCTGTACAAATTATTATAAACGTTGCATAAAAAATACTTAGTATACATATTATATTTTATAAATATAATTTGTATACATCACAATCGGAAATAGGTACTCATATTCAATACATCGCCGTTGATTTTTTAAACAATTGTCCTGCAATTAGGTATTTGATTTTTACGAATAATAATTTAACTTTGAAATTAAATCTAACGAGTACATTTCTAGTATAATGTAACTATGTGACACATTTGTGTGAAAAATACAATTTATAAATATATATTATATTATAACGAAATGCATATTTCGATATTGCGCGAGTTCCTGCAGTAGGTTTGGCACTATGGTAAAATTATTTACCTTAGATGATATTAAAGTTTTTCGAAGGGAACGTCAATTATGACATATTATTTTTCTTAGATAAATAAAATAATGTAACCATAGACGCGTGTAATTTGAAGAAAAAATGGGGTAGACTGAAATTACCTATTAGTTTCGTGTTATTCAAAAGAAAAAAAATTGTTGTTTTTTATCACCTATATATATATATATATTATATATATACAATTATTATCGATTATAAATTCTAAAATGAAATTAGCAATTCCGACGATTTTCTTATTGGCACTTATTAAACAATTTAATAAAAGTTTATTACTTTGCCACCTATAGAAATGACGGCCACTCTTCAATACATGCTGATGTGCCTATCAGTCAGAAATAATAAATTATAAAATGTTTGCTTTGGATTTCGCAGGAAACGGCAAAACGTAGAAATCTAAATTTAAACTCGTCGTCTTGGGAGTGACAATTCCTTCCGTGTTCGGAAATTGCACGACACCAGCAGTTTTTTATGTGCACTCGTGTATAGTCCCGGTAATTGGTAAATTTCGAAAATCAATAAATAATAACGCGAGTTTCAGCAAAAAAAATTACTCAACACCTACAATAATGAAAATAATCGAGACATCAATCTCACCCGCGTTTATATGCGTGTCATACTCTTATGTACATTAATACCTAAATGCGTATAATTAATAAAATTATACTTTGTTAATGTATAAGATAAGTACATATATATAAATATGGTGATTCACTAAGCATGGCCACTCACATTTATTTAAATTCTGGTTTTTGGAAATTGTATGTATACAAAAATAACATATATTCAAGTATTTAAGATATTTCATAACATTAAGGAATTGTTCTGTGTTAATTCAAATTTAGTTTTTAAGAATATCCTTTTTCATTATAATTATTTTTTTTTTTTTATATTGATGTATATAATATTAATTGAAATACGAACTGGTATAGATAATTTATGAGTTATTCAACTTAATATTCTAAACAGCATGGATAATAATCTATTCATTATTATAGTAAGTTATTAAAGATATGGGGGTTCGGGGTTATGGTGATTTGAAAATTATAGTAACTAATAGAAATATATTGGCATTTTATGTTAAAAAAAAAATCTTCTGAGTATAATAAGTACTAGATTGAATATTACATTCATTTTATATATTGGGTATATTTAACGTAAAACCGTTTAAGGATTATTCTACATTCAAAATAGTTGATACAATAAGCTCTAAGTTATATTAAAAACTCGGAAAAAGGGACGGATATTGCTAAACAATTTCGATTAAATACGTCTTCTTGTGTGCAACCGTAAATATATAATCATATATAATATAAATATATAACACATTCTGGGAACTATTTGTTGTATGCGCCCAGGAAATTTGAATTACGTTCTGCGCGTAAGTATAAACTCTTTTAAACAAGTATCTTTCGAAAAGTATAAAACACGCACATGGTATAAACTAAATTTGATTCGTACATTATTAATGTAATTTCTTATCACAATAATATATATTTTTTTAACATTAATATTTTTTTTTTAAACAATTATAATAATTCATTATACTTATAATAAATCATTCATTGTTTTTAAAATTCATGTTTTTAATATTCTTTTTGTGAAATTAATATTTCATATTGAAGTTAAGTTGATCGATAAGAATATTTGTGATAAAGTAACAAAATCATGGGTACAACCATCATGGTGTGAATGATGTCAACATCACTTAAAAAAAATTATAGGGCGTTTTTTAAGGGTATTTTTGCGTAAAATGCATTTTTATAGGTATTTTGGATATTTTTTAGAGCTTAATTTTATAATTTTAAGGGCATTTAAATTCGAACCCTAATAATTGCATATTATATATTGCAAACTATTATATTATATAAATTTCCCTTACACGCGATATTATATTATTATAATAAACTAACACCTGCAGATGTTAAATGTAAAAAAATCATTATTTTTTTTTTAAAATATGGTCTGAATATAGTCAAAATATCATAGCCCCCCCTCCACACCTTCAAAAAGTTGATCACGCCACTGTCGCCACTGGAGTAGATCCGCCACGCATCATCATCAGCGTCGTTTCACCTCAATAACGTCGGAACATTAATGTATTATTAAGAATGAGCGTTCAAACTTTATCGACGTATATACGTACCTATATATTATACACGTGCGTATATATAATATCATTATTGTTATTACTTATTATATATATATATATATATATATATATATATATACACAAACACACCAGATTGCCGCCTACAGTAGGTACATGCTGCACCGCAGTTCACACACGTACGGACAGAATAACACTCGTTCCGCGCGTATTATATTCTCATATATACAATAATATACATACCTATTATATACCTAGGCACGTGATTATATACGCGCCATATATGTATACACCTATA
Organism: Rhopalosiphum padi; assembly: GCF_020882245.1. Lineage (NCBI taxonomy): Eukaryota > Metazoa > Arthropoda > Insecta > Hemiptera > Aphididae > Rhopalosiphum > Rhopalosiphum padi. The sequence goes on from NC_083598.1 coordinate 78,206,305, forward strand.
TTATATATATATGTACAGAGTATGATATTATATTATAATCTCCGAATGTATTATAATAATACATGAGCGATTCTCACAAGACGGACCGAATAATGTATTTAATGGCGATTCGAATACGCACAGACCCGCTTTCTCCACGAGTATCGTAGATGTGCGTATAAAGTGTACACATATATAATATATATGACAGTTGATGTCGTGCATAGTATATATATATATATAGGTTTAGAAAAATACTACGTACATATGTATACGATGATTCGCCAACCATGCTCACCCCTTTTTTCAGTTCAATATTGTAGTTATTCAATATCTGATATTTGAATTTTTTTTTTTTTACTGCTTGAGGAATGGACTTTTGGTTATCAAATGAAAAACCTCCTTTTTACTGTAAATTATTTAGCAGATATCTTTTCTGAAAATGTCAATATATCAAGTTTAAAATTCGAACGAGTAGTTTTTGAGTTATTCAAGTTTGTGTAATATGTGTATTAAGAATAATAGATTCATGATAAAAATAATATGGAAGATATGGAGGCTATGGTGGTTTCAAAATTATAATAACTTATATTAATCTATCAATATTTATAATTTGTAGAAATGATCCAAGCATAATAAATACTAGATCTAATATTACTTACTGTTTTCTACTTTTATAAGCCCATTTTTTAGGACTAGTTTGATAACTGAGCAACTATTTGTTTGAATTTTTAATTAGGTAGATCGGCATTTTCAAAAAAATTATCTACTTAATAATTTACAGTAAAAACATTAAGAGGTTTTCGTTTGAAATACAGAAAATTGTTTTAACGGTAAAAATAATAAATTACATATATTTAAATGTTGTTTTTAACTACTCAAAATTATGGAAAAAATATTTTTAAAATTGTTAATAGTTTTTAAAATGATAAGTGTCTTATTACGATATGATATGGATCATGGATCATCTGATATAGGATACCTAAATATCTGCGAACACATTTATAGATGTATACATTATTTATACATATTATATTATATATTATACATGGTATTTACTATTTTTACGACGCCACACCACCCACCGTACACCCACGTGTATATAATACGCTATATACATATGATGCATATCATTATACATGTATAGTTCGAGGTCCCATTATTATATTACACCTGTTCTGTGCGCGTACAATATCCGTATAATAATTTGGCGGCACCGCTGCAAGAATAAGAAGAAATAATAGTATACGAATATGCGAAAGTCACGGGGCTTGATTGTGCGTTAGATTATTATGTATCATATTATCATAATATACGCTTCCGCCGGTATAATCGTGGTCATTTCGCGTTATAATAATAATATGTATGGTCATTGTCGCCGCGATGCAATTTAAATAATATATTGTATATATTATTATAATATACGACATCGCGCGATCGCAAAGGGGTCATTGGCGAAATGGATTGTATGATTGTACAGAACATGCACCTTGCCACACCGCAAGATTGTGCATACCTGTGTTACCTGTGTGTGTGTGTGTGTGTGTGTGTGTGTGTGTGTGTGTGTGAAAACTATTTAGTGTCGATTGAGCGTAAAATTATAACGTCGTGTCGACAAAATTCCGAATGGAACAATTATTTATTCGATTTTTAGCTTCTAGAGACAAGGTTTTTAATGTTCGTGGTTTATTTTACATTAGTAGCGAATGTCATACGTCATGCAGGTAAAATAATAAAACGTTTAAGGTCTGGATGTATTAGTTATAATCGCATCCCAAGATAAATAGATACACGTACATGATGAAAATAGCTTCTTAAAGAAAGACAGCTCTCTGCGCCCACCCTTTTACTTAACAGCATTAAAAATTGTTCTTAGTTTTTTATTTAGTTAATTTTTCTATACTTCAACTGTTTATGATTACATTGATATTAATAAAGTTGTACATTAATCTTTATGCATTTTAAGACAGAGAAAACACGTGCAATATGCGAGTATGACGTTCTCTTAAGAGATACTCATAAAAATAAATCTATATTTTACAATGTGCAATTTAAAATTATAACATGCAGTATGTAAAGACTGTATTTAAACATTAAGTTTTCGACCTCCTCTCTTCCTTTACAAAAGGTTCTAGGGACCACCTTGCATGACAAGACTGGTTGATTTATATGTACGCACACTTCATATAATATGTTGTAATATTATTTCAAGTATGTATATACCCTACCCACCTGCCGATATATACATACATATAATATATATATGTGTGTGCGGGTGCATGTGTAAAGAGTCTGTTTATTTGATTAAAATTTAAAACACAACGATATTTTACATACACTACATATGAGAAAAATTTATTTTTAATCTTTTTTCCGTCCATATGAGTTATGTGTTTTGAAAATTAATCAACTTTCAACAAATATTTGAAACGCATTTTTAGGGTTTAAAAGTCAATAGCGTTTAAATCGAAAGACAGTTTTAATTAAAAATTTTTGTTTTTGGTATTTTCTATTTTTCAAACACGTATAATTTTTCGCTAATGAAGTATTTAGTATTTGAAATATTCCTTTTAATTATGTTCGAATTGTTGAAACTGCAATCAACTTTTTAAGTTAATAAAATTATGTACTTTGACTGAATGTATTTTTTCCACAAACAAATATGATTGTATAAATCAAACACATTTTAGATTTATACAGTACCTGGGTACTTATTAAAATTACTTCATTTTAGAATTGTATATAAAAAAAAACAGAAATATATATTAAAAACGCTGTGTTTTTTGTAACACATCAGCAAAAAACTAAATAATTGATGTTAATTTTTTCACTGTAATGTTTATATCAAAGTTTATATGTATATATATTTTTTGAAATGTACGTAAAACTACTATTAGTCACCTGATCGTGAAATGAAATTGTGTCTGGCTCTTTTGGTGACATACGGTGAATTTCCCGACATCATTATGGCACTGTCTGAGTCCGAATGGTAGCCAGATATATCGCTAGAATCTTCGTCCTCCGCGACCTCCTTCATGAACTCCAAAACCTTTAAAATAATAATCATAAATAACTAATTAGTTATACTATTTACTTCGTGACCATTGGAATTATCGTAAGTGTGATCCCCGTCCATACTTCAAATACTCGGGCGATTTCAGATCATCTATATCATTAGAAAGTATCGTTTTTAGGGTTCGCTCACGTATACGAACTATAGATTACTAAGAAAACTTCAAATATACGTCTTGTCAGCACCGCAAAACGATTCGAATCTCGATTTATTTGTTTTGTGAATCGAATCAATATACTTTCTCTCCCATCGTCTTCATTTCGATGATAATTATGTATGGGAAATAAACATACATATGTGTACCTATCTATGTTTACGTTACTGATAACAGTGGAATTCGATCCAATTATAACTAACCGCAAAGGTTGAAGGTCGTTAGTGAAAATTCAACCAACCCTCGAACGGACGATATAGCTAGCTAATAATAATAATAATTGCCATCGTGAGTGTAATAACGTCCTGAATTGCGTTCATAGTGTATAGTATACACTGTATACATTATAAAGCCACTACAACGACTTATACTGATATACATGTACAATACGATGCTCCGGTGTATAATAAAATAGCGAACATTCACCGGCGCTCGTGCATGCAGTAAGTAGGCGCACAGGCTGCACAGATGCCTAGGGCTCAATGCTCGAATTTCAGTCATTATAAAAAAAAACCCCCCCGTATAATTTCTACCTAGTAGAAATCCAAAACTTTTACGAAAACACTACGTACAATGTACATGGAAGTAATAATACCTAGTACGTACTAGGTTTGTATAGGTGTATAGTATAAACTGTACAGCCATTTTCCTCCAAAAATGAGATACCGTATTTTCGCACTGTCCGTTTTCCTCCATTATAAAAATAAGATTGTATCATCCTATCATTAATTTGAATAGGCTATCTATCACTTTCTGCTATAGAAAATCGTTCTTTATATTTTTATGTATACATATTGTTATATTGTTATTTGTATATCTTTATGTTAACATCGTGCTAAATATTAAATAAACGGAATCTGTCGTTTGCGCTTCATTAATCCCTCAGATAAAACATTTGGTTGGACGTTTGCGCATCTCACATTTTTAATATACCGCAGTACCTGACAGGGGGAAACTTCAACATTCTTAAGAATAATGGGTTACGAGTTCAGAAATATTTAGATTTAAAAATAATTTACTTGTAAAAGATTTCGATAATTTTGTAATTCTGTTTTATAGACAATGATTAACCAATGATTAACGATCATTTTATTTTTATAGTTTTTATAAGTACGACGTATAATAATTTTTTGCGTGAATATTGATTAATTAAGAAATATAGTTAAACTCGGGTAAAATACGTTTTCTTCTCGTATGTTTAAATCAAGGATAAAATAAAATATTTTACATTAAATTATATATTTTAGTATTCAAATATCACAAACAGTTAACCACGCGTCAACAGCCGCGATGCGCAAACGGTCTATAATAATATAAGAAAGGGTTATTTGTAACAATAGCGATGTATCAACAGTGTATACAAAAAGTTATTTTTTACGATAGCGATGATGGTCAAACGGCCTACAAAAAGGTTGTTTCATAACAATAGTGATCCGCAAACGTCCTACGCTTGAAATAAATTAAAATTAAAAACCGTTGTATAATAAAATTTAGTAAAAATGTGTGTATAATTTAGAACTATAATAACTTTAAAATATAATATAATATAAAAACTATCGTCGGTTAGAACTGTTAGAAGTATTAATAAAATGAATAAGTTAATATTTAGAGAAAATTATACATACATGATTTTAGTTCAACTATGCGTGTAGAGGACAACAGTATCTCATTTTTGAAGGTAAATATAGTTTTGCCCAGGTAGGCGTAAAATGTTAATTAATATTATACTTTGTCGGGTGTTGGAAAAAAAAGAATCTCATTCTTGTGTGTATTTGAAACCCATTTTATCACCACACTAATCTATTCATCAAGTCGTCGTATAACTCGGAGGCCGTCGTCATAATAATGATCGTTTGTCTTAATGGCATAAACCGCTTGTTGTATTTTTGTTCATATCAAAAGCGTGTAAAATATGAACAAAATCTACCGACGTAAAAAAAAACCCATATGGATTATAGAAGAATATGCTCTGTAAGTTTATTTAATCAAAATGTCTTGCCAAATATCACTGGGTTAATCGTGACCAAAGTCATACTTGACTTATGCTGAGGAAAATAACAAACCTACTGCAGTGGTACCTACTACCTACTGTGTGTGTTTGAAAAATACCGGTTAGAAAGGCCACAATAACATAAACGTTGTATATTTACGACGAAAAACAACTACTCATCGTTAACTCGTTTGAGATCACAACAGTTCTTCGGTGCAGTGTGTCAGTAGACTAATATATTCGATATCCCGGGGTGTTTCAAGTGTAACCTTGAGTTCCAAAAATAAATTATTAACTGGACAACAGTTTTCAAATAATAAACCTGCATATGTTATGAATGACTTGATAATTTTGAATTACATATTATGGCAAGAAACTGGATAGGAACACGTAAAATAGAAACCGTTAATCGCAAATGAAATCTTATAGTTTTGGTAAAATACTTATATTAAATGCGTATAAGGAGTATTACACTGAAGTATTACAACTTAAATTAACTAAACATTTATTAAAAATGTATTGTCATTAATTTTTGTTTTATTTATTTACAAATAATTTTTTTAAATTAATAATATTTTGTAAATTAAAAATATACGGAAAAAATTATTCAAAAAAACATATCTTAAATGAAAAAAAAACACTATCGATTATATATTTGTTTACAATTATTTAAAAAAAAAAAATCACAGAGTTCTTGTATTACCTATTATTATTTTCTTATTAGAAGATGTTTTCCATTTTATTATTTCACACACAAACTATAATTACTTCCTCTTTGTCACAGAATTCCTATAATTATATCCTATAGTAGTTATAGACTATACTTAATTCATTGTTATATAATATGGATTAAAAAAAACAAAAGATGGTAACAAATTACAAATGTATTACCTTTCTTAATTTTATATTATTATACTTATCTACTGTACTCATAAAGTTAAATACATCAAGTAGTTATATTTTCATGGGAGATTAAAAGCGGAATAATAAATTTACCTTTGTGTTTTTAAATTTAAAAAAGTAAGATATAAACGTTATGTAATTTTTTTTACATAAAAATATATAACTATAATACCACGGAAAAAAGCAAATTTATTAAATTTATTTTTTCAAAGTTTTAAAATATGTATAATATGTACATCGAAAATAAACAAATACTGCATAAATATATTTAGTTTTTAACTTTTAATTAAAGATAAGATCAACTTTATATTTAAAGGTATTTTAGAAATTCATGTATTTATTATTATAAAGTATAATATATTATTTTAATATATTTATTATATTTATAAAAAATGTATGGATATAATATTAAATATTTGGTTTTATAGATATTGAATTATAAAACATAATTTATTAGGAATTAAGTAATTCAATAAAATATTACTTTTAGTTTTACCGTTCATCATTTTTATATCACTATAATAAAGCATAGATATCATGTTATGCAATGATTATTGACTTGAGGTTATTATTATTATTATTTTTTTTTTTTTTGACAAAATAAATAATATAATCAATGTGATTTGTATAAGTATTGTCTGATATTGACGTATAATAGCATATGACTTATACGTTCATTAAACCACATGACTGTTATTTATTTTGTTATTAATATTTATTGTATTGGATATGAAATTGTTCAAATATAATATTCTATAATAAAAAAGTAAGTAGGTATTTTCAATTAAAAATAGACGTATATATTTTATTACAGACGTAACAATGTCATATTTAAACATTTGAAAACATACTTTGTAACTTTTATTTGAATATAAAAATTATAATTGTATTCGAGTCTAATGAAATAAAGCGGGGAATTTTAAAATGTACACTGGTCTTTTTTGTATTAACCTAACCACCGTTTAGAATAATTGTTATTATATTCTTTGGAATTGTCCATTGTGTTACATGCAATTCGCAGCGATCAATTTTGGATTGGTTTATGGGAAAAATATCCAGTAGGATTGTTAATAGATTACGTGAAGACAAAAGACAATAATATATAACTGCTACGGTGAGTACTTCCTAACAGTAGGTACATCATTGCATAATCCATTCATACTAAACTTCTAATAATTAAGACCATCATCTGAAACATTCATCTTTGGGTCGCCTATTGTGATGCTAATAACTAGTCGACCGTCGTGCTTCTAGATTACACTGTTTCGGCAAAGTTGGTGTCCACACGCAGCCTCTGAATGAACACGGACATTTCGATGGATTCATTTACAATGGAAAAATGAAATCTTCCGATTTCGTTTAATCGATTAACAAACATTTCATGAAAATCCGTCTAGTAGTTTTTAGGACTACCTGAGGAATTACAATAACAAATGCTTTTTTCGCAACGAGTGTAAAAAAAAGGAAAATTCATATTATAAAGTATATAAAATTATTTGGTATCATTTTGATTGTAATGAAGTAAAACATTATTTTGCTTTTTCTTACTTAAATGAACTTATTTTACTCCTTATACAGTTATGCCTACTTACTATTTTCCTATTTTTTTTTTAAAATAATTTTCATGCAAATATCATACACTTGTATATATTTGTAAATTCCGAGCCCTACTATACAATATTCGTGTTTTGTCGTCAAAATTATTTTGTTTGTTATCGAGGTAATAAATAATTAATAAATGGCTGATAAAGTAATAATTATTATCAGAATACATGCTGAATGCTGATTACTGTAGTTTAGTAAAAGTTACAGTTTTATAACTTTAACTTTTGAAAAGGCAAAAAATAATTTAATTTTTGTTTTTAGATTTTTCAAGCTCAAATTAAATTAATGACTACTTTTTTCAATTATAAATGCTTTTAAATACGATTTATTTTGCGACATAATCCGAGCTCTATAATATACTTAATGTACACACAACGTACGATTTGCATATAGTATACACGTAAAACTGCCCGATATAAAACACACAGAGCAACTCGTGTTATCCGTATCAGCTAAGTATATTAAATTGAAATAATTATACGGTGTCCTTGGATATACGCGTTATTACATATATATATATGTAGGTATACGGTCTCGCGTGTTCATATAATACTTGCTGGTTTTACAGTTAGGTAATATAGGTATAATATAATATAGTTTGTATACAATTTACAAAAATTTTTTATCACGGATGTCAGTTCGTTCACACAGCGCGTTAGCGTTTAAAACGCGAACATAATGGAAAAAGATGAATATGTGAGAAAAACGGATGTGCGCGCGTGTGTGCGACTAGTTCCCTCAGTAATAGCCAGCGCCGGTCTAAGAGTCGACTCGTCCACGGTCATTGATCTCGTCACACACGTATATACGCGACACATCTGCTGCAAATCTTACGATGGCCCTCGCACATATGACCGTAGACTCGACCGTTAAACTGACAATTAATATTTCATGAACGACTTTGCCTTGGTCCTAACTATATAGCACAATATTATATCATAACAAAGAAAATCAACAACCCCCTACCCAGCAAACTGCAATTCTGTTCAATTGATGTAGTTATATATCGATTCAACTTGCAATTTACAACTGTTAGGTAGCACAAGAAAACTAAAAATCGAAGTGCAACTGCTAAATAATTCTCAAAATTAGGCACCGCTAATGCCTTAATCCGCATACTTCTTAGTTTAAGTGATATAATGGTTTAAGGAAAGGGACTAACTCGTTACAACAACACGATCGATCATATTTACATATATATGTATTCCTAATACATTATTTTTTAATAATACATAAGCCCAACGTGTATTTTATTAATAAAAACTTCTGATCATTTAACTAAAATGTCTTAGGACAATTAAACGAAAATAAAAAGTTGAGAAAAGCTCACTCTTTGAGCGTGTTATATATTTTCAGGTTCTAAACGTATTTCTAGACGTAATAAACAATAATTTTAAAAAACTTTGGTAACCTTTATATCTCAGCAAGTACCTATTTTTTAGTATTGGATTTTATCTATTTTAAATATTAATATTTTCATAATTTTAAATACTGGCTAGAAAGAATTTATTTTTAATAGAACCGTTATAAAATCTTAATGAGTATATATAATGACTACATACAGTAGTAACTATATATTAGTAACTAGAGGAGGTATGGACAAAATGAGAACTTAAGCTGTTCTAATCTTATGTTTAGAAACTTCCAAAATATAACTGTACGCGAAAAAAGACATACCACGCCCTGTACGACCTAATAAACAGTCGTATATTTTAATCCCGTTATATTTCTATATTGTCATACTTTTATAGGTATGTGCATAAAATAAAACCCTATACACGAAAGAAATAAAAAAAAAACATTATATTTTTTTATTGTTTTGTATAGAGTTATTGAAACCTAAGGTAATAGTTATAAACAACAGTTTCTGTTCAACGAGCGCCAAGCGACAACGATTACTTTGTCAGCGATAAACACGAGACATGTCATATTGCCGTATTGCACAATAGAATAATATTATGAATTCCCACAAATAGGATTACCTTTTCAACCCATAACGGGCAAACGTTAATCATTAAATTATCATTAAAAAAATTATACAAAATTGACTACTTATACAACTTTTAAAGGTTTTTTTTTCAATTCGAGTGTAAATTATTTGTCCCGTTTAAATAAAGTCACCCTTTTTGGGACTTGTGCATAGTATACATATCATGCATTGTGGTAGTAAACCCGTAACCACAGTAAGATACTAATATATATATATTATAGTTCTCACCTGTTCACAAGCGTGCGAGTATCTCATGAGAAGAGGCGCCACCACGTGTTCCGATTCGACTTTGAGCTCCTTCCGGAGCTGAGTGAACTGGAACAACGCGTCCTTGTCGTACTCGACCCGCCGCTTGAGTATGGTCAACAATATGGCCATCGACTTGTTCTCCAAAACGGGTTCAACGACGTTCAGCAGTGTCTTGTTCTTGATGAGTCGCTCTTGGATGTCGGACTGCTGCAGGGACAGCTGACGCTGATGCGACGCCTGCACCGGCGCCGGGCCCTTGCTCACGCCGTCCCGCTTTCCGGACAGGCTGAGCTCCTCCAGCTTGAGCAGCGCCGATTTGTACGTGTCCACCAGCTTCTGGAACTCCACCTTGAGCGCGTCGTGCAGGTTGGTGAGCGTTTCGTCGCTGGTGCCCACCAGCCCGTGCTGGCCGAGGCCCTCGACCGCCTTGTCCAGCGACCGGCGGCGCACCTGCAGCGCTTTCCGCAACTTGGGCTCGGACAGTACGATCACCTTGAGCAGCTTGCGCGTGCTGCCCAGCCACCGTTCCGCGCCGCCCGCCGCGGTGCCGGTGAAGAGCTTGACCAGCCGCATGAGCACGTGTTCGGGCCGGAGCACCTTGACGCCGCAGTCGGACGACAGAAACACTTTGGCGTAGAGCGCCTCCAGTATGGACAGGCTGTGCGGCATCGCTTCGACGAACAGGTCGATGGGCAGCTGGTCGAGGATCGCCTTGAACGTGTTGTGGCTGAGCCGGTTCACGAAGTTGGCCGCTTCCCTGTACTGGGCGTTCTCGTACAGCAGCAGGATGCGCTTGACCGCGAACCGCGGGCTCACGTCCGCAATGGTCATCGAACTCACCAGCTCCGGGAACCCGTCCACCCAGTTGGAGTTGCGCCACTGCATCTTTTGCACGTTCACCGCCTGCCGGTTACGGTCCGGCTTGATCCGGTTGCCCAGTCCCTTGACCGGCTCGGAGCTGTACGAGTTCCACGTGGCCGACGGATCGGACAGCGGCGGCGGCGGCAGGGTGAGCATGGTTCCGCCGCTTTTCGGGTACGCCTCGTAGTATCTGTTCATGTCGCGTCGCGCATAACACTCCGTATATCCGGAGTGCGGCCGGAAACGATAACGTCGCTTCTCGACGAAAACCCGCGCGGACCGTCCGCGTGTATGGAATCGACGGGCGAATAAAAAAAAACGTATACGCGCCCGTAACACGTCCGATACTGCGAGATTGCAATAATTATAACACCGCGTTGTCGCGATCAGACGATGCGAACGCGGTTAAGCGCGATTGAGCACGGTCAATATATGCGGTTCGTGTTCTGTGCGGTGCGGCGGCGCACTGTGTGGCAGCTGACTACGACGTGCGCGGCTGGTCACGCTGGCGAAACTGGTCAGGTGAGAGACTCTCCGGAGACTGGGTGTTTGAAGAGCCGGTCTCGGGTACGCGCGCGGAGCCGGTTAATGACTCTCGTCTCGTGGGAGAAAACCGCGTTCGTCTGTATACACTGCTCGTCGGGTCGCGAGATCCATCCGACGTGCCCCTCCGTCACGTCGTGTGCGGACGGGGTCCCGGCCAATTTTCACGTTTGTTTACACGTATGTTTAGGTACCAATCGCGGTTAACCGTAAACGAATGCAGCCGAATACGACGCAATAATATATTGCGTTATACGTGTAACGTGCAGTGTATATGCGTGCGATTTTACTCGCGAGTATGAACGATGATTCACCGAGTACGACTATATGCTGCTCATCCCCGTCCTCTAGTTCTCGTGACTTTACTTACTATAGGGAGGTACTTAAGAAGTGACCCGTGGAGATATTATAAACTTCTATTTTTTTTTAAATGAGACCTCTCTTTTTCGACCATAAAATATTTAGCAAATGATATCCGGGATAATGAGTTTGAAAAATCGAAATTTGACTAAATAAATATAATTGAATGAAAAAATGGGATTTAGCATCCTCGGTTAATCACCATCACATTGTATAGTTATTAAAATAGTTGCAGTTTACTAAAAACTGTGTAGATACTAAACACAACCCCTGCACTCTCCTTCTTCGTCCACGGAGACGACAGAACTCGGGCCAAGTCAAGTTTCTTGGATATAATTCTTGTAATTCCAACGTATAAATATTATATGAATATTATCATAAAAGTAATCTTTTGACAGTAGATACCTTTTAAAAGTAAAAGTTGTGCACACATTTTCAAAATTTCACACAACTTAGACGAAAACATCTCTTTTTTGTGTATTATAAATTATAATATATAGACAACGATCAAACGTTGTTATTTAACAAAGACGTAGCAAATTCTCAAGTTTCAAATTAATAATGTAATTTATAAGTATACGAGAGTAATAGAGTATATTACGTCATTTGAATTGTTGAAGTTTTTTGAAACATTTAAGATGTTCGATGTTCCATTAACTGGTACGATTTTATAATATATTAAATGTGTACTTGAAAACTTTATATTACTTTGGTATTTTTTTCTTTTTTTAATACTTATATATTTAATATAGTATTTTAAATAATAATACAATTTAACATTCAATAAACTTAAACTACAAAAAACAATTTTTCCGGAAAATTAAATTATCCATGTTTTATGAACGCTTTTTTAAATAGTTATTTCTCTTTCTTGCAAAACATTATTAATAATTCGGACTAACAAAATATAATTTTCTTATCTCAATGTTATTTAACTATTGCATTCAACTACACCTTAAACGCAAGAATTCTTAATTTCTTGTTGGTAATTAAGGGTTAAAACTTGTTGAGATAATTATTAATTATACATAATGTATTAATATCATGAAACGTAGGAACTTACATTATTCATTTTGACATTAGCCATTAGCCGCTTTAGAATTATAATGTTGGAGTTCTTAGATGTAATGATTTGAATTAAATAAAATCCTTTTTGAATTCATTATTTGTAATTTTTTGCGATCCATTGAAATTGAATATAATGATACATAAAATATTTAACACGATTATCCATTGGTGTTTTAATGCCAAGCAGCCAGCCGATTCCTTACACAGCTAACCTATATATAAACATCAAATTTCAATTATTAATTTTTACACGCAACTATCATGGAAATGATTTCTTTTGTAGTACGGCGATTGTAACCTAGTCAATAAGAAATAATAACATCAAATCTTCATAAAAATGAATGAAGTATGAGTAAAAATCGTGTAAACTATTATTTTATTTTTACAAAAAAAAAAAAATCGGATGCAATTGACGACGATTATTGTTTATTATATTATAGTGTATTACTTGCATGTGCTATGATTTAAGTCTATCTTCTCCGTATATATTATTGCATATGTCTACTAAATAGGTCTATACCATCGTATTTAGCCCTTCCAGCCATGTTCTATACCTACATTAGCTCGGCCACGCCACGTTAAGATTCTTTTGGACATACAAAAGGAAATACAATACAAATACTTTTAACTCCATTAGATCATTCGCACGACTTTTTTTTATTATTATTAATTTGTACGTTCCACATTGAGTGTAATATAGTTCATTTACAATTATGAAATTTAGATTCCAATTGATCATTTGTATTATCTATTAATATTGTGTATAGTCTATCATAACTATCATTATAGGTATCATTGTAACTTAACAAATTAAAAAATATTTCGATTTTAAATACATACTAAAATACTTTTCGTATTATATAAATTTTGAATGTACATATGCTATTTACAAAATATAATCATCGTTGTTATTACATTCGAAATAATTTTGGACATTTAAATGAATAAAGTTTTGATAAAATTTATCGGAGTATTAAAACTGGTCAAGTACTAAATCAAAATAAAATATACATACTACAGTTTTGTATACTCAAATTGAAACAATATTCTTAAACAATATTTTTTAAAGTTGTTTTTTTATTAGCTTATATTCTATAAGACTTTAGATGTATTAAAAATATATAGGTAGTAAGTATTTATAATAGTGTGAACATTTTTTATTAATTTATATAATAATATCTTACAACTATTGTATTTTTCTATGGGAAAAAATTCAAAAAATGTATATATTACTTGGGTATTAAAGTAAGTTATTGTAAGTAGATATTTAAAGGTCTTGAAAACATTTCATCGATAAAAAAAACACATAAAATATAATATACTATGGTGTAAAACTATAAGTGAGTTATATTTTTATAATTATATGTAGGTATGACTGTCGATTGATGTTAGTACATTTCACTACAAAAGAAAGTTTTCAAAATGTATTTTCCAAACATCACGTACTTGCTGTAATGTACATATTTATTGTCCCACAAAGCATTTTCTAAGTACTTACTTTGAGTTAACAGCGTATAATCATTCGTGTTAAAGTTAATGTCAAAACATAACATGTAAGCAAATAAGAAGTGTAAATTTTTAAGATATTTAAACATTTCATTCTTAATTCTAAAAGACCTATTTTGTTCTGTTTATTTTTGATTTATATTATAATATGCAATTGTATATTATATTATATTATTTTATTGTACTTATAAATATTATATAAAAATATTTTGAAACAAATATTTCATTAAAAATATTAAAAAAATGTAATATTCTTACAATATGTTCGGTATACAAATATAATGGTTCTCCTTTTCAATACTAGCACTGCATTGGAAATATAACGGCATTATGAAATTGTTATTACTTATGGCTTTTACGAAAAAAATGTTGATGGTATTTATGTATTTTTTAATACGTTTACAATATTAAAAAAAAAAAATGTAAAAACAATATCATTTTTGGAGTGTATATATAATCCGTTCTATTATTTCATTATTCAACACTGCTACAATACCATTCAGCATTTCAGCCATTGTTGACGATTGTATAATAAACACAAAACGTGAATATATTAAATACTTTAATATCTATCATCATTGTTGAATCATCGCTCGATGTAATAATACACACGCATATACAAAGGTACTTACTATGCGTATCCTAATCAAGGTTTTTATTTAATATTGTAATTAAATAGAAATGATAACGATAATGTTGCGGATTGCCAATGGTGTTCAATTTTCCACCCGAAACGCCACAACGGTCTAATAAGTTTAAAATTTAATAGGATGCTATCCATTGTGCAAGTATTTTATACATATATGCTTAGCGTGCCACACGTGTATATACGTATATCGTTTGTAAGCAATAAAACTCCACTTTAGCACACGCGTTTATAGTATGTTAGCAATGTGTAAGTACAAACAATCCAATTTGCGTTCGAACGGTAAAACAAATTCATATATAACGTACATTTAATCGTTTGGGGATGATTTGACGATTTCACGTACAAGAGGGGATTCTTATAACCAAACGTTGGGACTTTATGTACATCATAAAGATGTTTAGTGTTATGATTGCCGTGTAGTCTAAAATGACGAAACACACTAAACAGTAAACAGCGTTAAAGTTCCGCTGTCAAATAAAATAATTCATTTCCTAATGAGATTGTGTGTTAGGTATAAAAATTCTCATCATTAAACAGCTACCATGTATGTATTATGAATTATGATATATTACGATGATGACGGTGTGTTAACGGAAATACCACGGTCATTATATAATAATATTATTTTATTCGAAAAACATTTTCCCAGGATTAGATCGATAATAATAATTATTATGGTAAAAAAAAACAATGTTATAATATGTTTTTATTATTATAAAAACCGGATATTTATTTTAAGTATCGTTGTATGTTCAACGTTCAATATAATTAGTTTTTTCGTGACGTTCAATTTTAATGAACAAAATTTTTGTTCACGTAAAATAAAAACTGAAGATTAAAGTACGTTATAAACATTTTGTTTCAAAATGACCATAAAAGATAAGTCGTATAAAGCTATTAAAAAATAAGTGGACATTATTTTAACATTGGGTAGACTGTTGTTTTAAATAGAGCAAAACTATTATTAACGCATACAATAAAACTAAAACATCAACGTATTACAAGATTTTATTAAGCAGTTAATTTTTAGTTACGAAAATTTAAACTGGCAATTTAATTAATTTTTTATAATGTAATCAAATTTACATAATAATAGGTACAATAACATTATAAATACTAAATTTTTATTTATAAGCGTAACTTTACTTTCATTTGAATACATCATTTGTTTATCCTATAATAACTGTACAAGCATAGGTACTTATAAATAATTGAAAGATACATAATCGTAATTAAATAATATTTAATATAGGTAGGTAACGTTTAATATTTTGAAAAAAGTGAATATGAATAAGTAGATAGCGATAAATTCCAAAGTTCATAACTTAATGCGATCGCATATTCTATAGAATATGTACTACAAACGCTATACAACATTCAGAGCATTAAAAGTCCGAAAAACTTAAGTTAACTATATCGTACTTGCTCACTGCAGATAAGAAATTAAAAATCTAAACTAAGTTGTATAATATTTTCTGTTGAAATAATATTAGGTGTATTTGTTGAACTTGCTAAAAGTGTTCCAACTTTTGGTTAGTTTTTTTTTTAAAACCAATTTCTTTAAAAATACTTTTTGGTCTTACAAAGTGATGAAAAGTTTTTTCTTTAAAATAATGTATATATTTCACTGAAATAATTTACGATAATCGTGAAAATGTTTTTGCAAATAAAAATTCACCCTCTTTTAAAATGCCCTGCGATAAAATTATCATATTACCACAATTGTATAATCGGAATAAAAGTGATTTTATAGCTAGTGCAAGTAAAAAAAATGTAATAAACACAATAAATATACCTACCTCTAAACATTATTGGTTTTACATGTATTTTAAAATGTGATCGAAAACACGTTTTGGATCGAATTTAATGCGAATCCATTTTTTATTCTAGAAATATTCTTGGCAATAGGCAATTATGACCTACAGCATAATGCGTTTTTAATATTTTTTAATAATATATTACACCTATTATGGTGTCCAAAATATGATTTGTTTAGTTTGAATAATTTATGGGAACCATCAGTGACGTAGTCACGATTAATATATTATAGGTTAAGTATATATATATATATGATGTGAAGGGTTTTAGGGCAACCTAAAAAATACATTTTTATTCTGTTCACATTTTCATGACGTTAAACTGTCAAATGAAACGCTGATGGCTTACGTTTGACGGGAAACCAAGAAAAATTACACTTTCATGCTGGTAATTATTGGTTTAAATAAATTATCGCCAATGTGTGGTATTGCTATGCTACATTAGGGCACATATGTTTAATAATAATAATTACATATTACAGCAGGTAATTAAGGTTCCGAGGGCTGTAACGTGTCATCGGTTATAATATATACGATGTTTGATGGTCTTCAAAATTTGTTTATGAAACCATCACATTCATCGAGATTTAAGAAATTGGTAGATAGAAAAATTTACAAATTAAGTATGATAATATTATCATAATATATGTATATACGTTATCAAAATGCATAAATAGGTACCTAAAAATAGTTACGGAGATTTTTCGTCAAGCGATATTAGCTCTTTTATTTTCGACGTTCGTAAACAGTTTATTAAATCGTGTACTGTGGACGGTCAGCCGCGGAGAACTGCGTAAACCATAATAATTGTCGTTGCGTATATTATCGATTCAATGGAACAATTTAAACGACTACCTATACACGACGAGCTGAACCCGAAGTCGGTCTCGAAAAGCTAGAAATCAAATTTAACGGTAAGTATAGTATTATGACAATGTAACATTTTATTGTGTTTTTTTTTTTTTTTAACACTGACCATCGTCACCACATGTGCCGTAATGGCGTTTTCGTTCTGTTGCCGATTTAGTTTTGTATTCTTTGTCGTCGTTTGAACAGTCCGTTTGTATACGTGCACGTCGAAAAGAAAATAGATTTGTTGCGGAGCACATAAAATGTTTAAGAGGCATAACATAAAAGGGGAACTCTGAGAAATTAAAATCGTTTATTTCGTTTTTAATATCGTTAGTTGTGTACTGCATACACGCTCAAGAGGCCTATTTCTAGAAAATATAATATATGCGTCTGTTGTCTACATTAGAGACCCCCGTGTTGCATCTGTTGATTGACGTCGGTCGGAGAGAGTTAATCGAAATTTTATGAAATTCTCTAGTTATGACTCAAAATTACTATGCCACACACAAACCGGCTGTATATATTATTCTTCGACGACTCATAGTCTAAGTACTTGAGTAAAGAACCTTTTCGTGGTTTTTTTTACATTATTACAATATTACAATTTAAGGCCCAAACAAGTGGTTTCACTCTCTTCGACATGTTTATTAATGAATTCTCGTTCGACGCACTTGACTGTTTACTTGTATATTTTCATCCCTACGCCGACACTGATAATTATAAACCCCGCATATATCGTTATAAAAAAATATAATACTAAAAATATATATATTTAACCGGTAACCCTGAAGTATCGATTTTCCGTAGCTTATAGTGGTATTACATATACTATTTTATTTATGAACATAATGTATGAGATAAACAAAAAATAAATCAAAGATCGATTTAGACCAAATAATAAAAATAAATAACCATATTGTATACTTATACGTTCTTAACTAAAGGTTTTCAAAAATATCGAATGTATAATATTAATTTATATTATTAATACTACAAACCTAAATACAAAAAAGTAAAAATTATTCACTATTCAGCATAATATGTTAAATATATTTATATATTCGTGTTGTAAAATTATTTTTATTATTTTTATTTTTAAAAATAGTTCACATTTATTCAACAACTACTAGAAAACATCAAAAACCATCTCTCATATAAAAAACTTCGTTTAAAATATATGTGCTCTATTGATGGTGATTCAAAGTGACAAGAATTATTTTCAATGTCGTCTAGTATATACAATTGAAAAAAATAATCACAATATTGTTTTAAACTCAATATCATTTTCGATCAGTTAAAATTACTAACAGGCTACAGCGATATATTATAACAAACTTATATAATTATTTTAGTACTTAAAATTTTAAAACAAAACATTATATCTTAGATACACAAAGTTCCGCTCTGTAGAGTATTTTTCCGGATGCAATGATTTATTATTGCTTTTAAATTAAAAATAATAATACACCACTTCTCTATCTTTTGACATTGAGGTGAGTGAGGTGAGACAAGACGTATTCACATATATATTATGTATAATTTTTGTAACGCGTTTGTACTTTTGTATTACAATATTATTTACATAACTATGTTTATAATAATTACTTATTCATATATATAAATAAGATACAAGGTTATTCACCAAGCAAGCTCATCCTAAATGTTTCTTCAATAATACATTTATTCAAATTTGGATTTTTGGAATTTTTAACAATATATTTAAGGACAATATTTTTAATTACTTAGACTGTTTTGTAGAGTTAAAAGAAATTCAAAGTCATGGTTCTTAGCTTATAGTTCTTATGTTGATTCTAATATTTATTTAACTCAAACACATTTTACATTATAAAATGTTAATAGATTAATCCTAATTAGAGTATTTTTACACCATCATATTTTCTTAACCTGAAACCATGGATATCAACTAAAATCAACTTAAAAACTTCTCGTTTGAATTTTGATTTAGATAAATTAACATGTAAAGAATTTAATAATAAAAAGACTGGTCCTCGGTACCGAAATCTAATCAACTGGTGTCTCAAAGTTTCAATTGTAATATTTTAATTATAATCTATACACTTTGTACACGAAATACGTCTGTGCACGTTTAGTCCTATAATGTATAATATAGGCACTGTATTATTATACAGCTACAGTAGTGTAGTGCGCGCACAGGATTTTTTTCAAAAGGGTTTGCGTTGGTAATAATTTTTCCGAAATTACATACAACCGATACTTTAATAAAGGAGAGAGGCTTTTTAATAGGAAAACACATCACTTTTACGAAGGAATACATTTCGTGACCCCTTAACCCCACCCTCCCTCTTCCGCGTGAGCATCGCTACTGCGTATTGTGCTGCACAGGTATGCTGTATCAGTGACATAGAAGCAATTAATGCACTGGACTCGCACTGCAGATTTAATGCGCTCGTTATAATCGTATTAACGGTATGTATATTTGTCGTACAACGTCAATTTTTTCGTCATCCGTTCAAAACAGTATTTCGTCGTATTTTTTTCTCGTAGAATCAAATGTATTTTTAAACCAAAATATATGATACGAACGAATACAACGACTTCCCATATTATAGGTAGGTATATATAATGTATTAGGTATACGGTTAACCTACAGACTTTTGATTAATATAACGTTTTCTAAACATAATACGCGTGTGCAGCAGATGAATATCACATTAACGAGAGAATAACAGCTATTATATTATAGCTAGTATAGGCGCGTCTTGTTTTAGACATGCGACGAACGGCGGCGGCGGTGGCACGAACTTGCGGTGGCGGCTAACCATCACCACCGCCGGCCGCCGTCGCCGCTTGCTGCTGCACATCTGATCGTCCGATCGATATAAAACTCGTCGGCGTACCCTCGACGCGACGCCAAATTCCACGGCCGATATTATATTATAATATGTTATAGATTATATATGTTTATATTATTATTATTATTATTGCTATTCGGCCTATAAACAGTTCGGTCCAGACCTGCACACGGCTGCAATGCGCGTGTACTTACGTGGTCATTATTATTATTATAATATATATTATTATTATATACGCGGGACCGTTAATGTTATGCGGGAATTTTTACGACTCCGAAGACCCTCAAGGGTTTCGCGTTCCAGCGGTGCGCGGTGGATTTCACTTTTTTCATTTTTTTTTTTTTCCTCTGGACTCGGCGGCGGTGCACATGAGTCAGCGTGGAAAAAAGCGAATCGTTTCTACATATTATTATATTATATATACTTGCGCGCGCGCGAGCGATTCCGCGATAGACGCTACGGAGCGGTTTTGGAGCCGTTTCCGCCGGTACCGCCCCGGGTGGAGTCACAGACCTTTTTTTTTTTCCATTCGTTTCATTGCCGCAGATAGTCACCTCGAAGTATGTCAGTGGGTCGGAATGCGATACGTGTCTACACACACACGCACACAAATACACGAGCCCGAAGATGTATCTAATATGTATATAAAAAATATAACTGGTTTCGGATTTCGATTTTCTATTCTGTTTCGGCACGTGAATGATATATTATAACCACCGTAATTGTGTTATGGATGCTGAAGAAAGTAATATCCTGCCGTGTAAGTCGCTAAATACACACACCAACACACATTAAGTTATAATGCGTGTGTATAGTATAATGTATAGTATATTATTATAGTTTACGATTCAATTGACGACAATATAATGATAGCTGTCATCGGTGGCACAGCTGCACGTGGGGCGAAATACGATCAGACGTCAAAAAATACTGAGGAAAAACGGTAAAACCTTAGTATTATAGGTATAGGTACGATTCGTTAGCCTGAGAGTCACACGGGCGAATTGTGAATCGTCGTATACCGGTGAATATTATGTTTTCATTTAAATGAAATAAACAAGAGTATACAGGGGGTATTGTATAGTATAAGTATATTGGACGGAAGATTAAATATTTGAAAAAAAAAATAACCTACAAGATAGAGAGTGCACTTACTGAAGTAAACTATTATCGTAATACAATATAAAATATAATTCCGTACGACCGTGATTTAGTAACGCAATAGCGCGTAGTATTAAACAAATTTTTATGTCAGTCGACTAAAAATCAATTATTATCTATTTTTTTTGAACTGACGTTTTACATACCTACTTCATACATACAAACACCTACGCATAATTGATCTCTAACACTAATACCTGTCATGCTATTAGTGGATTTCACTAATTTAAATGTGTTTACAATGGTTTTTGAAAAATTATTTGTTTACGTTTTCATATACATATATACATATATGTATATACACACTCCTATATATATATGTCAACCGTCAGGTGAAGAATAGCATGTAATAGTAGGTTCATTGGCGGCAACCATTCAAGTTTTCACAAATAAAACCATAAAACATAATTTCTCAAATTATATATATTTTTTTAAATAACTCTAAATCACAGTGTAAAAGTTATATGCTTAATATTATTATTTAAATCAAATTACATTAATATTAAATAGTTTACATACCTATGTATAATAAAATATTCTTGCTTTAAAACTAATAAATATACAACCAATACCTGGCGGCTGGTGTATTGAAACGTATTCAATAAATATCTCAAAAAAATGCATTGACAAAAATAAAGTAATTTAATCTTTAGGTACAATAATTTCAAATATTTTCGATATGTTTATTTATTGTTGTTGTTTATTTTTTTTTATTAAGCATTTAATTTCCAAAAATTCTCTAGAGTTAAATTATTCAATTCATAACACATTCTATATGGTAAAAAAATAAAGATAATTTATGTATCGTATGATTATTAGAAATTAAAATATTAGAATATATATGAAGTAAGTACATAATAAATAATAATGATAAGAAATAATAGACATTTTGTTTTCTTCGGTTTTTATTGTTTGTAATAACAGTTATAATAATAATAACAATACAGTAATGAATGTAAAAACTACTTAGGTTTTTCTTTAGATAAATATTTATTGATGAATTAAATTGTTTCAAAATATTTTTATTTAATAATAGCACTTGAAAAAATACGTAGCATAATAATTTATATTTGCCCTTAAGAAGACTTTTTAAAAGCTTAAATGAAAAGTGAAAGACGTAATACTTTCACATCAAGTCTAGGATGTTATAATTATAAAGATGAAGTTTTATTAAATACTTTAATAACCATAATATAGTTAACAATGCTGAAAACATTTTGTTAAAACTGTAATATGATGGAAATTAATTTAAACTTAATTTTATGAAAATACCCATAAGAATACACGTATGAGGTACCAATTTTATGTATAAAATAATTATTAGCCAAGCATTTTAAATAATTCAGACTATTTATAAACGCAATTAAAATATAACTTGGCAAAGAAAAAATGAAATATTTCAAATTCCTAAAAAATATAAAGAATATATTTGATAAAACATTTTAATTACCTATAAAATTATTCAATTATTTTTTAAATATTATACATTTAATGCAATATAAATTATTATACTTAACTACGTTTATTTTTAATGCTAAGATATTTAACTTTTCTTTAGGTTCTGAAAATGAATTTCAAACTTTTAAAAAAAACCCAATTCTAAATATTTACATTAAATAAATTAAACTTAAAAACCATACTTTCACGCGTAGCTAAACCAGTGCATTACATTTAGATGAATAACTGTGACGCTTCTGTTTACAACAATATCTAATTTTAATCTCACCCGAACGAAAATTATAAAAAAAAATCGGTAAAGACCGAGGTAGGCCACTAGCCAAACCGTATAGGCACAATAATTAAGATAAACAATTTTAGAGGGCTTATGTACTTTATATTTATTTAAAAATACATGCAAGTGTTTGAAAACAACTTTTAGAAAGACTTTAAAGTGTTTTAAATTGCACTAAATTGCGGTAGAAAGTCAATCGCGGTTGATCCTGAAAAATGTTAAAGGATTTGAACTTTTGTACAGATATTATATTATTATATAATATAGAAGTGTTAATGAAAACTCATAATAATATTATAATTATAGTCAGAAAATTGAATTTATTGGGTAGTCGACATGGTGTATTTTTATGAATTTTTTTAAGCTGATCTTATAAGAAGACACTGCTGTCCATCGATCTCCACGTAAAAATTATCTGTATACAGCTAAACTAAATCAAATCTATTTTACAATAGTAATAAATAAAACAATCAATTATCAAATGCCTTTATTGCTTAAAAGTTTAGACTATAATATATAGTTCTAACATTGTCTCTACTGCAAGACGATGACGTAGATATTTTTATACAAAAAGTTTTAAGTTCCGCGATTTGCGGTCATTGGTTACCTATTCTAAGAAAATTTTAGAGTTTTACAACTGTTGTAAACTTGCAAACAACTTCCGAAGTTAAGATCGATTTCAGTTGACAAAGAAAAACTTAACAAATCAAATAGTTACAAAATGTTATAAAGTAAAAAATAAAAATAGAGTGGGATGGTCAGTCTCCACTTAATTAAATTAAATATATTAAATTCTAATGCATTACAACTCAAATATATTTTAAGATTTCCTTGTATATCTTCATCCTTTTGATTTGTGAAAACATTTTACTTCGTAAGATGTATTGTTTAGTACACATTTTTAAATGTGTAGTCCAAAATTAAATTATATTTTAATCTTATGAAGATATTTATAAACTGCTTAAAAAAATTGTCAATACTTTAACAAAAATACAGTAGTAACTACTATAACTATATAACATATTAAATCAATAAAATACATTTTATTAGACAATCTGAAAATATTATATTATAATTTTTTAAATGGTCTTACATGTCTTTTATAATTTGTTGCACTTTTGTTTAAATAATATAGTAATGATAATAATATAAATAACGATATTAAATATTAATACATTTATTATTTTCAATTTTGAATAACATTAGGTTAGTATAAATGTTGTAAATACTAGTTGCTTTACTTTTGTAAAATTATAAAATTAATAGTTGTATAAAATGCGAGTAAGTATTTAATATACTTAGGAAAGTTTTTAATTTTTATGTTAAGAATACTGTACGTGGTCGTCCTCTTTAAATACATATAATATGCTTTCTTTTTCAAATATTCAATTATTTTGAACTCAAAGCGAAATCAAGACCACTTAGTTATTAATTAACGTTTTTACTCTCTCAAGTCTCAACAGTTTTTCAAATTACTCCTACTGCCTATCATGCATTTTTCAATATCAAAAACTATACGCTAATGTGTAATCATTTTAGATATAATAATATTATTATGTAAATTCAAATTGTAACACAGTATTATAATATTATGTTTTTATATTTTTTAAATATATCTAATAATTAATCTATTGTATAGGCAATAAATATTTCAATTTATAAAACGCATAACTGATACATATTCCCTAAACTGATCATTATTATTTTTATCAATTTAGAATCTAATATTTTTAGTAATATTTTGTTCGAAAATATAAATCGTAGATTTGAAGATTTCATTGATCTAACCTTATTCTAGTTTAATACCTATCTAAAATAAATAATTAAATTGTGTGTTTGGTTTTTAACTTATTGTATTCTCAGGGATTTTTTTCAATGATAATTTATCACCCTTTTTATTAATGATGTTGGTTTAGTTTTAAAACACTCCAGACTTCTTTAGTTCGCTGATGACGCTTAAGTAAAAAAAAAAAAAATGTTAAATCGCTTTATGCCGGCATTTAACTACAAGATGATATATTAATCTCTTTGCTGCCTGGTGTATTCTGATGTAGATACAATAGTATGCTTTTTAATTTTAACGCTAACAAATGTAAACACGTCACATTCGATTAATAAGTCATCAATTATATTTAAAAATTGTAAATTTTAATTATTCAATTTTGGTTTGAATGAAGCTGTAAAGAGAAATATATTGATTTAGATTTAAGGAATAAATTGTTTGGTTCTCAATATTGATAAAACCCGTTTTTAAAAATCGTGACGTTTAGTTTTTTAAACAAGCTAGGTGTCTTATTTTTAATCCCTGTTTAAATATCGTTTTAGACATTAAACATTAAACCTTTAATACAAATAATTAAAAATCTTATATAACTAAGCTATTTTATTTATTTTTAATCAATCGAAATCGAAATGATTTCTGTGATTTTAATACTATAATTATAGCACTGTATAAAATTATTATTCTTTTGTTTGCTCTGAGCTTGATCACAGTTATTTGGAATAACTTATTTGGACAGTAGCCAGCTCACAGGCAGTTACAATCGTTAGATTCTTTAGCCGTTAAACAAAGAAATTTAAACTAAGTTTTTTGTTTAAGTTACTAAATAATTTTGTCGATTGTCCAGAATTGTTAGCAAGTATACATTTTAAATTTCTTTAGAATAAAAGTATAACATGCGTGTTAACAATATATCTCTTATTTTCAGTTTTCACCATATACATAATGCGATGTCTTAGTTACAAACTGAAACTTTTTGAATATTAATATTGATTTTTATTTAATTTTGATGTTACAGTGTTTTAAAAAAAAAACTTGAGAGATAAGGAACTGTAAATTTACCTTTATACTGTTTCTCTCGTATATAATACACGTTGATAATAAATTATAAAACATTTTTACTAAATTTTAGTCCAATATGTTAACTTCTTTAAATTTAATCATTTAGCAATTTTGTGACAGATTTTTAGTATTATAAATAATATTTTTATTTAAACACTCGGAAATTATAATATTATATAACTTAATTCACAATATTTTGAAATAGAAAAAAAACTTTGTTGGCCAGTTAAATTTTCGTTTTATATTTTTACTTTTAATCTCTTTAATACTCTTTGAAAAAAAAAATAAAAATTGCAATATGATTAACTATTGCTACTCTTTGGTATGGTATTGCATGAATGTAAACAATATCATACCAGAGTTGGAAATGGATAGCTACAACAATATACACTGGCGCTTATGGAATAAATGATTTATTTTATATTTTAATTGTATAACCAATATTCGTGAGTGACCATAGTGGTTAGCATTTAAGTAGATATTTGCATTGTTGTTTTAATAACTCAACGAATTGCCAAATGAATAAACATTTAAATTTCATTCGAAAACGTAATAGTTTTTATTCTACTTGGAAATATGTTAAAATGTTACCTGCGCATATTTGCCTCTTTTTTGTGCTTCCTTCTTAAAACTTCCTGTCAAACACACGCCTGTCTGTTGGCGCTACATCAGTATAGCGTATAATATATACAATATATATATATATATTTATGTGTGTGTGTGTGTGTGTGTGTGTGTGTCTTATGTATACTGTATACACAGACAGGATACGTACGATCGGTGGCCGGGAGGCAAGCATTTTCCAAAACGAAGAACGCGTAATCGCTATAAGTATTTCGATAGGAAATGCTGTGCGACCGCACCGTTGAGATGGTATTTTCCAGTCATCGCACGCGCGGCACGGAAAAACTCATTATAATTTTAAAAGCGAATACGCTGAAATCTGATAACAATAATAATAATACGAAGAAGACGAAGAAGAATATCAAGAATAAAGCGTATAATAAACCTAAATACTTAATATTATAATATAGATCGTATTCCGTTGCAATAAAACATTATTTTTTTCGATTTATAACAGTTCTTTTATATATATATATATATATATTTATTATATTGCTTTTATAATATTTACATTGTTTTTACATCACAAACTTGAACTGTTGTCGATTATATAACAAATCCAATACTTACCTGTACAGTGTACACAGTCCAAATTTTTCAACGTATTTATATTATTATATATTATAGACGGTAAATGCATAATATATAATATTATATTGTTAATGCATCTTAGTAAAGTTTATCTGTATAAAAAGAAAAAATTATTTCAATAGTTGATCAGATTTAAATGTTACGGATTGCTAAATAGTAGGACCACACGTCATGATCACGCTCGTTATAAAAATATAATTGCACGCTATAAAAGCAATCGTATTTAAACTAAGTACTTACCTAACTACTTATTTTTGAGTATTAAAACATACATTACGGTAAGTACATATTATTATAATGTATAGATATTAAATAATACAAAATATTTTATACTACAGGCTGTATAATGTACTCATCGTATATTATAAAATCATTACTAATCTATCAATTAGGTTTTAATTTCAAAGTTGAAATAAATCAAAATCAATAGAATACGTGTATGGTTTAAAACTTTACAATAGATATAACAATGGCCATTATGTCTTTTATTTTCTAAGTTCTTGAAAGGCTTTCTCGTTATTAGTTCACTGCCAGGATTTCGCTTTTCACTTAATAGGATTATTACTTTATTGTGTGTATAGACATTATAAACGATAACCTTTACAGAAAACACATCACTATAATAACTAATAAGTAATAACTAATAACTAATAAGTATAATAACTATAAACTGCCGTTCGTATATGACGTGCAAATAATATTCTCATATGTCGATGAATCTAACCGTTATAAAATGTTCGGTGTTACGATAATTTTATTTTTATTTTTCAATTACAACTAATACAATTTAATTTGCCATCGACGTGATTATAATTTTCTCATTATTGGGTACAGGTAGTATGCAAGACAAAATGTGATTCATAGGTGTGCATGTAGTTACTATAAACACGTCAAACACAATTATAGCCGTTTGATAAATGCATATTCGGGTACAGGTAACATTATATACCTATACGATAGGTATAAGCACACATCGTAATTATAGTTGTAATTGGATTAAATTTATATATTTTTTTTATGCAAATAGCAGTTCTATACATAATACAGGATAAATTATTAATCACGCGTAAAAATGGACTCGTTGAAATAATTATGTAAAACTTGTATTATATTTATTTCACTAATTTGCCGAGACGTCACTAAAATTTAAATTATCCAAAACTGGTTACTTACATACCTATATATTATGTATATTATATATATATTTATATTATTTATATTATATATATTATATATATTTATATTTATATGGCGATGTATTCGTGGGTATCTTCACAATAATACATTGAGATATTACCCATATATGATACCGTTTTGGTCTTACATGAGGTATCTATATGTATAATATAGTCATGTAGATCTATGACCCGATCGTAACGGTAGATCGTTTTTATTCATTCTCTAGCGCGGTCATATACCTATAATAGATGTATTATATTTATATTATATACAGGGTGTTTCACCAAATATACTCACCCACACTTTTTCCTTTAATCATAGATTTATTAAAAAATTTATAATAAGTATGCTTAAAAATTCTATACTTTAAAATTCTTGAAATTTTTTTGTATTACTTAATAAGGAGTGTCCAGGGGTATAAAATTTCTGTTTTTTGAATAAGAACTTTTTTTTTTATTGTAAATTATTTAGTAGATGATTTTTTAAAAAAATTCTTATCTACATACTCGTAATTTAAATATCAAAATTGCTATACTAAGGATTATGGTCTTTAAAAATGATTTTACAAAAATATACAATAGATGTAATATTGGATCTAGTATTTATTAAACTTTGACTATTTAAAAAAATTAAAATTGTTGATGGATTTATATACTAAAATTGTAGCATGGTGTGGCGTATTATTTGGCCACAATAACTAAATAGTGCTGCGTTCAAGCACCGTTCGGCGATGATAGTTCTTGGATGGGTTACCACCCGGGTTCATAGCGACGAAGCCATGTCCCATGTACGAAAACACGACGTGTCCTAAAAACCTACCGTACCATACCCTATATAGTAACAAACATAAAATCCCCAAAGCTAACACAGCTATAGTTCCTATATGTTCCAAACCCATTATCATAAACCTATTATCTTTAGAACGCAAAATTGAATAACTTAAAAACTACTTATTTAAATTTTGATTTTGATACGGAAATATATATATATATATATTAAATAATTAACAGTAGAAAAGAAGTAGGAGGATAAAAAAAAACATAAATACGTATTTCCACAGCTCCACAGGACATTTCTCGAGTAGTACAAAAAATCTCAAAAATTTAAAAGAAGTATGATCTTTGAGCGTATTTAAATATTTCAAAAATCAGATTTTTAACTAACTGCAACATTAGATATTGGAGAAAAACGTAGTAAGCATGCTCGGTGAATCATCCTGTATATATAATACGTATACGTCTATACGTCATGTTATTATGAATTGTTGCACTATATACTCCTGTCGTCGTTATTTATTATTATATTCCGTTTCGTATACCTATATGCGCGTATAGGTAATTTGCAATATTTAAATTTTCCACCAGTAAAAGCACGTTGTTTGTAGATGCACATCACGGGACGACATTTACGCAAGTTTAATATGACATAACATTACACGCGAAAATCCTCTATGGTAGGTACGATGCGTGATATTATATTACCTATGTACTCATCGTACGCGTATCGGGAAGAAGTATAATAAAATATGACATTATTTAGTCGCATGCGCGTGTACGCGGGTATGTTGTCGTGGAAAAGCCTGCGAGATAAAAGGAAAAATTCCGAAGGTTGACATTACTCCACGGTAAGTTTTATCATAATTTAGTCGCAATACACAGCTACCATTGAATAATATATATAGATAAAAGGTATGTGTGTGCGCTGCGGAATCAGAGGACATGTATAATACACGTATAATATTATATATATATATATATATATAAATACTCCACATCAATATATATTATATATATCTATATATCTATAAAGAGCCAATGATAAAAAAAATAATAATTACATAATGTCATTAATATATATTTGCTCTGACCGTTACACAATAACAATAATATGGTTTACCGTATTATTTAATAACGACGATATACCCCGAGATAACGGAATCCGAAGCTGGCGGCCGTAGCGTTGTGTGGTACATCGACTAGAATGACTCGATGGTATTATATTATATACCTACTAATGGATTGACGGTTAACAATTACTCGATGCCATAGATCTCATAATTACTTAATTATTATGCTGTGCTTGTAATTATTATTATTGGATTTGTATAGAACAGGTGGGTTATAATTAATATTAATCACAATTGTACGAGTACATATGATATAGTTTATTATTATCACCGAGCTATAATCATATAATATCCAGCTGTATAAATAAATTCGTACTAGACAAAAGAATATCGTTCTCGTTTTATATATACTGTTAATATATTCAAAATTATTCTAAATAGTTGTTAACATTTTTATTAATTTAAAAATGTGGTTAGAAACTACTTAAAATATTTAAAAAGTAGAATTCACATTGCCTATACACATACCTTC
The DNA here is from genome assembly GCF_020882245.1 of Rhopalosiphum padi. Classification (NCBI taxonomy): domain Eukaryota; kingdom Metazoa; phylum Arthropoda; class Insecta; order Hemiptera; family Aphididae; genus Rhopalosiphum; species Rhopalosiphum padi. The sequence continues at coordinate 78,237,245 of NC_083598.1, forward strand.
GTGATTCTGCACCCATCCGCTATATAATCGATCATACTTTATATACGTAGTATATACCAATTCGATTATGGTAATTATTAATGACGTTTTCATTATGAAAAAATTAGATGAAATGAAATCGGATTTAAATCATCAGTATTTAACGTAGGCACATCATATTAAAGGATATACTATATATTATATTATGTATAATGTATATACCAATCTAAAATCAATATCATATAATTTTTATTAATGAAAAAAAAAACCAGAATCTATTGTTATATACAATTTAATTAATAACCCAGAATCCACTGAATCAAATCTCTGTGGTAATTATTTATACTTTTTCGAAAAATTATGGAAAAAAAAACGTTATGTATGTTGAGCGCGTATATATACATACATAATATAATATGCGTATATTGTATAAACTCGTATAATAATAATACTACATTCGTTTTAGTCATGTCTCGTTCTATTTGAATTATAGTCGTAGTCAACCGGCACAAAAAGTTGATGTATGTTGCGTATTGCGCTTGATGAATGTTATGTTTCTGGGACTTTGGGATAGACCTACTCAATCACATACGCACGTAAACGCGGTTTACTGAAACTCGAACGGAATATTTTATACTATGGAAAACAACATTTTCCTCGCGTATTTATAATATTACAACAATAATAATGTATACGATAATAATATAATATATACTGCGCGTCCGATGTACAATAATATACAAACTATCGTGAATTTAATTTAAAACGTTTTCTATCGAAATACAAATAATATTGCAATTTTATTTTGTTTTTTTTTTTTTTTTCTAAAAAAATGTAAATGTTAACTTTAACAATTACATTGTATACTCCGTGTCTGAAGCTACGAAAAAAAAATACATATTTTATTGATATTTTAATGTACGAATTTATATACGTATAATGTATAATATATATATATATATATATATATATATATATATATATATATATATATAGAGAGAGAGAGAGAGAGAGAGAGAGGGAGAAAGAAGGAAACAGATATAGGATGGGTATTAAATAATAATAATAATAATGTAGGTACGACATTATTTGGTATATAAAACATTAATACCGCGACTGAGTTGTAATAACGTATAGCAAATGTACATGCATAATATATTTATATCGAAACACGCTTATTCGAAACAGAATATTTTATTCTGTGTCGAATAAGCGTTTTTTTGTGTGTCATTGTTGAAGAAAAATCGATAATCGCCCTGGTATTTGTATAATATATTATATATTTTACTTAATCCACCATTGACAATATACCATACACGATAAACGACGTTAAAATTGTAGTATACACTATACACATTACACTACATATATTGTATACATCTATATTATAATACGAGTATATACCTTTTCTCGCGTAACGACATAACATTGTTATAACTTATAATCATTAATAGTAACCATTTCAGAACATTACATATACAGAGTGATCTATAAAACGCGTGATATATAATATACCTAACAATGATGTCCTTTGAAGTAGGTATCTCATGTTTTTTATTTTATTTACACAAAAAAAAGTATAACAACTATCAAGCTGTTATTGCACCTGTTCATTGAGCACCCGATCTGATTGATGTTCTGTTCTTGAAACGTCCTAAGTAAATATCATGTACAGTGAGATTCACCAAGCACTCTGAGTTTTAGAATATAACCATTTACAGACTGCTCTAGGTCAGGTTAGAGGGGTAAACATTTTTTTTCACGAGAACCCTTGTTTCTAATGTAAATTGTAAAGTCAATGATATTTTAATGCATTTAAATAAAAATTCGTGTGACATCGTTTTCAAAGATATTAATCTTTAAACACTACACGCATAATAGTCATTGATAATGGTTTTACGCACAAAATTTAAAATAAATATAATATTTAATCTATAGGTACTACTGAATATATAGGACAATAATACCCGGACAATTTTTACAATTTTAGTAAATTACATATTGTTATAATATTCATTAATTTAAATTTCAATCATAACATCTCATAACTTATAAACTTATTATCATAGGCTATCAGCCTTAGTATTTAACTTAAATAACTCAGGAACTATTCCTTCAAATTTTGATTTGGACATATCAATATTTTCAAAAAAATTATCTGATTAAAAATTTACAGTAAAAAAATAATGACTTCTAATTTGAATAAAATAATTTTATAAAATGATAAAACCACTTTAAATACAGTATGAAATCTAAAGATTTGACAATATGATCCATAAGCAGAATTAAAAATTCTAAAAATCAGAGATTGAAAAAATTCATTACATATTAAGACAAAAAACGGAAGTGAGCATATACTACAATATCATTATACTATGGTGAACCATCTTGTGTATAACCAGATAATTATGATTTATGAAGAGTTCATTATTTTTTTTTTATTATCCATTCGTAAAATCATGGTAAAATAAAATAATGAAATGGCTTTAAAATTATTTTTCTCTCTTTTCAATGTCATCGCTATGGCAAAATGTATCTCAGATTCGGTTTACCGTTAAAAAAAGGTTGTATACCTCTGATGTATTTAACATTAGATATAAATAATAGTATTTACTTCGAATTTTATATTTGTGTTAACATTTTGTAGAGTGCACTACTATATATACATATAATATAATATAATCCGAACGTTCCATTAATAAAATTATAATATTATACAAACATTATTCTCAATTCGTTATAGAAGCCAAAAAAACTAAAATTATAATCATTATATCCGGTGCATTATGAATCATTATGATTTATGAATAATATTTAACTTACACGGTATTTTTTAAAGTAATATTTTAGACAAATAATATCTATATTATATATATTTATACATACTAATATATTATAATACCATCATTCTCGATTCGAGTAATAAATAATGATTTACCGAAAAGTATATTTAAATTAAATTAACTCAGTATACAAATAATAAAACATGAATACAACTTACAATGTTTGTTAACTATATTACGTATATTTCTATGTAGGTTTACCGGAATGACTATAACTATGGTCTATGAATATATTTTACTTAAATGATAACTGATAAATATGTAAAACAAATTTTAAACCAAAGAAAATAAACCAGAACTAATCTTTTTGTAAGATATCATAATTTCTTGTCACGATGACACAAATAGAAAAAAAATAAACGAGATTAAAAAAAAAAAAAAACATTACATGGGAAAAACATGATATATAGGTACATCCATTAATCCAATATTATACCAACAGACTGAGTGTTAGACACTGGTCTCGCTATATAGATTTCACCGTTTTTTATTGCATTTTTTAAACTGCTGTAATAAAATTAAAAATTTACATAATTTAATATACATTTTGTATTCGAATTTTATTTTAAACATTCTATATAATATGCATATATTATATTATATTCTCGTGAAACTTTTGGATTACGTAATTAGCTACCTGAAAAAGTAAATACCGGAAAAATCACACACATACACAATCAGTATTAAACAACAATAGTTCCTTTACAACGTTCAGAGTCTAAAAATATGTAATAATTTTTATAGTAAACTTCAACCATTTAATTATTACCAATCAACTAGGATAAATATTCAATTAAAATTAATAAATCGTACTGAAACATGAATAAAATTGAATAATCAATCCTATATTTTATTGTTTTACCTTAACATATCGTGTATTACTTGTACCTGAGCATTTAAAACATGTCCGAATGACAAATTTTATACTGACACGCATACGGCGATTGAAAAATTATAATGATCAAACAGATCCTGCTTTGTAGCCGGTTTAAAATATAAAAATAAAAATAAGGTGATTACAAATTACAACGGCACTGGAGTTCGGAATGTCGGATATAATAATATATATTGGTGAGTGCAAGTGCGGTGTAACGTGTCAAAGTACCTACGTCCGGTATAAGTGGTATGATATAGACTACCTATAGCAATGAAGAATTTTACTATGTTGCAATTAAATTTAAAAATGGACATTGCGTGCTTACAAAAAAAAAAAAAATTCTTAACGGAAATATTATATCGTGGCAGTAATAAATGAATGATTCATCGAAATAAATCGTTCGTTTTTTTTTTTTTTTAAATACAATAGTTGTTAAGATAATTTGTGTATATATTTTTGAAAAAAATACTTAATTAAAAGTAATTTTAACATTTGGTCATAACTCATAACCATAATTATTATAGGTATATAAGTATATGACCTATAGGTACGCTTAATGGCGTACTTAGTTTTTTTGAAAAGTAGGGAGAAAATATATGCATTTTTTACCACTCTCAGACCCCATTGTAACAAAAATGTAAATATATTTTTTCGTATATTACCTGTAGATGCCAGTTAATTATAATTTATGTATATACTATTACATAACTTATTACTACCATCTTGACCCATATATTGGCATAAATCACCCCATAATGGTGTTAAATAAGTTTTTATTACTTTATTATATATTTTATTGTTATAAACTTATAAATCAACTAAATGAAAAATTCAAAATTGCATAGAAAAAAATATTGATGGCAATATCATACTACTGAGTACGTGTCTTAAACAAATATTTGTAAATTTTAAATAATAATATATTGTATCTTATTATAGTATTATATAGTCAGAAATTTTAATATTTATTTTTGAGTAGTAAATTGTAATTATTATAATACCTTATAGTGGATTAAAATATTGTTCTGAAATGTTTAATTAATACACTATTATGCTGTATTACCTTAAAAATGCGTACAATTATCAAAAATAATTAATATTTAATTAGTACAATTTACCAAACATCAAATAACATTGGCGCTAACCATCTGTATAGTTAGTGATTATCCGTTTTCGATAAGCAATTCTTGAGAAATACTATTAGTTTAAAATTAAGAATTTAAAATATTCAAGTTATTCGTTTGACTTTAATAATAATGTAGGTCTAAGTTCCCAACTCTACCAGGTGTTCATTTACATATTTTTTACAAAAACAAGTATAATGTGTGAGTTTAAAAACTATGTTATGGGTAGGAACACAGAAAGGAATTTTTGTGAAAGCTTTGTTGAGTGCATCTCTTTAACATTTCAAAATGTGGCTTAATAGAAATATGAAAAAATTGTTTTAAACTACATAATTTTTGTTCTGAAAAAACGCCAATATATTATGATCAATAATAAGAACACTGCCCATAATTTTTAAATAATATATATAAATCGTGTAGGTGCGCAATTTATTATTGCACTGCTGTTATAATAATAATTGAAATGTTTTTCAAATACATTTATATTATATGATGTTTTTCGGATATAGGAGAGTGTGCCCCGCAGTGTGTGAAATACAATTTGTATTTATGGTCGCAATATGGCTCTATATATCCTCATATACTATTATATACGCTGCACTATACGTCTTATGTACATTTGGAGTTATAGGTTTTTATAAATTGTTACGTATTTTCAGCTAGGTACAAAGTATACGAATAGTCTGTTTTCCTATATATGCCGTTTAAACGAATAAATCATAAGCCAATAAATTGCGTCTGTGTGTTCATAAATTTAATAGTCTTATAACAAATAACATCAAAATGACATATTGCCCAACTGGGAAGTCGACCGTAAACATTATTATAACCTTAAGCTTCAAAGAATTGTTCATCTGTACGAAAACGTCCACTAAAAAAAAAAAAATACCGACGATTTATTCGCATGTGCGGGACTCCTAGGACTCCGCGGAAATAATATAATATCCTTTATTCGTAATCAATTATCTACGTGGCAGATAGACATTTAGTTCGACAGGTGCAAATAAATTCTTCGCGCGCGCGTACGTAGGTATGCCTAACCCGTTATAGCGTCCTAAACTTTGTCTTTGGTGTAATAATTTTCCCGAAATAACATAAAATGTCAAGTGACCAAATTTCACGCATATGGTTATACTCTATATGACCTTTTATAAGAAAAAAATTATCCGAACTCGGCTTACGGGTTATAAATGTTATAATTTAATAAATGAATCAAAAATGCATCGGTTAACCATCGTGTTGTGGGATGAACAACAGCAAATACCATAATAGTTATTTAAAAATTAATTTCTAATCTTAACATGGATTCGCTGCAAAACTGGTTTTTAATGGCCTAATAAACCGTATAACTCGTGAAAACTTTATGCACAGACTGTAAAACACGCTGCCCTGCAGAAACAGGTATACCCAAATACATTCCTTTTGGAATTAACGATAAAAATGATTGACTACATTAAAGAAAGATTTCTACGATTTATTAATGTGCGCACGGAAAGATATCGGACTAATAACAACGTCCGACAAACAATAATATACGATATTATGACGTATATCATATGAATCATATCATTATGATTATACCGCTGCGGCGTACGATACCGAACGAAAATCGGACACATGCTTCGACACATGACTGTGCACGATAAACTCCATTCGAACAGCTATTGATTTTAATTTTTAATAATACTCGTGTTCCATTACTGTGTTGTTTGTGTGTGTATCGAAAATGCACTGCAACGTGTGTGTGTGTGTGTGTGTTAGATGCGGGTATAAAAAGTTTTACCGAAAACAAGTTTGGGAATTTGAAATACTAATTCAAGTAATACTATATACAACTTGCAGTACAGCGCGAGTTTATACTTTTAAACTACTCCTACAACAATAAGTTTACTCGCCATTGAAATTACTATTTATAAACGAAATAGTTGTAACGATAAGCGTCAGTGCATTATATATTATTATATATATAAATCTGCGCAGCGTTCTACGAGCTCTGGTAAGTTAAGGTACATCAAACAAAATCATTTTAAAAGAGTAAAAAAGCAGCACATAATATACGTTTATTATTATTTCAAGTCTCTAAAAAAGTAACCTAGAGAAGAGTTACTGCGAGTAATAATATTTTAAGTTTTTGAAAAATAGTTGTTCGATTTAAGTATGTATTTCGAATATTTGGAGTTAAATAATAAAAAGTTATTTATTGAATTACAAGAAAGGAAATACAACATAATTTATTCAGATAATTTAGTGAAGTGTGCATATAATGAAACTTTTACTTTTCAGTTTGGAAAAATCGTAATTTAAATTTATAACTCAAAAAGTATTTTGATTTAAAAACATTCTATATATCATTCAAACACGAATTTTAAAACAAAAACGTTAAACCGTTTTATTTATTTATTCGCCTAATTTAAAACGGTAATACTTTGAAAGTTAAAGTAGGTACATACTATAACAACAACTCAAAAATAAAAAAAATGGTTTTGCTAAAAAACCAGATGTCTGGCTTATATATAAACCAGACATATAATAAGATGTCTTACATATTTTTATTTCTATTCAGGATATTTTATTATTCATTTTCAATATCTTCAATATTATTATGAAACTCTCAAAATTGTTTTGTTTGCATTACGTTGCGTTGTCAACTGTATCAAAGGTATATTTAAATTATTATATAAATACCTGCAGCGATTATTGACTTTAAGTTCCAACCTCAATTCGTTCCGAATAACAGAATAAACGGATATAATATTCCATTTTACTGTTATTGATCGAAAAGTTTCTCGTGCCAATATTGTCCACCAAGTTGTATCAAATAACCACGATACCTTACAGACAAACTAACAGATATTAGATAATTTATGAAATAACGAACACTAGTACCTACTTATGAAATAGATTTACCTATTTTAAGCTTAGTTAATAGTTAACGTTGCATATTTCTTTATGAACAGTTATATTATAATTCTTTCAGAATAATATAAATCAGTGTACGTTTTTATTATTATATTTTATATCCATTGAAATTTAGGAGTAGGTATTTGATTTCCTACATGAGTTGTGAATGGTATATGCATACGGAAATTATTCTTGACGTGTATCTAACCAATATATCAAATTATATTATTATTTATTATTATTGAAAAAATACTATTAAAATTTATTGACTTATTTCTATAAGATCGTAAAATTTTCTATTGTTCACTTCCCATAATTTGTATATTATTGTTGGCTTAGGTATAGTCAAGTAGACATCATTTGAACTAAAGTAAGAGTTAAAATAACAGTTAATTTTCTTCATTTAATATGTACACACTAATGACGTACGAATCAGTCAGGGTTGACTAAACTTACGATTTACTCACCGGAATTGTCAACGCAGAATTAATATTTAATTTTATACAGCTGCGGTATTAAAGAAATAGCAAATTATTCGAACAGCCCAATCCAGATTTCTCAGTACTAAAATAAATAGTAATTACTATACCTTACACCCAGACCACTCGGAACCAATTCAACGCCATCCTCCGCTCCGGCAATAGTGACATCGAGTTTTGCGTCTGCGGAGACAATTTTTTCGTCTGATGCGATAACTTTGGATGACCATGACCTGCGGAGGATAGCCCATCATCATCGTGTCACCGGATTCGATCGTCGTCCTAAGCTCAACGCCTGTACTGGACGCGTCGTCTGCCCGATAAATATAAAATACTAACCAGAACAAGATACACTACATCAGTAATTCATGATTTTACAATGAATTACGAGAGTTTTGGAAAGTTTGAACAGCCCGACAGCGGCGATCGATATTGAAATATAATATGTTGAGAACGATATTGAAGCGGTATATTTTTTGGGGAGCAAAAAAGATTAGTGATGTCTACCTATCTGAAGACTTAGGACTAGCATTTCGTAACCTACTCGGTATCCGGCACGGTATCCTTAGCTCCGGCAATACGCCTGCTACAAAGTCATATTTTTCATCTGCTCCCGAAACAGGCAGCCGTTGTGATCTATACGGTTGGTCGACATTGTGTTACGCAGCGTTCGACTGTTAGTCTGAGCGCCACCGAAAACACTCGTCTCAGTCACAACCAACGCAGTAGTATAGTACCAAACCGATTCCACAGATGACGAACGGAAGTATACCAATTTGTTTCGGGTGGTTCGGATGATGACGTAAAATTTGACTGGGGGCTTGCGAACCCGTGGACTACCGGGCCTGGTCGCGATGCGAGCGGCTTTTTTAAGGATTGCATTTGATAATGTTTATGCTAATAAAATCACAATATTCATTGTATAGTTGCGTTACATTTATAAACGAACATGTATCCTATAGCTTTTTTACGAAAACATCAATGCAGCTAATAAAATAAAAAATCCATCCAGTTTATCCTGGCACTCTGCAACCGTAACGATTTTAAACAAACAATGGTCTGAAAACTATAGTAGATATATTGAAAAAATAATATAAATTTTGGATCACTATTTTTTTTAAATCATAACGGTTACCAAGTGTCAGTTTAGGTTAGGTATTTAAACAAATAAAATTATAAATTAAATGTTAAAATGTACATGTTATTTTATTTTAAAAAGTAAAAGTCCCTCCGTATTGCCCAATAATTATAAAAATAAATATTGGGTTTTTTTTATCTAATTTATACTTAGACTTTTGAACTACCGGACTTATTTTCGTTAAAATTTTAGGTAAAATACTTGATTTCCTATGTTTAAAAATGTTATTGGTCGGGTCAGATAACAAAAATATTAATTAAATCAACATAATGCGCTACATTATAACACTGTTGATATTAAACATTAGCTACTTAATCTACAGGATAGAGATAGACACATTTTTTAGATGGTAAATGACCAAAAATAATACTTTTTAGAAAAATAACAAAATATGGGAATTAATATTTATGACTTATTTATGTGACACAACACGATTGTTAATTTTTACTTTTTCGCTTAAATTATTATAGGTAAATAAAAAAATGCATCTATACTATAGAAATATTATTATCTGCACATAATATATATGATGCAAATGAATGCAACTGATCATGATCTCGATTAATAATAATATTATATTGAAATAATAGATAAGGAGATTTCTCTTGTATAGGCATGCACTCTGCTATGAGTATATTTATTTCTCACCACAATCTGGAAATTCAGATCTAATATCAGTACCTATCTATAGCAGTTTAATAAACAAACTTTCAGAATTACACGAACATCTATAAGCATAAAAATGTATTATTGATTGATGTTTCAGAGAAAGTTTTAAACATTTAATTAAGTTTAAACAGAATTACAGAAAATATGGAGCGTAAAAGAATTCACTTTTGCATAACATATTAGTCTTTTAATGTAAATAAACAATTCAAAAGTCAAAAGTCCTATAGCAGTGATGCCCAACCTTTTTTTGTTCGGCGTGCCATTTTGGTAAATAATCATCTCCGAGCGGCCCACCAAATATAAAAGTACAAATAATCCCAATCTTAATCTAATAATATAATTTTGTTATACATTATAATTGTACAATATATACGGCGTATATTTACGCCATAAGATCACGGATTGAGGTATACATTGTAGGTACTTACATATAATGATCAGTATATCAAAATATGAAAAATAAATTATTTATAAATTTATGACGGGCCACACAGAATACCTTCGCGGGCCGCGGGTTGGGCACCACTGTACCTATAGACACTAAAATGAAATATTCCTACTGTGAAAAAACATTATACTGTCGAAAAATGGCCTACAGCTTATCATTATACTGAGTGATCATTTTGTCGAACAATAGTCATTATTTAAAAATCTATTAACGTTTATGAAAATATTTTTTTTACATAATTTTCAGTCGAAATATTTTTTATATTTTTGTCGTTATAATTTTTAAGTCTTTACTTTTTTGAATGACAACAAATATTTTTGATTTCATATTTTGAAGCAGAATATTTTTCAGAGTATTTCAATGTATAAAAATCGAAATTCAGATGAGTAGTTTATGAGTTATAAATATTTAAAGTTTTGGTGAATGGAGTAGAGTGATACGAGGAAATCCCGCAAAATGTTGGTTTACTATTTACTCCGTCTAAACTTTAAATATTTATAACTTCTAAACTACACGTACGAATTTCAATTTCTATGTATCAAAATACTCCGAAAAATATTTTGCTTCAAAATATTAAATTCATAATATAAGTTCGTTCAAAAAAGTAAAAAGTAAAAAAAAAACTTAAATAAAATTATAACGATAAACAATATTAAGGAATATCATTTTTTTTTTTTTTAAATCGACTGAAAATTATAATAAAATATTTTCAAAAACTTTAAAAGATTTTTAAATAACTATAATTATTAAAATATTCATATTTTTTGATAAAAGAATCACCCTGTATGCTCATACTTATATGGAAACGCACGCATTAAATGTCCGCCGCCTTGACATCCCCAAATTGGATCGGTGCCAGATTATACTGTAGAGCCATTAAGCCCGTTTGCGGTATGACAAAAGCAAACTATTGGTTTTGGCCGTTTTTGGATAAATCCTGGCAATGGGCTGGAACTGACTTTTAAGCAGTCAATTTAACTGCGTATTAGTCATCCAGATTCCAGACATCGATTTTTTTGGTTCAATGTAAAACACAAGCACACATAATATAATGCTATTATACAGCTATTGCTACATGGTATACTGTACAGCAGTATACATGATCGGCTTAACAATCTTAACCTAAACATTTCCTATTATCCAATATAATAATAATAATTATATGCAAATCTGAACATTTGAATAATACGTATTTATTTATTTTTGTACACATTTTAGTGTAGATATGACAGTACAAAATGTTCATCTATAGTATGGATATTTTTAGTACATAATATCTATACCTTTCTTTAGATCAAAAACCTCCACTTCAGCTTGGTATTTAAGAGAGGTCAATCATTAAATTTATTTTATTTATTAGGTCATAACTCCAAAAATAATCTGGTCTAAAGACTTAAAATGTTTACGCTCGCCAATAAATGTCGGAAAATAATAAAAATTAAAACATTAAACGTATATAAAAAATTATTGTACAAGACATATTATTTATGAATCTTAATTCTTAAACCATACATAGAGAAATTTGTGGTGATTTACTACATCTAGCGATCGACTGTCTATTATGAAGGAAGGTAATTCTTTTGAAGAATTGTATTAAATTCTAAATGGATGGTTCAAATTTTGAACTAAACTGGACTTGAGACGTTTAGTTCAGTCCAAAAATTTTAATTTGAAAAAACTTCTAATTTAACTTTTGATATTCTAGGAGATGTACAGATAAACATTAGGTACTATTGAATACAAATTATACCATGATTTAAGGTGGCGGTATTTTAAAAAATGTAGACAATATTTTATGGAACTAATTATAAACTATTTATTTTATTCAGTTCAAGTCACATTTAAAACACGTAGTAACATCAAATTTTATAAAAACATAAAAATACGTTCTAACGGTTAGACATGTAAGGGATGCAAGGCCAACATGGATCTGCTTGCTACCAAATACTTAAGCCCTCTCTAAATATTTTACGGAATTTCTACCTATATGGTACTTATTTAATATGTATGAAATGAAAAACGATAGTTGTAAATATATTCACCGCGAAATAAAATACGTCAATTGTTATAAACTTATAACTATTAATTTATTATGTATATCATACCATATTATAGACATAGGTATAGCGTATGAATTACGACACAAATAACATTACCAAAGCTATTAATTTATTTTTGGCACAAGTCTGCGTTTTATACTGCAATTTTACACATGAGTATTAATTGTATTTTAACTAAATAAAAATTAGCGTTTTAATTTATAATTTTTCAGTAATCAAATACCCCTTTGTTCTATTAAATTTTAGTTTAAGTTTCTAGATAATAATATAATATATAATATTATTATATCATGTCTTCTAAAGGTTTAGTCATTACTAAATGTAATTTCACCAAATGACATTTTTTAAACTTGGTTTCTTCTTACACTAAGTTATAAAGAAGTGTTTTTCTTGGAATAACAGCTATTTTATATTGTTAATAAAACATAAGAAGCAAAGTATACGTTTCAACGCTTTTCAACTTTAAACATTATAGTCATTATACATATTTTTTTTTCCATAACTATGACGATGTAGACTTCTTATCATGATACCAGCGTTCTTCAATAGTTGTAGACGTACATAACCTAGACCAAGTAGACCGTGATTACAAATCACAGAATTAAGATTAAACATACAATTTTCTATCGAACTTAATTTATTTTCGAAATGGATAATAAATTAATAATAAAATTTAATATTTTATTATTAAACGACAAAATGTACGAAAAACATAAAATAGTTTGTCGTTGTAGCCGTCGCCCGTCACTCTTCCGAGCGACCGGGCGTCCGATCGTCGCATCTAACACGTCGTCACTCGCCGTACGTCGTCGTTGCCGCTGCTGAGTAGTCGGGTAATAAGTGGTAGATCGAAGGGAAAACGATATATTTTCGTCATATACGAAAACTCAGACATGAAAAGTTTTTGGTTGTAACTTTTAAGCTATCTATTATATCCAACTAATCTGCTTTCGAGTCATTACTCTACATTTCCATCTACACAATATTTCTGATCGATCGGTACCTTATAATATGATGTATTGATGCATTTAATGTTCAGTAGTTAGCCCTGTAGAGCTGGGCAATAAATTAACACGAATTAATTCGGTTCTCCATTGGACAACTCTTTAATCTAGCTCCTGTTTATATACCTGGTCGTGGCCTCAACGATTTTTTTTACTTAGCTTCGAGCCACTACCGTTGTGATGGATAAATAAATAAAAAGAATATAAATATTAAACAACCTTTATATTAACCGATAGTTTGGATTTTTCCCGTTTTCTAATGGTAAATACCTATTTATATAAATTGTTTTTGTTTTAATATTCGAAGGATATTGAAAACAATATTGACAATTACGATTATTTTAATGACTCATGAGAAATACTAAATAATTATTAAACTACAACAAAAAGAAGTTACTCTTATGTTCACTCTATTATTTCAAACCGAATTATATATCTACTGAGTACATACTTGTTTATTTTTAAGCTTTTCCTTCCATTGATAAATCCCACGTAGTATTATATAGCACTAATCCAAACTATAGGTAGATATTTAAAAAATCATACTCCCTAAAAACAATTATTAATTACACGTATGACGTATGAAGCTCGTTTAATTACATATTTTCCCTAGCATATATAGTCCACTACTAAGCACTGATCATCATAAACATGATACATGAATAATTAACTGTAATCAGTATACAATTATTATTAATTTTAATTTAAATTACACTAATTGGTAACTGATAACTTCACTCAGAACCTTTAATTATTATACAATTAAACTATTTATACTGACAGAAATGATATCTCACTTTCTAAGTTGTTGTTGTATTCAATTTCCAATTTGTAACTCGAATAAATACAAAGTTTCTAATGATCTATTATTATAAATGTTTAAAAATATTAAAAATACATAGGCACGATTTTTTTTTTTTATAATCATCTAAATTAAATTTGAATTTTAAATTTTGACAAAATTCATCATTATCATGAATATTTGCAAATTCTATTTTAGTTAAAAATTAATAAAAGTGGGTCTCATAAATAGTTAGTACTGTTTCCAAAAAATCTAAAGAATATATAAAATTGATGTACCTACCTATGGTGTTTTAAATTCAAATTTTGTCGTCCATTACTTTAAACAGTTAAAACTATGTGTAGGTAATTATTTAATACATTATGTATTTAATTATATTCGATGAAATTTAAAAAAAAATATATGTATATTAATTGTAAGTCATTATATTTATTTATACCTGTTTACACTGTTATAAAGTATAGTGAAATTGACTAATATGACAATAATAATATGGTATATGTATGGTATAAATATATATATATTGTTATAATACAATTAAATATTATAATATAATAAATTTAATATTTTCTACAAAAATTGTATGTTTTGTGATAGGGCGGCACGGGTTACAGGTATGGGCGGCAGCGATCCGAAGTCATAGGCTACCGGTATGGGCGGCAGCGATCCTAAGTCATGGGCTACCGGTATGAGTGGCTGCGATCGGACGGCACGGGCTACCGGTATGGGCGGCTGCGATCGGAAGGTATGGGCCATCGGTATGGGCGGCTGCGACCGGATGACTTGGATCGCGGGTATTTTTGTCGGCGCGTAGGTCGCACGGACAACGGGTATTGGCGACCACACGGCGTTCGCCAGCCGCGTCAATCTCTGCGAGACGTCCGTTTCCATCGCGTCATCCGAATTGTCCGCTATGATTTCCGCGGCGGTAGCGGACGACACGTCTGCCACCGCGATTTCCGCCGGTGACTGGCTCGAGGCTACGACCGGTTCCATCGACGAGATTTCAGCGATCCGCGAGTTGCAGTCACACTCGACAGCTTCTGCAGGCTGTCTGGATTGAGGAGGTAAAACATTTCCGTATGTCTGTGTCAATTCAATTAGTGTTTGTATTTCCCGATCAATGGTACCCATGAGTGCATCAGATATTTGTTTGGCCAAATCTAATCCGACCGAGTTCGTCACGAGCGTAAAACATAACAGGACAAAATTAACCAATGATGATTTGACCATGGTTCGTGATTCTATACTGTAAATTATATTCGTATTCCGTAATTGGGTTCTTCACCGCGCAGAAAACAAACTGAGAACTATATTGTACGAAACAATTAGGTAATAATAATAATATACTATTTCAAGTCCCATAGAAACACTGTGATGTTATATAATATTGTAAAATAATTGCAGTACCTAGGTTCTTATGAAATATACATTTTTAAAAATATTTTTTCGATCATATACCTTTTTTGTGGCAGCATACACGATAAAAATGCCAATGCGTTAGTTGCGTTGTATCGTTACAAATACGTGTCGATTTTTTAATACGTGAGTACGTGACTTTACAATACGGATCCGTACCCTTAGTCGGTGACAAATATTAATTATATTAAGGGCTCCCGTTTTCTGCTCGCGACAATCTGACCTTTTATTTATTTATTAATCTATTATAATATGTGTATGCTTGTTTGTTACAGTGATATGTCAGCATATATTATTACAATATGTCAATATCGATGTTTAAATTAAGTAGTTATAACTAATAAAAAAAAAACAAATCAAAAGTCGACACTAGATTGAAGTCAATACTATTATAATTACTGATTAACGTCGAGCTTTTATTATTTCATATTTGACATTAGTAAGATTGTTTAAAAGTTGAAAAAAAATTAAGAAATTCTAATGCATTTTATTCCTTAGAAAATAGTTGTCCTTTCATGTTTAATTGGTTACGGAGTAAGTAATTTTTTTATTTTCTCAGTGTAGGTTTTCTAAACACAAGTATAAACTAGCTACAGAACTTTTCAATAAATTAAGACAAACATATTGTATATAATAACATGTCCATCTATATGCATTATAAATGGTTTTATTAAATTTATCCTGATTGATAGAGAATTAATGTAGATCTTTCACTATCGCTCGCAATTTTGACAGTTATTTTGTTTCGTAATTTAAGTGAACACCGACAATGAATTTTGAACGATTCACATTTTTAAGAGGTAATAAAAGCAGGGATTTGTTGGTTCACGACAAACGATAATTTTTTTTGTTAATATTGGGTTGTCAATACCTTATTGTTTGACTTGTTTATAATATTATCAAAAAATATTTAAACCAATTTTTATTTTTTAGCAAATTAACTCAAAATACATTTTATATTGCTATTATCACTTTCTGTTTTGTTCAATAACAATATTGGTTGAAATTCAGATATTTTAAAACGCTATTTCTTAAATTAATAAATATTTAATAGCCATCTATATTCTATACCGATGGCCCATGCCTTCCGATCGCAACCGCCCATACCGGTAGCCCTTGCCGTCCGATCGCAGCCATCCATACCGATGGCCCATGCCTTCCGATCGCTGCCGCCCATACCAGTAGCCCGTGCCGTCCGATCACAGCCGCCCATACCGGTAGCCCATGACTTCCGACGCAGCCGCCCATACCGGTAGCCAGTGCCGTCCAATCGAAGCCATCCATACCGATGGCCCGTGACAGTGGCGACGTGAACTTTTTTTCCTTTAAATAGCAATTACCTTAAATAAGTACCCACTCAACAATATTTTCTCACATTTTAAATGATTTCTCAATAATATAATGTTAGGCACGCCTAATATTTATTTAGATATATGGGTGTTTCGTTGAATGTACTATAAAAAAAATAAAGAAAAGAAAAGAAATATATTGGCAAAAATATTTTTACCAAGAGTAGAGTATAGGTGATACTAATAACAACAAAAAACTTTGTAGAAAATACGATTCAAATTATAGTATTAACAGATAAATTAATTTAATTTAATAAATGTCTATGGTTTATTTAACATTATTTATGTTGGTATCAACATATTTTATTGTTGAATAATTTCATCAATACATATTAACAACATGGCTCATGTAGATTTAACAAAGTATTTGTTGTATTAATCGGGAGAATTGTTAGTTTTATTCTTATTGTAGATTTAACAATGTTTATGGTGTAGAAATGACAATTTCTTTGTCAACTCAGGAGTAACAAAGATATTAAATTGACCTGTTTTCATTATTTTTACCTACTTATTTTTTTCAGTGTAATATATTTATTATTTGTATAAACAAATTAGAAATGTAAAATTTTCTAATAAAATAAATCAATAAGTTAAATATTATCTTTTAAATTTATTCAAATAATATTGATGAAGTATATTATAAACTATTAACAAAATAATATTTAATATAATTAACATAAATATTAAAATATATGTATTATATGTAGGATCCTTCTACCACAATATTTATAAAAAATATTACATTAAGTATTATAAGTAATAAATAATAATTAATACAAAATATATACAAGTAATAAGATAATATTTAAAACAAGAATATAATAATAATAATAGTTTTTAAATTGATTCAAATACTGTTGCTTAAGTATACAAAATTATTAACTATTAACAAAATAATATTTAATATAAGGAACATAAATATTAAAATATAATATGTATTATATGTAAGAGCCTTCTACCACAATAGTTAAAAAAAATATTACATAAAATATTATACGTAATAAATAATAATTAATACAAAATATATACAAGTAATAAAACAAGAATAAAATAATAACAATTAAAAAAGATATAGAAATATGTAAAAACAGTACTTGAAATATATTTTATTTATTTAGTTCTGAAATAATTAGACTTAGAATTGGATGAGATTGGTCTGACTTAATATGGATATTATAAAAAATTGTTTGTATAAACAACCATAAAATATAAGATTCAACAGGGTATAACAAATTAAATGTATGAAACAATTTAAAAACTACATCCACTGCTCTCTGGATAGTTAAAACTTTGTACTTTATATCATCAAAGTATACAATAATATCTTTTGGTTCTAGTAATTGACCAATTACAACAATGAATGGTTGTATTGGGATACCTAAACCTGTGAAAAAATAGCAAACAAATTAAATTAAATTAACTATTTTTAATAACTTTTTAATAAGACACCTTATCTATTTACTTTAACTAATATCATTGATTATACATATTTACTAAATATAATCAATGTTAATACCAAAAAACAAACCTTTTTTTTAGCTATGACATCTTCAAACTGCGAAACTGTATCAACATTAATTAAAAACGATTGCTGTGAATCTCGAATTGAGTACTTTATGGTGGATTTTTGTCCTTTATCATTACGGGTTGATTTTTTTGCGATAGGAATAAATACTGCATGTAAAAGATGAAAAATACATGCAGCACGGCCATTTGAAAAATAATAAATAATTTTTAACATGTAGTATTTAATACTTATAGATAACCCTTACTTTTTAGTGGATTCTTTTCTAGAACTTCTTCAAGCAGTTTTAAACTTTGGGAATCTTTAATTTTTAATTTTAACAAATCTATAAGTTTAAATGATACATCTGAATAAATTGACATTAAGTTAGATGAATTTGGATACAGCATATTAAAATCAATATCAATCTAGAATAACAAAATAAAAATGTATATTATTAAATAATTAAAATATCTCTGTCCACTTTTCAATAATACTTACTAATTTATAACCAGCTGGAAGCTTATAGCTTGTCCAGTATTTTAATGTATCAGTGGTACTTTCACTATTTCTTAAATAATTTAATCTATATTTCACAGTTGCTCTCCAGATAATTTCAATTTCATTAAATGAGCAATTATCGTGTTTTAAACTATTTAAGTATTCATCAATATCAGTTTTTGAATCTATAAAAAAAAAAATAAACATACAGATATTATTTATTGTACTTACAGGATATTATTAGTTAGAAAAGTAAAAACAAATTTAATGCAACAAAATATTTACCAAAGTTTTTCAACTGACAAACATTACTATTTCATCATATTTTGAAAGTTTATGTTTCTTTGTTGCTTCGATTAGTCCACCATTCTTTAAATTTCTTATTACATTGTGATAATTTGCATATAATTTTCCTTTTGGTGCTTTTTTTCCATCACGCATAAAGTAATAATCCTAATAAAAATCATTTTTATCATTGTTTGCTAATTTACAAAATTTAATTATCACATTTAAGACAGGACTCGTTTCTATAATCTTTCACATATCAACTGATTTAATAATAGCTGCCAAAAATAAATTATTAAGCTTTGAATTGTTTTCTAATAATGGAAACGAATAATACACAGCACTAACAGCTTTAAATGTAGAATGAGATCCTAGCGGGTTGTTAATTTCAAGATCATCTATGAATAAAAAACATGGAAACACTATTTTATCAGAAAAATTCACTAATTTGGTTTTCCATAAATCACCTTGTATAAAAATTTTTAAAGAGTTAGATGAATTTAAATTATTTAAACGATCAAGTGATTAGCTGAAAATTATTTCCATGTTCAAAACATTTTTAAATTGGAATTTCATGGGCATTAATAGACCTTTTGTAACATGTTCATAATATATAACTTCTCCTTTATCATATACAGAAATTATTTCTCGATTTATAATTATCTGATTTAAATGATTAATGTACTGCTCTTCCATGAACCAGTTCATTAAACGGTATTCAGTACTACAGATGTGTTTGATATATCTAATGACAATTTTTTAAATGATGATAGTGGGTCATTAATGTTTTCCTTCACGAAACTGTCCAATAGCTCAGCTATAGGTTGAGTAATGAGTTCTACAATGCTTTTTTGAATATTCAAAACATCTTGAAACGTGATGTTATTCTTTACATGTAAACCGAGAACAAATTGTACAGCAGATTTATGGAGATCAGAAATTGCTGATTGATAATTAAAACTATTAAAAGTATCATTTTGTACAAATATTGAGGGTATATCAGATGTGGTACTAAGAGTATCAATACTTGTATTGTTAATTATAGGGTTTACAGGGTTTTGGGTAGGTAGAGAATCATTTGATGTTAACTTAATATGTTCGTTTTTAACATGCCTTTTAAATGAACTCAAGCTCTGAAATTACTGAAAGCATGACTCTTCACAACAATCATAAGAACTATCAGGGCCAAACGAATGAAATACTTTGAAATGGATAACTAATGACTGTAATTGTCTACATTCAGTTTTACATATTATGTAATAAATCATTATCAAAACTAAACTAAAATGCCTACATAAAAAAATTGTTCAAAAAATCTGTTTAATTTCTTTTACTGTACTTTTCTGGATTTACTAAATAATTAATTTATTAGATTATTTTATTAACGATAGCCAAAAAATAACGATCTTAAACTTCGGAAGTTAAAATAACTTAACTACACAAGTACTCAGCTATATTTAATATTTTAATGTAACATAATATTAATAATTAATACATACCTTCTATCTTCTAAGATGATACAACGCGGGAACGTATATAAAATATTAAAATCATTAAAATCGTAGACAAAACAGAGTTGACGATTAGCGGACGATAACGTGCTTAGCGTATGGAAAATGCCAAATGTGAAATGAAATCGTTATGTAAATGTAATTGTAATATTATGTTCTTATGTAGTTTTGTCTGCAGTCTGCAGGATGGGTCTTTGTGGCGGAGCGGTGGGAATGTAACGTATCTGCTTGGATATCATAATGGAAATACCCCAATAATATACAAAAACAATTTTAATCATATAATGTATTTTTTGTACATTTAAATTGAATATTTGATGAAATGACTTTATTGTTATTATTATTTTTATGAAATGATTTGTTTTTTCAATCATAGGCCATAGCGGTTAATTTTAGAACAATATTTATAGTAATTGATTAATGAAGTATAATTTGTTATAATTTATTACAATTTGTACAAATAACAAACATTTAGATTGTTAATTTAATAAATTATTGATGGAGTATACAATTAGTTCGTTAATTGTAAATTGTATAACTTAATTGTTATTTCAACACTATTCTTACAGAATAAACAAAATAGATGTTCGTTATTTAATTACAAAATTGATTTGTTCATTTTACCTAAGATATTTTTTTCAGTTCTTGGGGTTATATGTACAGTTTTCGGAGTACCGAATGAAATCTTATTATATCCAGTTTGCAGAATAACTACCAGTTTCACGCCTTTGCTCGGCGTCCGCAGCGCCAGCAATATCGGGAGTTAATTTCGGGAGTGACTACTGCCACGCTTCTTTTTCTGTCAACCGGAAAAGTCGTAACCCGTGGATTTTTGACGTCTTGTCGACGGAATCGACCGTCACGCCGGGCATCTGACACCGTCGGAATCCGTAATGGTAGACGTGTCCACGGTCAACGTAAATCTGACGGTAAAACTTAAAAATAAAATGTCTGTTTTGAGAAGTCGGTACACACAACCGATTATTCATCGATGAGATTTCGGCGATCCACCGCTATTCTCGAGAGCTCCTGTGCCGGTGGGCCGTGGGCGGTGTTATTGCCGACCACATGGACGTCGAGTTTTCGCACTCCTCGGGCTATCTGGAATGAGGAGACAAAACATTGCCGTATTTCTGTGCCAAATATATTACTGTTGTCTGTTTGTATTTCCTTGTCAATGGCCATGAGTACTTCGGATATTTGTTTGGTCAAATCTAATGCGACCGTATCTGTCACGAGCGTTC
Organism: Rhopalosiphum padi; assembly: GCF_020882245.1. Taxonomy (NCBI): domain Eukaryota; kingdom Metazoa; phylum Arthropoda; class Insecta; order Hemiptera; family Aphididae; genus Rhopalosiphum; species Rhopalosiphum padi. The sequence goes on from NC_083598.1 coordinate 78,259,382, forward strand.
AACACAACAAGACAAAATTAACCAATAAGGAGAGTTGACTATGGTTCGAGATTCTAAGTATACTATAGTCTATGCATATAAATGTATAATTATTCTAATTGCTAAAGGGTTAATACCCGTTTATTATACATAATACGTCGTTAGAACTTTTCTCAAATCGACCCATTGAAATATCTGCAATTCAAACTGATTGTACCTACGAAGTTCACTGCTGAAGGTATTCACTAGTTGTTTTATAAAAATCCGAAGCAATTGATTTCACGTATCTAGTCTTCTTGATCTTGAACCTCCTTTTTTTTCGCAAGTCATTTTGGTAATTTTTTTTTGATGCTGATATCACAGCAATTATATAATATTATATAAGTCGTGACAATATAGTTATTATTTTCATATTTTAATATTGTATCGTTATCTATACAGATGCCATTCACGGGAATCCTGGAAAAAAAGAACAATTTTTAAAAATATTAAATATATTAATTGAATATGAAAATTAAAAATGATCACTTACCTACTATATACGCACACATTTACATTACCCGTATGCACATACGTAGAAATTATCTACATTGAACTCCTTAAAAACAGACGGTAGGTATCTAATTTGCTCAAATATAATATATTTAAAAATATAAAAAATGTATCTTTCATTCTTTTTCTTTATATTTTATATCGAGGTAGTATATTCATAAACGATAAACCTAATATATTTTTACATAATATTAAATACAATATATTAATTTAGTAATAAGTATAATATAGATTATAGACTATAGAGTAAAATACATTTTTATAACAACAATGTACATTTTAATATAATTATTTTAGAGTTTTTTTATGACCAATTGAACCAATTTTACCGACAACATGCAAAATGTTTTTATATTATATATTTATTTATTACGCTTGTAAAATTATAATATGATACTTTCATTAATTGATAAATACGTAATTAATAATAATAATTTGATACCTATCTACAAATTTTTTGAGGGGATAATTATTTTAATACAATTTTTATGTGTGTACATGTGGGTCGTATAAATGTGTGTAAGTAATCATTTTTTAATTTTCATAATCAATTAATATATTTAACATTTTTAAAAATTGTTCTTTTTTCCTTGGTCTTTTTTACCGATTATCCAAATGATCATTACCGTCAAACGACAAAACACACACCACACACGCACATAAAATAAATAAGATATAATAGAAATGATACTTCGTCAACAAAAATTGTTTTTCGTTATTTTTTTTATTCATCATTTGAAAACGGGACGTATGGCCTCCTTATTGTTAATACAGTAAGTTCCGCTTAATGTGAATAATGTGATCACATTGGTTCAGATCATTTTGATTCTATTAACCGGTTGATTCCATAAAACATTTTTTTTTTATTGATGAGTTTTTTAAGTGTATTTTTAAAGTTTAAAATTAGATTAAAACAAAATAAAGTAAAAAAAACTATATATTTTTTATTGTACTTGAGAAACTATACTAATTTCATTTTCATATTAGCCTGAAATTAAAATCCCTATTCAGTTAATATAATATATACATGATTTTTAATTATTTATAAATAAATAAATAATAATGTATATTGTACCTACTACCTATAACTTTTGGAACAACTGAAAAGTATCGTTTTCAACATTTTGAATAGCTCCTTTTAACATTTTCAAAATAATATTCTTGTTTCTTTTTAGTGAACGTTTGAAATACCATTAAAACGATAAAATATTCTTAAAAATGATTCAATTATCCGGTACTTAGTGATTCTAATAAAAGATTAATTTAACATTAGTAACCAGTACTTGACCTGGAAAAAAAGTAGTAGAGGTACTCTATAGCTACTTTAAAAAAGTAGCGTCCCTATCATTTTAATATAACTCACATAACCATGAGGGTTCACTCTAGGAAGAAGGGGTACGCTATTGTATTCAAAAAATTAGTCAAGGTACTCGTCCACCTGTGTCCCCCCCCCCCACAAATCAAGCACTGTTAGTAACATATAAACAGTTGATTCACTTGATTCTATAAACCAGTGATCACATTAAGCGGAACTCACTGACTGTAATATAAAATGTTTGTGTATATCAGTGTTTAGACATAGGTACCTACGGTATACCTACTAATATAATGTTTTTGGGTTCTTTGGTCACAGCGGATACAAAACTCGAAAGCGGGACATATGGTCACGTTATCGATGAACAGATTATGGACGGCCGAAAAAACACAGCTTCAAGTGTCAGTTTTAAAAGCAGTGGTGTTTACAAAAGTTAACTTTAAAATGTCTTGTCCAGAATTTTACTCATTCCTGAAGTCATCACCAAACTTATTAAAAGCAAATTAGTTCAAACAAAAAATATACTAGTATTTAATTTTGTAATTATTAAATGAAAACATTTTGTTTATAATAAAAATAAGTTACTTACCTAATAAGTGTAATAAATTTATTTAATTGTTTGTCCTTTAAAAACAATATACTACATAACTTTATTCATAATATTATTGAATTAAAAATATTTGTTTATAACAAACAGTTATGATCTTTTTTTTTTCTCATTTTGGCTAAAAAAATATGTCACTTTAATAATACTATACAAAATAACAAAAAAAAAAAAAAATACAAATACAACATATATAAATGAAAAAATGTATAAATAAATTAGCGTATAATTTGTATTATTTTTTTTTGATTTGACTAATTTTTTAAAGTTTGATAGAAATTGTATAATACCAATTCTCAGCAAAGAATGTGTATCAGTGAAATGAATCTTTTCTGAACACAGCATAATACACTAAGATAAATAGAATCATAATATTATCAAGTACAAAAATATGAAACATCAATTTTATTTTTTCAATATCAGAACTACAAAAAAAGTCAATCAAGTTTGAAAAACACAAAAATAATAGATTTTGAAACAATAAAAACATTTTTCGAATTAGTGATATCAAAAAAATAAAATGACATTTCACAGATTACGTTCTCAACTATATTTTATATTAGTTTTGAGTGTTAACTATCACTGCAGTCTGAGTGATACTAATCCACGCAACACAGTTTTTGCTATATTTTTACATTTGTAAGACGAAGATAACACAATATGCGGGTTTATTATTCTTTTAAAGACCTCAGCCTGTTTTTAAAAAAACTGTGTTATAATATAATATTAATAAGGTATTATACAAACTAATTTTTTTGATTTTTAAAAAGGTTCTAAGTTAAAAAAATTTAACAAAACTAATATATTTTATTTTCATATTTCTATAAAAATAATAAAATTATAAAATTATTAATCAAGAAAAAAATTTCATTAGTCAAAATTACCAGTAGACAGTTGAATAATATAATTAAATAGAAGGGCTAAATTTCTAAACATTTATTTTTTTTATAAAGTAATTATAATTGACTTTTAGCCCACCAAAAAAATTTAATTTTCAAGTCGTTCAAAATACACTATTAATTCACAATGTGGTGTTTGTGGAAACATATCAACAGGAACAGCTTTCACTGGTACAAATGGAGCACCTTGTTTGGTTTTAGATTCAGCCATAGACAATGATAAAAAGTTTTGCATAGCACCTTTAGGGTTACACGACATATATACTAATCGTTTCAAATGTGTCATCCTTCGTAGAAGCAAAATTGCTTTGTTATCTATAATGCATTAAGTTGAATGAGTAATTTAATAGTTTGTTATCAACAAAATATGAAGCTAGTGGCTTGCTTACGTAATCCTGCTCTGGGTGGATCAACTATTGCAACTACATCATTAGCGTTCTCTGGGTTCTGAAATTCACGTTTATTCATTACTTCTTCAGCTTTTCCAGCAAAGAATATTGCATTTGTGATACCATTTTCAGTGGCATTTAATTTTGCCATATTAACTGCTTCTTCTTGAATTTCTACACCAATTACTTGAGCACAATCCTTAAAAAATTAAAAATGATATATGTTTAATTTGGTTAATATTTTAATAAATTCTTATTTATTCAACTGTATAATATAAGAAACACGAGTAAAAATTTTATATTACCTTAGCTATAGATAGACCTATTGTACCAGAACCACAACAAACATCTAAAACTGTAGTTTGTAAATTAATAGAAGCTAGATCTTTAGCAGCATCAAACAATATTTCAGAAGCAGCTGTGTTAATTTGAAAAAACGATTCAGGTGAAATTCTCAACTTAAGACCTTTCACTTCTTCGATGATATATCCTTGTCCATGTAACAATTCTAAGGGAAATGAATTTCCTTCCCCAGCACTAAAAAATATTTCATAATAAATTATAAAAATGATCTTAAATTATAAATATTATGTTGTAAATCAGAGATATTTCTCTAAAATATTTAGAATGAGCTGATTAAAATTTAAATATTATATTTATAATTAATTTTTAGCTTGAAAGGTATAACAGTACTTTTAGAAAGGAGTTATTTCTAATGTTAACTTATGAATTTGAGTCAGAAGTAAATACTTATTTCTTACGCTCTTTTTTTTGCCTTTTGGAAGTAAAGAGAATCCACTTTACAATCTATTCCAGCCCCTTCAGTAAAATAATTGAGGATTAATTGTTTTAAAGAGTTTATGGCAGAGTCCTCCATGTTTTCTGTGTGAACTACACAAATTAACATCAATTGTCCAGTTTTTAGACTCAGTCTTACAGTTAACTGACGCCAATGACCTGTATAATTTTCAGGATCAAATACAGGAACTTTAGAAGATCTGACTAAATCTTGAAAACACTAAATAATAAAAGTATTAAAAATTTGACCTTATTCCTATGTCTACTAAATAAAAATGAAAAATAAAAGAAGACAATTAAGATAAAAACTTACTTTAACAACATTTTTCATACGTTGAGGTACATTTAAAATATTATCAATAGGAGCAACACTAGTTTTTCCCTGGTTATATGCACCAACGCGAAAACCAACAATTGGTTCTTTATTTTCTACATCCATACCTAAAATGACAATATATTATATATAAATATTATTAAATAAATGATAATACAAAAATGGTTAATATTCACTATTTATAAAATTTATAGAATAGATAATATATTGCCAGTATTTAAACCAATTTAAAAAAAAACTGTTAAACATCAAAATGATTTAAGAGCATAGTTGAAAATTACTATTAATTAATAATTTAAACATGTTTTTATGTCAATTTTCTTGAACTAATTTATTTAAAAATAACTATTAAACATTTTTTTACTAGACGTTAATTATATTTATATAATTAATATATATTTTGTTGCATAGACTTGGGATACAAATCATTTTTGATATCATAATACAAATGTAGTTCAGAACACAGGACCAGAGAACTTGTACATCTATGTCAACATTAAGAGGATGCTCATGTTATACCTCTAAATATTGCTTTGTCTTACAGACACATAATATAGAAATCCATTTAACTCTGTTATGTTTCATATTAGTGTGAATTGACCAAAACGTCCAAAACAAACAATGCTCATAATTCACTTAAAAATAAAATATAAAATAAACCTATGCAATTTACTAGTGAATATTATTTATTTTTTTATTTGATTACAAATCAATTAACTTTTATATTAAACATAAAAGAATTAAATAGATTATTGAGAACGTACAATTTTCTGTTATGTACTCGGAAGACAGAGAAAACACGCCATGTACTCTTAATACAAAATATCGGTATGTTTTTTTATTCAGTTTTAAAACAATAAACAATCATTATTAAAAACTTTATAGTTTAGTTTAACAGTTGTTTGTCTTAATTTATTCTACACTTTTTTAGAGTTCTTAATTTTATCTAGAAAAACTACAAAGAAAATCAAAAATTACTTTCTCAATGAATCAACTACATATTACATAGAATATTTAATTATTAATAGGACAATATATAGTTAACTATTATTCTTATCTAATAAAAAAAATAAAACAACTAATTTATATTTATTACTTAACTCAAAATATTAATTTCCTAGTTAAATATTATTTTAATATTATTAATAATTAATAATAATATTATTTGGAACTGAAACACATAATTATATTACATTTATGGTTAGTCTTATTTATATAAATATATTTGACTAAAATCTTATTTTATAGTATACCAAATACTTTACCTATAGTAAATTCACATTTATTTCTATAACCAACACATTTCTCTGAATCATTTTTAAGACTTTGTATTTCCAAAAGTTCACATGGAAGACCATTATTTACATTTTGCTGTTTTTTTAACCAATCAAGTATACCTTGACCACACTTAATTCGTTTCAACCGTCTACTATAATCCATAAGAACATTTTTAATTGAATTAGTTTTTTGGATTAACTGAAACCAATAAAAATATATTAGATTATATTGATAAAGTTATACAAAATTAAGAAATATAATTAAACTTATCCTTTTTAATTTTTACTCTAATAATTAACAAACAAAATTATTTAAAACAAATGAATGATTTTGTTAAAAAATCAACAATTATATCATTTTTTTTTTTACAAATTTATATTTTATAACATTAAATTCGTTATTTTTCAAATTAAATGTAGGTACATTATCATCACTTACTTGCTCTTCATAAGATATGTTATATAAAGGTGTCACAGAACTTATCATCTGTTGTTCTGCGCCAATATTATCCAATTTAATTTTCTTTACCTCTGAACAATCATCAAATTGTTCATTGCGTTTTTTTACTAATGGATCAGGTACAGCTTTGGCATTCTAAAATGTTTTAAAATTAATAAAAATAAATTAAAAATTACGCTTGTATAGAATACTTACACTAGCATCTAATTTTGTGTTTTTCCAATTATATCCATTTAAAACACTCAGAGCTGAATTTTTGTCTTCTTCAGAACGAAAACACATATAGAGCCACTTTCCATTACGGTTAGGGGTTTTAACTTTGGAGCAATTTAATTCCAACTTAACATTGATCAATTTCTTGAACTCCTGAAAATGTTTTAAAAATAAAATACATTTTTATATTCAAATTTTGATCTTTAATATTCATATTTCATGAATTAGGTTTTATAGTATTTACGGCAATTCCATAATGTTTTGGAAGGTTTCTTATTTCTATTTTGTACTTTTCAGAAGTAAAATCATCCCGATCTAAATAAGCAAAAGGATCTTCTTTTACGACTGATTCAGATTTATTTTCTTTTTCTTCTGGATCTATTTCTCTGTCTTTATCCTCAGATTTTATTTGAATTTCTTCGGTTCCCAATTCTGAAAGACATTCTTTTTTAACTAATTCTAGTTCATTCCTGTTTTCTTCACATTTTATTTGAATTTCTTTACCTACTGATTCCGTTTGATTTTCTTTTTTTACCGGTAAGACTTCATTTACTTTTTCCTCAGATTGTATTTGAATTTCCTTGGTCTCTGAATCTAAATGATTATCAACATGCACTTCCATTGTGTTAATAGTAAATTATATTTTATAAAAATGTAATGAGTGCCAAATTTTCGAAATTAATACAAATATCAATTAGGTTTTAAACTTTTAAAAATCGAATTCTATTTAAATATTGAAATATTTAATTTAATAAATTCAAATTGAAATTTTATAACCAAACATTAAAAATTATCGTTATCACTATAAATTAAATTGATAATAATTCACGTGTTTTTGTTGTGATCTGTATGTTTATAGCACAGACTTCTATATCTATATTACACTAGATAAGGAACAACTATATTATAAATTATATTCAAGGTATATAATATATCCACCTTGTCTATATTATTTATATTGCTATTGCCTATTATAGTGAAGCCTTTCGTGTATGTGATTGTGATTGCTATCATTTGAGTTTTGAGTTGAATTGGTTTTTTTTTTGTGCCTGTTTTAATTTTGTACACTATTTATTTTTATTTATTTGTTTCTTTTTGTTTTTTGAAATTTGTTTTTTCGAAATGTCGTTTCGTCCCGATGAACAATTTGAACCCCAAGCAAAAAACACAATATACAGCGTGTATAAATTTTTTAAAGACCTATCCACGCACGAAGATAAGCCGGCATTGGCAGCTTATTGTCGACAATCTCAGGAGAGGACGGCTGAGACTTGTGGGGTAAGTCTGAAAACTGTAAAGCAAATATGTAATGAAAATAAAATTACTGAAAATCAAGCAAAAGCGTTAAATCCGGGAAGTTCCAATAACCTTAAATTTCAATCACCAACAAATAATCACAATCGCGAGAAATTCGTCACTGAATTGGTCGATTTTGACAATGAAATGGTCAGAAGAGTTGTTCATGACTTTTATGACAAGGGCGAATTTCCAACGAGTTCTAAAATATTAGCGGCATTGCGCGAAATAGTAAATTACCAGGGGTCGAAATCGTCGTTGAAAATAATTTTAAAAACAACTAAATTTTAAGTACAAAAAATGCTACGACGGTCGCAAATTTTTAATGGAACGATTGGATACCGCAGCTGCGCGCGATAAATTTCTTAGAAAAATGAACGAATTTCGTGGGAACGGTGATACCGGCCCGGTAGTCTACATAGGCGAAACGTGTGTTAATCTAAATTATACTGCAAGTGGCTGTAAGAGAAGTTTAAAAGTATCTTCGGGCAAAGACAGTCGCCTCATCGTTTGCCACGCCGGATCTCCTTCATTTGGATTCATCAAAGAATCAAAACTTATTTTTCGATGCGATTCCAGTAATAAAGATTGTTGTACTCAAATAAATGCGACAATTTTTGAAGATTGGTTTTCGCAAATGTTACATCACTTAGAAGAGCCGAGTATTATTGTGATGAATAACGTATCGCATCATTCTTCGTTAGTCAAGAACTATCCGAAAATCAATAGTAAAAAAACAGATGTTCAACAGTGGTTACGAGAGAAAAATGTAGAATTTTCTCCTCTAGAATCGCTTGCCGAGTTACGGGAAAAAATGAAAAGCACAATACCGCGCGGAAAAAAGTATAAACTTGATGAACTAACATTCCAAATGGGTCACGAAGTAGTAAGGCTTCCCCCTACCACTGTAAGTACAATCCAACAGAACTCATTTTGGCACAAGTTAAAAGCAAAGTGGCCGAAAAAAAATCGTACTTTCAAAATTGGGGATGTCGAAGCACTTGTGCATAAAGAAATCGATGCAGTAACTCTGGACTATTGGGCCAAACATGGAGAAGATTGCGTTAAAATTCAGGAGGAAGATTTCCTTAGAGCGGGATTAAGGGATGAAATATTAAAACCAATAATATTGACCTTTAATTCAGATGAAAGCAGTTCAAGCGAAGACGAAGACGACGATGAGAATTGAGTACTACTAAATTATTTCATTCGGAAAAATATGTTTTTTTTTTTTGTAAATATTTTAATAACAGTTGTAAGTTTTATAAGTTTTATTAATTATTTAGTTTTTGAATGTTCCTGCATGTACCTATAATTGCGTAAAAAAATCAAAATATTCGTATTATTCATTTAATTTTAAATAATAAATAAATAATGAAATTAAATTACAGAAATATTTAGTATTTTAGTGTTTAGTCTTTGTAACGACTTCGAACTCGCGCGCTTTTTGAATTATTTTACGCAGGAAAGTTGTCATAGAAGCCCTATGGGAAATCTGCCACCGGGTGCGTGGCGGTCACCCGCTATAGTTTATAATCTAAGACCGTGGTTTCGCTGTACCACAGAACAATAATAATAATAATAATATTATCCGTTGTACAACATTACATTATTGTTATCACTATAAATTAAAATTGATAACAATTCACGTGTTTTTGTTGCTCAAGAAAAAGACAAGTCCGTGCTTACTATTGTAACTCTATAGTGCTATAAATTTCAATGCACGATTTGAGATAATCATAATCGTGATGACTTATTGATATCTTTAAAAATCTGAAAAATTCAAGTGTTTAATTTTTACTACAAAAATAACATTTTATTAAAAAGTTAATAATTATTAGTGTTGGTTGTTCTATTCATTATGCCACAAGGGAAATTCAAAAATAAATCACAAGTTTCTTTTTCAAAGAAAAAGAAGAACGAACCAAATAAAAGTAGAAAAGGTAATTTTTTTTCTTAACTATTTCATTAATAATTATTATTATTCTACATATTATATTTTTGTGTACTAAGTTGTATTCCTTTATAATTGTATGCATTTTACTGTATAGCATGTCCAATGCCTTCAAAAAAACACAAATATGAAGAAGGTCAGCGGATTAAACGTATGATAAGTAAAAATGTAAACAAAATGGCTGAAGATGATTTAAGATCATTGGCTATGGATAACAAGAAAGTGTTTCTTTCGAAAAAGAAGAAACAAGTTGCACAAACAGTTAAAGCTCCAGACCCTAAACCTAAACAAATCAAAGTTACCCAAAAATAAATTTCATATATTTTAATATTATTATACAAAATATATAAAAAAATTTGTAAAACACATAATTTAATTTTCATTGTACTATTGAATAATAAAGTACAATATTTAAAATTGATAAAAAATAACGTGTGGTTTTATTCGTTTTTTTATTTTTGATTAACATACCTAGTTTATAGTTAACACTGAGTATTGAATAATTAATAATCTTATAAACACACAAATACACAATAGATATTTTATTTAATATCAAGTTCTAAGAAGTTTAGATATGTTTTGTTTAAGTTATTCATACATTTATAATACAATAACTCAAATCTTGTAAACACAACACACTCTTCATAAATATATTAATATTAATATTAATCAACAAATTTTGAATATGGCATAATAATGTATTAAATAGATGGACTAGTGCTAATATAAACATTTGATAAACATTTCAAGGTAACTACAAATATTTACTTTTGAGTTAGACTAAAAAAAAAAAAATTTGTCAAATCATAATTTATACTATTTTATCCACACATCTGTAATCAATTATATAATATAATAATTTGACTTAAATATTATGATTTCTATTATATCTATTTTATCCAATACATGGGTATTTTATTTTGTTATTAAGGGGATTGGAAGCGGTGACTCTGTCTTTGTCTAATACACGTGGAACATAGATATACGCCTGACAAAAATTAAGGTACTTCTAGTTATTCGATTTAAAATATGTAAAGATGTTTTAATTGGTATACAAGTTTACTTTGCATCGGTCGAAGCACTTTTTCGATTGTTTTATTATTTAAAATAAATATTTTAAATTTGTCAATTTTTATTATTAAATATATTAAAAATATGCTTTGACCGATGCAAAGTAAACTTGTATACCAATTCAATCATCTTTACATATTTTAAATCGAACAACTAAAGTATCTTAATTTTTATCAGGCGCGTATAGCTATTTTTCCTATATTCCACGTGTGTAAGACAAAGACAGAAAATCACTGCTTCCAATCCCCTTAATATTAAGGATCAATGACAATGGATCATTAGCCTAGGATAACAATAAATACTATTATATAGTAATATGTACAATACTAGACAAAACATGATGTTTACAGTTTTTATCTAAGTGTATTTGTTTGTATTGGCACAGGTAGGAACAGTATAGTTATATGAGGTGGGGAAAGGGTGGCGTTTGGTCGCCTTTTTTAATTTGTTTAAATGTATAATGATCAAGAACACTTATGAAAATTATTTATTGAAGATGCTCTTATAGTTGTTATGTTTATAAAATAGTACAATTGCAAAAAATATATATATTTAATATATAATTACATTGATGCAAGGGGGCATTTTGTGAAACTAAAAAAAAAAAATTGTTTAAACTTGATCTAAGTATATTTATTGAATTTTTGCTTTCTGTGTGTGCATATTATAGGTAATTGATCTTGCCAGTTAATATACTGCAATTATATCGTGTTATAGTGACAATTCAGGCGTTGGCTGGATTAATTGTCTTTGTTTGAAGTATTCAGTATTGTAATGAATAAAACGAAAAATTGGATCATTCCCTGTAAATAAAAAAAAATTACATAAATTATAGTCATTAAAATATAAAATAAGTACCTATGTTAGTCACTTAAAGATGAGTACTTACATAATATAGCATTTTGAACTTATTTTTAATTATTAAACTGTATTTTTTTTAGTAAATTCCTTTTAATTGCTAATATAATTTTAATTTTTACTTACAATTTTAAAAGTATTATCAGTATTATATACAATTATATAATATTTGATAGATTAATATTATAGGTCTTTTAATTTATGTCGATGAAATATTTTATTTCACAGAATAGATGTATCAACTATTATTGTAAAACAATTATTATTTGTTATTTTTTAAATAAGTAAGAGTGTATAAAACTATAAGATAAAATATAGAAACTTAAAATTAAGTTTAAATTTAAAGTTTTGAATCTATCGTATTTCAGCAGGCGTTAAGAGGCCGTCGTGGTAAAAGTGTTACGTATACAACGCTCAAGAGATGGCGTTGAATTCCATCTCGCCGCCGTCGCGGTAGGCCGTAACCACGCCCATCGTGTACGCGACGGGGTCCGCGTGTTGTAATCGCGGGAGAGGTACATTATTATTTCACGGACGGTCGTGCTGAACGTTTCGCATCAAACGTCATTACAGGCCGTTACGTAAATTGTCGCCCGTGAATTCTATACGGTGCGCTGGCTCGCTACTAGCTCGCAAGTCGCAAACCTATTTTTTAATTAAAGCTCCTGTTTGCTTAAAAACATTAACCAATAAATTAAGCCTACAAATTATTATACACCAGAACTCGATTTATATTTCTAACCCAATTACTTTTTAAAATACATGTGAAATAATAATTTCATTACGATTAAATAGATTTTTTAGCAATAGTGTTGCGTATTTTACGTTGTAACTTATAAGTGACATGAAACAATTTTTGTACGATAATATTTTAATCTCCTAAATAAATATTAGCAACATTTTAAATAGTTTTGATTAATAAATATTGGTGTATTTACTTATTTTAATTTTAAACATATAATACCTACATAAAATAAGTATAAAAAATGTTATAATCAGGGCTGTGAATTTATTGTTTTAAAAATCATAAAAAAATTAATTTCAAAAATGTTATTGACATTTATAGAAAATAACCTAAAAAGTTGGTAACTGAGTATATCAGTACACAACTCAAAACAAATCAAAAATTTTTGAAATTTTTTTCACGTATAGAAAAGGCTAGTATAAACATAAACATTTAGTGAAAATTTCATATGTTTACGATCATTTGTTTTAGACTTACACCAAAAACCAAAATCGATTTTGTCAAAAACCGATTTTGCGTAAAAATTCTCGTTTTTTCTTAATTTTTATTTTGTTTTTTGGGCGCTTTTAAGAACTATATTGGAAAATTAAAATTTTGACCTCCCAAAAAAAAAAAAATATAGGTATATAAAAAAAACACATCATTGTAAAACCAATACATTAAATTCTTGCTCCGCTCAGAATCTAAAATTTTAAAATTTTAAATGTTCGTAATCAACTAGAAACAAGTCAAAATGTTTTGGAAATTTTATCAAGTAATTGATAAATATACATATGGTTTACATTCCAAGTGTCTAAGGTTATTCGTTTTTCAAATCAAGTGAATATATCTAATGTAAAAATTTCAACTTCAAACGCTCATAAAAATGTAATTTGACTTTCCGGTAGAGATTTTTGTTTTTGATAAAACTAAACAAACTTATGAGGAATCTTTTATTAAATTTTCATGAATTTCTAATTCGAAATAATTTTCACATTTTCGTTATTTTTACGTCTTTTGTAAAAAATCGAACTCTAAATGCTAATAAAAAAATAGACACTGTATTTTTAATATTTTTTAACTAATATTCTAACAATATATATAAGGAGCCTTGTATTACATTTGCAAGATTTTTGACCCAACGAATACAATTTTATTGACATTTATAAACAAAAAAACTAAAAAAATTGAAATTTGAAATTGTCCGTAAATAACTCAAAACGAGTCAAAATATTTTAAGAATATTATTATGTATAGAAAATGAGAATATAAACATTTAGTTAAATTTTCAAGTATTTTCAGTTATTCGTTTTTGAATTTCAATAAAATAAGAAAATCGTTACATGAGAAATGATGGAGTGAATATCCAATGTCATAAAAATTTGATTTGAATTTCGAATAGAGATTTTTTTTATAAAAAATTAGACGAACTTACGAGGAATCTTGATTAAATTTTCAAATCATAGATTTAAAAAGAAAAATTTTTAAGAATTTCTAACATAAAATAATTTGCTCATTTTTTTCAATTTTATGTATTTTATATTTTGTAAATTAGAATTTAAATGCTTATAAAAAAAATGTAGCTATGTATTATTAATATTTTTCAACTACTGTTAGAAGCCTTTTATTAAATTTTCAAGCTTTTTTACACAACAAATCAACAAATAACATTTTATTGACATTTATAGAAAAAAAACCTAAAAAGTTGGAAACTGCAGAGTACCTATATATCCGTAAACAGTTCAAAACAAATTAAAATATTTTGAAAATTTTATGGTGTATAGAAAATGATAATACAATATTACAGTGTACTCTCGGTAACTCAAAGTTCACAGGGAAAAAAATAATTGGACTAACTACAAATATATCGAGTTATCAAAATTTTAATGTAGAGGCGTAGCCAGGGGTTTTTTATGGTGGTGGGGCTAAATAATTTTAACTTGAGTTATTGAAATTCAAAAACAACAACAAAACAAAAATATTGAAAATATATTAACGTTGATTTGCCGTTAACATATTTACTATTTTAAATAATTAAAATTTGTAAGACAATTTCCGTATTTAAATTTAAAAAGGGTGGAAAAGCAAGTATCGCTCTGCTGTATAGTAGTGATGGAGAGTAGGTCACTATAATGGATGTGTTAAATTTGAATACAATGACAGGTATCATTATTGTATACGAAATCGATTCTGAATGATGATGGAGATAATTTGTCAGTCTAGGATTATATTATATTATTAGCTATATTTAAATTGTAATATATTGACATATCGTTATTATTTTACGCAATTTCGTAAAATATTTAATTTCATACGCTCGTACATTTTTTTCTACATTGTCGCTGGAGTTTTTTTTTTACAGTGATTTGAAGAAAATAATGTTATAGAGAACCTTGTATTGGGTTTTAGATATAAATCACTTAAACATTATGAATTTTCAACTTAAAAATATCTTGCAAATTTTCGCGATTTTGACATATTTAGTAAACATTTGAACTTTACATGCTTAGCTTATAAACAACAATTATGACTAACAATTTTTGAATTTTTTTTTACTACGCTAAGTGCAACTTATTACAAACCTTGTATTATATCTATTTAAAAAATTTTTTGAAATGCCAAATTTTTTTTATTGGCATTTCAAACAAAAAAACTTAGACATAGGTACATCGAAAATTTCAATTGTCAATAAATAGCTTAAAAAAGTCAAAATATTTAGACTTGGTGAAAATTTCAAGTATTTAAAATGATTTTTTGTGTTATACAGCAAAATAAAAAAATCGATATTTTCGAAAATTGATTATGCTTAAAAATTCCCGTTTTTCCGTTCCTTTTTTAGGTTTTTATTTGACGTTTTTGAAACTACTAGAAATTTTAACTCACCAAAGTATCATTTAGATTCATTTTCCATTTCAAAGAAGGGCTGAAGTTAAAAATTAAAGCATTATTTCTACTCCTTTAAAACGTGATGACATACACGAAAACAAGTTGGTGCATTTGGGAAGGTATAAATTAAAAATTCCTAGTAATTTTCTAAAGAGCAGGGAAAAATAGACATTTTCACGCAAAATCGATTTTTGACAAAATCACAAAATCAATTTTGGTTTATGGTGTAACTCTAAAACAAATGACCGTAGATACAAGGAATTTTAACTGTTTGTTTGTTTTATATTATAGAATTTTCTAAGCACGATAACATTTTTAAAATACTTAAATTATTTTTTAACTATTTACTTTTTAAGTTTCCAATTTTTTTAGTTTTTTTTCTATGAATGTCAATCAAATATTATTTGTTGGGTAATAAAAACTTAAAAATTAAGGACGAGGCGCCTTATATAAATTATAATAATTGAAAAATATTAATAATACATTTTATACATAGTCAGTAATCACATTTTTTTTATAAGCATTTAAAGTTCGAATTTTGACAAAATATAAAATACAAAAAAATGAAGAAAATGTGCAAATTATTTTGTTAAAAATTCATAAAAATTTTTCTTTTTAAATCTAAAATTTAAAAATTTAATACAAGATTCCTCGTAAGTTTGTCTAATTTAAAAAAAAAATTACCTCTACCAGAAACTAAATTAGAATTTTTATGAGTTTTTGAAAAGTTCAAATTTTTACAACATTGGTATATTCACTCGGTTTATTATGTACCTAGCGATTTTCTTATTTTGTTGTAATTAAAAAAACAAATAACTGTATCTAGATATTTTAAATAATTTACATTTTACACTATATGTCTATTTTATCAATTGCTATACTTGATAAATTTTCAAAACATTTTCACTCTTTCTGAGCTCTTTACGGACATTTTCAATTTTTTCAATTTTTTATTCAATAATTATTAATTAATTAGTTATTATTTGTTGGGTCAAGAAGCGTGAAAATTTAATTCAAGGCTCATGTAGATAAATCGTTACAATAGCATTTGAAAAATATTAAAAATAAATGGGTACAATTTTTTTTATAAGCATTTTAAGTTTGAATTTTGAAAAAATTTGTTAAATTTTAAATTATTTTGTAGTTAAAAATATATATTATAATATATCAAGGCTGACTCTCCGTCTTCGAGTTTTTCTTATACAATGATATTATATCATTGAATTCAAATTTAACACAATAATCCAGTAAGTATATAGTGACTCACTTGTAACCTACTGTAAAGCAGATCGACACCCACTTGCCTACCTTTTTTTACTTATACAGTTATACTAATTTAAATTTAAAAAATTTCGTCTTGAATGTCAATACGCTAATTTTATAGAACAATTGTCTATAATTGAAAAAAAAATTGTTTAAATCGTACGTTTTCTAGCTGATTTGTGACAATTTTACGATATAGTATTATGTCGTAGTTCCATTTTGCGTAAAATACGATAGTAAATAAAATTACGAATTATAACATCGAAAAATAAAATAATATTATTTATTGACAAAATTATTATTTTCGTATTGACGTACTTGGCTATTTATAACCAGTGCGCGGCTACGATAAATAACCAGTTTTGACCTATGGCTGCATATGCAAGCGGGGTGGTGGAAGAAGTACTATTTCAGAACGCTGCCGCTGTAATCGCTTTAGCAGCACATGACGACGGCAAATTCGTAATTTTTTTGCCAAAAACATGCTTTCGTACTTCCAATAGTACTCAGGCCTCGTTGATCGTAGAAACATGATTTTGGTATCAAAATAATCACGAGAAGTTGTACTAAATATTCTTGGAACAGATTTTCGATATCTAAATTTGCCGATTTTATATGATTTTTTAAAAAAAAGAAAAATTTTACAAATTTCAAACACATATAAAATTGGAACGAAAAAAAATTTTAAAATTCTGTTCCAAGAATATTTAGTACAACTTCTCGTGATTATTTTGATACCAAAATCATGTTTCTACGATCAACGAGGCCTGAGTACTATTGGAAGTACGAAAGCATGTTTTTCGGTCGATTTTTTTCTACTGGGACGGCCTCTTAAATAGGTAGGAACAGTGAACTTGACACGAATATGTGCACTGTGGTGATTGATTATAAGATGGGTGGATGGATAGAAATATTAAATAAATATAATAAACTTATTCATTTTTGAATAGTTGATTAAGCAGCAGGTGAATCATCCAATACAATAAAAAAGTAAACAATTTATATGGCTATACAATATTATAATATACATACACACTTCTGTAGAACTAGAGTCATCAGAGTCTGTGTCGTCCACATTGATGTTAAAGATGTATTCCATCTGCTGACTAGCCGACGTAATGACGGTAGACAATTCCCTCGAGCTTGTCTAATCGAATCAAAAATATAAAAAAAATATATATATATCAATATATCATACAATAATTATAGGACGAAACGAAAACGTGTGACATTAACTTATATTAATACTTTATTTATTTTTTAGTAATATTAATGGAGGTTTTAATAATACGAAATAATTATTTAAGGTCGTCGGCATATAATAATGATATACCTCGCGAATTGGCAAATTAATATCATTTATAAACAAGTTAAATAAAAGCAGTGCAATACGTGACCTCGAGGGACACTCGAAGTTACATGAAAAGGTTTGAGTAAAAATGTCTGTATTTAACATATTTATTTTCCTATTTTATATAAAAGTGACTAGCCCTGAGTGCATTAGGTTACGAAAATCTAAACAATATATATTTACACAGTGGGGCTAAACAGAATTCAGGGAGGGGAGGCTATATAAAGGAAATAAGTGGGCTGCTTACTGTTCTTTAGGATCGGTTAAAAATGTATGCTGCACCCGACACAAAATCCTGCGCACGCCTATGAGTTACGCACAATGGGATAATTATGTCCATGGTAAGATCTACTATGACGCCAATATCATCGCCTCGGTTGACACTTTCGTCATTATTCCAACTATACGCATAAGGAATCGTTGGATCACAATTCCAAGCGATCACATTTTCCAAATATCCAGCATACTATACGGTTAAATAATGTGTAAAGTATTTTGTGATTTGGTCAAAAAATATATATATATATATATTAATATTGATGATTAGGAAAAAAAAATCATATTTATTATTTATAAACTACTATGATATAAATTAATAACCAAGTTATAGTGACTGTCAAGTAGTAGTTTATACTACTGCATGTACTGTACTTACTTTGTCTACAACGTTCGCTGCGTAAATGGACTCATCGTTCGGAACTTCATCGGAGTTTCAAAGAAGACCTGAAAAATATATTTACTATAATAATATAATGTAAACAGTAAACATCATATCCGTGCATAATAATTACTATTAAACTTATACAGATTATTAGGTCTAATAGCAATTTAAGGGTTTCGTAGCCGTGGGTACCTAATAAATAATAATTATTATATGGGCGTACTCAAATATAATATAATTGTAATTTGTCATCCGTATAGATTCGGTATGTATTGCAATGGATCAATATCATTAATTACAGCGATAGAAAATGTATATTTAATTGGTTTTTTTCATTTCAAAATTCTACGACATACGCGTTTATCAAATACCAATATTGGGAGTATATATACATATACTCGTATTATGTGTTTAGGGCCAACTTATGGTATATACGTATATACTATCTTTAAAAAAATGCAATATGCATATACGGAAAGCTTATTGCAGTGAGCGATGGAACATTGGAACGATTTCGATTTGAATCAACGATCAAGTGCATTCATAGAAAAATAAAAAATAATTTATATATAGCATGTATATTGTATATATAAATATCAATATCATAAATTAAAATATTCAGTAAATTTGTGTGTATCCTATGCAATAACATAATGCAATTATATATTATGTTAACTGCGTTCATGTTGTAGCTATAAAAATATAATATAATACGTAAATAATTTAATATACAAAATCTAAATGACACCAAATACATAATATTTATTATTCAGTATACCTAAGTCCCACACTGATATATTTTATGTTATTTGGAACTTTTTATAATACAGGCAAAACCGGTCCATAGTACCTTTTTTAATTTTGTAGTCAATTAACATCTAACGATGAGTAACTTGTGATGACTTGCTCGCCCAATTTCAAAATATGAAAATCACCCTTTTTCCCACTAAACCCTATTTTGAAATTCAACTTAAGTACCTATTTCAATATGGTACTTGAAATGTCTTTTGGGTATTATTTCAAGAATATTATAGGTAATTGAATTTAGTTTTTGATTAATAGCCAACCGTGTTTGAGATACAATAATTGTTTTTCAAATAAATAAAATTGGGCTAAGAACGATCTATATAGATGCTCCTGATGATGCTCATAATCATAAATTCATAACTATGTATTTTTGGACACATACTAGTTGCGGACAAATTATTTCAGGTCAATATTATAACATAACAATTGCGGACACGCGTTTCGTTGTCATAATACTAATTGCGTACAGAGATTATTTTTAATAAAAACCACGTGAGTTTTCCGTCAATCACACGTAACTTTTTAAGTTTTTCACTATACATTTTTATACAGAAAAATAGAAAATAAACGAACAGAAAGACAACACTACGACAGATATTAAGCAAGCGAGTAAGGTTGTCGATAAAGTGCAGATTAAACATATTTTTTGACAGCCGTTTCAAAAACACCTGCACAATCTTAATGGTGATAAATAATATATATATACATAATGTATATATATTAATCGTTAATATCGAACAGTTCCCAACGTCCACAATCGTTAATATCAAAAATAATAATTGGACATTTATCCGCAATTCGTATCTTATATTTGTGTCCGCAATTCGTATGTTACCTTTTTAGATTTCGTCCGCAACTCCCGTGGTTTTTGTCACTTTGTCCGCAATTCGGAAACACCGGTATTTTTGATTAGTATAATCATAATCTGATAGGGTGGAGAACGTAGTTTTTTCATTTTAGTTTAGAGTATGCCACACCCGCATATGTTGTCGTAGTCTTACAATCGTGTAACATGGAAAATTTTCGTACAGTAGGATTAATTTTGTGTATTGAGCTTAAATATTAGAGTGAAATGACCTATTATTAAACTTAAAGGTGAGAACATTTTCTGTGTCCCCTTTTCGGTTTTTTACGATATTTTAATTCTTAAGTGAATTATGAGCATTTTTAAATTTAAATATTTTACATACTCACAACTATATAGCAAACAGTTCAGTAAACATAATGGTATAATACGTAATACGTATATTATTAGTATAGTATATACGTTTAGCTGAGTTTGTTTCTCGTTAACGATAGGTAAAACTTTATTCGTACATACCTTACGTTGGCACGTTGTATATCTACGTGTGTTTAACGTCGACAATTTGGGTTGGTCGAAATTACGTGTATACAGAACGATTGATATTCGTAGGAAATATTGGATTTTATACCGATTTTACACGGAAAATATACGTTGTAAATATTTGTTTCTATATTCTATACTGATCAGCAATCATATACCTATACGAAAGATACCTATAGCCTATAGGTACGTATAAATTATTTGTAATAAGTTTTACACGAAAAATAAAGGTACATGACGTTTGGTTTGAATCTTTATGTAGGTTATACGATTGATAAGCTTCAAAACTTGATAAGGTTATTAATGATTATCAGTGGCGTGCTCACGTGGGAGAGATCAGGGTGTCATATCCCCCCTTTGGATTTTTTTGTTATGATATATTGTTTACATGAAGAAAAAATTTAGGGTCTGTGACAAGTTAAAAATAAATATCCCCCCTTTCAAATAGCTGAGCACGCCACTGATGTTTATTAAACGTATACTATTTGTGAAATAGGTATTACCTATCCGTCTTTTGACCCAAAAATATATTACAGTTAACTATTCTTAAACTAAGCAATCAAATTGGACTCTGGGAAACTCCACACTTGTGGGCACCTTTCAACTAAAAAAGGTGTTTAATTTTTTGATATACAAAAACTAAGACTAAGACTACAAAGACTAATAAATTAATAATTATGTTATATTAATATATGATATTATATTTCATTATATCATACCATATTAGGACTATTAGGTACTAAAGATTTCTACCTACCTAACTTAGATTTGTATCCCTTGCTTTCTATTTTTCAAATCGTTGTAAAAAATCATTAAAATCGATTACCGATTTTATAGTTCTCCTTACTCTTGAACACAACTGACTAATACTAAATAATAAAAATTATACAGAATGTATACTGCACGTCTGTAGTACATAATTATCACAATATTTAAAATACATCACAAAGCAGATAGGTAATTAGTAATTAGGTTGTTGTGTGGGTGTGTGTGCGTACTTATCGGCGACGAATATACATAAATTGCCCATATATTACGTTAAGGTGTGACGACAATTATCGGTATACCTTTCTTTACTTAATAAAAATAATATGGCTATTCTGCAACAGAGACAAACATAAATACCTACTATACCAGTAACGAGTACAGACGATTATCTCAACTTACAGGTTTATACTGTTTAGAATAGGTAAAATGTATTTCTAAAAATAAATATTAATATTTTCTAAACTAAACATTTATTACTATCCTCATAACTCAACGATTTTCATTTAATCAAAGTTTAACTGTTGACAATTTGTGTTACGTATTCATTGTACCTATAATTGCAGACTATTTTGTTCGTCGTTTTTGAAATTAATAGCTACATATTATGAACATATTTAGAAAGGTATGAACCAAAAAATCAGAATGATTCAAATCCAATCACGATATATTCTTGAAGATTATTCAGCATGAATGTTGTTATACTTATAAATCAAGAAAAAAAAAGATTTAAATTAATTTTCATATGAAAAAACTATACACTTTTTACAAAAATAAAATCGACTCTTAAACGAAAAATGTGTATAATATACGTAAATCTATATTGTCACCTTTGTCTAAAAGTATTGGCGTATAGTTCATGATACTATAAATTGAATAGATATTAATGATATTATTATTATTGATATTAAAACAATAATATAATATATATTAAAGTATTTTCTTGTATAGAAAATTTAAAATGTTTTAATGTTTTTCAATAAAGATACCTATTTAGTATTTAATATTCGTTGTTGATATTAAGATAAGTAAATACAATTATTCATTTACCATTTACCATTATAAAATTGTTGAACCAGTATTATGGTATAGTCATTGTGTCTTGTGTAACATGTGTATTTTTTAAATATACATGTTTTTCTATCACAATTAAGTAAACATAAAAATGAATAATTTACTTAACATATTTTTACCAAAATATCGTTTTTTTTTTTCAAAAACGTTTGTTAGGTCTGGTGTTTTTTGTAAACGTATATCATTGATTTTATAATAGAATTATTCTAAAATCAATGGTATTATTAACGAGTATGTGCAATTATTGTCCATGGTCCAGTTAAGTGGCGCTCTCTATTAATAAAACCATGATAAAAAGTGACATTGCTAAGTACAGGTTTAATAGTATTAATTAAATTATTATTATTTGTTTTAAAAACTCTTCATATTAATATTTTACAAAATTATAATGGTGTTAATTTAAGTAATTTCTAAATTACTTACCATAAACAACAACAAATTTTAAATCAATATTGTATACATTTTATTGAAAATTATATAACATAACCCTTATATTTTATACATACCTAGTAAAGACAGTAGGTAAGTGCACAAAGTACATAATCCATTCAAGAAAAAATAAAATAAAATACAAAAATAAATAATTTTTTATTGCTTAAAACTTTTTAACTTAAATTATAAATATCTTACTTTGATTACACCTCCAGTCCTTGTAATACCTAATTTGAAAATGTGTTAATTTAAACATTTTATTATTTAAACATCTTTAAAACTGATTAAGTGATAAAACTACAATAATTCTAAAATTCAAAGTACCTACGACCTATTATAAGCTACTAAGCTGGTGGCTACTTAAACATGAATATTAAAGAACTAAACTCTGATGAATAACCAAATAGGTAGGATTACAATAAAACATCGACAACTGTAAAATAAGTAATACAAATCAAATAAATTACAAAACAATATCTATAACTAACATTATAATTTATTATTCAATCGTCAATCTTAATTAATAAATAATCTGACCATGATGATGAATGATTAAATTTTAATGTAATATAACATTCTATAAATAAGTTATTAACAACTACATTTCATGAATAGAGCGCACCATCAGTCCGGATCCGAACATTTAAAGTCTAAACTATGATAAATTTAAAAGAATTACTAATAGATTTATTTCAAGTAGGTATAGAAAAAGAATTGTTTTATTTTATGTTTTCTTAATTTCAATCCGAAAAAAAGTAAAAACTACATTAAAAGGTTTTATTAGTAGTTGAGTAGTACCTATGAGTACATAGGCCACAAGGATAGCTATATATTATGCTATATATACACTGAACGAAATTACTTCATTTTTCTACTTAAAATTTGAATTGTACTTAGGTATGTACCTAGTTAATAATGACTAACTACAGTAGTAACAATCCAAAGTTTGGTCTTATAAGTAATAATACTTAAACTTTGAAATTATTAAAATAAATAAAATAATTTGGTTATCTTATATTTATGAAACAATATCTAAATTAAGAAACGTGACTAACACTAACACTGATCACTGTGTATGTAATAAGTTATTTTATTAATAATAATGATTCATTAATTTATTAATTTATTAATGAACAATATTTACTGAAAAATTGTCATTTTTACATTACTTCTTTAATATTCCCGAAAATATTCCTATGCGGGATTGTTCCCGGGAATGCTAACCCAAATAAATGTTACAGAATACAGTCTATGTAAAAATGGGAAGAAAAATTAAGTTCCACAATACCTACATAATATACAAATTTTTATATCTTAAATCTTTAATTTGTATGTACTCATAAAAAAAATGTAAGATTCGCATGTACGCTAAAAAAAATGATTAACTTCAATAAGCAGAAAGCCATTGTGTTATCCACGGGACGCAACTATGATAACAACCCAACAACACCAATAACAAATAATAATTATTAAAAATCGAACTAATATGTATTCATTTTCCCTAAAAGATTACTACTTTAAGTACACAGTTCAGCAGTTTATTGTTAGGTACCAAATTATTTATCGTCAATGATTCATCGTCAGTGGCGGCTCGTGTGCTTTGAAAGTGGTAGGGCGATATAAAATTTCTTATTTATGGAAAGTATTGAACACAAATAATATTAGTAGTAGTTATTTAATTAAATTCATTTAATACATATATAATGATAATGAAATAATAAAATAATAATTGATTACGATGAGTTACGACGGCAAAAAGTAAATAATAAACACACGCAAGTTCGGAATCCGTGCATATTATCGGGGCATCGGGCGATTAAAATCATCGCCCCGGCGGCAGTGTTATTATTGTGTTCCCCCTTCTTAGTTTTTGTATTCCGATCATAGTTATGACGAGCGATTTTTAACATCGCCCAAGATCGCATTCGTTGCTCACGGATTTCGGCAAATTGTTATTGGTAATCGTTTCTCAGAAATTGTAAACTCCCATTATCTGATAATGTTTTCGTAATATTTATTAGTGTAAATATAGGAAAATTAATTTTAATTTTTGACAATAACATTATACTACAATATAAATTTGAAATTTTATAATAAACTTATAAATTAGTAATAAATAAGAAGGAGGGCGACCGCCCCGTCGCCCCTATCTACGAGCCGCCACTGTTCATCATAATTATGCATTAATAATTTTCTTATGCAATATAGGTATAGTTATCATAGATTAAACCGATAGTTAAATTTTTTAATATTATTGTCAAAGTAGTTGGATTAGGTAACCTCTTTGCTGTATAATATTTTGTCATTGAGTAAGTCGCCGCAATATCTATTAAATTTGAATTCAGCGATAAATCAATGAAAAACGAATCTTAACGAGGACGAGCTGCCAGCAAATACGTATTAGTAATACGGTACTACTAAGTACTAACAAGTATAATATTTATTATTTTATGATATATAATATATATATTATATATATATATGATTTTCTCGAGTTAGTAGTGACTTAGCACAAACTCGGGACTTAGAAGTACAAACGGTATATACGTATAGCACTCAATCGAATGAATAACGTTATTTTTCGAAAATTCAATATGGTGTGGTTCGGAAATTGTACCTCAAAATATGCGTAACTATATCAATCTTTGGCAATAATCTTATATTATTATATGTATATAGGTATTAAGTGTGTGGCCTCGTCGACGAGGTCCGCCTATAATAATATATTATATTAACATCGCGCGGTTTTCGTTGATTTTCTCTCGCACACCTGTTGTACGCGTGTGGGCATATTCACGATAATTATTATTGTATTGCATACATCTATAATATTATATGTACTATATGTATAATTTGTATTATATAAATGACGCGAATACGTTTTCCCGCGTCACGTCGTCGCACCAGCTGCTATAGATACGAACGTCGAACACGCGTGTCTCTCTAACAGTCTAACGCATGTTATGTTATTGTTATATTTTCTAAACAGGTATACGAAGAACATATGTGCACGTCCCGAGGCCCCCGCGGTCCAACGGGGGAGAGGGCAGGACGGATGCTGGGGAGGTGCATAACTAATGTGGTGGCGTGCGAACGGTACCTATATTATAATACACAGTATAACTATTCGTAGTGTGGTGGTGACGGTGAACATCACGGCGAGAGGAGGAGTGGCGATGGCAGTGTTATATTCTTCTTCTTCTCCGAGACTGTGCGCACCTTTTGACCTCGGAGACGGCGGCCGTTCCCGGCAGGACTGCAGCGTATCTTTAGATCTCGATCTTTATATTTATATGTATATGTAGTAGGTATATACGACGACGACGATGAACCACGGCGGTACATATACCACGGTCGTGGTGGTGGAGGCGACCGCGGCAAAGCAGACGATCGAGTACTGAGGAGAACAACAACTGCGCGCAGAGAGCCAACACCGCGGTCCGCGACACAACCCATTATTATTATATTATTTAACATCCGATGCAATACGTATATATTAAATATATATACAGTATACACACACACGCTCGTGTGGATATAATAGGTACGGCGGACGGGCGATATGACCGCGGGCCGTTTATCGGGTGCCATCGCGTGGAGGCCGTCCGACAAATTGAAATTTCCACCGGAAACTCGCGTCACGCGCTCCGCACTATTTCGCAGGACGATTGATCGATCGATCGCTGGCTTGTACGTATAAATATAGCGATGGTAATAATATTATAGCTGGCAGATACCTTCTACTACTACTATACGGTCGGTGGACCGATTGGCGGCGCGTGACTTGTACGAGCAAGATGAGCGCGGCAAAAGAGAATCCGATGTCACGAAATCGAATCGATTTTGTTTGAAAAGTTTAAGTGTACAATTATTAGTAACCTATACGCCATATTATGGTATCCACCAACTGTTATGGTTTTCGAAAAATAAAACATTAAGTGTAGGTAGTTGATCGATTTTAAAAATTGTGTTTTAAACGTATCCCACTATCCCCGGACAAATCGATATAGTATAGTTATTATATTATAACACAATACTCGTACGTTTTATACCATAACAATTCTTCGCAGATTCACACGCGACCGGGTGACCGCCAGGATAACAAATCGTCGCAGAGCACGCACGATATAATAATAAAATATAATATGTTATTATAATATAAGCGAACTATATATTATGTTTATATTCAAATAGTTAAAAGAAAATGGTTTGAAGATTAATATGTCTTAAAAATCGAAAATATAGGTGCACACGTAGATTATATTATGGTGTATTCCGCTGACTTTCAATCGAACATATGTTTTCTATTACTCTGGGAACAGGCCCCCGGGGGAATAGGCATTGTTTTAGAAATTACCTAATAGTCGTTAATATCCCTATACTTAATATGTATGCATACGATAGCATGTCGTATTTTAATTTTTTAATCTGTGGATGATCTTTTTTCCAAAATAATATTATACTATAATAATTGACGGACATATAGTTGAAACAATCGAATTTACTTCAAAAAATAATAAAAAATCTGAAAATATTTTTTATTAAAATATGATAAAAAAATATTATGTTTTTTTATAACTTTTAAAAGAATGACTAATGACAACATATCATTGAAAATTTCATATTTAGTAGCTGAGTATTTTTAGTTTATGTCGAGTTTAAAAAGAGTGGTAAATTATAGGTAGAGGTAGAAAATTTTAATTTCAATGAATGGGGTAGTGTATTTAAATTTTATGTGGTATCCCTGTGCTACTGAAAAAATTTTTTTTTTCACTAATCAAAATATTAAATACTTATAATTAATATATTACTATTTACTATGCTTTTATTCAAAAAAGTAAACACTTTTTCTTTCGGTTTGAACCGACGACGCCGCGACTGCTTTCGCATTGTTTAAACATTTTAATAGTTTTAGAAACATTTACCTAGTGTTAAATTTAAAAATAATAAATTTGATTTATGTTATAACATGATTTTATAATATTCAATAATTTATATTCCTTAAAAGTATGGAATATAATTTATTAATGATGAGTTAATTCTACGGTTAATTCTTAATACAATAATATTTAAAAAAAAAAATAAAAACTGGATTGGTATTGAAAAATTGTTATACAGGATAATCAATTTAATCAGCTACAGTGCTACACTAATTAATAATTATTATTATTGTATAAGCATCAACAGTTCCTATGCTTTTTTCCTTCTTCGACCTGTAATTTATACGTACTTTACGTACTAGGTACATATTATACGCATTGAACTCATTACTAACACAATTTATACTTAACCTATAGTTAAAATAATCGACGTATTCACTTAATAGATCTAGAATCTTTAGATAATTGTTCAGTAGAGTATGTTTAACAGCAAAAAAATAATTATATTTTTATATTTGAATAGAACCCACAACTCATAAGACAGGCCCGTGCGCAGGATGTCATAGTATCGATAAACACAAATTAAATAGGTGAATAATATGATGCGGGTACGAATTTAGTAAAGTGAATGAGTGGTTTTTATTCGAGAATGTTTGAACTAGCCTAAGTTTGGACATAACGATACCACAATGGGTGTATAATCGATAGTATAATACGCATCAAATTTGAATATCATGCATTTTAAAATCCATTGATTATAAAGCGAGATTATCAGTGTTTTTGGTGTCTAAACTTATAATATAAAATATCAATACATATATAAAAAAACTTCTCTCTTTCTTTCTCTATCTCTCTCAAACACACAGAGGAGAAACACAATTTATCCGCATCATCGTTCGAGAACGCTGTTCAATCTAGACAAAAACTATACTACCTATTATAGGAAATATGAATATTTTATAATATTAAATTATTAATATATCGATAACGGTTTTCGTTTGTGGTATTTCATTGATTTTGTAAGCTGTAAATATTCTATTTAATATATTGAATAAGGCTTATTTGGGTGGATGGAGGGGGGTAGGAGGGTAGAAATAAGAGGACCTAGCTCCGCTAAGATGTTTAGAGCAAATCAACTCTATGAAATTGAAAAAAAAGAATTGTTGTCAACGGTAATAAATGCTAACTCATTATGACTAAAGCTGGTAGATATTAGAAAAATGACAATAGGCATATTATGATTAGGTATTAACTATTATTATTTATCATTTGAAATATATAATATTATTTTCAATATTCTATTTATTAAAATGATGTCAATGTAATATTTTGTTCCTCTATATCTGAACCAAGTCTGCTGTTTTTGCGTCCATGACTCATTTACGTTAAATAGAACATGCAATAACATACGTTCAGAATATTATCTGTATTTTAATGTTCGATTTTTAAAGGTTTACAATTTAAAATGCTTAATAAATAAGTATATCACTGTAAAATCAAAATAGGCATTTAAAAGTAACAATGTGTATTTTGTTTTCATGAGCAACTCAGTAAACTATTTAGGTAAATATCAAAGTATAAATATTTTATCAACTGTATAACAAGACCAAATGAAAGAGAAGACATATATGACTCGGCAAAATATACCTTTTTTTATATGACCGGAACGTAACACGATTACTCAAAAATATTGTCGTGACGTTTACCAATTATGGTAAAAAAAAATATATAATTACAATAAAAAAAATTGGAATACTTCAAGTTATCATTGACATTGAGCAATTACAATTGGTCCACAATAACTAACAACTCTGGTGTCAATTCAGCTACAAACATTGTTATTGTTAAATTACAATCGAAACAGATAAAAAAGCGCCTGAAAAAATTAGATCTTCAAAAACTAAAATATTAATAACATTTGCAACCGGTGCCATTATTTCATCAATTAGTCGTAGGAATAAATTACATGTATGTACGAAGAAAACCCTTTTTAATATTAAACTAAAAAATCAATACCTAAAATATAGAAATATATTATCATCTATTACTATAAAATTATTAAAAATATAATATTCTCAATTAAAACTAGACCAGCCGGCAATGACTAAACTAAACTGGTAAATAATTAAAGATATTAATATTACTATAACTGCCCAAAAAATAAATTTCCTATTCAATCCATAAAAAGTTCCTGGGGTAAAAGTTACACGTTTCTCATAAATCAAAAGAAATATTAAATTACTTTAATAATTTTGTTACCAGTGCTGCACAGAATATAATATATATATAATACAATTCAACATAAAAAAAACAATTATTATTTCACAATACAAATAAAATAGAATTTAGTCAATCCAAAATTAATAATTTGAAAATATGGTTTCAGAGTTATCTTAATGTGTTTCTATAATCGATTTATTGAGTTTCAGCTTGAACGGGTTTCTTCTGTTATTGATAGTTTCATGAATTGTGGTACATTTTTTAAAATTAATAAAAGCAAAAAAAAATCACGGAATGGTTGATAAGATCGAGGGCATTTTATTATATTGGTATCCTGCTCGTTCAGAAAAGCTAAGGGATAGTCAATAAATGATACTTTACAGCAGAGTACTCCAATATTTTTCTATCCTTATGAAATCTGATAATAATAAATGGTGTTTTTTTTTTTATATTTTATTGTTATACCAACTGAATGTTGCATTTGTCGAACCAGATGTCGTTGAAATTTATTTTTTGTCGAAGTTGGTGAAATCGCGGCGCCGTCACAACGCCCAGCAGGTAGCAGCACATGACGGCAACAAAAATTAAATCTAACGCCGTAAACATGTTTACGGAAAACAAGCGAAAGGGCATGTATCCGTGTATCCCTGTATCCATTGCGGCATCAAAAAGTGGTTTTAGACTAAAAATACCTACAGGGCCGTCCCGATGGTTCACGGGGCTCGGGACAGAGTAAAATTGCGGGCCAAAAATGTTTAAAATATCACTATTGCGCGTCAATTGCATATACAGAGTGATTCTTTTATCATTAAACACTTATTATTTCAGTGTTAACTTTTTTCAATTTTTTTTTTCAAAATTATTAGTTTCATGTTTTTCTATAACTATATACCATTTTTATTTTTTTCACCCTTAATTTAAATAGTGAAATCATAATCAACTTTTAATTTCCAAATAGTAACCCATATTTAAAATATCATAAAATATTAGGGCTCTTTTTTTTATGAACTTTAAGGTTTAAAATTATTATTTTTCATTTAACCTTGAGTATAGTATAGCTACTCAAAGTTGGGTGGTTTGAGGTTTTTAGGTGTTTGTCCTACAGACTATTACGACTGTGAGGCATTGGTAACTACAGGTACAAAGTTCATCACAGCGTCAATAACGAGTTTATTATAGAGATGTTCCGAGTAGATACTTTGTTATAAATCATGTACCGAGTACTGGCCGAATAAAATTTTTAATATAATACATATTATAAAATTTATAGAAAACAATATTTTGGAGCGAACCTCATTGGGGTTTTGTAATAATCTAAATACACATCTCGTTATTAAAGTCACAAAAACCTTTTTTTTAACTCTAACTTGTTTAATATTTAAAATTTCAAAAAAAAAACCCAATAAAGTTCACTATTAAATACTGTGCTCTATAAACTTCATAGCATTACTCTAAATCTAAAACCACTTTTTGATGTCATTATGTTTGTTTTCCGAAGACAAGTTTTTACCGCTGAAAATGAACAGTGTACCAACCTCTTAACATAGTACCATTACCTGCGGGTATTAGTGAATAGTGATACATTTTGTATTTAGTATTTATTTTTTCAGTACTTAGTTTTAAAAATTAAATATCGATATCAATTGTTTTTTTTGTTGTTCTTCACTAGGTAATTGTTAAAAATTTTAATATAAAAAGTTAAAACACTACAAAGTATATTGATGAATTTGAATAATACGTATGACTGTATGAGCTAAATACAACAGACTATAGTGCCTATACAACCGGTTCGTTGTAGTGAAGTCATGGATTTATTATGATGTATAAGGCTTATTTGGGTGGATGGAGGGGGGGTAGGAGGGTAGAAATAAGAGGACCTAGCTCCGCTAAGATGTTTAGAGCAAATCAACTCTATGAAATTGAAAAAAAAGAATTGTTGTCAACGGTAATAAATGCTAACTCATTATGACTAAAGCTGGTAGCTATTAGAAAAATGACAATAGGCATATTATGATTAGGTATTAACTATTATTATTTATCATTTGAAATATATAATATTATTTACAATATTCTATTTATTAAAATGATGTCAATGTAATATTTTTTTCCTCTATATCTGAACCAAGTCTGCTGTTTTTGCGTCCATGACTCATTTACGTTAAATAGAACATGCAATAACATACGTTCAGAATATTATCTGTATTTTAATGTTCGATTTTTAAAGGTTTACAATTTAAAATGCTTAATAAATAAGTATATCACTGTAAAATCAAAATAGGCATTTAAAAGTAACAATGTACTAAAACATATTATGTTTTTTACTTTAAATCTAAAGATATACAAATTCACTCTTATCTTACAGATAAACACACAGGATTGGTTAAGCTAAACGAAAGTTGTCTATGGGGAGGAAAAAAATAAAATATAGTGTGCTGATATATCATTTATAGAATGTCAGAATGTCGTCTTAACCATAAGTGGTTATTTCCTTTATCTATTTAGCTAGCATTATTTCCTTGTCGTTTCTTATTTAGTGGTGCAATTTATCTTGTTATAGACTTAACTGTGGGGTAACAACCCTTTAATAAACCCTCTTGTGACAAACATGAGAAACGATGACAATAATTTATCAATAAAATGTAGTATATAAATTTTGTAATATAGTAGAATCTGCTTATTTGGGACACCACATAAAGGGGACAACCGCTTAATAGGGACAGATTGCATAGTCCCGAACGCATGTATCGGTTTATTAGTTATTCGGTTAATCAGGATAGCCGGATAATGGGGACAAATAGATCACTACCCAATGTTATCCAATTAAGCAGATTCTACTGTATATAACAATTGTTATCACCATCAAATGATGTAATATAAAGTCTATAAAGGGGATAATGAATCACTCTCATGCTTAAGTTTGGCATACACGTGTTCAGTCCCCTAAAGAAAAAAAGTTGAAATTTCACCTATCCTGAATGGGTAACTGTATATTTTATTATTGATAATATACAATATAGAATGATCAACAGAGATTTTGGTAAAATTAAAGAAGTATAGAAATTTAGAACGGATTAGAATCACAAACAATGATTAATTTACTATACCTATTACAACAGAACAGAAGATGTTTGTTCGTTTCAATTTTATCAAGTAGATACTTACAAAATTAATACAAAACAATTTAGTTATTGCTCAGATAAGTTTAAAATACTCCTCAAGTCTCTACATTCTTAAAGTTTCTCAAAAACGTGTTTTTAATAAAATAGATTTTTTGTTTTTTATACATTTTTTTTATATTATGTAATATACTCGTAATATTATACATTATTAATTGTGAAAAAAATTGACTTATTAAAACTGTATAAAACTTCATTCCTGGTTAAGTCCTGGACCCTATAATAGATAGTTAAATACTTTACTGACTTTAAACACGGTATTTAACAGTTTCTATACTTTTTTCCTTCCTCGACCTGTAATTTATACGTACTTTACGTACTAGATACATATTATACGCATTGAACTCATTACTAACACAATTTATACTTAACCTATAGTTAAGATAATCGACGTATTCACTTAATAGATCTAGAATCTTTAGATAATTGTTCAGTAGAGTATGTTTAACAGCAAAAAAATAATTATATTTTTATATTTGAATAGAACCCACAACTCATTTAGACAGACCCGTGCGCAGGATGTCAAAGTATAGATAAACACAAATTAAATAGGTAAATAATATGATGCGGGTACGAATTTAGTAAAGTGAATGAGTGGTTTTTATTCGAGAATGTTTGAACTAGCCTAAGTTTGGACATAACGATACCACAATGGATGTATAATCGATAGTATAATACGCATCAAATTTGAATATCATGCATTTTAAAATCCATTGATTATAAAGCGAGATTATTAGTGTTTTTGGTGTGTAAACTTATAATATAAAATATCAATACATATATAAATAAACTTCTCTCTTTCTTTCTCTATCTCTCTCAAACACACAGAGGAGAAACACAATTTATCCGCATCATCGTTCGAGAACGCTGTTCAATCTAGACAAAAACTATACTACCTATTATAGGAAATATGAATATTTTATAATATTAAATTATTAATATATCGATAGCGGTTTTCGTTTGTGGTATTTCATTGATTTTGTAAGCTGTAAATATTCTATTTAATATATTGAAATTAATCGTAGATTATGATGTACTTAGTTTTTTCAACGAATAGGCGTTTAGACGGATCTAAGTTGGATATTATATGACTTCATTAAATTATATTATTAAATCAAATATTTAAAGATTGTTTTAAATGAAAAATTTAAATAGTGTATGACTTCAAAATTTTATATTATTTTTAAAATTTGGATCATCATTAGGAAAAAATATTTTTAACAGTCCATAACTTAAATGTTATAATGTCTCAAATCTATAAGCTTCTGGATCAGAAAAGCCAAACCTAACCACATGTTTCTGATTTAAGATATTTTTAGGTCATGACAACATTTCAAGTCACCGATTTTCAAAATACTATTTAGTCGTTCGCTATGCAAATCGATTAGTTTATATATTATTTTCAATTGTTTTAAAATAAACAAGACCTTTATTTAGCTTAATAATATCAGATATGACATCATGTACTGTTTCAATTTTATAACACTCGAAAGTCGAAATATGTCATTGCTAAATTAGTACTATTTGTAACCACGAGTGTATACAGATTTACAGATATTGTTTTATTTATATACATTTGAAATTCTCATTTTTTTTTTTTTTTTTTTTTTTTTATATATGAATATTTAAAAAATAAAAATAAATATTATGCACAATTCATTTTCATAGGAATTTGAAGTTCACGTTTTTGTCAAAATTTGTCAATCTGTTGAAAATATACTAGCTATCATAAAAGATAGATAGTCTACTCTAGATTCCAAGTCCAGTCGTTTACTATGATCAATCCTATTTCGAGGCCCATTACTAGGTTTCTAATAAGTGTTTTTGTACGTAGTCAGGGAGTTAGACGTTCGCTCAACCACCAAACGAAAGGACCCGTTCACAAGAATTAGTGAAAGTCAGTAGGGGTAACTGGAATATACGAAATAATATATTCGGTGACGGTAGTGCCAATTTCCCTACGACCGCTCTACAATTTTTACAATAAAATTATTTTTGTTAAACGGATTCATAAAATTTTTTTATTCATGCAGAGCTGTGGTGCGTCCCTTAAATTATAACTTTCGTGTTATACATTACTCATAAGATTTAAACGTATTTTGCTAATTTGTGTAGATTGCATTATGTAAAAACAAAATAAATACCATATTTTCGGGATAAAACATACGACACAAAATATAGTTAAAGTATTTTGTGTTGCAGTTCGTCTCCGCTCAAAATCGTTTTTCGTATACAGTGATAAAAGTATCACTGAATTCAAATGTAATACACATATATTAGTGAAATATTTTAATATTTATTACCTACTTAATACCAATAAATGTACAGATGAGCAATACCCATTTTACAACCATATTTTTAGTCTGACTTTTAGAATAATTTAAGCCAAACATTAACTTACAATGTTTGGGATATTACATTTTAATAATTTATTTAAAACATTATGTATCGTGATTAAAATGGTCTCTAATAACATTATATACGTATTCAATAATATATTTACGTCTTCAATTCAATTATTACTCAATGTCCTTCTAGCGGAATCGTGTTCCTTTGAAATTAATTTACTCTTCATTTGAAAATGTTCTTGTTAATCTGTGTAATATTACAGTATACAATCTTAGGGGTTTATTCAATTAGTACTTGAATATTAACTTTCATATTGAAGCATACTGCTATATCGCATTGTATATTGTCATATATCTAAAATTGTATATAACTTGGTTTTCGATAATATACTTTGGTCTTACCCGTTGTTCTTACTATTCAAATAGCAACCCGAAGACTAGGTGTTGATAAACGCAACTGATATAATATCTATAATATAGTTTATTGTGAAATTCAAAGTAAAATAATTGAAGAAAAAAATCATTATTACATATATTGTACGATATTGATAAACAATATTTAGTTTAAGTATTAATAATGTAGTCTTAAATATAGAAAAATTGAAATTTATTAAGTAAAACGATGTTAATTAAATGTTAATAAATTAACGTATGTTTTAAACCTG
The DNA here is from genome assembly GCF_020882245.1 of Rhopalosiphum padi. Classification (NCBI taxonomy): domain Eukaryota; kingdom Metazoa; phylum Arthropoda; class Insecta; order Hemiptera; family Aphididae; genus Rhopalosiphum; species Rhopalosiphum padi. Next base: position 78,295,978 of record NC_083598.1, read on the forward strand.
ATCTTGTTTATTAAAGTACAATTTTTTACATTGAAACGTTGTAACTAAAAGTTAATACAATAGAATCATTTATTTTCATTAATTTTAATTAATAGAATCAAATCAATATAATGTATAAAAATAATTCCAATGTACACTGCAAAGCACAATTTGTAGTTAAGTTGAAGACGATGCTCCTAAAATTAAAATAATAATAGATTGATTTAATTAAAAATTTTTATTTTTTATTGAATAATATATATATATATATATATATATCTGTTATAGTACCGAATATAAAATATATAAAATATATAATATATATATAAAATATATAAATTATATGACCTCATCAAATGTGAAATTATATTATTAAATCAAGTATGTAAAGTTTGTTTTAAATTAAAAATTAAAATAGTGTATGACTTCATAATTTTATAATTTTTTTAAAATTTGAATCATTACTATAAAATGTTTGTTTAAACAATTGCAAAAATTAAATAAAAATATCGACTAAGTCACATAGCTAACTATCAAAAAATATTTTAACGGTTCATAACTTAAATGTTAAAATGTCTCAAACTCCTGATTCACTAAAAGCCAAGGGATAGTCAATAAACGATACTTGAAAAAGCCCGCCAATATTTTTTATCATTATAAAATATGATAATAGTAAATCGTATTTTGTTTTATTCTTCATTTATATACCAATTTATTGTTTTATTTATCGAACCAGATGTTTCTGATTTAAGATATTTTTAGGTCATGCAACATTTCAAGTCACTGATTTTCATGATACTAATATTTGGTCGTTCACTTTGTAAATCGATTAGTTCATACATTATTTTAAATTGTTTTAAAACAAATAATTACCTTACTTTAGCTTAATAATATCATCAGATGATATCATGTACTATTTAAATTTTATAATACTTGAAAGTCGAAATATGTCATTTCTAAATCAGTACTATTTGTAATAGTAATATTTGTAATATGTGTGTGCTGTACAGATTTAAACATTTTAAACATACTGTTTTTCAGTTATTCGTACACATATGAAATTCTCATTATTTTTTACATTTTATTTTATATGCATATTTAAAAAATAAAAATACATGGTATAAGCATTTGAAGCTCACTTTTTTGTCAAAATTTGTCAATCTGTTGATAATATACTAGCTATCGTAAAAGATAGATAGACTAGACAAAATCTACATTAAATGCTACATTGTATTAAAAAAGTTCAGGTTTAAAAAATAATATGTGTCGTGCAAATTTCAAAAATAGTCGTACAAATCTATGCTAATTAGTGACCTAGTTATATTTTTAAATAAGTTCATTTTAGTAGACCAGTAAATATAAGCCTAATGACACCTATTGATATTATAATAACTTTATTTATACATTTTTAAAAATTACTATTGTTATTAAATTACGTATTTATAAAAATGAAAAATATAATTTGTATGTACAACTTTGGTATGGTAACAAAACAATTTATGTAATACTTATAATGGTTTTAAACATTTTTCAGGTCCTAATTCAATATCTATGCACTTTCTGAATTAAAACTCTCCGTACGCGTGTATTAGTAAATCTATATTTTTAGATTTATGTAACATTCAATCAAATTCAGCAAATAAATGTTTATTTTAACCATGCGCTTATTAGTTATCTCGTGCAGTTTATTTTTTATTATTTTTAAAATTAAAACGTATATACGATTAGTATCATTATTTATTTTGTGTATGGTGTACCGTTTGAATTCAACGACGTACCCGAGTCCATAACAAAGTTATTATTTATTATTTATAATTTGATACTTGCTAACATTATATTATTATCGTACTGAACCTATGACACATATTTAAACTTGAGGGCTATTGAAGTCGCCAATATAAATCACGAGAGTTACCCACAACATGTGTTAACGTTTTATGTGTGGTTTAAACACTGTCTTAACTTTTCACCTTTAGTGACACAAACATTTACAACGACGGCAGTCAAATAAAAACATGATTTAATTTTAATAATCTATATTTCTCTATTTATTTATTGTTATAATAAAAACTATTTAAATATCTTTAAAAAATGAATGACCTAAAAAAATTACAAAAAATTGTTTCAAATTAATAATAATAGTTTCTTTAAAAAATTGCACTCTATTTTACTATAAATTCTATATACATTTATCAAAGTTTTCAAATTACTCAAAATATGACATAAAATGAAAAAAAGTTTCCTTAAAAATTAAATAAAAAAAATTACAAATATAGTAGACGTGGACGAACATTAACCGACGTTTTAATTTTCGGCATTTCAAAAATATTACCAAAAAATTATAAAATTTAGGAACAATAATATTCACCACAACACGACAACGACGACTATAATCAGTGAGATAAAATCGGATAGGTACTAATTTTAGTCCGTGGTAATTTTAAAGTTTTAAATAAGTTATAATGGTTGACAAGAAACAATAAGAAGTAAACTAATGTGAAATCAGTAAAAATGACCAAAATTGTGGAAAAGTGACCTAAAAATGTAAAAAAATGACTTAAAAAGTAATTAACACCAAAAAATGCAAAAAAAATTTAAAATAAAAATCAGTTGTTCAGATTCACCATGATAATGAAACACATTTGTAGAGCATCGTCTAAAAAGTTTAAAAAAAATAAATAAATAAATAAATACAAAATGCATCAACTTACCAACCGCTGCGCAGTGGTAGATTTCCGTTTTTAAAATCGTTTACATTGTCATTTCCCAACGCTTAAACCACGTCAATGCGACAGCGTTTCATTTTGGCGTAAACGCGATAAAAAAAAATTACTATCGATGCAAAAATATTATTATTCCTATTGTTTTACGGTGACTTTTCACCGCGCATCCAAGTGATAGGGATTGCCTCACCTTTGCCCCTTAATTGATAACCGTCATCTGAAAATACGTCATATTTTACAACGCGCGGTACCTATCATCTATGTATACATAGCAGCTGTGAGCAGACATAATAAGTATACAACGGTGTGCTCATCAGCGTTATTTTTCGCTTTTATCGTTTAATTTTATTTATATAATATAATATGCACCACGCACACTGTGCACCGTTATTGTCACACGTCTCATACTCTACAGATCCGACGCACTTGACAGTATTATGAGTTTATGACGTATAATATTAATACTGTACACGCACAACAGCTATTATACGCGTGTAACGCGTGGCCATATCATATTATAGTAATTGCGCCGTTTAAATAAAATGATAAATAACCGAAATCATAACGCGCGTTAATAATAATATATAGGCCGTGTACCTCCCGATAATTACACTGTTATACGCGTACACGTATATAACACGACGTACTTGTCTACAATATAACAATATAATATTATAACAAACGCCGACCGGCAGTTTTTCCATATAGTGCACGTTACGATGTCTCTCGGCGCGCGCGGGTTGATGACTTGCCATTTCGGTGTCCGTCTTCGCCGCAGTCAATCTACCCGCCGGCGTACTACCTATTTAATAATAATAATAATAATAATAATATCGTATTGCGCGCCTCGGACCGTATTCCGTTCGTCGGTCCGGCTTGATTTCCACCACCCATATCAATTATTAAATAATTAATAATTTAATAATATCACACAAACTTTTCTCCGCGCACACACGCGTTCACAGTAATAATATTATGTGCGTCTTATATTATATTATTATTATTTTCATCGCGTGCGTATATACAGTGTATACACAGCGCGCGTACATGGCTGCGGTATACTATACGCACCCGCGACGCGGATCCCCATGAGATATGCGCTAGTCTATTATTAGCGGGCGGTAATTATACATTTTTTTTTTTTTATATATATATACTCAATATTAATAAAAATAATAAAGAATCATATCGGCGAGGAGAGAGAAAATAAAAAACATTACGGAAGCTCCCGCATTGGATGCCACCGAAACGGTTTAATAGCTTTATCACGAAGCGACCCCCGGGAATGCAATTAAAACAACACGTAACCCGCGCAAGAGGTGTACAACAGGGAGGGACAAATAATAATAATAATATTAATATAAAAACGATTTTCTATTCCAATCAACACGAGAAGCTGTTTACGTGAACCAAACGGGTTATCTATACACACTAATCTTTTTTTTTTTTTTTTTTAATGATTTACAACTGAAGTTTTTCACCGATTCACACAACCCGTAAAAATACGTACAAATTAATCGCTTCTTGTATACAAGAATATACGTCTTTGCGATGTAGCTGTGTGTCTGTGTATGCGATGTATTAATCGTAATGTTATAAATCTAGAAATATTTAATAAACGCGAAGATCCTGTTACTGCAGTATAATATAGTTTTGTACAGGTATCCTTCGGTCATGGAAATGCATTTTAAATTTGGATACTCGTTCTATGAGCACGCCAAGATAGGGATTTTAATTTTCCAACGCAGATTAAACAAACATTTATCAACAACTATAGTAAATACATATTTACTAAATTGAATGACAAAATAATAAATTATTACCGTTTAAAATAATTTCCAATAAGGTTTTGATAGCACCAAACGGCTTTGAATTATAATAAATAAATAAATAAACTAAAAACGTACACACCAGAATAACACACGGTTTTCTAATGTCAAAGGAAAATCTAACCTAAATGCGAAACCTGTGGAGTTACCTACACTAATGCACTAATGGTCAACACTTATAGATACGGACGAAATGTCGCAAATACAAAGTGGGGTTCGAAGAATGTAAAATACTTAGCACTTTAAATGTGGCGTTAGTACTTAAGTCATGAACCTGGAAAAATTGAAATATTTTATAATTACTAAGAAAAATCAAATTATATATTGTAATTTAAAAGTGGAAAAAACTAGTTTAAGCAAAATCGTGTGTAATTAATGACCTTAGCTGCCGAAGAAAAAAATACAAACAAACGATTATAACATCATGATTCATAATAAATCATAATATACTTAAATTATTAAATAATATTAACTACAAACGTTAAAACGCTTTGGGTTTAGAAACATATAAGGACAAATCAATTTAGGTTGTACAGCCAACTGAACGAGTGATGTATGTATATTATATTTTACTTTAATACATTTGTACAAACTCTATTGCAAGTGATATTGTTATAATAACTCTCGATTTTTCGAATGTCTATTTCAATGTCGAGATTTTTTTTGATTTTTATTCCTCTCGACCTTCGGGCGTTGTCGACTCAAGTTGCAGTATGATGTAAATTTGATGTAAACATTATATAGTTACCTAATTGACGAAAAGTTCTAACTTAAATTTAACTATTATAGTCACCACTTACCGCAGTCAGTAGTATAATATTATTATATAATAAACAATACATAAAATCAAATGTATTATTTATAATTGTATAAAGTTTCCATTTGGCTCGATAACAACCGAATTTAAAATGTTCATAATTGTATCTTATTTCTCAAAGACAACATAGACAACTTACAAATGTTGGAAATTAGAATTTTTACAAATCAAAATCAAAAAATGAACTTACTGCTCACATCTAGCAAATGTAATACCTAAATGAAATAATCTGATAACATTGAATATTATTACATTGATATTTTAATATTAAATATTTAAACTGTAAAATTTAATGATGCGAATCTCAAATTTTGATTAAAAAAAAACAATGGTCTATTAAATGTAAAAAATTTGTAAAAAGTAAATAAGAATATGTGATTATTAGGGCCCAGATTTTAATGCTAAGTACATTTTTTTTGTTGGGTGCTCTAGAACGGGCGTAGATCGTTTGGGCGAATAAGTATGAAAATGCTTATAATATACACTTTACAATTAATTAAACATAATCAAGCCTGAATCATAATATTGTTTCAATAATAGTGCTTAATAATGATTAACAACGATATTATCCGTATCTGTCACCGGGTATTTACCTCGTATAGGTTAAAACAATTTCACTCGCCGGTACAAATGATAGTCGCCCGAAAGGTCAGAAATCAAAATTATTACCTTCACCCAAACGACCACCGCCCTCTAGCACAATGCATTCAAAGTACATAATTTGTTTCATGCATAATAGATAGATACTTCAAAGCTGAAACTTATTTTATATTTTTCAATAATCATTTATTTTTAGAACCCTTTTAACTTAAGTTTAGTGTATATATTAATGCATTTTATAAGCTTATAGTTTAATCATAAAATTCAAAACTTTAAGAGAAATATATGTTTGTATATTATATACAAGTATCTCGTACATCAATAAAATATATTGTTTTCATGGTGTTTGATTTAATAGTTTTAAGTTAATTTTCATTCATACCAAATGTTACTCGTTCTATATATAAATACGATAACGTCTTCATTTATCTCGTATGATTATAGGATGTGTTGTCTTATCGAAACTCTAACAGTTAATAATTAATAGGTCAATAGGAGATATATCACGAGCGCATTTATTTTTAGTATAATGTTTATTTATTGTGCGTGCCTAAGTTTGGAATTTTATTTTTGTAATACAGTTAGTTTAGTTAGAATATAAAAGTGTTAATACAGATAGTTTTCCTAGTGGTTGTGTAATTGAACGGTGTGTCAAAAAAAAAATAATGTAGGTTATTTTTAAGGGCGTTATTGCGTTGAATGGGCATTTTTGATTGATGTGTTTTAGGGGATTTAAATCCGAACCATGATAATTTTAATTCAAAATTAATAGTTTTTTTTACACTTATTCGTTTCAATAATATATTTTGCTATAAAAAAGATTTTTGCTTAAATAATTCCAATTTTTTTTTATAATTATAAGGGAGAACATAAAGTAATATACTTTTTAAGCTCTTATTTTGTGTAATTACATAATATTATTGATAGCGATGTACTTACTACAATGTATGAACTAATGTTATTGGTATAACTTAAATCAATTTAATTAAACTATTTTAGTTTATGAAACTATATATATTTATGAAAAATAGTTAATGCCGCAGGTAGTATAAACATTACATAAAAGATAATAATGAATCAATAGAGAGTTAATGAGTAATAAAGCCTTAAACATTATTTTACGATTTTTAATTTCGTATAATATATCATTTGACATTTATTGCTAAAAACTAGTTTTTAGATTAGTTTAAAATTGTTTTTTTTATGCAATCGATTATTATTATTCATTCTCATTTTATTATTGTTTCTTTTATGGAAAATTAAATATATTTTTAATTATCCGTTATTCGTTTTAATAACGTATACATTATTTTACTGTATAATTATGACAACAATATATAATTTCTGATTTTCCATGCTGAATTATTTTTGTAGCATATTCTAGTAATACTACAACTGGTTTAATTAATGTTGGATTATGAAGTATAAAATATTGTAACCATATAAACGAAAAAATATGGTTTCCAATGAACGTTTGGTATAAATAATAAAAATAAAAATTAATTATATATTTATGTATAGTAAAACTATTCAGTATTTACAGCTATTTTTCGTTATGTAAAATTTAAATATTTTACTAATTTAAGATTGATTTTACAATATAATTATATTATTATAACATTATTGGTGTGTTTACAAGTTTGTAAATATTGTAGGCGTAAAATTAGGACGAGAGCAAGGACAATAAATGGGAGCATTTAATTTCCATGTCTTGTTCACAAAAAAATCAAGTGCGAAACGAATTACAAAATATTATGTGTAGTTAATTTCTCCAACCGCAGTTGAGTAGTTTTGCTTTTGCCTTAATTTTATTCGTCGGTTAACGTTTTTTTTTCCGTTTTTACCTCCGGCAAGATTCTGAAACAAAATAACGTTTATGTTATGTAATTTAGTGGCACGATTTTGATGTATACCTCCTAATGGTTCAATCACAATCGCGTCAAGTCACTTTTCAACGGATTACTTATTATAATAAATGTATAATAGATTGAGTGAGTAAATGTTATTCATTTGTTTTGTATGTGTATGCGTTTATTGATCTACATAACATGTTATCTATAATTTAACATGGTATGTTGTATTATGTATATGTTATAACTTACATTGTAAATATCGCACAATAAAATAATGATAATATGTTTTTTGACATTTTTCTTTTGATTTACTATGCGTTTCTTTACAAATTTACAATAGAAAGCATATCATGGTATATTATTTTCGAGCTCATTAATATTTATAAAAAAAATTTGCGAATAGCACAACTATCTAATAAATTCACGGTAATCTATAATTTATATACAATTATATAAACTACTGGATTTAAAATTCCACGTTTTTACATCGAATATATAATATATTAAATACTTATATGTAGGTATAAAGTATTAGTATTACCTAAGTACTTATATATATTTTGGTTAAAATACATCATTTTGTAATACCTTTTAGTATATTAAAACCATATTTATTATGGATAACCATTAAATATAGTAGACACTGAATATAATAAAAACAATAGTATTAGGCCACACGACATAAATTTAAATAATTATCGATGTATTATACAATATTAATAACAATACAATATTAATTCAATTTATATTCATTATTATAGCAGCATACGAATAGAAAACGTGGTTGAAAAAACTTTGATATTATAATTATTGAAACAAACATTGTTAATTTATTTCATTTGGTTAAAATAACATTTTAAATTATGTTCTATTTCAAATAAAATAATATGTAGGTAGAAAATAGTCAAATAGATATTTTTCACAACATATCGTTTTATTATTTTTTTTTTACAAAAATAAAAATATTTAACTACCCAGGTGCTCATCAGTTATCATATAAAAATGAAGGTTCATAGCATATAATATTTAACTACCTACCACATAGATATGTATAGTGTATAGCCAATAAAATATAATAAAACTTAATCTATAGTTTTATAAGACAGTGTGTTAATTGCTTTAAATAATATTTACAACGTAATGTATAATAAATTTGTTTTTTTTTAATGAATTTTATTATTTAATATTTTTTTTCGTTGAAACTGTGAATAATTTTGTTTTAGCATATAAAATTACAAATTTGAATTCACGGATAAATATAGGTTTCGATCGATTTCATTTTGTTTTACCATATAATATAATACTATAAGATATGACAGCAAAATATTATATTAATATGCCAAACGATTTTGTGTAAAAAATCTCGAGATAACGTCACGATCTCTAAACGTGGTCAGTACACTATACGTCGTGAGTAATTCGTAAATATTTTTCATCAAATAGATATAGTACCTACGCATCGAACATTTTATGATTTTTAAATTGAATATTAGAATAAATTGCCTACACTGAACCCCTTAAGAAATCGCGACGGATGCGGCCACCTGTTCGTATTATATTAATTAATTTTATGTATTCTTTGAATCTACATACTATATTAATATTATAAGTTATAACAATAATATCTTAAGTTTTAACAGACTATCTGTGAAGAAACATTGCGCACTCGCGTGTCTACCGGAAAAGATTCATTACCCGGGCCAACTCGCGCGAGCTTAAAGTCTTACACATACGATAATAATAATAATATATAAACTACACATCGCGATGATAGATTATTATTATATTGCACTTAGGAGCTCGTCCACGGCGGAAAGCGGCGCGGGCAGGAGTGCGCGTGACGCGTGAATCATCGTTCGCGCGCAAACCGTTGACCTTGGAGAGGGCAAAAATACCCGAGAGCAACAAGTAAAAAAATCCGCGGGCAAAGCGGTATGGACGTTAACCGAAAAAAAAATCAGCACGCGCGCCCGACCCGGTGTTGCGCGCATAATAATATTTTGTTTTAATCTGCTGAATGAGGCGCGACGGTGGTGGGGACAACCGATGAATGAACCGGGACAAGCGGTCCAACTGGTTCCGGACCGGGCGCGACAACAGGAAATAGAGTGTGTACTGGCCGCGGCTGACTTCGCTGCCGTATAATATAATATTATAATAATAACATACAGTGTAATGTGGAAAAACACGAATCGCAGAGGCGGAGACGTTTATCATTATTAGGTAGGTATTATTATTATTATTATTATTACTGCCGTGGTTGACGCGAGATGGGTTCGATCTCGCGGAATCAATGGCACGATATTATGCATAATTTTGTTGCGCACAAAAAATACGACGTATTATTATACACATAACGACGCACGTAAACGGCACCATCAACCCCTGTTCGACGGGTTGTCTGATTTTCCAGAAATCTATCTACATTGTATAGGTTAATACTGGATTGGTTCACGAGTTCCTACCCTTCAAGCCGAGTTCGTTCCCGTTTAAAAAATGTATTTTATTGAGATGAGCTTAGTTGTTTATTGTTTTCGTTCAGTCTGTAATAAAACTAATATGAATAAAAACAGTTAACATTTTAATTTTTCAACGACTTTTTGCAATATAAAATCATACTTACTTGAAACATTCTAAACGGACTACGTTAATGAGACACTATTAGACAGTTAAAATATTTGAAGAAAGTTTACTTAATTTGTATACAGGTGATATGACTTATTGGCTTCCACTTAAACGGTTGCTAACGCACAGTTTCAAGCTTTTATCCACGCCTCATTTACTTATAAGTTGACGGTTCATTTATAGCCTGTAAAATAAGAAAGGAAATGTGTGTAATTGGCCATCTTACTGTGAAGAGCAGATTCTGCTCATCTAGATAAAATTCCCTTTTAGAACGGGAATTTCGATTCGTTCAAATAAGAACAAATTTAGCTACACTGCTACAGCATTAAATTAAACGGTTATAATAAGTGAGAATAGTGAGATGACGTGGATGGATGCACATTGACGCAACTATAGGGGGGGGGGGGGGGGCGCAAAGAAGATTTGTGCAACTTAAAAATGTACACCTCAAAAAAAAAAAAAAATTTAAATCTAAATTTGAATATTTTGAAGTAAATATTATCATTAATTAAAATATTTATTTTACTATACTGTAATCGAGAAAAATTAGTAGGTATTTATTATATTCCCAAGGAAAACTGCTAACTGTGAATTCTTCATTTTTTGTCTACCTCCAAAAATATTGATCTAGTGACGTTCATGTAGAAGCGGACTAAAGAAAACGATTAAAATGAACAATTTAAAAGTTTTCAAATATTATAGAACAATTTCTACTCATAAAGTTATGTTATGCAATAGTATTTGTGACACAATTTACCATAATATTATATATTTCCAGGTGTATACAATACCGATCGACGCTGTTTACCACTTCATATAATAATAATAGGTATTATGCTATCTTATTAATTGATACTCATCATCACTTAACTGTGGCCTATGATGAACAACTATATATGTATGGAGTATAAAAATGTATTATTTCTGTTATAGCGTGTACCTAGTCGTGTTTTGATATTTGAAGTAAAAAGTATAATATCGTGTTACACTAATAGTCTGCGTGTTGAGAACTGCAATGATCGTTGCATAAACGATGATTCCATTCGTATTACTTAACTATTGTTACTTAATTGTTACATAAACTTTACTCGTTTGAATGGCGTTTTAAAAGGAGTATAATCTATATACTTATCGAAAGTGTCATAATTTTATGTCACAAGTCTATAGTTAATTTTCAGATTTATAATCATATATATATATATATCATTAACTCAAATAACAGGTCACTGTAAATTGTAAGTAATAAGAAATAACATGGCCAATTAAATTAAAAAAAATAATAATTTTAATAATAAAAAAGGCAATGTAAAAAGTTTATTAGTTTTAAACAAGTTCTACAAGTCACCAAAATTTTAATCGAAGCTAAAGCGAAACCTCTAAAATCCGGATGATTGTCATAGGTAATATTTTAAATATCTGGCAACTTACAGTTAAATGACAAAAAAATTAATAATAATAATAATTATTATTATTAGATTTGCATTTTATTTATGATTATTCGAAATTTCGGATTAATATTTAAACGGGTCGGCGATATAACGGTCATTTATTGTGTTAAAATAAAATACGTACCTATGTGGTATTAATATTGTAATATTATATTGAAATAGAACCAACAGAGAGTTAATATACGATAGTTTAATGCATATTTATCTACGTATGTGTTTACTGTTATCGGAAAATTAATAAAACCAATAAAATTGTGTAGATAAAATTACGCAGCAGTTCAAAACCTGATTTTTGACGGTCCCTATGTTACACTATTACGATAAAATTTACATATAACCAAAATGTACAGTATACGTTTAAATTTTTAAGATTATAAAATTGATTGATAAATAGTTATCTAAATGCGTTATCAAGTATATTAGATTGTGCGTAGTATTAATAAGTCTTGTTCGTACGAAGCCAACACGGTACTTACTGAATGCTGCCGTACACCATATTATCGAGTGTCTAAAATCTGGATTATATTATTATTATTTTGAATTACATGTATTTTGTTAAGCTCAAGACCGTATTATAATATCATATCGTTATCTAATCTCGACGCACATCGATATACCTATTATTATAATAATTATAATAATTATTATTATGACTTTATAATTTATAATACAACAACAACAACAACAACAAAAATCTATCTTTGATACGTCTAAAATGGCACACGACCATCGGTATAGGTTCCGCGGCATAATACTGCGCTGCTCGTATACACATATATATATATATATATATACCAGCTGTGTATAGGTATACGCGCAAGCACGCTATACAATATATTGTACACGTTCATATTATAAGCAATTTTTTATTATTCTTCGCGACGTTTGAACGTTCCAACGTCTGTGCACATAATATAATATCCGTCGACCGCACACTGTATATTTAGTGACGGTGCATTTCTCCGGATGTATATCTACCCGCGATCATCTCCTCGATCGGATCCCGCAAATTGATCGTGTGCCCTCCAGATACCGCGCACTGTAACCCGATCCGGCGGTGTATATTATGTATATTATATATAAATATATATATATATATATGGGTACGCGGGTGTGCGTTAAATTAATTATTATTCAGATCGTATACGTATATTATACATACGCACATAATATAGGTACATGTACGCGCGTCGATGCACCGCGCCGATAACGATAAAATAAAATTAAAAACTAAAATATAATGATAATAATATTTTCATCGCGGCGGAAAATCGTTAATGCCGCGCGTTTTCTCCGCGCGAATATATGCCGGTCGGCCGCCAGAGGCTTCGGAATAAAATATTATATTATACGTATACCGACGTACGTATACACACGCAGCATCATACGATCGCATGCGTATACGATATCCCGGTCGTTTAGCATTTCGTTAAAATTAATAATGGAACGCGCAGCAGCCGCGCCTTTTCGACCGCATAATATAATATATATATATATATATTATATATACATGATGTGTACGATATAGGTATATGATGTATACAACCTGTGCGCATATGCATATATAAGTGTATAAATATATTTCAATATTATAATATTATAGTCGCGCACATCTGGTCGCGTACACGCCGCCCGGACGAACGACGATTTATTATAATAACATATTGGGTTATTATAATATGTATACATATTTTATATTTCGAATAAAGTTCGGTTCGAGACTCCGCAGGTTTTCGATCTGAATATCCGACGGTGTTCACGGGTCTCGTGAACCACGAACGATAGCACAATGGACAATTACGTTCATCTAGATAATAACAATATTATTATTATTATTATTATTATTGTTGTTATATGAGTTATATACGGGAAACGGGATGTGTATTATATGAAAGTATTAAACTCACGTTACCGCCAAGCCAAGACAATGGTCAACGGGACAATCCTACACGTCATACGCACGCACACCCATTAAGCGCACATGTAGGCCAAACATTTTTCGGTTCATATTCGACAAAATATTATTATTATTATTATTATTATAGGAACAACAACAGTATTGTCCTTGCTGTTTGAACGACAAACGCAGACATCGCGGTGCGCTTCGTTAAAATCCAATAACCGATTAAAACGAAATATTTGCAACGCATAAACTTATATATATATTTATATAGGTACTATTGGGTTAGTGTGAATTGACGCTAATGACTCGATTATTTTATCGTCGGAGAGCGTTTTCTCTCTCGGAAAAAAAATCGTCCGATTTATAGTAGGAAGTACCCGCCGGTATTGAAAGTCGGTTGTAAATGATTGTTGCGCGTATGTATATATAGGACTATACGCTATAAGCATATGGCGCGTAGACGCATTTTATGGACGTTTCAACAGTCTTCCTACGTCTTTCGCATCGGAATACTATGGTGGACTGGGTAGGGTCGGGACGGTTTGAAAACACAGCGACAACTTTGTAATAATATACATATTGACCGAGTAAACTGCACTAAGTACACTACACATAGAAATTTTGCGTAAACGGATTGTTATGTGTACGGATTTTCGATTTTCTCGCGACGTATATTTTTTGTTTTAAAAACCAAACTATATAATATCTACTGTAAATATTGAAGAATACAAATTTACTGATTACCTATATAGAAAACCGATCGATCATGTGTCTATATTTCTACAAGAAACAAATATTGACGTAATTATTGTAATGAGATGAATTTATCATTTATGTGTATTAAAATTATAATATATAGGTATAGATACTATCATCAGTTGAACAACAGGTAGTATAGATATGAAGAGAAACGTCTGGAAATAATAATCTCGCCGTTTATATACTACATTAATAGCATAAATATATGTTTATACATATTAGGTGCTGCTGTATCTGAAAATCTATTATAATATAAAGTTATGACGGCTAATCCCAATATTAACCGGTTTCGAAAAAATAAAAAATTCGACGTTTCGCTTTTAGTTCATTCATAATTTTAAACACACGTGCGCTTTCGACCAGCGATTGGACTATTACTACAACGCATATTATCTGAACGAACCTAATGATATACACGACATCGACGGCGGTCGTTTTCGATATCACCTACATAGTATAATATATTATTATAATATGGGTAGGCACTATTAGCACACGTATCGGAAATCGCCCACGTGATACTCCGGGCCAACGATCCCGGTTGGTGCACAGGTGCACTGCGTCTGCCCGAGACTCGTCCACGAAGAGGCGCCCTCTTATCCTATCCTGTCTCTCCTCTAAATGGCAGAATAATTAATATTAGAATATATTACTATTTCTTCTTTGACTATCTTTTTTCTCGTATTTATATAAGTAGTTTGACACTATCATTTATATGAAATCTAATTGCTTTCAATTTCAACGATTTAACCTTAAATCGATATATAAATAACAGTAATTATTGCTAACTAAAAGAAATACTTAATGCTAACTAAAAATAGTTTATATTTAAATTGTATTAGTGTGATATGTTTTTAACAATAACCCAAAGGAAACTCTAGAAAATAAAAACAAAGGTTTTTACATTAATATTTATAAATATATTACGATACGTAATAATACTATTTGTGTAGTTATAAATATAATATATTATGTTATTATAATGTTAGTGAGGATAGCTTAACTCAAAATGATCATTTCAACATGAAATACTTTTCTATATAGGTAATAAGAAAATTATTTTGTATTAAAAGTAAAAAATATAAAGATTAGGTAAAATCAATTTTTCTTATAACTATTACAACATGTTTTAGTAAAATAAAAATGAATTCATTTTTTTTAGTTAAACCTTAATGCATGTGTCAATAAAAATTATGGACACTTTGAATGGTTTGAACAATAGCCTATGGATTAAAAATACTGTGTTTTTTCTTCATTTTTCCAATTTTCTCAATTGACCATTACTCGGAAAATCATTTTATTGTAGTGGTATCGAAGTCTATTTTTTTTTTTTATAGAAATTATTTATAATTAAACCTAGTCATCATCATAACCACGAATCCAAAAAAACGAATGTCAAAATAGCGACGGAAAAATAGCTAAAAGACATAATATAGCGAATATTAAAACAGCTAAAGCATATTATTTTTAAATTATTATTCTTATTATTTAGCTGTAGTAATATTATAGTATTGCATATAAGTTAGGTTCACAATCAGTTTTATAGCTAGGATATTCTGGACGGACGAAATATGATAATAAAATAGGTGGATTAGATACGAGCACAATATTCGATAGCGGTAGTGTATATGTTACGCCGAATTTATGAAATTGCCGATTTCATGAAATTAGCAACGTTGTCACCGAGTACGTAAAATCGGCAACTTAAAGTGCATAATACTGCCGATTGCGTGAAATCGGCAAGACCCTTCTTAAAAAATTATAAAACATAATTTAATTTAAATAAATGTATAAAACGCCAGAAATATAATAAAATCAAATTGTAATAATAAATATTATATGTATATAAAAAATAGTTTAGAAGTTAAACAAAAGTTAAAAAAGTTAAGTTAACAAATCTTGTTAAGTTAAGTTATTGAATGTTAAATGTAATATTAATAGTTTATATTCATAAAAAATAATATTCTTTATTGATTAAAAAATTCCAAATAAATAGAATCTAATACTAATTTCCATAAATAATATCCTATTTTAACCAACAAATATTGATACCAGTTACCAGCTAACAAACGTTGCTAATTGGCTGCTAAATGATGGTTCAAGAAAAATTTGAAAATATGATTTCAATGATATGGGTGGGGCTAGGGAAATGTGTCTCCAGCCCCACCCTAAGTTTTTTATTTTTTCCGATTAAAAAATAGGCTTGAAAATTGTTGCTAAATGACTGCTAAGTGTTGACTTGAAAAAAATGTCAAAATTTTGAATGGGTGGGGTTGAGGACATGTACGTGCAATAAAAAGACCTCAATGACCAAGATAAAATGCTTGTACGTATCATAGCATCTATCATAGGTAATAAAGATTACGGCGTGGTAATGCCGATCAGCACGCGTGCAATTATTGTTTATTTATAATCCACTATTTGTAATTATGTCATAATAATATGTTACCGAATTCATGCAATCGGCAGAAAAAAGTCTGCCTAATTCACGAAATCGGCAATCAAAATTTACCGATTTCGTGAATTTGGTAGCCAAATTGCCGATTTCACGTATTCGGCGACAACGTTGCTAATTTTACGAAATCGGCAATTTCATGAATTCGGCGTAACATATATGTTAAACCGCAGATCGTTTAGTGTCACGACGTATTATTATTTATTAGTACATAATATCATCACAGTTGTATTTGTATATTATATAATTTTACAGTTATGTTAATTAAAAATAATAAATATCGAACATTTAATTTCACAAAATAATAAACTTTGAAGGATTGTGCGCAAACGACGAAGAGGTCCAACATTTGGAAATGTGGATTTATTGTGACGCGATAGATTTGCCAAAGACTAATTAATTCTGTCGAAGATAATTAATTTTTATAAATAAATAAATCTAAAATATATTAAGTATGTTTAATAGATTTTTGCATAATATTATATAGGTTGGAATCGTGGTTTTAGCCATTTAATTGGATCGTGTCCTCTGATACTATGGAAACTGATCGAAGGTTTCAAACAAGAAAGACGAATACAGACATGAAAATCGAACAATACATAAGCGGACAACCCCCCCCCCCCAAAAAAAAAAAAAAAATATCAAGATACCGCATTAAGAATTTTAGAAATTAAAAACAATATGAAGAAAGAAGTATTTCAAATTATTTAAAAGGCATAGCCTATAATTTATCACTACAAGTATAAATTATTTAATTTTTAACTTTTTAATTATTTAATTTTTTAATTTTTGTAATTTGTAATTTTTTTTAACCTAATGTATGATTACACACTGATGTATCACTAATAACCTAGCCTAACTTAACATGTATAATAATAATAATTTAAAATAAAATACTTAAGCTGTTTTGAACACTTACTATTATGTCGTTTAGCTATTTTATGGTTTATTGCCATCACTATTTTGACATTCGCTTTTTTTGATTCACGGTTTTGACGTGATACCAATAAATCACAGAGTATCATTTTCAATATTTTCAACATAAATCTATGGACAGTCCTGCAATTCAAATTTAATTTAATTTTAAAATATTGACATAGGTTTATGGTTTTGGATATTATTAGACATTAGTGGAACGTTTAAACAATTATTACACTTCGAAGTTCGAATTCATCAAAAGTCAACACCCAATAAACGACTGATGGGTTCATGGCTCGACATTGATCAATTATAAATAATTTCTTATCAATTAATATTCAATTATCTGTTACAAACGAAGATTGCACTTTTTACACTATAAGATAACTCTGATCTAATCTCTTATCTTCTTCAATAATAAAAAAAATAATTCACTTAATGTAGTATACGTTAGGTAAGTACCTAGCTACCTAATATTATTATTTATTTTGACAAATGATACCAATTTACTATTTAATAATCTTTATAGACTGTTGAACAGAGTGGCGGCTCGTATGATTCACAGTAGGAGGTCACAAATATTTTACCTCATCATTATAACTATAACGATAAAATAATTTTATGTTATCTTATGTGTGTTATTAAGGACAACGACGATGACAAGAACGAAAAAAATAAAACTCTGACACAATTCGTTTGTGTCCCACACTACCGTATAATTCGTGCTGACAAGTGCGGACGATAAAATTGTATACGCAGTTGAGCTTACGGACATATGCCTACCGCGTCGTCTTTTAATCTCTATCACCGAAAATATAACTTCAATAATTATAGAATCTAAGCCAACAAAATTTTTGTTTTATTTTAAAATATTATTGTTACACTTTCCGATGATGTTGTATTAATCAATGAGCATTGTTGATTTGACCATTTTATTAGTAATATAAAACCAAAATGTGTTTATCACTTTGATAATACTTGTAGTTATTTTCTTCATATTATTATAAATCTAAAAAAATGAATAATCGTATTTACGATGTATCGATTGGTTACATCTGCATTCATCTGCTGACAATTTTACCTCATTTTATGCGGAGTGAAGTGTGGTGCAAATTCAAAATGGTTTTAGTTACTAAGCTTTCACATTCTTGAGCATGGCTAAAATCATATAGCAAAATATAAATGAAACATTTATAATAACAATGTAGACAATTATGTAAAAATAAAAAATATAAAAATAAACTTTTATTGTTTGTCAGAAACCTTTTGCTTTGTATTGCCTAAAAGATTTTTTTTATGTCTGGTTAATATGTTGTTGCTTGTAAGGTAATACTACATGTTGTTGGATCTTCCTCTCGGTTAATCTGTTTCTAGTCTTGAATGTGTATGATTTAATACAGTAAAGAGACTAGTTATAGTAGTTACTAGTACGTAATAAAAACTCTATAAAAAGGCGAAATGTCACCTAAAAAAAATTACAAAGGAGAAAGATATATAAGCCCGGATATAACCCTTAATCTTCTTCCCCGCAGAGCACACCACCGAATCCTCGTCACGAACCATTCTCGCAGGACTAATGAATTTCCAAAAGGGTGTCCGTGTCAAGCTATACTATAGGTATACGGTATATAATATTGGCCTTTATCCACCCGTATATCCGTAATCCGCACCATATCATGATATGGCAACGAAATACACATCATGAATATATAGGATCCATTCACTATAGCTTTCATTGATATATACGTTTATCTGTAATCCATATGGACTGTATAAGCTGTTGCACGTACACGTAGAATTGGTTTTCAATATCTTTGCGTGTATAAAACTGATTATTATTTGTGTAGTCCGCTTCTTACACTTCACATAGTTCTTTTCCCTTCAAAACGATGACTTTTTAAATGTCTACAGTTTAAACATATTCCAAACGATAAAAACCCTTGACGCGCTGCCATTAATCATAGTTATTCTGTAATGATAAGGGTTTCGTAATAACGTTCCAACTTGTAATTACATTTTTCAGTTCTATTACACACATCGGTCTTGGACACGAATTATATATACTACACTAATAAAAAGTAATGTTTCACCCGAGAAATCGTTGTCGCCGTGATATTTTATAGATAGTCGAGTCATGTATATTACAGTGTACACACCAACAGAACGAACCGATGGTGACGACGACGACGATGATGATGATGATAATATTATAATATTATAGCCAATTATATGTAGTCACCCGCACCGCGCGTTGCGTCATATCCTGCCAGCTGTTTGCACGCGCTGTATGTCCACATCGCGGATCCGGTGGCCGTAAATAATGCATATAATAATACTATAATAATAATAACGCCGTCGTCGTCGTCGTATCTATATTGACTGTATTGCACCAGTCGCGGCATTTAGCAGTCGCGCGAACGAAAACGTAATATTCGTGAAATGGGTTAATCCGTAGGAGTGTATCGCCACGTGTCCCATAATACTACGCGTACAATATAATATTATTGTTTTTGACACGACATAATACCTATCGTACAGTGTCGTGTTTAAGTATAATATATATATAAGTATATATTATTATGTGATACTACACCGCAGGATGTGTGGGCCGAGATAGGTCTCCGAGGACGCTCGTCGCCTCGGGGACACCGCTCGCGCGCGCGCGGGACACTCCCAGGCTGATTTTGCTCAATGGTTTCCTTCCTTCCGGCCACAGCGACGACGACGACGACTACGATGACTACGACGACGCCGCCGCTCCGAGCGCGTGTATAATATATATAATATATAGGTATACATATTATATCGCGAGCCATTTACCTTAGCAAACGTGTATAGGTCATATACATAATATCGTAGAAAACAAAGATAAGTCCGTACTACGACGGGACCTGCGCGCGTAGGAGTGAAAGCCGATGTGTTTTTTTTTTCTCAACACAATTTCTCGGTAGTCGGAGGGGTGCGAGGGGGGGGGTGGTAGGCGAGGATTTTCGTAGTCGTCGTCGTCGTCGTCGTCGTTGTATATTATATGTATGTACAGGTATTATATATATATACACATGCGCTCGCGGTCGTTTTAATAATAATAATAATAATAATATGATGTGTTTTTTTCCCATTTCTTTTTATGAATGAACCGGCCGCGCGGCCGTTCGCCTGGCGCCATTGATGTATTTATTATGCACGCTGGTTGAGCGCGCGCTATCGCGTGTGTGTGTGTGTCAACCCGGGCCATATGGTCGCGCCACGAAAACTGGTTGTTGTTGTGTTTCGTTGTCGTAATAATAATAATATATTATGATATTATATATTATTATTATTATTATTATTATTACTACGATATTTTCGACTCTCACACGCCTCTCTCGGCGGAAGATCGTCGTCGTCATCGATTCGACGTATCAGCCACGCGAGACTCATCGTTGCGCCGCCGCCACCAGAATATACATAATATGTATTATTATATTTCAGCCGCTTATCTCGGCGTCCATATCTGGCCCGTTGCAAGTGGTCCGGTCGAGGTATATAACACACGGACGAAGAGGTATTAGACACACTACACGTATAATGTGTGCGTACGAGAACGATATTATTGTAATAATATAATATATATAATACGGTGGTGCGTCGTAGTCGTCGTAGGAAATTAACACCGCGCGCGCGGTTCACGGTTTCCGACCGTTGGCTTTTATTTTCTCTCTCCAGCACTGCACCACTGCCCGAACGTTCGTAAACGATTCGCTGCCGTCCTATATCTTGGAGGCCGAATGTATTAATGTATTAATGTATTATTATTATTATGACCGGTAACGCATAGTATTGCGCATAATATAACGTATTATTATAATATTAATGTCGAGATAGCTAACCGGCGATGTTATGTCCTATACGTGTCGGAATCGACCGTCGTAAATGTATATAATAAATAATAGTATGTGTAGGGGGTGTACGCATTTTTCTCACCTTAATAAAACATCGAACGTGGAACTTTTTTTTCCAACGATATGTCATCAGAATTCATCGATAGTATTGATATAAGAAACCTACGCTTATATTTCGTATTTATAAGTTTTTGAATTTATTTTTATGAAAAAGGTCTTTATTCCAGCGATTCCCGAGTCCCGACCTCATGTCGCGAACCGAATTGGTATCGCGTAGAGTTTCATAGTGGGTTGTAAGTGCATATAAGCGTGAGTGTTTCAGCATAATTTTTTATGAATATTAAATAAAAAACTTAAATAATTGTATAGGTAACAAAAAAAAATCGAGAAAACAATGTTTATGGATATTATATGTAGGTATATATACTTAGGTATTCGGTATAATCAAATACGTATAATTTCTATTGTAGTTAGTATTTTTTAAATTATTTTATACTGGTATTTAGTGGTAATAATTGAGAGATGGTTCCAATCTTGCAATAATTATGATTTTTAAGAGTAAAACGAAAAAATCGATTTAAATTTTAGGCTCACATAAGAACTTGGGCACCACTGAAATAGCTAATATTATTATATTAAGTAATAATAATTATCATATTGTAATATACATTTCATCAATAATTTATTTAAAAATATATAAATATAATAACTAAGGATTTGGTATGTATTTAAATTTAATTCTATCTATACATTCTTTAAAGTTAGGTATTGTCTGAATTACTTAAAATACAAACATGAAATTGGTTTTTGAATCATCCAGAAAATTAGTTGAAATTTAAAAGGTATTTTAAAACAATTATTTCTTGAGTCGTATTCAATTTTTGAACGATCAATAAGAAAACGACTGCCTAAAACGAACTTGTTTTTTTAAGTGAAACGTTTGATTTGCTGTTTTGATTATAATATGTGTGTTATTAATATTTTATCATATATAATATGCATAATATGTATATCCATCTACCCACGCATATTATAAAGTTACCCATTGGAAAAGTCAAAGTATTATTGCATCATGACTGCGTTACGGGTTACTCAGAGTACCTATGCTAACATGCTAGATGATATAAACACGGAAGATAAGAATCATGTTTTCCGTTGAAAAAAATAAACAGAGTAATAGTATAGGTACAACTATGAGCTCTTTAGCATTCATGTTAAAGTACCTAGTTGTTTTTAGGTACATCTAAAAATAGTTGAAAATAATAATTCAGTACATTTATCAACAACATATAATTAATAACGGTGAATTAATCAGTGCAATTTTTTTTAAAAAATGATCATAAATAAAATAAAATATAATTACGTTGAATGGAATTTGATATGAAATGAACATACGTGTAAAATGTATTCTTATATACTCGTAATTCGTCATATTCTTATATAATACCAATTATAAACTTAATGAATATTATAATAGTAACGAAACGGCAAACATATGGTGCATAATACTCAATCTTCTTACATATGATATAAATAATTAACATGAATGACCTTTATAGTGATGTAATAATTTTATTCATAGTAATTCCACAAACAAGTAATACATGTTTTTGATTTTCTGTCATTTTAAATAATTTAAAAAAATCATATTATATTTAAATTTTTTTTAAATTTAGTTCATAAACTAAAGAATCAAATAATTAACATAATTATATTTACTATTTTTATGTATAAGCAGAAAATTCCTTCAATTTGAATGTCATTCTAAAATACTAATGTTAATAAATTCAATACCTAAAATGCTTATTTAACAATAGGTTTAATAGATCAAAAAATAATTAGAAAAATTAAAATATTAAAATTTTGCTAATATTTTTCGTTTATCACTCTATCAAAAAATAAATACAAATATTTATAAAACTTATTGTATTTTTATTTTTTACAATATCAATCAAATAATAAGAATATCTGAGAAAAAATATTAGAATATTTAAAATAAAGAATAAAATTATATAAGAATAAAAAATATTATATATATATATATATATTATGTACTATACGTGATATATTCGAGAATTTACTATAATTTGATACGGTAATGTTTCGGAATCTACATTACATCATCAGTCATCAGTCTTATAAAAATGGTAAAACCTCGGGGGACACTCTGTCCTTTACAGTACAAGAATAATATAGACGTTTCAAGGGAAAACTTTAAATTATTGATAACTTCGCGTAACGTTGATAATAATTATCAGCTATCGTATTAAAAAATATTATACGGTTGTACAGGTATACGGTTAATTATTAATTTATGCGCTTTTAGTAAAGACATTTTGAAGTTCAGCCAATATAATTTAATTACATAATACATAATGGGTCATGGATAATGATCTGTTACTGATGTTCAATACCAATATATTATAATAAATAATAATAATACCAAATTGTATTTTTAATGGTGTGAGTATAAAGTAGGTACTTCTATACATTTTTCTATATTCTACACAATTTTTCAATTTAAATCATATTTTTAGTAGATTTTTGCACAAATCTTATTTTTTTCCAATTATATTGTCAAGCTATATATACTGCAAATCCATTGTACAAATATAAACAGGGTTATGTTCACTACTAAACATGTTTATCTCTTTTTATTCTTCAATACCTTTAACACAATTATTAAAAATATGATTTTTCAAGTTTTCAAATGTACTTTTAAAGATTATATATTTTCAAGTTATAATTTATCAATATTTATCAATTTCTTATTCATAGAAATGGTCACGTATATAAAATAAATGTATAAAAATACTAATAACTAAATCCAATATTATATCTATTTTATATTTTGTGTAAACTATTTTAAGGACTATTATCCTTATCATAAATATTATAATCATTGAAAAAAATGCTAAAAAAATAAATATTTTTATGGAAAAATAGGGTGGTTCTCATTTCAAAAAAAGAAGATTGTATTGCCATATGGCAATTTTTAAGTACCTAGTCGAAAAAAAATTCCAAAAATCATAATTTTTGAATAAATGCATTAGTTATTAAATAAGAAAATGGGAACGAGCATGCTTGCGATGAATCAATCTGTATTATTATTATATAGGTACAGTACATAAAACGTATAATATCGCACACGATTACGTGACCTTATTATTTCTATCCGCTGTAGATGACATAACGTATCGATTTCAAAGGTAAGGTTAATAGGTATACGTCTTGAGAAATAAAGGATCGTTAAACCTTAAACGACTAATCCATCCCTGAGTGTAATGCGTGCGGGCTATGCTGATTGGAGAGATACTCGGGACGATATAGCTCATTACGGTTTGTTTTGTGTAAACTATCGAGTAGACTCATATATACATAATATATACATTATATATATAAACACATTATACGTATATACATATATCATACATATATTTCAGCTATTACAACATAACACTATTGTAGCCGTTTTCCATGAACCAGACCTCAACAACATATATTATATATGTGTATATTATAATCTCCATAATTTTTCATTCAGTATAACGACTGATTAAGCCCACATATTCTATTCACTCTTCTCTCTCTTTATATATTATTATCATCATTATTATTTACGCAAACGTAATTTTTTCATTATAATAATAATATGAGCGCAACGCATAATATACAACGAAATTTGAAATCTCAAAGATATGAGATTATATATCTCACATTCTCACCAGTGCCTTATTGTCGAGAACATAATATACGCAGGTGGCAGGTCACTGCAGTTTGTGGATAATATAATTATTATATTATTATTATACCGTTGATAGGTAGTATGCGATAGCTACGTAATCGATCAATTTCCCTCTCCCATCTCATCATCAAAATTATCTCAAAAGAAGTATTCGATGGCCGATAAAAATCTCGATGTAAAATTAATTTCGGAAGAATTAACTTTTTTTTGTACCTACGAATAATTATTATTACATCGACCATTCGCCATTAAATCGTGACTTTAGGGTGTTTAAATAGTCTTATCTGATTTGGAATGCTTAAAATGTAATGTAGAAATATTGTGCAGTACCCTCAGTAATAATATTATAATAATATACATACATAAAAGATAAAATTCGATATTCATCTTTGAATCGTGCACAATAAATAAGAAACGCATACTATCTATAATACGTTTACAGTAGCATAATAATCTGAAACGATAATAAAATAATATATATACACTCGAGTCTATTATTTATTAATATAAATACTATATTATTAATACACGATAATGTAAGATTCGAAAGCGTTGAAGTCTTTTTAAACAATACAAAATTCATAGTTTAATAATTATGAAAATGAAAGTTAAATTAAATCTAATTTTGTTCGTTGTGTTGTAATAATATAGAAACAATAATATAAAATATATATTATATATTTAACAGTTCGCTGATCATTATCATAAATTATGGTTTCGAAACAAAATATGTACCTATCTGTTACGCTAAAGAAGACGTACACGACAGTCCTGTAACTATTTATGAACGTATATAATATTATTAAAACACTGACCATTAGGTGTCGTGTTGTTTAGGTTTTCAAATAATTTTATTATATTTTGCAATCGTTGCTATCAAAATATTATAATGAATGGTAATTAACAACTTCCGGTGCAGGTATATTGGCCGAAGGCCAATGCATAGAATTGTCGAGACTTGGCGTCTCAAAGAACATAACACACGTACAGAAAAAATGTCCAACAAATTCGTGAAAGTCAAGTCCGCGTATTTATTTAAAATACGTTCGCGTCATGCGCGTACAACAGGCCGTCATTAAACGCTCAAGAGGCTACGTGTAGACGGTAATTATAATGCGTGCCCCCCCACACACCGACACCTGTAAACACTGTACGTTAAACGACTATCAATTTTAAAAACCCATATATAAGTACCGTTAAAACATGTTATATTATATAAATATAATCACGGATCGTCATTGCCGTAGTAGCCATCGGAAGATGGACAACTTTTGAGTGATGCGAAATATTAATTGGATCTTAAATTCGCGAAGAAGGAGAGAACTTTTCCCTCTCCCCTTTTTTTCGTCCAATCTCGATTTTTTTTTAACTATAAAATTTAATATTACCATTATACAAGATAACGCCACTATGCCTTGTGATGATGTTTGAAAAACTCTGAACACTTCAAATCAGAAATACCTTTTTAAAAGCTTGATTTTCAACACAAGATACGTCATTTGTATGTCCGATAACTCAGTCATCAATAAACGTTACATTATTATTAGCGTTTATGTAGCGTTTTTGTAACGATGTCACGAGTTACTGTTTTGATTCGATGAGAGCGAGAATTTAATTTTCCATTGTGAACTACTTAAATGTTGCTGTACAGACGCCATATTTTTTAAGAACATATTTTACAGTTTTTAATATCAATGACATCTTTCTATTTTATATTGAAATAAAATAAAAAAGATTTATAGTACATTTAAAAACTATACACATCGTAACAAAACACAGAAATTATACTATTGCCAAAATATAATATGCATGTTTCGGGTTTCCAAAAATATTTTACGGTTTTGTAGATACTGGACAATTATAAAGTCTTGGGTATTATGAACTACCCTATACGATTATAATTCATATAGCTATATAAGTATCAATGATTATAGCGGTTGTAATTTCTGAGTTGCAAAGATGATATTAAAGAATTTTTTTTATATAATACAAATATTTTTAATTTTAATACTTTTTTTATGTGCGTACACTTACATAATACATTATAATTAATAATATATTTTAAAATACCATTATATTAATATAAGTTTTTTTTTATAAAAATATGTACTAATGTAAAAAAATATTGCCCCCCCCCGCAAAAAAAAAATCAAACAAAATCTTAGATTCGCCATTGATTACATGTATATATTATAGAGGGGACAGGGCGTATCTGAAGGATTTTAAAATCGCTCATTACGATCGTTTTGGGATGAGAGTACCTACATGTACCTATAATAGTGTATAAGTCGGGAAGATTTCAACTAACGACGCGTCCCGGACCCGTCGTTGGTGGTCGTCGTCTATAGGATTCGATAAACACGTATAAAACGATAGTAATGTTATAATATCCCGCAGTATATTAAACGCGATCGTGTGTGTCTCCGCGCGTACTTAATATGTTTGGTTATGGCACTTTAACATATTATAAAATATAATATAAAGTTAACATTGCTTGTACGAACGCGGGTACAACACGCATTTATACGTTAATAATACAATGCTTGATATATAAATACGATAGGTATAAAACAGTTTTTACGACCGGTTCGAATGAAATCCGAATTCGTCCGATCTTCCGAACGCATATACATATATATATATTATTATCTAAATATCTTCGAATCTCGTCTTCCGGTACGCTATAACCACCTGTTGATTACAATATAATCGTATAAAACTTACTTATATAAATGATAGACAAATTTGGACCACAGAAAATTGTCTTAATCAAGAATAATGAGTGACAAAAAAAAATTTATTTTCATAGTTATTCATTATAATATTATGTTCAATAAAAGTACACATATCCAACAAAATATTATTATGCGCTTATATATGTGTAAATTATTTATGTATAATCAAAGCAGTTTTTTATTCTTCATTGGCCATGTATAGGTACTTTTAAATAGAAATGTATAGACGTATTTAAATGCAATATACTATTTAAACATTATCAATGAGAGTTTAACTGTGATTTTTATATTATTTATAGATAGTGGTACATTTCGGACGTTATGATGCTGTTCGGTTTTCTTCCAGCCACTCTCGTATGTACATAATATTAAAACGGTCGTTTCCGCCAGATAACCGGAAAAACGCGAATCGTCTGTGCGGTTAGAACGTGCAGTGTGCAGTATAATATAATATTATACTACCTATGATATCGAGTGTTGCGATCGGGCGCGGAAAAAAAATCGTCCGACCTCGCGCGTATAATGTACCTACCTAGCTATTATAATGTCTAATATATAGGTAGTATTATATTATATATAGTCACGTGCGCTCGCGCCCGTCGATCGTAAAAGTACGGCCACCATTCATAAAAAAATCACGAAAA
Source organism: Rhopalosiphum padi (assembly GCF_020882245.1). Lineage (NCBI taxonomy): Eukaryota > Metazoa > Arthropoda > Insecta > Hemiptera > Aphididae > Rhopalosiphum > Rhopalosiphum padi. The sequence continues at coordinate 78,324,892 of NC_083598.1, forward strand.
ATATTTAATGAATATAAAATAATACGCCGCCCGGCCCCGATTGCACGCGCGTATACTGAGTGTATATGCTATTTTGTACAAGATATTGTAATGTTGTTGTGATCATCTATCTGGATGCAAACATTTTACTGGAGTTATTTTTGAACACTTCCGCAAACAACTATTTGAAATACGTGTTTATGATATGTCTGTGAAAATTGAATGCTATAGTGCTATCTCCACTACTATTCTTCGGCGCAGTACCTATATAGATTTGTTTCTATAGTATTCTGATGCTGATCTATTTGTTTTAAGACACTTTAAAATTTGACGCCAACTCTTTATCTTTAACTAACTAAATTCATAAGACTTTAGATTGTCAGCGTATTAATTCTAGTATTTGAATCAATACGGATGTTGACAAGATTATAATATATTACGGCTTTTCGACTTTCGTTGATCACTTCTTGACGTAGTTCATTTTCACCTATAGAATAATAGATTTATTATTTTTTCATCTTACACCTATGATATGGTTATACATTGGTGATATCGCGTATCTACGATCGATAATTTTGTTGAACAATAACAAAATAATTAATCTGTAGATCGCATTTCGAGGGGAAGATTCACGCATCAAAATATCATATTACATATGCGATATACATATATGTACGAATTACATTAAAACACCAAATATTTATAATATTTTCATAGCATATTGCAATATGATGTTACGAAATTACGATGTGCAATATAGGTACTACCGACGACGGTGAGACGCCACGAGAGCGACGTAATTTCTTTTCCCTCCGCTTGCTTCACCGCGTCATCCGGTCGCGAGTGTGCACCCTTGACTGCCCGTAAATCCGCCCCCGATCGGCGCATCGGTCCCGTTCGAAAACTGCCGGCCGTATGCCGCCTTTGGTCGCCCGATGACCGGTGTCCGGCGCTTCGTACCGGACCGGAAGCGCCTGGTAAGGTCCGGCAGGCTGACACCTGCGAGCACACCGGATGTCCCGACCCGTCTCGCGCGGTGACGGCGTACGATAATAATAATAATAGTAATAGTAATAGTAATAATATTATAACGATACGAACGCGCGTGTGACGTCACTGGGTGCGGGCAAACTCGTACAAGGTGCGCCCCGCCGCCGTCGCAGCCGACCGGTCCGCCGTCGACGCGTGCGCCGGAGGAGGTGGCGCTGCTGCTGACTGAGTGCTATCCGGCGCTGATGTTGCGATGACCGATTTAAGCCAAGTTTTACTAGGAGAATTCCGTCATATCAAACTACATAATATATGACCGGTATTGTACACAAGTGCTGCGAGTAAGTGACATTTTACAAAATATTCAGTAGAGGCGTTTAAAAGTTCAACTTTCCAATACCTTTACAGTACTTGTTTCAAGCAACAAGTCTACTTATTACTGATTAATTATTATTAAACAGCATTTATATATACATATATATATATATAATATAAAAGTAAACATGCGCATAATTGTGTATAATTTATTCATTTCAGCCAAAAATGTCACTTACTACTACACTAATTGTGCACAGCAATAGGTACGTCATCGAATTTGTATAATATAATATCATAATAAAATACTCATTTTCCCCCGCCTACATTGGTCGACGAATTCGCAGCAATAGAATTGTTGAGTATGTTATACTTCGAATGTCATAATACGTATCAATTTTCACATATTATAGTATTGTAGAAGTACCTATATTTCACTAGAATTTCAATGAAAATATTTATAAATCATGAATGAATAAAATATATTTTGACTTGCTGTGTTTGGTTGCATGTAAAATGATTTATTGAATTTGGCTATAAATTATTATATTATAAGAAATTCGAACCATTCCATTCGATATCAATTTTTGGAGTAAATATAGTATGCACTTATATATTATAGTAGGCATACTTATCTCACATTTATTTTTAATTCAAATGTATTATATTATGCGTGTTTTGTTTGGAAATTGAAAAGTCGTCGAAAACCAACTGTGAAAAATCGAAAAAAAAAATTAAAAATGCGATTATTCAATTGGTTAAGAATTAAAAGAAAAAAAAATTGTTCAATTTATGATAAAAATTATATATAGTAAAAATCAACAATTATATTTTAATATACCTGTTATAATATAGATACAATTATATATATTACAATGAAGCGAGTTACTTCGATCTGTAGACCCGGAGACACTGTTGAATTATATAACAGTATATTAATATGTTATAATATACTATATTTTATAGTCGAATACTGTAGCAGACGGTTTTTGACAACCCAATAACGTCGTTACAATATATATTATGTCGTGTCCGTGGCATAATAATAAATTATAAAAGTATATACAAATTAAAAATATTGTCATCTGAGATGATGCGAGTACGTATATTATAATATCATACACTTACGTACCTACCATTTACCCGTTTGTCTTTCGATATCGACCGGACCTATTTAGTCTGTGCGTGTAGATATTACGGTGTAGGTTTAATAGACGTTCAAAATATACGCGCGTGCGGCATTTCTGCAGTCTACGTGTACGGCACCAATATATATGGTCTGTCGTTGTCGTTGACGTATAGGTACCTACGTCGTGTAATACGTTATTCGCCACTATTTTTTTTATACTACTCCCGAAACCGTTCCCGACGTGGAATTATAATATATAACATGTATTATAATATCGCTCCCGGGTCTGTTTCCCGCCGAGAACGCCGTCACATTCCGTCCGCACGACACTTTATATATTATGTATAGGTACCTACTATATCATAATACACACACACACACACACACACACACACACACACACACACGTCATATTATTATAATATACGGTCGTCTTCTCTGTCATTGAAATGTACTCGTATAATCCTTTATATATATTATATAAAACATATAATATTATTTGTACACTCGGCCAAGCCTTAAAGAAAAATATTTTCGGTATTCGGACATTGTCTTGTATACGACGCCGTTTGATGCCGAATATTGTTATGCCCGATGCGAGAACAATTAAACGTAATCGAATAATACTTTTTAACATAATCTTTTATTCATTACTCACTATAATAGGTGTCTACTGTCTACTCAACAGTCTCGACATTATGGTCTACGCGGCCTTTGAACGTCATCACCGTACTCTTCTTTACATTCATTTATTTCGTTGGTGCCCATCGGTATACCTATTATACCATTAGGTATTACAAACTAAGATGGTGTTTTAAATACGATAAAGTAAAAACGAATACAATATCAAAAAATACATAAACAATAAAATTATTCATTGTGTACACTTGCGTATATTATGATAGGGCGATCGAGAATTCATTTAACTGTTGGACATTGAGGTTGATATCGCAATATTTTTTTATGATTTGGAAAGTGATATTACGCCATCATGCGCTCGGAGGTTTATACAGTAAACACAACAGATGCGAAAATAAACTTTAAAACTCTTATAATCATTTAATTTTTTTTTTTAATGTACAATATTATACAATATACAAGTTACAGTATAATGTCACGTAAAAAAACACCCTTAAATTGTAGTTTATAGCAGTATAGAAAACTTATAATTAAAAATTTGGTTATTCGAAATCGCATGCAAAATTACCTAAACAGTTTAATATTTTCTACAAAATTAAGTACTTTAAATATCTACTATACACACTATAAAGTACATATATTGACACATAATTGAACTAAAAATATTAAAAAAGGTTTTTTTATCCATTTCTAAAGTTTTAATATTAGACTTTAGATTTTCTTTGATCATATATAGGTTGAGCACGTAAACGAAGTATCTATCAGATGAATAATGACCATAATTAGTGTTAGAAATATTATATTTTTAATTTGTATCAACATTTTTGTAACTATATAAATTAGTAGATTATTAATATAATCTGAAAAGATCTGTTTTTTATCTTTTTAAATAATAAAATATATAGGTATCTGAAATCTGATATGGGAGAAAAGCGACTAACGGCTCAGCGTTAGTACTTAGATTAGCTTATATACTCATTTTTCATCATTCACCATTAATACTAAAAAAATTAGTTGACGAATAAGCAAAAAAAAAAAAACAGGCAAAATATTCAGTTTATCTTTTAATTGTGTGAACAAAATAAACTGAAATTATGCATACAACTAACCTATATATTGTTTTATCGAGATAAATATCAGTAATTTAATTAATATGCCTCTCACACCCAATTTAATTTTTCTAAATATGCCATGTGGTTTAGTAATTTAAACTCTATAGTAAATTGAATTGTTGAATTCGAAAAAAAATAACGTGGAGCTTGGCAGATTTTAAACATTTATTTAAGGGATGAGGGACTAAAAATGTTTACACTAACATACAATTCTACATAGTTTTGAAAAGGGTAGAGTAATTTTAAGAAAATGTTGATAATGTTTAAGTCTGCGGTCACATAAGAGTTGCCAAAAACCTATTATTCAGAAAGTATTTTAATTTTCTCAGCTCATTTAAAAGCAACTTTTAGATTTTGGTACCCATATACTTTGTTCGTATAGTCCAAAATATCGTATTATATAATATGTTGAATACCAACCAAATTCATTTGTATATACATATATATATCATCCAAAGCGATTAAAGTTTAATTTATAATTAAAACATTATTGTTGAACTTATGTTCCATAATATAATAATATTAATACCATTAAATTTTTGATACCATTAAATTTGTGATAACTATTTTAACTATTTATACTATAATTTTCATATTTTACTATAGTATATAATATATATAGTCTTTGTATGACGCTATAAAAAGTAAAACTGCATAAGCGAGTTTAAATACTCATTAATGAATATTATGAAATATTATTATATGTAACTTGATGCTAAGAAAAATAGATTAAAGTCTAATTTATACATGTATTAATTATACGTACGTGTAGTTTTTTATTTACGAAATTATTTATATAAAATATATTTCAATTAGTTTAAAAACCTTTTGATCAATATGTATTTGATATATTGCAAGTTGAGAAAACTTTATAATGAACACTATTGGTAAAGTTAAGGCGATACTTTGAATAAAACCATTTTTTTACCGTTACTATAACATTGTAGATTACACAGCTAAGAAAACTGTTTTTTTATTTAACTTAGTATACAATGTATGGAGCGTAGGTTGAACAGTGTTAAAATATTTTATCAATCTTTATGGGAAATTTTTTCAAATGTTTAGTATTTTAAATTTAGTTTATAAATAACTTCAATCAATACGTAATTGGAAAAAATTATTCACGATTGACCGCTTATAATTATTTTTGATTTATTTTACATAATATATTTTAACTATATTTTTATCTTATTGTCTAAGCATAAACTAAGTGATCATTCATTATTTACTAAACATTTAAATATAATATTTAATGTAAGATTGTAAGAGATTATTTTTTTAACATATAACAATTTCCATTTTATCGGATTTCAGATTGTATTGAATGTCGTATTCAGTTTTGGCTCCAGTAAAATTTGGACAGTATATATTCTTATTATTACTATTATTATTTTATTATGACCTGCATAATTATGATTATGTTTATTGTTATACAGTAATCAACACTTTCATTAATAATAAATAAAATGATTGCTGTATAAATAAGACCTGAGCCATAGTATTTAGTTCGTATATGCATTATTATTTATTAAAGGATCTTAAATGTTGGGTTGTATGTAAATTATATTACTGTGCAAGAATTAAAATGAAAGAAATTAAAAAAACAGTTGAAAAAATGATTATTTGTAAACAATTTTGTTCTCGCGCAAAAGGGTTTTTTTCTTTAGTGGATAAATGCGTCCGTCATAATTCGTGCATTCATAGTAAACACAAAATTATTTATAACAGAGCATGGAAGCGGTAAACATTTACTGGAGACTTCATAAATTGTTTAAATGTGTGCAGTTTCAATATGCAGTTGTTGAGCGTGAAGTTCCTAACACAGTTTTAACGGATAAACGTAATGGGAGTGATTAAACAGGAGGCGAAATCGGGATCCGTGCACACCTCTTGATCTCCGCCGAGAAGTTGCAGCGATTAGATGCTGCGGACCATAATTAACATCATTAAAATTATTAACCTTGTACCACGGTATACTTGGGTAATAAGTGTATAAAGAGTGATTTGTTTATTTTTACATTTTAATATATCACCCGTACAGGTTTATGTTTAATTTAATATTTATTTACCTTATAAATATAACACACTTATACGAGTTGTCTGGAAACGTTTATCAAAGGTGATCAACGTCCATTATTCTGCAGTATTATTATGCACTATAATATTATAGATGCACAATATAAATACGATTATTTATAATATGGGAAAACACTGGATATGTCTCGAACAGGCTGACTCATTAATTGGCCACGCAGTCGCTCCAGAAACACATCCCTTCGTTTACGCAGTCGCCAGTCACTATACTAGCTGCAGGTACTTATAGCTGATATCTGAAATAATATAACTTGCATTAGTAAAATTATATGGAATAACGCGAGGTAGTCCGATGATGTTTTTCTTACGATTTCACTGCGATAAATGTATTATAATATTATTAGTCGTTACATACGCATTATATATGAATAAATAAATATATATATATATATAATGCACAAATGCCCGGAAGAGATCTTTAATTTATTATTTCCGGCGAGGAAAACGTGTCCAAAACGAATTATTCGCTTAACTGAACGTTGCACCGAGAATGGATGAGTTTACCTTAAAAAAAATATGCGTTTAATGTTTATTACCTGTATAATATTATATGATGTCCTATAAACACGGGATGAGTTTCCCGAAAAAATCATTAAATATAAATCTGTCGGTTGGATTATAATTATAACACACATACCATTATTCTTATATAGTTATAAATATATATTATAATATATTGTTTCACTTTAAATCAAACGTCTCGATTAATTAATTCGTCGAGATGAACTGATTAAATATACGCCATGATGATATTACTATATGGAACACGACGACACAACTATATGCATGTATAATATATACGCCGGAAGTTCAGGACATATACCCAAGTGGTTATGATTTATTTGTTGTTTTTTTTTCATTGTGTCCTGAGGATAACACACGCAATATTTTATCCGACACTGCAGAGTGGACGTTTTCATCGGTTGAAAATCAACTTGGCAGTATCTATCATAATAGTAAAATATTAATATTATTATTGTGTAGTATACAATATGTAGAACGCCCACTGTTTGGCCTCCGATGATGAATAAACATTATTGACGTAACTAGCGGGAGGGCTGAGGAGGGTGCTTTGATTTAGCCCCACCATTTTTGTTTTTTTTACAGTTTTGTTGAGAGTATTTTGTATAAAATATATAGTTTATTATTACATTGCTTGTATTAATTTTTGTCCCATAATTTTAACGTTACGTTTATAATAAACATATTTTATCTGTACGTACATATATTATATACATATTATTTATATATATATGTATATTCACCTGTAACCGCAATGAACAACGATAATTAGTTGTCGGTTACTGCGAGATTATATTATTATATTATATAGGGAAACCTTGGACGGACACTAAAATAATACGATGATATTATGTATTATGTGATACCTATATCATAAACGTATACGTACTCGTATTGTGCAGTAGTCTCGTGATTTTTATGTTACGTTTTCGTCAAGGTGATAATATTATGTATGCAACACTGCAACGTTGTTGATAAGTAAATTTAATATTGTGGTGAGAAATGCCAGTATGAAAATATAAAAGTTGATGCGGTGATAACAACAATTACAATCTGTAATTATTGCCGTATAACCTTACATTAAAAAATGTCAGTTGCATACATAGATTCGACATAGATATGTTTTTGTACTAGGTACAACTTATTTTTTCCGACCGATCTCACTTTACAATACCTGAGTTGTCGCTAATAATTTATAGTAGTTACATTAGAACTACTTGAATTTTTTTATTATGACTTCGAAGTTTAAACGCCAGAAATAATGTCGAAAATAAATCGCTACGAAGAAACATAAGCAATATATCTGCATATCTATGATTTATTGTTTTTCTTTGCAACGGATAAAAGATCGAGTAGCACGCTACGTATTCGTTGTATAATGCAAATGCAATTTTTTTTTATTTAAAGCGTGCCAAATTTTAGGCGAACCGATTGTTCTTTATAGGCCGCTTAAAACGGGTTTCGTATATGACTACATAATAAGTTTAACTACAATGTTTTGATATAAATTGCCAACACGAACACCTACCACAGAATCATTATTCGACATTTTATGATTTACTTTGTATTATCTAACAAAAAAGTCAACATGAAAAATGGGAAAATTATTAACTATTTACAGACATTGAAATACGAATTCGTATGGATCGAACATCGAATCGTTTTCAATTGCACAACTTTTCTTTATACGATATGTACAATGAGACGTCCTCTTATTTTGATTTATTTGTTTTACAATTACTGGGACTAGGTGGCGCATTTAGTCGGTCAGAAAATAGATAGTCATCGTCACTATTACGCATTGTACCTACGACGTTTATTGATCGATTGCTGAAAAATAGGCTTATGGGGTCCTTGATCTAGTAATTCTGATGGATTTAAGAGCTAAATAATAAAAGTGTTTTAAATTTAAAATTGTATGTAGGTACTGCATAGACTCTATACTATAATAGAGTATGTAAAGAAATACAATAGTTATGAAACAATGTAATTTTCTCAAAACCATTAAACGTTGCCGCCACTTATGCCGCTGTGCATGTACCTCAAAAAATAATGTATAACTAATAAGCAATATAAACTATTGTTATCGCTCTTAAATACTATCAAATAATTCAAAACTAATAATAAAAAAAATTAAATGTAAACGCGAATGTATAATTAACAATAATTATAAAAATGTGTATACCACTTATAACCATGCAATTATTATGTTAAGATATCAATACATATTAATATAATTATAGATAATTCGATTTCATCAATTGTATTAAATGGTTATTGTGTACATCATCTTAATGTAAATTAAAAATGCATTTATAACTTCCGAATTAACTAAATTTAACGCACACTTACGTGGTAACAGTAACAATAACTCACACCCGCTCCGTCGATTGTACGTTATAATATATATATAAGTTATAATTCGGCTGTCGAGTTCGTGAATAACAAAGACGGTTTGTATTCCTAAAAAATTATAGTAAATTTAGTATAAACCCATTAAGTCATAATAGCCATTAACGTAATGGTCGATTTTCTGGTTCCGTCAATGTGGATAAGTATTAATTTCATATCGTTGTGTTAATTTCAGTGTAAACACTATTCAGGGTAGAAAACGAGTTCGGAACGTTATGTACGCGTATCTCATCATAATATATATTTTGATAGTGGCAAATCGATTGAAAAACTGCAGACACGAGGGCGGGTTGTTGTGTTCTCGTATTTATACGTGACAAAATTCTCATTTAGTTTTGTAAACATATTTTATAACACTGGTAAGTTCATGACGAAATCGGAGACACTGAACGGTGATTAACCCCGACTTCGATATAAAAATATCAGACATATTATTATATCGACTTTAATTGACTTATTCAATTTAACAATAATAATAATACAGCGGTGACTCTATAGTATTAAAACATGAAATGACTATTGTTTAAGGTCTATACTTATAGGCTCTATACTTATAATTTGCGTAGCAGAGCAAATAGAATAATAATAATATACTCGTTCTAAACGAGCAGATCTATACAGTACCTACCTGAATGATTGTTTCGGATCATTGGAAATCATATGGAACAACGTCGGTATACTCCAATATCTAACCGTATCGTATTAACATCTCTGTGCATTATGATTATGATTATTGATAATTATTAATTGAGTGAAGGTTACACGAACCGGAAACGCATAATAGTATACTCAATACTTATCGAACCCTGTAATACATTGTATACATGTAAATTGTATAGCGGGTTCTGTGCGGCTATCATTTTAACAATTATGTATTTATATCATGTCGAAGAATCGCTATGACTTATAATACGACTAGCCCGCGTTTCAAACGAAAAATAATGATAGTAATAACAGTAATGATAATAGGTAATGACAACAATGGTATATTTAAAATTGATAAACACGCGTGACGTCTGGTTGTTGGAACTCGAGAGACTTCGACGACCTTCCCTAGCGTTGCGGCTGTCGGTGCGACTTATCACGGATCAAGGGTAAGATTAGTCGGCCATTGGACACTATACAATATCATGTAGGTATACGAGTATACTTAATATTTTATTCGAGTTAAAATAGTTATAGAAACGCATTCAAAATTGTCACGCCCTACGCCGTTATAATTGTTTTTGGCTCCTCTTCTTATACATTTTTTACATTCTTACATAGTTTTAAGCGTGTTACATATTTAATAGAAACAATCAATTTAACAGTGGAAATTAATAAATTAATAATTTTCTATATCACAATATCGAAGTAAAAAAAGTCACTACAATAACTCGTGGCGTGTTGAAGTAGGTGCATAATTAAATATGAATCAATATTAATTAAATATAATAAAAATTATTTTCTAATGGTTAGAAAATTCGCTTGGATTCCAATAAGATATGGAATAAAAACAATTATAAAACATGTATGGTAATTGAAAATAATATAACGATAATAGATCTTATTAATAATAACTACACAATCACTGCAACTTACTATGAACACTTGACAGCATGAAAAAGTAAAAAAGTGAACAGTATTAACAGCAACATATTCTAAATAGCACACCAAAAGTCTGCGGTCGGATCGAGTTTCACGGGTGGCCCGATTGAACTTGCAATAACCCTTCACCCCTCGTTCGACCGGAGTAGTGTCGATTCCACGTCGAGATTAATACACACGATTAGGTGTGTAAATATATATTATATTATTTGTATAAAAAGAACGACGCGCAGACGGAAAAGTCGTGCGAAAACGATGGCGCGGGGTGGCTGAGTCGTCCCGGTGAGGGGGTCATCCCGCCGGGGTATTCCGTGCGGCTCTACACCTATATGTGTGTAAGCGTATACGCCGCACACACCCGTGTCCTATATATATATATATATATATATAAATAGGTATTACGACTCGCGAGCTTATATTATATTATTACGTATTACAATACACGCGTTCTTACGCTGTGGCGGCGGCGGCGGCGGCGGGAAGAGACAATGGAAGAGAAAACAATAATATTATTGATGTGTCCATTGATTCTCCGTGACCCCCCAGACACGACCCCCGTAAACGGTCGCCCCGCCGCCACCCTCCCCTCGCGGGCCGTTTTATCCACGCCGTTTATCTGCAGTACGCGCAAAGCACAACGCGCGTACACAATAACACAATAATATTATATAGAGAACAAATTGCCGGCGAGAGGGCGCCACCCACGCCGCCGCGGCAAATCCTTTCTTCGTCACGACCATATAATATAATATAATAATGTGATACGATATTCCGCAGCGTTTTATACATAATACACACACACACACACACATAGGTACGTATATATTCTCGCGAATGTCCCGGTGAAAACGGCGCGTGCTCAAGAATTTGCACCGACTGTGACCTGCTCCTCCTCGTGTCCCGGAGGCGGTTCAAACGGGTCGGCTGCTGCATGTGGTGGTTGTGGTGGCGTGTGGTGGAGGGGCGAACGGGTGATGGCGAAGAGAGGAGGAGAGTATCACCTCCGGGGTGGTATCGCACTATCGCGTATTTATAATAATATATTATATTATATGTATATATATATATATAATATACGTGTAGTAGTCATCGGTCGCTGCCGTTTAACACGCGCGATTTATTACACGTCCCGAGATCTGTATCCGACGATACGATCGGAAGATGGATATTCGATCGTCGGGGTCGAGGCGAGTTCGATTCGCACGCGGATTTCCAATAATAATTAATCGTCGTTTGACGTTTTGACGCCTATTTTTACCTATACTATTTGCGTACAGCTCGCTTTTATCATATTTTACGCGCTAAAGGCAATCGTTCGATGCGGACGATGCGGTGTGTACATATAATATAATGTTAACGACACATAATCATACGTGTGTATATTATATCTATAAGCGACGACGGTTACGAGTAGGTTACGTAAGGTTCGACGTCAGCGTTACAAAGTATAACATCGAACGAACGATTTTGATTTATCCGGCAGTAGACGTGTGTCCTACGCGGTGGATGCTACCGATTCGGAAAGAGTCCAAAGTTGCAAATGCCGGCCTCCGTTAAAGCATTATCGAAAAAATTGACTTCTCATCGTTCCTCCGTTTTCCCTCATACGCGCTGGTAAAATGCATGTCGATATATATTATATAATATTTGTATTATTTCAATAAATAAAAATACTTTGACAATATTAAAGTTTAAAATCGTAAAGGCCAATAAAGTCGAAATTGTGTTTAGAACAAACCATAGCAATAATAATGATTTCAAATTGTTTACACTCATCCCCCTCAATATTGGTATATATGTTACTTTACCGTAAATCAGCATTATTCTACACCTGTTATAGTATATCGTATATAATATAGATATATATGTGTGTATTCTGCATAGTTGTTTCGGACTCGTCGCAGAGCCGTTTATATATATTTGCTCCGCAGGACCGACAAAATTAATGATACGATTTTTATCAAAGCATACGATAGTAGTAGATTGCGGGTAATAATAAGTGCTCGTAAAATATTATTATCGCAAGTAGAATCGCAATCGTACGAGACCGACGTCTTTAAATCGTAATTATAGTTTCTTCACCGGGTACTCGCAGCTAGCTATAATAGCACAATGCAAATGTTCAATAGATTATATGTATATATACAGTGTTATGTGTACAATGCATAGTGCACAATACATTAAAAAAGTAACAAGATTACAATATGTTAATTGTTTTTTGTATATGATTCATGATTCATATTATTATGATGAATTTTCGCCCGCTGAGAATTTTTTTTCTGTTTTTTTCTACTATCGTTTTGTTCTGTATTATATAACTATTGAGGTTTGAAATCGCACTGCACAGTTTTTATTATTTACTACTTAGAATATATATTATCTATTAGAAGATAATATATATCTTCTCAATAGCAGGTGGGGGGGGGGGGTTATTGAAATCGATCATTTTCATCGGTGGATAATATTTTGGTTGCATGCAAAAAAAAAAATGTCCGAATTGCATGTCATCTCTTAGAGGGGTATATCTAAATTGCATGCCGTGTAGGTACCCATAAGTTTATTTATCATTCACGATGCACTTATATGCATAACTTAAATTTTAATTTTGATTTAAAAAAAAAAAAATCACGAATATAGAAACGCTTTATGATATGGTTGTTAGTTTGTTACAAATGATTAGTTTCTAGATTGAAGTATTTTTATACCCGAGTAAACATTTTACCAAACTGTACCTATTGTACTATTGTAGTATATTGTGGTCTGTTTCACGGTCAGGGGTCCACCGGAAAATCCCAATTTCCCGATAGGCTTATCTGTCCCTGAATTATTTTTAAATAAGTTTGCACCAACTATTAACAGACAAATTATTGTTGTTGATGTATTAAAGCAAATACAATGTGATATATTTATATTATATATATATAAATGCACAGTTCCAATTTAAACAACAGACATCGGAAAATGTTAGAAAAAGAGACATTTATAAAATCAATTATGAGTTATGACGGGATTTCAAAATAATAAACTAAATAGAAAACAATATGTAGAAAAGTTGGCATACATGGCATGCCGTTCCAAATTTTAGACAATATTATTATACGTATATTACTATTATTATTATTTGTAATTTTTCAGTGTAATTTAGTTAATTAAATAATTTTAAAACATTTTTTCCATAACGACATATTTTATTATTATTTATATACTTGTACTTTATTGTATATTGTCAAAAAAACTTCACCAAATTTTATAATATTATTTATTTGAAATTCCATGTAAAAATGTAAAATACATTCACTTGATTACCTTAAAATACTATCGTTTTATTTAATATTCACATTGTTATGTTCTCCTGTAATTTGATAAAATTTTTAAAACAATATTTCAATGGAGAAACTAATCAGTTTCTTCTATTCATGCGTTTTTTTTAAAAAAAAAATAAGAAAAATAAAGTTTAAGTTGTGCACGTAAGTGCATGATGATAAATAAAGATAAGCTTATAGGTAGTACTAGGTACACGGCATGCAATTCGGGCAGACCTCTCTAAGAGACATCGTGCAATTTGGACATTCCAATTTATGTTTATTTTTTTAGCACACAATATAATTGGGATGCAACAAATATTTTATGTCTAAAACCAAATTCAAACATCATTAAAATGTATCTTAAGTTATAAGAACTATTATGAATACATAAGAGTTTATTCGTTATATAATGTATTATATATCGGAAGATAATAACACCTCCTCCAAGAAAACACAGTTTGTGACTGGATTGAGTTAATTAATAAAAAACAGACATAGTAATCCTTAAATCATAATGATTATGGTGTATTCTAATTAAATACGAGTTATAGACACAAAAAAAACTAAAACAATAATAGTCTACAATTATTTAAACAATTTTTTTTATATAGGTCAAGATAACACTGAAAGATTTAATTGTATTTATTTCTTATTGGAGCTTTAAAACTAAGCTACTATTATTTTTTAAATTTTTGAACATTAATTTAATTATTAGCAAAAAACCAAAGAAATAAACTTATAGCATATGGTCCAAATTTGGCATAACGATAAATGCATGTACGATAATAATATGAAACAATTAAATGTTATTTTATTTAGAATAAATAAAATAGTTTTAGATACAAACCATAACACTTAACAACAATGAATAAATATATAATAATATAATATAATGCATTATTTATTTTACATAATTGAATACATTATGTAAACATTATTAATATTTTCACAACAAATGATTATCAAGTATAATTTTTTTGAATGATTACCTGTGGTCCTATTGTTGTATGTAGGTAATATAATTATATTTATATATATTATATAACAAATTATATATTATATAATACAATTATTATACTTTAATATTATTTTAAATCAATTTGGTTTATTCAACAGTTTTCTATTGCTTTTTTTTTTGTGTGTATGTAACAATAATTTTTGCATTTAAAATGTAAACAATTCCTCACATTGACGATATTATTAAAACCTTTGTTGAAATAATTATTTAATCGTCATTTGTCACATTATACAAGCAACTTAATATTTGGTCAATTTATAATTACGTATCATCACTTAATATCTCAAAAGTAATTACATGTACGATGTAGTCGTAATTTTTTTTAGGGGGGAAGGGCACACTGTGTGCGTTCATATACGATATACGAATAAAGAATATAAATCTTTAAAAAAAAATACCAAATACGGCCAATGAGCGGGGCATGACCCCTGTGCCCCTTCTGAATACGCCAATGTATGCATGAACATTAATTTATTAATATATTATAGGTCTCCACTCTTCACCTATTCTGTCATTCTGCTACGCTTAAATTGTGAATTATAAACCAAAGATTTATTGTTTGCCATAATACCATATGGTATTGTTTTGGCCATTGCGTGACATAAGAGTGACAGGACCACCCAAAATATTAGATCTAGAAAGCTTTTGATGAAAATTATTTTTAGAACATTTTTATTTGTATTAATATATTTTTTACATTTAAATTGATATTATGATCAAGTATAAAGATAATAACTTGTAATATATTATGCGTATACAAAAATTTAACTATCGATAATTTCAAGAAAACAATATTACGACTATTATTGATCATTCATATATTTTATTAAATTTTTTTATATTTACTATATATTTTCGTATATAAATATTATACTGAAACGTCATATTACAACCGTTATTCTGTAGCAATAAGGCTATATAATTTTAGCTGTACTATTGTAAATTACTATACTATATAATATTATATCATGCATGTTTAATCCCGAATAAGTAATATATAAAATTGAATACTTTGTGCATATTTAAATACATTTAAGATTTCCATGTAAATGTAATAACTTATGACTTATAAGGAATATTTGATAATTAAATAAACGTAAATAATTATTAATTATTGATTATTTATTTAAGTACCTAGGTTTCTGACCTTTGTTCTAAATTAAATCAATAGCTGAAAATTATGTTTAAAATTATTATTGGAGTATAATACGCCTAATATGACTGAATAATTAGAATTTATTTTTTATGAATTATAAAATTTTTACATTTTTCTAATAGTATAAATTTATTTAAATTTCAAAATAATTAACACTACTGTTAATGATTTAAAAAAATTTTATTTTATTTTAAATGGATAGTTTGGATTCAGATATTTGATACCGAAATTGTTTTCCGAGATATTGCTATGGTAATTAGTTAAATCCAGTTCATCTTTAGAACAAGTGATCAATTATTAATATTTATAATGCACTACTATTGATCAAGGAGCATAGGGCCTACCTCACGGTGAGACATTAATGCATCATCGTTAAGAAGGTTATAATAATATATTTATGTCGATTTTTCCACCATAAAAACGTATATACTCGTAAAATAACAAAATAATACGAAGACGAATACTATATAATAAACTATTTGTAAATCCTGTTGAGGGTTATGTGATGCACAATGTACATAATATATATTGTAAACTATTAAAAATGTAACAGTCATCGAAACGTTATCGTGCAATTAACTAAATAATGTGTCGTGAGATTGGTTTGTACCTACCTATATAAACATTAAAACATAAGATCGAAAAAAAAAAACATTACAGAATATAACTCACAGTTACCAGCTATCGTTACGTTTTGTTTTTGTACACGCGTCATTCCTACCGATTTTGAACGATAGTTTGTCAAACGATAATTCGAGTTATATACGTTCAATCCTATTTTGGAAAACGACCCTAATTTGGTTTAATTGGTTGACCCTTAAACGTGCCCTTTAATTTAAGCCCACAGGAGTTGAAAACATATTATTATCTTTTATACCGCGTGCCGCTACAGATGACGGTGGCATTATTATAACCTGATTGGACTTCTGGGTATTTTTTAAACGTTTTCTGCATTGATGGGTTTTTAACTACGAATTATGTTTAAACTCGTTATTGTTGATGCATCGAAAATATGACAAGTTATAGGTTTTTCATTTTTTTTTTTAAATAATCGACCGCACTACGGTTTCGAGCGGTTTAATGGATTGCATACGCCTTGGCTGCTCGTCCGGGGTGTGTGTGTACACTTTAAACGTCGCGCTGTCAACTTACCGCGTTCGGAATTATTCATCGTTAACACCGTCAAAAATCTTTATAAATACCGTTCCGATCAGAAGCCGTGAGTTCACGAAAACCGTAAATTCGGCGTCTCGCGTTCGGAGATGGAAATCTCGTTATTCGCGAGTCTGTAGGTATTACAATATATAGGCCCACTTTCAGTGTAATACCTGGAATACGGGACGCATAATCTGCAATTTATTATCATAATAATATAAGTACAGTCGTCGGCGGTATTCGATCAGACTCGTACAACAACCCGGTAACCGCGTAACCACGACAATATATTTTCGAAACCGTACGAATACTTAATTTTCGAGATCGATTAATATTTTCTTCGGAGCCTATTCGATTCGCTTCTTTACACACGACATCCACCGATCTGTTGTATATACGCTGGCGGTGAGTTAATCAAACGGTCCTATTGACGGGCGTATAGGTATTACACGAGTGTATAATACAGTAATTGTTATCGTTTTCTGTCGATATGCGTATATATATATACATATATATTTATCATAACACAAACTCACACGTGTCGTGTCACAGGCGTTATATCGTATATTATACGCTCGTGTGTGTGTGTGTGTGTTTGATCGAGTATATGGGCGCGTGCGGCAACCGTGTCGGTTTTCATGACCGGTAGGAGAGCGCGACGTATACATACGGCGTGGAAGAGAGCACGTGCTCGGCTCGTTAAACACTCGATCGGCGGCCGTGGCTACATAATATATTTATAATATTGTGCGTGTATATGTGTGTGTCCGCCTCCGTGGGTGGCGCGGGCCGTACTCATCAATGGACCGTACGTGTTGGTATATGCACCTATAGGTGTATATATATATATATATATATACAATATACCTATAAACACCTCGGCGGAGATGATCTTCGGCAGTGGCGACGATGACTGCGAGCGCTACGACTACGACAGGTATTCTTCCTTGTCGTGACGTGACCATATACCAAACCATATATTATTATTAGAGAATAATATTATTAGTGTCACTATCGTTTCATTCGACACGTCACCGCCGTTAACGAGTATTTGGACAGTAGAGTCTACTGAATTTTTAATCGATTCGAGAGCGTGAAAAACGACAACTGTTATATATGTTGTATAAACCGCGATCGAAAATAATACAATACAAGACTTGCTTTATGCGAGCGACAAATTGACAGTGAAAGACACTGTGTCGGTTCCCCGCAATGTGTACACGGTAAAATTATGATTTTTGAGTGGGACATTTCCGCTTAAACATGATGATGTGATATTACCACAGTTAAAAGTGCAAATGGGTTGTGAACATATACAAGTACACACCGCGACCATATTTTTAGCTCTGTGTTTATTTTTCATTTTCTCCGTTTAGCCGAACTACCTGTCAAAACGCCTTCACATATATATATTTAGGACACGCAGAGTTTATGCTAACAGATTCATCGAGGGATTCTCCACTACTCCCCAGTCCCCACTCCCTTAGCCTTATATATTATATTATTTTACTGTTACATTATGATTATTACTCAAGCTTTCACATCGAAATAAATTATACATTTTTTAAAGCAATTAAAAGACAAAAACTAATACATTTATATGTACTTATATTTCTTTTTCATTTTAATAAGATAATTTACAGTCCACTTTTAAAAATTAATTTAAAAACATTCTGTAGAAATATTATTGGAAAATCTCTTTTGATGTATAGAAGTTCTAAGGTATAGTTGAATTCTCCGTATTATATGAGCGTTTATAATGTTCAAATGTATCTGAGCGCCTCGCCTGACAAACGGAAATTACTAACACCTCTCGTTAAAACGAATATACATTTGGATAGACAGGTTTATCCGATAATATTCAAAATTGTAAATAGTCTATAGCTGATAACCACAGCATCATAATATTTAGCTTACAGAATCAGTTTTGGTTGCAGGCTGTGGATAAATTTATTTTAGTTTTTTGAGAAAAAGGTATAAATACTCTAATATTAGAAATTGTATCTTATTAGATTTTAATCATTTTAGTATATATCGTCGACTAGTCGCTATATATTATTGTATATTGTAGATCTGTAATTTTAAGTATAATATACATTACAAAAGTTATTAACCTATTTTAAAATATTATTAAAAATACATTTTGATAAGTTATTTCCCAAAATATTTTGTGTTTGCATTAATTTTTTTCAACAAATAGGTATTATTATCAAAACAAATAAAATGGGCGAATGTGTGACATTAAAGAATCTTTAGAAAACTGTCTTATATTATAATTAAATAATATTAATTATTAACGCTGTTACGACATATTAATTTGTCGTAAACAATTTATTATTATTATTTATTATTTTTGAAAGTTTTGTAACTGTATAGGTATCATAGTACAAGTACAACAAACGATCACCTAATTAAATTATAACATACGTATAACCTGATATAGGTATTTAATTATTTTTTGATTATTTCCATACAATAATATCTAATCGGTAAGTTAATATTATACGCATATGGATAGTGTGGAAATATGTCATCAATGTATAGATATTATTGATTCCGTATAAAGTCTTCGTGAATTTTGTAAGTATTTACGCCAGTTTTTTTATCACTGTCATGTTTAAAAGTAAACGTTAAGATCTATCATAATAAAATGAAAATCAAGTTTGTAATTTAAGTAAGACCTGTAATAATATATCTAAAAGATGGTATTTAAAAATAATAAAACATCAACAATTATATTGTATACTTACTATATTTAAAGTTAATAATATCAAAAAATAGACTTACGGACTTGATCACGGGTATTATACTCTCTCGAGTGAGCTTCATTCCTTATATTATTTGTCCCAATAACAACAAATAAATTATCAACAACATGTTGGATCTAATCCAAGGCTTTTATCGATCGGTGGTAAGCGCGAACTCATTATTTACAACTTATGCAGTGTGTGGTGACATAATATAAACGATTTTGTTTGAGATTTAGTTTGATGAGACCGAACAATTTACATTTTTTTTCGCTAATTATAATTTACATACATATTGTATAATATAGTATAAATAAATTTCTTATCGTTATTTTGTATCAGCAAAACCGTAGTTTACGATTACAATATTATCGTTTGACAGCAGGTAAGTATCAACAGTAGCAGTATACGTAATAATAAAATAATATGTATCTATACGCATCGTCACGTGGTATTCATATTAAGTGCATAAGTCTTTTTCGAAAAGAAAAAAAAACGCAAACGTTAGGTTTAATACAATATTGTTATATTATAATACAGTATATATATTATATTATATTTATATTATTTCGTTGACGTACGCGTAAAATCGTGCCGTATTGCAGGCATTGTCTATATGGCTATATAATATAACAATAATATGTTCGTGTCAATAATATTATGTATTATGGCGAATATACTAAACATTGGCTTGTATAGGCTTGTTTCGAATGTACGCGTCACAACAGTCAACGTATCAAAAGTCACTGACGATTTATGCTTAACGCGATAAAAAAAAATATGAATTTTTATGTATTGTAAACATATATTATAAAACGATAATATTTTACGTTTTAATCGTATACTGTCACGCGACGTTCGAATTGCAGTGAGTGTGTATTCGGTTTGCGGATACAGATGTACAATATGTGCGTTCAACTGGTAGAGGTAAACGAATTCAAAGTCAATAATATTACACTCATCATATTATTATATTGTAAATATATAATAAATACGGAGTAAACAACATTAAATTATATAATTATGCAAATAATCGAAAACAGGTACCGAATAAAACTGTATGTTCGGAACCTTATGAAAATATTGAAATCTGAACCCCTACTTAAATATATTTTAGTAACCACGGCACTAATATTTTGATAATATTTATACTGAAGGAATTTTTTGATCTTTTGTATGAGTTGTATAAGTTATATTGGAATTATATATTGGTTAAGATCAGTATAGAAATTCAGTAACGCGCATTTTATAAGACTTAAGTTACTATCAAGTACATATATGAATAAAGGAATAAACGAAAGTGGCTATATATAGTATATACCTAGCCAATAACGACATTTCGGATTTAACCAGACTTGAGTGATATTGGCTAGCACAGAAGGACATAATGGATATGGGCAAATAGTTTTCACTTTCGGGCAATGATTCTTTTAACAATATTTAATTGAGCTGCATAGGTAGATACTCAAACCACATGAATAATATTTGGGAGATAAATAAATAAAACTTTCACAGATCGTTTGTAATGAAAATTTAGACTAATTATGGTTGTATAAGGAACTTGGGGCCGCTGTATTTTAATTTGGCGCGAGTTAATATTAAGTTTCACGCTACTGGACTAGAGATGATATTATCTAATATCAATAGATTTCGCAATAAGTGTTTTTGAATTTCTGATCGCTCCATACCCAAGACAAGTCCGGCCTTATTTGGTTTTTGCGCACAATTTTTGGCTATACTGCAAATAGTAAATAGTTAGTATTGATAGTAGTTATATTTATTGTTTTCCACATTATAATTAGTTTATGGTATACTTAATACAAAACACAATAAATTTTCGAAAACGTTTTTACAATTAATGAGCAAAATCCAGGTAAGTCCATATGTTTCATACTTCCAAACTATTTTAGAAGATCAAAAATCTATTTGAAATGCAATTTTACATTTACTCATATATTTACATGTCATTAAAGATATTTATGTCGTATTTACAAATAAAAATATAAATTTTTAAAGTTTTGGTGAAATAAAACATGTCCCTTGAACAATTTCAAAAAGTGGACTTGTCTCTTTGTTGCATGGCTTCATATGCTATTATCATAGATGTAAATTAAGGGATTTAACGTAAATAATTATTTCCAATTGAATTAGGCTATTTAATCGTGAGAGTTAGTGTATACCCCCGAACAGTATCCTAACGAGTAAAAACAATATTATGATTGCTGTACTTAAATTTGATAGAACTTTGAATTTGAGTAAAATATGTCATAAGAGTGACATTTATAAACATAGATAGTCATAAATTAGATAGGTACGTAAACTAACAATATACTTAAGTTTCATGCCAAAGCCTACATTATCTGCTGTTAATTCGTATGTGTTGACAATAATATACTGTCTGCCATAATTTTAGACACTATAGGCATATTATCATTGATTGCAGAATTGTAATGATCAATCGTTCAATGGTATAATAGTAGTCACTTATGCATTATTACCAAAACTACGGTAGCCTATATACTAATAAAATCTACCGCGACTTCGGATAATGTGCGGTCATAAATATCGCGGAAAATTAACGATATATTTATAATATATAATTTTAATGTAATTCATCTATGCATTTTGTATAATATAATATTTGTTTATTTCGTATTTCACCAGTTTGCGCGTGAGCCCTGTATACATATAGGTACATTTTATACGCGCGCTATTATCCACTATTATTAAAACCGTTTAATACCTGTTGCGCGGATCGCGAAAGTCGTGTTCGTTAGCGGCGGTGGAATTCGATTTTTCGAATTACGAGAAAACAAGCGAATATAAAATATAATACAAGCGCGAACGGAATCGCGATAACGGCGTGCGGCTTACGTACACACCGACGATATAATAATAGTGTATCTATAGGTACGCGCGTACACCTGTCGACGACAGTAATTATGTAGACACCGGCTGTTATGTTATTACCGTTCGCACGGTCGTAACCACACGCGCTGGACGCGGTTAAGACCACAAATCCCGTGGCGCGCACAGAAGTCACACAATAATAATGCCGTGTGATTATGTGCGCGAGGTTGGCGGCGGGCCAGAGAGCTCGTGGCGATAAAGGACGTATATATTGGCCGACGACGGCGGAGTGGCGGGTGGCTGTGGCGACGGGGGTGGAAAAGGGGTAAAGCGCGCGGTGTTATATTATCATTATACGTACCTGTAGATCTTACCTCAATCGATAAATTAGGCGTCGTCGGATCTACACACACACACACTATATACAGCGCGTGCGTGCGTGTGCCTGAAAACGTTTTACTGCCGTTTTAATTACGCTGCAGTGTACCCATCACAAACGTCTCGCCCCGTCCCGTTTACACACATACACGTGTATAGACGTACGCATAAGTACAATAATATTATTATCTGCGTCGTCTTTTCCTCCGTCTCCTCTCTTTTTTTCACGCGCGAGCGTTTATAATATACCATCTCTCGTTCCGACCAGTCCCGACCAGTCCGTTCCCTACACCATACGCGAGATTTATATAGGTAGGTACACACACACACACACATAAATACATTATTTTATATAGGAATGCCTAACGCTGGCCGCCGAAAGTCTCTCGGAACTGGTTTACGAGCTGACTCACGGAGACTTTTTAATTTACCCGTATTTAATAGAATATAATATACCCATACGATATTATTATAATGCCGTAAAGATTTCGATTCTTATCGCGTGCTCTGTGTGGCGCGCGCGCCGTTACGATTCCTACCCCGGGGCGGGTTAGGTGTCGACGTTTATTAATGGACCCGGAATTCAAATGAGACGTACGTACGTACCGTGGTATAATGTAGGTACCATTTGCCGTGCGGGCGGCGGGAGACACGTCGATCTCCACGCGGGTACGGTCCCGCAGAGTGACTGCTGCGACGAAGAGGAGACAGCGCGCGCGGCGTAGTGTATTTCGTGGGAGCGGAAGAGAAGTCACTTATCCGACACATATTTTCTGTGTAACGTTTTCTAGCGCTATGTGGTCTATATACTTTCCGAAGAAAACGGCTGCGTGCGATGTCTACATATTATATATACATATACTACAAAAATTAAAACACGAAAAATATCACAGCAAAACACGGTATATTATACGTATATGATTCAAAAATGTGCATTCACACACGCACAGATAACTCTATTATATACACACACACACACACATATATATATATATATATATACAAATACAAACCGCCCTTTATAAAAAACCGTCGACTGAGGCATTTCGAGTCCGTCGGCCGACATAAGTAGCAAACGACCTCGGAATATTTTCAAATCTTATCTGTGAAACACATGGGTAAACATATCAACTAATATTATAATACACAACTCGTTGTATATAATAATATGTTTATGGTACCTACAGAGAAAAAAATCGGATTAATCAAAGCAGAAATCGTAAACTCATGCAAATATTATATATAAATGTATATGTTATATATAAATGGAATTTATAACGCGTAAATATAATATATTGTCAGCCATCATTTGATTATTGTGTATTTGTGTTTAAAATAATTTAAACCGTACCGAAATTGTTATGGCTTACGCTTTTTATCCCGCGTATTGCGTAACCTATATAAAATCAAACGTATTATAAAGTGTTTAACACCGTTTTTCTCAAGTCTCTTAATATATTAGCGTCAAATGCACATAATAGTATTATATATATTATTACGATTTCGCATATTTTTACGATCATCAGAAAAAAATATTTCTCAAACAGCAACCGTATACTATACTGTATTACATCCATGACGTTATAATGTCATGTATTTAGTCGATGATGCATTTATGAAAGACGCCGCTCGCCAAATATGATAGTTACGTATAAGTATATTTCGCATGAAACGAATTGTTTGTTAGCGGTTGATCTACATTTTATTACATTAATCGTCACTATTTCATGATGTTGGATTTTATTGTATCATATCCATGTATGTAGTTATTAATATAGTTACTATGATAAAATGTATAATAATAACTAAAAAATATATAATATATATACCTACATAATACAATATGTTTACTGTGTATCGAAGACAAACGATTTTAATAGACTCGTTTCGTTGGTCAAGACAACACGATAATATTATATATATATATATAATATACATATATATCTATAGGTAATTACAGAAATGCCATATAGCGGTGTGTGTAGGTATATATGGCCGGAGGCCCGTGCCGCCGAGGATGTAGAAGAGATTAATGTTTACATTGTGATGAAGTTTTCTGGTGCGTTTAAAAACACATTTATCGCTAATGCTTACGAATCGATTTTCGTATGTATATTATAACTTTTAAAAATTAATTCCACACAACAACACTATTATAATATAGGTAGTGCATATCAGTATAATAATACGAGGAGAGGTTGGCCATATAATATACAAGTCCGAATGTGAAACACGCTGTCTGTTTGCGGTCGTTTTTCACTGTATAATATCATATATGTATATATATATTACTTTGGTCTTTGACGTACGCGCGTTTACAATAATATGGCCAGGCCGTATTTAATTTTGCCCGAGGCCTCTCCGGCACATAATATTTCCCCCGTCCCGATACATATATATATATATATATATATATGTATTATCCGAGCCAGTATTTTCGCCGGGGCCCTGGCTGGTATACTCAGTGACGACGAGGAGACATAAAAACAAGTTTTTTCGGGGGGGATCGAGTATTATATTATATTTTCGAGTCGGCATTTATATAATATGCTCACGGTCGGTCCCGCCGACTGACACTTAAGCAATACGACCGTGTTGCTTTAGGCAACATATTTACCTCTAGTGTGTTATTTTATTACGGGTACACATTGCAGTATGTGTGTGTGTGTATATAAAACGAAACGAATAAAATAAAATACGAAAACGAAACAGAAAAAAAAACGTTGTTCCAATAATTTCCGAAACGTTTGACAGCCGGACACCGTTTTCTCCGTCGACGATATATTTATATATGTATATTTATATTTGTACACATACGTATATACATATATATATATATATATATATATATATATATATATATATATATATATTATAAACTCGTAGAAAAAAAAATATAAAAATCTCCGGCGCTCGAGAACGACCATCTGGATTTTTCAACACAATTTTACGGTCCACGTCTATATCCTTCTGCGGAAGGCTAGCGCGCGCGCGCGCGCGTGCTCGTATAATAAAATGCAAATTCCATCGCCATTGTTCCATTATTGTATTGGTGTGCGACGACGACTACGACGACGGTGTGCGTAAAAAAGTGTTGTTATAATATATATATGTGTGTGTGTACGTCCAGCTGAGCGCGGTCGAAGTGGCCGCCGAGGTATATATAAGTATATAATACAATATGTTTAATGTGTATTATATACTATATAGGTACATAATATAATATAGCTGGTACCTACCTATCTGATACTCATATTTTCTCGACCATATTGTTCCTACCGACTCGGTTCGGGCACTTCATCACGTGGCGCGCACGCCAGTCGTATACGTGTAATTTTGCATAAATATCGTTTTATTATCATATTTATATATATATACGGCCGAGCCATTTGCACACACAAACGGGCGACGGCGACATTATTTACGAGACATATACGACGCAGATCGAGGGGACACGGGGACGACCGGTAAACCTGTGTATGTGTGTGTGTGTGTGTGCTTGTAATCGTGTGGTCCATCGATTATTCGACGATGATGTATACCGATATGTGCCACGTTTATTATATACGCGCAGAGAAAGTGTACAGAATCGTATAAGTATATGACATTAAGTATATAATATTAAGTACCTATATTTATACCGCAGTTGCATGCACGTCGGCGGCGGAAAACTGACTTCCTATCGATGCGGATAGATGGGTTCAACAACAGCGTACAAATAAATACGAAGACCAATACCACAATATATTATATTACTACGGTATTTTCGAGTTTCGTCATTATCCTTTTGCAAAGCACTCCGAATTCGAGAATGTTAGAGTGAAGCTGCTTTAAAAAAAATAAAAATAAAAAATAGTGCACTCAAAAGTTTGACGAAGTCCTATCACTGGATGACTTCTTCACTCGAGAACTCAGTACTTTTAAAATACAGCCAATAATTTATTAATCTAATTTATTATTAACCTCATAAACATCATAATTTGTTCTTATTGTAAAAATGTATATTTACGGATTGTAAACGGAAAAAATGTACTCAAAAGTAATTATTTCTTGTAAGAAATTTATAATCTATAAATCTTACCCCTGAATCAATATTCTTTACTGTAAAAAGAAATCAATGAAATAAAGAAAGATTGCAGAGAGGGTTAATTATTTTATACCTATCGGATTCGTAACGTATAAACAAAACTATTTAACGTCTGATGCACGTTCGTGGAGTTACTAGGAAGCCGCCGCATCTATACATCACCATACAATTATTGTATGGGATTGTGAATTTATGAGCAAATATGCAAACAAATAAAGCACTACTGTCATCGCGACCGTTCCGTATAATACAGCTGCAGCACATTCTGTTTGAACAATACAATATTCATTATTATCCGTCTCGCGGCATAGGACGCGGCCGTTTTTGCAAAGGCCGCGAACGAGGAAACGTGCAACTTACGTATAGGTAGGTAGGTATACGGTCGGACAAACGCATAACATGTAACATATTATACCTACTAAGTATTCGCGCGGGAAACGCATTGGAATTTCATACCGACGACCTCGTGCCACAGCAATCGTAACAATATACGCATTTCATATACCGCACTACCGGCGCCACGGATATTATTATTATCACGATATCACAATTTAAATACAGCAGTGCCGACCTCAAAATAGCACACGTGGGAGGAGTGTTATAATAATATATAATATTATATATTATATATTATATTGTAGTGATTGAAGTGCGTACACTATTGTGTCACCGCCGACGCCGCGCCGCTGCGGAACGTTTGTGCAAAGAGTTGCTGACGAATGTCAATGAGACCTTATCGCTTAAATAAAAAAAAAAATAGTGTTTTACAAATTTGACACGACTGAGATCACGATGACCCCGATAAATAGAATGTTATACGTATACGGCGTATACAGAGTCAGGGTGATATTATTTATAATGTGAGACACTGCGGCTGACGATTTTATTGTTTTTATATTGTTTGACATTATAATACGGTACAAACACATATTATATTATATATATATACAGTTTTGCGAAAAATTTAATTTTGTTTAATTTAAATTTTTTATAAATAGACAACACGCAGTATTAACGTTAGTTATTTCATGTCACGCCACTATTGATGTTTATACAATTGCATTATAAATATTCATAAATCATTTACATTTTGGTTCAATACTGTATAATATTTACACGATAAAAGAAAATTGTAGTCAACAAGTCCAATCCACATCGCAGAATATTAAGTTAAAAATAAAAGTTGATATTATGTAAAAACCGCAACCTAACATAAATATATATTTTATTTTATTTTTCGCAAGACATAAAAACTGTTTGACATAAAACATAAGAATAGATCTGTTATTGCTCGAAAGAAAAAAAAAACACTGCATATTATATAGTTTATATTATACTATATACCTTATTAACGCGAAGGACACAATTATGCTGCAGATTCGCGTACCTTTATTTCGTGAAGTTTTATCGGCGTACACGTACGTTAACTTTATAATAGTATAATACTCGTATATACATATGAGATGCGCACCCGTGACATATGAGTATATTTTTATATTTGTATATTGGCCGGTTTAGTAGCCGTCGCCGTTTTTTTTTTTTAACGACAGGAGCAAATAAAACTCCACAGCAATTATATTTTAATATCATCGTCGAGCCACACGCGAGGCTGAAACGAGCATACGTATTATAATGGAGTTGTAATTGACCGTAAACAATTGCAACAATAACTCTATACACTATCCGTATATACATAATATAATAATATATATATATGTATCGTATATATGCACAATAATAATAATAATAATAATAATATACGTCTACCGACCGTGTACACATATAATATCTATATAGTTTATGCGCATTTGACCGCGTACGGGGGGGCCGATACCGCGAACATGTTATATTGACCAATTTATATCGAGAGGAGCGTCGAGGTTAATAACGATGTAATATATAGGAGGCACCTGCGTGTAGTGTTATAACTATATACATCGTACGAGCTATATATTATAGCGTACACATACAATATAAATATAAGTGTCTATATATTAATAATATACACTGCGGCACTGCAGCACATATTTATATGTGCGCCTGCAATGACATTGGACTGGACGTGTTTAATTCTTATTTAATACCGAATCGTTATAAATCCGCTCGGACTTAATTAATTTTTAACAGCCATTTGAATAAAAAATACATTTATTCCTCCGGCGTCGCGGTCGTCGTCGAGGCACACGAGTACTGTATATAATATAATATAACATATTATAACAACATCGACTAGAAGACGCATCCGCCGCCGCCACCGCCACGATGTATATGAATCATCAAACCTATAAACATTGATAAATGATAATCATTATTTTTTTACATAGTTTTTTTCTTTGTAATATCACTGTACGCATTGTATATTATTATTATTACACGCATGCGAGAAATGTATATATATATATTATATGTATAATGCCACCAACGTTGTTTGGCCACGGACGTTTTTTATTTTCGTATTCGCTATAGGTATTGGACCGACCGTTAAAATTGTTTTTTCGCCGGGGAATGAAATAAAAAAATGTCGTTTAATGTATGTCCGTCAGTGCGAGTTATCGATTCCGGTCGTCCCGCGACGTGTCTATACAAGCAGAGAGCGCCAAAAATTCCACTGAATATAAATAATATAAAATATACTCGACGGAATCGTCTAAATTATTGTGCACCTCTTCTAAAAATCATTTTTCCGCGAAAACTCATCTCCTCAAATCAAGAATTTATACGATATGTACGCACAAGAAAAATGAACGGTTTAAATCTACGAGCTTTTCGAATGCGCACACAGACCGTATAATAATATTATTATATGCGTATATGCATATATACGACACTTGTCTAAGTATGTGTGTGCATATATAATAATATATATATAATAATACGTGTATACATTATATAGGTGCAGTTTATACTTTATATATCATATTATACTTACGACGACGCCGAGTACACGAGGTATATGCACGTTGTCGAGTTAAAATACGTTCAACTGGTTTTTTTTTTTTTATTTTATGTGAATTACACGGTGCCATAGTGACGATGACCCTAATCTCTAGTGCAGCGGTGCAATTTGCATATGCATTCCTTATCGCGATTAAACACATATAAAACGGCTACACCGTACGCGAAATATACGTACACACACACATATACCTACCTCGTATACAGTTGTATATAATATACGTTATATACAGATATATTCACGATATGCGGTAAATCATCGCAATAATATAATGTATATATCCGTAATGTACTTACCCGTATACGCTCGGTTATCATATACTACCTACCGAATCAATAATTGCACGCGCGCTATGTATTATATCATGTTTTATAGTACTATATAACGTCGAATACGCGTATGATATGTTCTGGATGTGAAAAAAACTGAACACCGATCATATAATATAATAATATATTACTCTACGTTACAAAACATTAATGTACCTATACAGAGTGCACTGCGCCGCTGCAGTCTATCGACAATGACAAATTCCCGCGGCGACGCGACTTAAAGCTTTTTTTTCGACAAAACAATGCGATTGATTCTCTTTTTCGATAATATCGAACAGACGACGACTAATAAATTATTATAATATTTTGTAATATTTTTATTGTAAGAATACTGTAAAAACATTAAGTATAGTATAATGGTTATAATAATATATTGACAATACAGCCACAATTAATTAAATAATAACCACTTTTTATTTTTTTTTAAGTGCGATAGATTTGACGGACAAACTCTAACCTAACCCAACCTGTACCTACATAATTACGAGTATATTGGTTATTATTTATTTTTATCGGTTTAGAATTCGATACTTTGAGTTAACTTTATTGTAGCCCACGCTTGTTACAACTCTTCACTTATTCCGAACAAACAGCTACAATACACTTGTCCGTATACGAATTTTCTATTATATAATATGTTATATATTATATTTTATGTACGCTGTTTGGGATATTTATGTGTATTGTGTGATATTTTTGTGCGTCACTACCTTATAGTTGTGTTGGTCGTTGATATATTATACATTTCTATACGCTATACTGCTATAATATTATATGTGCAATACCTATATATTATACTGACACCTTTCGTCAAAATTGCGAACCGCTTTGAATATTCTAGAACTATAAAAATATTCAAATACCCACGATTGTTTATAGCGATTAGGTAAAATATGTTGTGTTTACAAACACAATTAACAAATTTTAATGATAAAAAACGAAATAAACGAGGTCAGCCTGGTGCTTGATTTATCGATATTTTAAACGCTGTAGAGATTGACGAATGTTTTCACCGCGTCGATATAATCAAATTTTATAATATTTTTAATTTTAATAACAATATTATGTTTATAACGCCATAATTTGAAATATTGCTTTTTTGATGAGTTATTCGCGTAGGCATCAATGATATTATACACTCACAAACACACACAATGTAACCATCGATGCTTAAAGAGATTGATTAACTATTTTTTACGACGAATTCGATATATATTATTACACAATTTGCAATTTTAGTTGAGTTAGTTATATATTAATCGATATAACAATGTGTTATTTGCGATATGACGCGATCCCACAAAACACGCCTGCTGAAATACATAATATCTAATATAACGCGCGGGACAAAGACACGTTTCCAAGTTTGAAAGTTATTTATCGTTTTTAGGACAAGTTTCCCTAGAGGAAACATTAGGAAAAATCATATGAAATCGTGTACAACGCAAGTGCAAGCGACGTGAAAGTAAACTTGTGTTTTATCCGAACACAATCCCAAGTTGAAGTTAAAAATTTCATATTCAAACTCTCAAAACAAACCTTTTGAAAAATGCTTCTATAAAAAAGATGTGATGCTGGAATAGTTACTGTATTGCTGTATGCAGCGTTGCACTATGATATAATATAATTACGATGAAAATTATAATCGGAAATGTCAATGTATTCTTTTTACATGTTAAAAACTATATATAATATTTTTTTCTCAAATTTAATCGTATTTAATTCATATTTTTACACGGACATAAAAAGTGCACTTATTAACCGTTATGTAATAAATAAATATGATATGTAATGCTGAATTTCAAATGTTTCAATTATTTTTGTGTTCTCATTCGTGCTATGCCCTAAAATCGAAATATACGAATTTATACGATTTTTTTTCTATTATTAATAATAATTTATAATTATATAACATTAAAATGTGTATATATCTACGAGTATCGTAACTACATAGTTTGTTATAAAACCATTGACAATTTAATTAAATTCGTGGCTCTACGTACCTACATCACGTACACACGTGGTGGCAATAGCGGTGACATGTGTTCCCGCCAATTCGGTTAGTTTTGGCGCCAAAAAACCGGTCACGTAGTCCCGTCGCCCAGATACTTAGGTACACATTATAAATCCCTCTCTTCGCAATTTCAAGTTCTTGTTCACCGCGGTCTATCGTTGATCCACTAAAACCCACACAGGCTTTCATAATAATAATATACCGCACCCGCTCAGATGACTAATCGTTGGATCGAATGTTCCACTCGACTTCCGCAGTACCGTAATGATAAAATATTGAGTGCCAACATTATTAGTATTTTTTTTTCTCCAATGATAGAGTGATTTATGACGATATTATTTTTACAACGGCTGATCTATGGGTTTAAAAAGACTATAGGTTAAGCCCACAACACATTTGAATAACCGTCCAACCACCGCTGTAGCTGCAGCCGAAAGATGTGCGATATAGATGCGATCTAGTTATGTTGATGGAATAAACCATCATAGAATCCCACGCGATAGTTTGCAGGTAACTTATACATGTATACCGGTAGAGTGAAATTTGTGGTTTCTGGGCAATGGTATCATTGGTATCACTTTTTAACCATACATTTTTTCGCGCGTCTCAATAATAAACTATAATAGCCGATGATTGAGTGAATGACAAAAATTAATTTAAAAAACTTTTTTCCACTTAAAATTATATTATAATACTATGCGCGAATGGTATTATATATTTATATGCAGGTACATGATGAATCATGTTAAACAAAATATCGTATACAAATCGTAAAAAAACCACACATACTTGTCGTTATTTAAAGTTCAAAATTCAAATGTTATTATAGATTGTATGGTGTGAAGTGGTAACTATATATACGTATAAAACGCATAATATTTAAAATTGGTACTATCAATCATAATGGATCCGCGTAGTTAAAACTAAATAGATACAGCGATCATGTTTTTTTTTAAATTACGTAGGTACCTACCTATTATATATAATATATTCATCGAAAATCTGAGTCTGGACTATCCAAACAGTGAATTATAATGACGGGTAAAATATTATTGGGTATTTCGTACGACAAAAAATGGAAATTGGAAATCGTCAAATAACTTCCAGTAAGGCTGTATTCAGTATTCATGCTGTATATATAATGTAGGTACACTGTACTTGTGTTTAAATAATAATTTATTTATTGTAATAAATAATCAAATGAAAACAATTATTTTAGTGAAATTGTAAACATATGTATATTATTATATAATTATTCAAGAAAGTGTATTATGCCTGTATATTATTGTATAGCGTTTACATATACAAGAACTGAGGAACGAAATTTAAAAAATAATAATGTACAAGTTGAAACTAGCCGACTAGGATTATAACATAAAATCTAAGTTACATCACTAACCAACATGTTAAGTCAAATTAATCATGTATTTTAAATAAAACACATAACATAATCATATTATGATGAGATAAACATCAACAATACATCAGGTAAAGAATAATTTTTAAATTCAAGGTTTAGTGTTTAATTTAAATGTATAGTATCAGTGAGAGAGAATGCTGTGCCTAGGTTTAGTGCCTAACACTAAGAAATACCAGAAAACAAATACATGTCACAACCCTAATACTAAAATAACTTTACTATCATTAAAAACATTATCTTATTACATTACTTAAACTGTTGTAAACATACACAAAATTATAATGATAAATTATTTAATAGTCATGTGCGGATCTAGAAATATTTAATGTGGCGGGGGGAGGGGGGCTAAATTTTTTTTCCTAAAAATAAAATTAAAATTTCGAACATAATACCTATATATTACAGTCTTTAGCAAACATTTGATACCTTCTAATATTATAAATTTTATTTATATTTTAAATGTATAGATTTTAAGATTATGAACTATTTATAGTATAAGATAAATACATAATACATACAATTTTCGAAGAGGAAGCGCAAAGGTCCGCTTGGATCCATGATTGCTAATCACTAAAAAGATTGTTAATTAGATGACTTTTTGAGAATGTCAATGTATTAAAAAAAAAAGGCAAATGTCTAGTTTTTGAATTATTAAAATATATAAATTATTATAATAAGGATAATATTCCTTAAAAATAATTTTACAAAAATATAAAAGGTATGCAATATTAAATAAATTAATAAGCCTAGCAGTTTTTATACTCAAACCATTTTTAAAATTAAAAAACAGATAAATATTATTTAATAATATGTTCATATCATTATATCACCTATATTTTTCCAACCCATTATTCTGGAATATGAATATATTATGTTATCATTACTTATATTACACAAAGTTAAATTATTCAAAAAACATTTGTCCGAATTCTGATTATTATTCTGATTAAAAATTCTGATATAGATAAATTTAAATTTTTAGAAAACAAATTTAGTTAAAAATTTACTGGAAAAGGGGTAATACTTTACTAATCGTATTTGAAGAAAAAATAGAATACGTATTACATAATATGCTTCAAATAGTAAAACATCTTTTCTAAAGTATTTGAAAATTTGATCACAATGTAGTTAGTTCAGTTCTTTAAAGTTCTAAAAATTAGAATCTAAATAAATTCATTATTAAAGGAAATATAAGACTGATTGGTGAATCCATAATACATAACATATATATATATAAATGTTAAAAAATATCCAGCTCATCATTGTTATTTGTTAGTTTATCTTTATTATAATATATAGAAAGCAATTAATTTACAAATCATTTGAATATACATGCGAGAATTAACATATTTTGCCTCGCATCAACAGCATATAATATACATTTCCACGCTGGTTAAATGCAATGATTAATTATAACTTATTATTAAGTATATACACTATACACACATATAATATATACATATTATATTATTACATTATACTGTGTTATGCAAACTGTATTTAAATTTATAGTGTTATCAAATGGAAATCACAGAAGAAGGTTAAACCATTCGAATAGAGATTAAATAACTATATGTATATCGACGTGAGAAATTAAATAAAGCAACACGTTTTATAAGAAAAAAATAATCTTGATATTATTATTATGTTTATAATATTATTATACTCATATTATTAGGTTTTGTTTCTAAAAGATTTTGCGTTATATTGCTTATATTTATAATATTATTATGGTTATATTCCAGTTCAACGATATGGCCAATAGGTATACTATAAGCAGCAAGTACTAAGCAAACTTCATGTACTATGAATAAATGAAGTACAAGAAATTACAAAAAGTATTCCCTTACTTTCTATTAATTTAACCATATACTTAAATTAAAAGCATATACGTCTTTAAATTTTTAGTATTTATTAGAATTAATGGTACTCAATATAAAAACTGATTTTAAGGCCTTTTTTTAGTAGTTTTGAAATAGAAAAAAAATAAAATACTTTTAACCATTAAAAGTCCTAACCTAACCTATTTTTTATTTTTTTTTTAATTATGGAGAAAATTTAGTTTCTTTAAAAATTAGTCAATTTTTTAGTACAGAGTTATTAATATTTGGTCATATTTAAAAACAACTTAACTAACTTAACCTTATTTTAGAATATTAAATAAATTATTTAACACTTACTTGTTTTTCACATCTTTATAATTGACGGACGATGGACGGATTTTCTTATTTATTTATACAGTTTTGCTTTTGCATACTATAATATGTTCCAAATGACGAATTCGATTGGTAAACTGAATTTATTTGTAGTTTTTTGCACATATTTAAACTTTGTTTAAAATTAATGATAATTATTTTTCAAGTTATTAAATTAAATAAATTTTTTCATTCTTATTGACTATACAATTTCAATGGACTTTAAAAACAATTTCAAACAACTATTGAATAATATTGATATCGGTACTAAATTTCGTTAAATCTTAAATATTTTTTAAGCTGATTAAAAACAAAAGTCTTACATGGATATATCTCTCGTCAATCCCCTGGCTAACTTGGGTACGCCCCGCAAGTTTACGTTATCATAATATCAATAATACATAATATATGAATATTGGATATTATTTTGACATCTGCGACCGACCTCGAAAAGACATTAATATGATAACATATTTTGCATACCATAACATTCTTATACATTATAAAATTTAAAAAATAATAATATAGCCAAGTGTCGCCAGTTTATTTTCGTTTAATTTATACTAATATTAATATACATATACTGTAAATATATACCAACGTATATTTTTATTTAATCAAGATTAACCGATCCGTTCTCCGTCACCGATTAGATATCGCTGTGTTCTGATGTAATTACACATATTTACAATTTCCTTTTACGATCGAAATACACACACACACACACACATATATGTATATACGTATACGATGTATAATATACACGTACGTGTATATATAATAAAATATATGCATAGCGCCGAAGCTCATTAATAACCGGTGAGTGAGACATTGAAGTGTTTTAAGCAACAGATAAACGCATATGATATTTTTTTCAACATTCTCGATGCATATTATACATAATATATTATTTATAATTACAAATGCACTGCACGCTGCAGTACATACGAAGAAATAAAAACAACAACTTTTACCTTGTAAATTTTTAATAATAATAATAAATACCTAATAATTTTCAATATAAAAACGCACAGATACACACAAACATTTCGACGACTTCAATGACAAAAATAAAAATAATTTGTGACGATTTTTTGCACCATCAAGATACATATTTTGTATTATAATAATATTGTCAATGAATGGGTTAAACGCGTTCAACCATTTCCTATATTATTGATGAATTATGAAATATTATGTTTGTTAGTTTTGGTTTTTGGCCTCAAATGGTTTCCCATATATTATGAGTACTCAATAATAATAATAATAATAATAATAATAATAATATATTTCATAGGTCGTACTCATAGTAAACATAACTCAACTTAATATCCCGGAATCGTATATTCAAACATTATGTAATACCGTTTAACTAAAAAATAAAAAAATAAATGTGTTTCATATTAATCATTTAAAATGGATGTATTATAAATAGTTTTCAAACGTACATAATAACAGTTTTCGTACACGTCATATACCTTTGAATATATTATATTAAAGACATGTAGTATTATATCTACGCGTATTAATGTAAAACATATGTTTAAGTTATAACTGTGTTTTATTTATAAGAGTTTTTCACGCTTGAACAAAATAAAAATAATTAGTTCAACGACTTAGCAGATCAAATAGTTATAATTCAGTATGTATGTTGTATATATCAGTTTTTTTTCCAAGTAGGTACTGACACTTTACCTATGACATATAGTATATAGTATATGCAAAGGTACGGGCATGTCTATAAGTACTACGTAATACCTTATATTATTTATATATATATAATATTTTTAAATTGGATCATTGTCCAAGGTTGAACACACCAGTCGGCCGATTAATTAAACGACAATATGAATAATGCATGTTTCTGTGAGTGAAATAATGATTACCTATTGATCCAATATGATATATAATAATAAAAATATATTATGACATTGCAGTCCACCTAAAGATCAACGACCTTCGTGCAGTGCGACCATTAATACATATAATATAATATATGTAATAATGAAAAATACAAATTGATAGATATCATCAGTCAAATGTACGTGCAAGTGATAGGTTAAGTGGTAATGTATCAACCTATATTATAATAATATATACACAATCGAGATTATCAGTGTTTATTCGAATTGCCTCCCACCGAACAATCATATACTATTATTATTATTATTATTATTGTTGTTGTTTTGAAACGTTTTATATGCACCTTATTCGGAACATCTGCAACTGTCGATGTTATAATAATATATTACGCGGTACGGGTAATGAAATATTATTATTTCATGTGAAAATAATTAAAGACGTGAATCGGACGAATCGTTAAAGGTATATAATTTGTAGGTCACACATGCACTGTAACGGTTTCGGGTAATATACTCTATTGCATTATCACCCCGTTAATCTAACGAAACGTAAACTTAATTCAAACGATATTCTCATCGTATACGGGAATACGGGATGACGCGCGACGGCAGATGCTGCGTATATAATATGGTTACGTGTTGTCCACTCCGGCGATAGCCAATGAGCAGCAACTACATTACATATTCGACTTTCGACAATAACAGTAACCGTTTATTCTCGTCGAATCCAACACTGTAATATATATAATCGACACGATCGGCTCAACCGTATTCAAATATTTCAACAATTGTATACTTATTAGATATAATTATTGTGCACACACACTATTATGATGTGTTTATTTCATTTTCTTACTGGTCCTGGTCCACTAGAGCAGTTTTTAAAGTACCCGCGGACAAAAAAAGTGAAGTTTTTCGACACTTTCTATTGCAGGGATAATATTCGTTTCGAACACATTTAATATTATTCGTCGGATACCTACCGTTGTTTTCCCATTAATCTGCAGTAGACCACACGTTTAAACAAATTAAAAACTGTGCGCGCCGCACGATACACACGGCGGCTACTGAGTATATACATAATAATATAACCGGCAACAGGAAAATATAATAATACAAACATTCGATAAAATCGACCGGATTATTTAACATAATATTTATTATGTATTTGTTCGTATATACATAGGTATAGTATTATATTGATACGACGGTAATCCGGATTAGGAGATTAAGTCCATGGAATATGGATAGCAATAATATATATATATATATGTGTGTGTGTGTGTGACGCGCACAGACCACTTGCCTGACGCCAAACGCGTTTATTCGAAGTTTTGATTCGATTATCGAGACTAATGCGCGCTCCCGTTCAACTGCTTGGGAGGCAGCGCTTGGCGGCAGATTTATATTTTATGTATTCACACTTTTCGTACTCGGTCAGTCTCAAACGGCTATAATGTATTATATCATTATCGTTATGTTAATTTGACACTTCAAATATTTATATACCAGCCCGCAGACCACGCAGCTTCTATATACGCGATGCAATGGATTAGGTACGTACATACCTATATGTATGATGCATACCTATATACCTTATTATTATTATACACACACCTTAGATACACGGGTAACCGCTACTGTGGTGGAAAAGAAACTGTTAATGAAGATAACCAAAAATGCACAACATCATTATAATATATATATATATATATACACACACACCTGTATATAATATAATAAATGTGAGTATATACGACGTGCGTAATATAATATTATTGTGAACTCGATGGAATACCATCTGTCGACTCGGAAACGTTGAAAAATTTAAAGTGTTTAAGTGTCTATTCGGTACGCACTGTGCCCGTTACAAGTTTACAACATCAATGCGAGAAGAGATTTTAATTTTAAACGTAGTGATATGCCCATAAACCACAAATAGGCGTCTCCGTACGTAAATATAAAGTACCCAACACTATCGTATACCTACCTATCATGTGTATAATAAATATATACACCGACGGTGTATCGTAATCATTATTTTTATGGAATTTATTTGGTGCATATACTGTCATTAATTTAATGTATAATATTATGTATACCTACATATTAAATGTCCGTCATATTAATTCCGTGAATACAAATCGTGGTAAAATATAATTATAAATCAGAGTGAATAAGTTGTAACTACAAATTGTATAACCATCATGATGACGTCCGCCGTGCACTATATATAATATTATATTTAAATAATAATTTAAAAGATAGGAATTAGAAATCATAAATCAATTGACGCTACACGCGATGGGCGCCATACATTAAGCGTGTGATATAATGTAATATGAGTATACATAATTAAATAGTTACCAAATAAACAATAAACAGCTCTATATATTCAGGTTGATATCCGATCGAATATAGTTTGGATATATTCATGATTTAAATAGTAATACACTAATTGACTAATTAGACGCAGTAATACATATTAATCGTATGTTGTATGTTTAAAATTTTTATTTCAGTTTCAGTCGGGTTTTAAGCGGATTAGAATGTGCGATAATTGTTTGCGAAACGATTGCGACACTAAGACTAAATAGTGACTATAATTATAATCATTAACTATTTTAGTGTCGCTTCACAAGATAATTATATAAACAGCAACACTTAATTAAACACTAATTATTTTGGTTGACACGTTTTTTATTTCGTTAAACTGCGTACTTAAGCATTTAGATTAGGTGGGAACAAAATTAAATAAATAAAATGAAAAACACAAAAAAAAAAATTATAATGTTCACGTCAACTAAACGAGCGTAATTAATTTTTTGTTTGTTATTTTTCGAGTTCGCAGATTACGTCTAAAGACTGGAAAATTATTAATTATTATTTTCATATTTTCATTTTACAATACTTGACACAAAAACATTTACGACAATCAAACAATAGTGAAATATAAAGGAAAACACTCGTATAGTTATAAACATTTTTGACATTGTCGAGTCGGTGTTGGTGAATGTTATGATTTGTAGTACAACTACGTTTTCAATAAAAAATATATTATTTATAATTGTAATTATAACTTTATTTAAGTGATTTAAAAAAATATATTGATGAAACCAAACAAAATGTTTTTTTTTTTTTTTGCAAATAGTTTAGATTACGAAGTTGAAACGGTTCAGGTACAGCTAGTTGTATATCTTTACAAGATCACAGTAGAAAATGGGAAAACTGTTTCGTAGTATGCTAAATAGTACGCTTTATGGCTTATGGGAATAATATTGATTTACCGATCCGTCCTGACTTATATGTACCTAGATCGTTATTACTTATTTTACACACGATAAATTGCACGTAATCACTGCTTGCACACGCTCGTGCCGGACGATGTAAATCACTCCGAAGAATCGGACGGAAACACGTCCCTCGGGCGCACATAATAATAATATATAGGTTTCGACCGAAATACGGAATATTTTTTTTTTACATTTATACATTTACTTTCAAGTAGAACATTCTCATTCTCGTGGCTATACAACGACACGAAAGTTGAAATAATATTATTAGTTGTAAGTCCACCGACATGGTATCTCAGTAGACGTGATATACTGAACTGTAGCCGTACCTACTGCACATAAAACGCATATAATAAACATCATACAATTATATGTACGTATTCTGTAAATTATCATATTATAAATCCGATACCTTACCAATTTGTTTCATATAACATTCGAGTTACTTATAATTAGGACCAAAATAATAATAAT
Source organism: Rhopalosiphum padi (assembly GCF_020882245.1). NCBI lineage: Eukaryota > Metazoa > Arthropoda > Insecta > Hemiptera > Aphididae > Rhopalosiphum > Rhopalosiphum padi. Next base: position 78,366,913 of record NC_083598.1, read on the forward strand.
ATTATAACGCACGCACAGCATAATATCGTAATCACGTTTTTAATAGAGAAAAACAACCGTCGTAACTCGTACGTTTTTCGATAAAAAATAATTGCATTTTTCAAAGTCAAACGATGCATGTTAAGTTGTAAACTATACAACGCAACACATTGTTGAATCTAATAATAGTAATGTAAGTAATAACTAATAAGTGATAACTTAATTACCGTCGACTAAACAGGTCGAATTTTAGTTGTGAATAGTACTGTGTACTCAATATTATGTATGAGTACAAGATACCTACCACCATCATTAAAATGTTTAGTTTGAATAAATTATAATGTAATTTATAAGTAGTTATCGAATTAATATTAATATTAAAATACAAGTATTATATATAATACACCAAGCGTTTGTAAATATATTCTCATAAATACATACTCGTATTTTTAAGCGTCATCATACCGTTATTTCTACACTTCCGTATTTTAATAGATAGTTTTACTAATTTATAAATAGAAAATAAGTGTGTCCAAAGAAAATAAAAATATGTATATATACAATATGTTGAATTTTCAATATGCTCTGAATAAAGTATTAATATTGATGATTTGAAAGGTATATTTTAATTGAGGTAAACGTTTGTACGACATTGTATTATTACTGTTATTATTGTTGAAGCTTTTATACGCTTAATGCTTATGAAGTTATTATATTATATCACACGTGTTGTGTTTCAATCCTACTTTTGGAGACTCTTGAGCACTATCTACGTAACAGGTGGTGTGCATGTAGGATCTCAGTTTATTGCAATATTATACACGCGTTATTTAGTAGCGTCTCACGACCTCTTTGCCGGTACGTCGGCAAAGCTCGATTTATTATCTTTAAATCACCACAAACGAACCGTACGGATAGATTTGCTATATCCGGTCTAAAAAGAAATAACTGGTCGATGATATTACGTTGTTGCTGTTGTTATTATTATTATTATTACCATAGTAAATATTATATTCATTGAAATTGCTCTTTCCGGCCTCATTCTTCTCAAGTACATATGCTGTACACAATACACATCGATAAATTATAAAATTATATTATTATTTGTACACAACAGCACGCGCACATAAAGTACCCATTTACCCACGAATTTTATGACATCATTTTACGCCAAACTAATAAGACCGTATGGTGAACTCGTGAATAGTACTCACTACTCGTATACATAATGTGAGCTCGTCTAACGTTAAAATCCACCTAAAAAAAAAAAAAAAATAAACACCTACTGACATATGGAACAGAATAATAGCTAGACAACCTTTAAAAGATAATTCTGTATAGCGGATTGAAGTCCACTTGAAAATGCATAAATAATAATAATAACCATTTAAGCACAGTAGATACGGATAGTTTGTGCCAGGGCCGTATACATGGAGGGGGTAGGAGATTCAAATCCCCCCCTTAGGTACAACATGGAAAATATATAAATCTATTTCAAACATTTGAAACTACTATAATATATTTTATATATATTTTTTAAATTTTTATTAATAATATAGTAATAGATGTTTGTGATGTTATTGGTTATAACTTTTAAGTATTACATTTTTATTATTATACATTTTTTTATTAAAAATTTTGTGCACACTGCCAGTATCTACTGTGACGCCGGAAAGATAAAGAACTTTTTAAAGTTTAAAAAGAGTAAAGATCTATCTCAGAAATAGCATGAAAGAAGTATATTAAAAATAACCAAAATAAAAATATAAATAATGTGTTATTTTTTCTTGATTAACTACAATAGGTAATTATATTGTTGTAACCTCCCCCCTGCCCCTATGTCTAAAATTCCTGTCTACGGCACTGGGTGGTGCTATTGGAAATGATAAGTGACCTTGAAAATAGAAAAGCATAAATTATATTATATAATATATGTATACGTCACCGGATTCGAGTTGATTTTTCCGGATCCTCCTCTAAACCGCGCCGGCAGCGTAGTGAAATGTATACACCCTCGATCGTACGAGCTCGTGTATTCGAATCGATTACGTGCGCGATCGATCAGTCTCGGTGGACGAGGTTGCCGCCGCCGTCGCCGCCACCCGGTAGCTCAATTAAGAACTCGAGAAAATATGTAAAAATATGAAAATAATTTACACGACATGTATATTATGATATATACGCACGCGCGACCGACGGGGACGCGTACAAATCGTGTCGTCTCTTCGCACTTCCGGCGGCAATTTTTCAAGACGTCCCGGCCGAATCGACGGCGGACCTATTGCTCGTCATCAAAGCGCGCGTATTCACGTCGTATTAAAGAAATCGTGTTCAACGTTTAATCGCGCATAATATACATTTAGTATATAGTGTGTATACGGCGGTATATCGTAATAAATCACGTAAAACGCCCGTCCAACCCGCGCGGATGGACCGCCGATCGGGCGCCTCGGTGCAGAATTCTCGACGTATAACGCGACGGCGCGGTTGTTTTGAAACAACAATAATTATAATATTACTATAATAATAATAATAATAACAACAACAACAACAACGACGACGACTCCGGATTACCGCCTGTCCGACGCGTACACGCGGCAATAGGTATTATAAAGAAATAATAATAAATGTCTCCGTTTCCGATTGATGGGGTCCCGTGACGCGCGGAGATTATAAATGAACGTGTGCGGCGCTATTATACGGTAATAACAATATTATTCATTATTGCGCTCGTGTGTACGACGGTATATATAGATACCTATAATAATGAAATCTTATAGTGCGACTATGGCGCGGCAAACGCGCGGGGAAAAAATATCACTCGTAAGTCATTATATACACGCGACCACGTGTATGATGTTAAACAGCACCCGCGGGACTGTCGGGCGATAATAATTCGCATAATAAATATTATAATTTCTACATAATATATTATATTATATACGAACCCGTACTGGATCGGATGACCGAGTGGGTTTGACACTGGACGCAACATCTCCCGGCGCCGTCGTGACACTATACTGCGAAGCTACGACTTACGTTCGTATAACGAGAATAATAATTATAATTCTGTGCAGCAGATGACTTTACACGCGGTAATTAAAAGTCCCGAACGGCGATGACCTCCTTTGATAATAATTTAGACGAATAAACGTGAACGAAATACACGAATTTTACAACACTGAATAATAATCATATATTATCGTTTAATGTTAATAATATATGACGGCGTTTGGTCAAAACGCATTTGTCGTGGTTTTGGATATTATTTTGGTTTTATTAGGTTATGTCGCTAACAAGGTTTGTATGTCTCCAGAGATGTATTTAAGGGGGAAAGGAGGGGGGCTTGGGCCACGGGCGGTAAATTTTGAATTTTCGAGAGCATTTTGATATAATACGATTAATACGGTACGCGTTTTTTTTACTTACCGGATCGCAAAATTCCTAAGTCTCATCTGTATGTATCTACAAACGGTTATTGACTAATATAATAGTGTACGCTCGAGTTTGATTTTTTAAACGGCAAAATGAGTCGTCGGAAATCGTTAATATCATTATTTACGCGCAATACATACTATCGTATATTATATACCTATATGTTATTGTCGTAACGATACTTTCCTCTCGCGTCTAACCGATCACCAATTATAATATTATGTATGTATTATATACAAGGAACATTATAATATTATAGCGATGGGGGTCATGAAGTTTAAACGGAGTAAAGGTACTCACTATGTATATATAGTTACTCACAACTCACGTAATGTTTTCTTTTTTGGTTTTAATGATCTCGCATCTCATCGATCACGGTCACAAGTGTGCATGTACACGCCGATCAAAACACTTACAAACCAGCTACTTAAGTCCCCATATACACCTATAAAACGTGAATACGTGAAGTATAATGTGTGCATAATTACATTAACCCTAGGAGTTCGTCGTTCGCTCGCGGTGTCGCGACAACTTTGGCTTCTCATAATGACATAATATTAATATATATATACGTGGAATATCACTCACGAGTCATTAGATTGGTAATACTCTCACACGCACATACGTATATATATATATATATGTATGTATACTTGCTTGTTTATTTATTGTTATAACTACTTATAAGTCATATAGCATTTCGTGGCGTGGAACGGTGGAACTTGTAGCTGGCAATAGTGTGTATTGGTGGCGCAGGACCTCTCAAAACGCATAGAAATGAAATAATATTATAATTAGCAGTGATATGATACTATACTATAGCTAGAAGCTTATAAAAATAATAATAATACTATATATTTTTTATTACTGTACAAATATTAAAAACAATATCGTCGTATATACCTATATAATATACTGTGATCTTAAAATTTTATTTTCCAAACTTCCATTCGAGCAAAATCAATGACACATTTTTTCTTAATTTATGATGCAAGTCATGTGGCCCTTTAAAACACCTTGGGGCTCCGGTGCCTTGGATCTAGTGATCCCCAGTGGCCCAGTCTAAATACGCCACTGATAAAATTTCATAGTGACATACCGTTCTAATATTATTACTAAGTCTTATTACCATTATGACTACTAAGCACAAATAAATTATAAAAATAGAACAGAGGCGTTCGAGAGGGGTTTTGCGATAAATTTGTCGAGTTTATATTGTCATAAAATAATATAGATACCTTATTACCTATATGCATGTGCGTAACAGAAATTATACAGACTACGACGTCGGGAATAATGTGTGGCGGCGATGGCAGCGTGCCTGTCCTTATTTTATCTGTCGGCCGTATCTACGCCACAGCAGCGACAACGTAAATATCGCGGTTAATCAAAGCGCTTCAGCGGCGGTACATTATTACAATAATAATCTCTAATTAACATAAATAAAAGTGTTACAGACGGCAGTTGTGACGTAAACCGGTAAACCGCATTTAGATCTGAGGTGAAAAAGAAATATCTAATATTATGTAAAAAAAAAAAAAAAACAAAATAAAAAAATACACAGAGGCCGGATGCCGCAAGTCTGCATCACTATCGTTTTTTTAGACCGAAGAGATAGCAAAATTCAGCGTTGATACGTTTCTAAAACAGTAAAATAATTAAATTAATGATAACTCGTATCACATTCAAAAAAATAATAGGTTCTGACCTTATCAAACATTATTCTAGCGTTTGTTCAATGGATGTCGTTATATATACTACGTTTTTTTTATTTACATTTCTTTAGGTTTTTGAACTTATAATATAGAAACTGTATATTATTATAAATGATTAGGTCCTCTTCTATTTCTTAACTAAACCAACAACTACGACCTATTGTATTAAAAAAGCATGAAATTGAATAGAATGAATATAATGATACACATAATATTATTATGATTACCTATTTGAATTATAAGCAACGGCATTGGAGAGCAAGTTCATCAATAACCTCTGTCGTAAATATAGGTACATTTCTATGGAAATGCATTAATTCTAAGCCATTCAGCCGTTTTCTCCAACAGTATTTCTTAAATAACTTATAAGTCTACGGAAAGTTGAAAAGAAGCGTTCACTCTTAGATGTAGTGACAAGGACCGTTGCCAATATGACCAACAACCTGTGAATTGTAGGAAAAATAATAATAGAACTACAATTATGAATGATTATTTCTTGCACTTCGCGAGCAAGTTTGGAGTTTGGTTAAATAAAACAAAATATAGCCGGTGGGGGTGTTCTAACATCCATATCACCCTCCCCCCTAAATACGCTCTTGCTATGACTATAACTATATAATATATTAGTATATAATCAATTCAATGGTTTCAATTCAAAGTTTAACCCAAACTAATATTGTTACAAACCATATACAATTGTAATTATTATGAAACAACTTAGCTACAAAAAATAGTATGGTTTCTTACAAATATATTATGGGGGCGTGGCGCCGTGTTTAAATTACTTAGCAAATGCGTATTAATTAATATAATTAAAAATTCATTATTCATTTTAGGGAATGGAATATTTTAATTGGGGTATTTTTACGTTTCTTTAAGATGTTCCGAGGATATTCTGAAGATTCATATAAGGTTTTAAATATTTTTCGTCAAAACTTGGAGCATAACTCGTTTGTTAAAAAAAACACCTTTGGGCATAATGTTTGAATATTGTAACTAGTAATCAAAAGTCTTGTGTAATCTAATCTAATCTAATATTAAGTACTGAATCGTTTCATATTTGATCTATAGACCATGTCATAAATATATATTATTGGAAAAAATTGGGAAACTTATAAAATTAAAAAAAATATACATAATTAACACGTAAATACTATGATGATAAATATGATCACGTTTTTCAGCAAAAATTAATTGAGCCAACCTCCTTGCAGTGTCTTCTGAGTAAAGCCAATAGGCTCAGATTTAGAATAATATACTAATTTAATATGCAAAAAATATATTACGTGCCCAAACTTGCTATTACGTAGGAAAATATTATGCCCAAACGTTGTATGAATTTACGCCCTAAAGTGTTCTGTTTTGGGTAAATGCACCTAAACGTATTTCTCCCTGCAAGACTTGTGGTAGGAAAATTTGTTAACATTTTATTAAAATGTTCATACATGATATTATGTTCTGTAGCTGTAGTTCATTGTTCATGACGTAATAATGTGTTATATTTGGCCAAAAATCGTGTGCAAATACCCGAAGACGTTAAAATCTTATATTAGTAATATTATGAAGTGGTAAAACTTATAATTGGTATAGTCGAACCAAGTGGGTGCGTATGCTTACACGGATGGGTTGAGAAACAAGCAATAATGCATAATATGAGGTAAGTATATATGTCACAATTCTACACGCAAGATGCGTAGACGGGCGAATACGATACGTGATATTATAATATTTTGCACATCAAGAAGCGCGTATCTAGTTACCATATTATTATATTAAATCACAGAGTATTAAATTATTAATATATATACAGCATAAAAGACGCTTTTATCATATCTATTTTTATCACATTCGGAACGACTTGCATACACAATTTATTTGTTGCTAAGTATGAGTTTTCGTGTTTTAATATTTTCAGTTAATTAGAAACTACTTCAAAACTTTAACGCGACTTTTTTTGAGGTGTTATTTGATATTAATTATATTACAGTGAACTCATGATTTTCTTTCTTTAATCGAAATGAAAAATTTTAAGAACAATGCTTGAGAAAAGCAGAGGTTATATACTTATATTACCTATTAATTTACCTGTATACTGAATACTGAGTATACGGACATTTATACTTTATACACTAGCCGACTAGCCAATTGTATTATCAGACTTCACTCGGGTTAAAATTAATCTAGATTTTCATCATGTTCGGTATACTTCAGATGAAATATATAATACAGACATTTTACAACGATTAATTTTATGACTTTTCACTTCTTAATTATTCTGGGCATATTTTTAGTATAAATACAAAAACTGTAGACGGATTTAATAAAAGTTAAAAGTTGATTTAAACACAATATTGTTATAATTGGCTATGTGTATCAACGATATTACCAGAATTAAGAGAGAAAAAAAATCATAAAAGTAAACAATATAATTGTTTTTGATTAAGTAGGTCTACCTATTTATTGAATATTTTTTAAGTTTATTTCTAAACCATTTTACATGATATATTTCTACGAATATTTTAATAGTTATATTTTCTGTAGCCAATTTCAACTATTTAAATGTACGAGAAAGTATTCAATTTTTGTCAGTCAAAAGAAATCCATATGTGAGCTCTATATATTAGGTTAGTTAGGGTATAGGGAATATATTGATATAATCTTTATTGAAATCAATCCATTAGTTTTTTAAGTTTAGTGATGAACAACCAAATAAAGTAAAATCATTTATACACACGCACACACATATATATATATATATTAAATAGATAGATCATTAAAACGAATTAAAAAAAATGCATTTTATTTCTATATAAATATACCTATAAATGGAGTTCTAACGAACCTATTTACAAGAATTATTTTTTCAAAATAAATGTGTACTATATTAATATGTGCCAAAATGTTTTCAAGCAATTAGTCGCGGTTGGAGCTATCGACGATTTCGAATTTCGTGTAGTGACATTATTAACAGACGAAGTGCCTTGCTGTCTGCCTGTCTGTATAGTACTTTACACAACACACGCATATTACGTTCATAACCGCGAGGGTTATGTACAGTTGTCACTGTGCAGTCTGAAAATTCGGAGAACAACTTCGTCGAGGATAGTGATCTGTGTTAGTGTAGAGCACCTAAAGAATATTCGTTCACCAACTAACTGTCGTTCAATAATATCGTACCTCGTATATATGTAGTTGTTTACTAAAACTGCATTACTATATACGTGTGTACGCCTCGTGTTTGTTACGTAATTATATAATTAACGAAAACCTGCGATGAAATTTTTGTCACTTTTTACCGAGTTATTACTATTACAATTTACTGTAATTCGTCTGATACGGAGAACACGGTCGTATATATATATATATGTATATATATATAGGTGCACTCGCAGAGATTTATAATATACGAGTATATAGCTCGTGTATATAACCTTTATGGCTTTATGTAACCACATTTCCACGTCCCGGACGAATGTCGCGAAGTCACGTGCGACGCAATCCTTAATAGCGTGCACGCTCTGTACACAATATTACGCGCGTAGGTTCATATAATATAACGCTGCAGTATATTATTATGTATATTTAACACGGGTATTCCGACACAAACTCTTGTGGACATTTAATTTTCGAGTTCAAATATTATACAGTATACATAATATAGGCAAACGCTAACGCACCTGTTTTGTGTGTGTGTGTGTGTGTGTGTGTGTGTGTGTACAATATTATATATTATTTTAAACCCACGTCTGAAAAGTGCAAATCACGAGCACGAGGCCGCGTGTACGGTATGAATGAAAGGCGAGCGCGCGCACGCTTTTTGAAAAATTACGGCCAATATTTGTGGAACACTCGTGATGTCGAATGTAACTATCGTTAAAACGTATGTTGACATATCGTCTCGAACCGTAGCAATAATCGACGGGTTTAAGCAAATCGATGACACGCGTTCATCGAGTCGTGTGTTTTGTCATGATGAATGGAAATAGCGCAATTGAAATTCGCGTGGACCTCCCTACTACCCCTCCCCCCCATCCCGCCGCCATCACGTAAACACACACGCGCGCGTACGCCACAATAATCCCACTCATCATTAAACAACTCTAAATGCTCTGCACAAATATCGGAACACATCATTATAATATGTACGCGCGCGCGTGTGTGTGTGTGTGTGTGTGTATGATACAGTGCAGGTTGAACGATCGGAGTGTTCATCGCGAGCGTTTTGTCATTTTCAGTCAAATATATATTCCGCTCGAGTAGGTATCTACAATTATGTGTATATATATATATATATCGATTCGAAAGCGTCATAATGTGGGGTTGCCGTTCAAACTGCAGTCGACCATTACCATTGAGGTCTGCCTCGCAAGTGTACACACACACACGTCGTTATTACGCGCTGTCGTATAATATAGAGTGGGTAATGTGTGTACGCGCGTACCTATTAGTCGCCGCAGCGGTTTCTACTATTATACGCTTCTTCTACGACTTTTGACTAAAACACACTATATACGAACGTGTAATAAAAACTAATGGCATTTATTTTCCCACGACATAGCAATACTAATATACTCGTGTGTATAAGTCGTTTTCGACCGTGTCGGCGGCGGCGGCGGCGGAGGTGGTCGTGCAAAAGCAGCAGTCGGCGATTTCGCGGCCGCCGGAGCTCGCGTGCGTATATTATTACCTATACGAAACGGCGTTTTGCAGCAGTTGGCATGTCGTGGTATAGTGCGTACGGCGATCAATATTATAGCCGCAGCCGCATACGTATTATTATTATTATTATTATTATTATCGCATCGGAGTTTTACGAGAAATAAACACGATTTTAATTATTATCGTCCGTTAATGTTTATAATAATAATAATGTGCGACACGTCTCCCGCGCGCACGGGATGGCGCGTGTAATATAATGTGTACCTATCTCTGTATATACAGACGCGCGCGTATACGATATAATACTGCGCCGTCGTGTATAGGTACGCGAGCGCGCGATCCGTGTAAGTCTGCGTTAATTTATCGTCCGGCAACTATCGGGCAATAAAGATTAATCCGCGACTCGGCCGTTCCCCGCAACGATTGCGTCCAATTAGTGCGTGTACTTACGTATAAATTGCGCGCGCATATGTACACCGGTATTATATTATCATGTGAAGTGTGTGTGTGTGTGTGTGTGTGTGTGTGTGTGTGTGCTAAGCGTATAGCCGATGGAGCGTGAAACTCGTGCAAAACGATAATTCACGGAAGCAGTTGCTGGAAAATTAATTAACGTATTAATATATTCGTACGCGTTTTCGGTATACGAATTTTCATTATATAGTTTGTTACGTCGAATTTCTGTATGATTACAATTATATATATACATAATAAGTTCCGTTTTTTTCTCTAGTTTTGTTTGTGACAATATTATTTGTTTGGTCGTCCATAGGGTATAATATTATGTTTAGATATTGCAGCGTTTATTAAAATGCACTGATTGTGCACTGATCGTATTTCAAGTATATATCTATACATACATTTGATTTTGATTTCAAAAATACTGTATATGATATATTTTGTTTAAATTTAAAAGCGTCGTGTTACTTTTGTTTTAAATGTTTAAAAAATTGTTTTATGGTGGATGATTAATCAAAATGTGAGTCTGTTGTTATTATTAACAAAAGTTAGCATAATAATATAATATGTTTACCTGTAGTATACTGTAGTAATAAACGCACATTGATTCGGAAAACGGGATATGATTGACGTTTTTAATCAAAACGGAACAGCTCAAAATCACGTCGTGACAATAATTAGAATTTAAAGTTCAAAATATTGTTATTTATTAAGATGTTTTTTATTTTTTAGTCGGTTGTTTAAAGACATTATTTTGTATTGTTTGCGTTTTTCAGAGTTTTGTGATATTTTGTGTTATACATTTTAACGTATTAACACCTTAAACTTTAAAGTGAAATACAAATGAGTAAATAATTTAGTCATAATTTAATACAATAAACATTATTTTGGTATAATTAAACGGTACATGGTAAACCGCAGAAAGATAAAATTAGATAGAACTAATATGTTTTGATAATTTATACGAATTCGTACATATACCGGTACTTTAAAATGTTGGTCGATATTAACTTGATTTCATGTCATGTGTCATTTTCATTCACTTCCAAACTATAGTATATAAATACTTATATTTAAAAATAAAAGTTAAAATTTGGTTCATTTGTTTATTTCCATTGGGTTTTAACCCTTAGGTCAATTCAATTTCGTTATAAACTATAGTATATCTGAATCTGACAGAATGTGATATCTAAGTATGTGTGGTGTTCGACTTTGAAAAGAAAAATTAGAGGTATTCTAATGACACAACAAATTAACATTAACATTATAAACATATTATTTTTTGTTTAAATTTTCATTCAATAATTTCTATAAATACGAATACTTTTCATAAACTATAACCGTAATTATTTATTAGTTAATTAGTTTTTTTACCTTGTATTAGACATCAATACTTTTTTTTTTGCTTAAACTTAATAATTTCGTAAAAATCATAAATCAAATATCAATATAATCCCAATTAGAAAAAAAAAATTGTCAGTATTCTGCTAACGACGGTACAAACGTGAAACTGTGTCAGTCACACACTGATGCAGTATATCAGGTTAGCACTGACACACTGTAGCCAGTTTTGGCTTAGGTTTGTTTCTAGGACCGTATTAATTACAAAATTACATTAGCTAAAGTAACCACGACACTAGCAAGTATTTTATAGTTTTTGTTAATAGAACATGACCTATATTCTGCATGATTGACCATTAAGTATAGAATTATTGGCAACTAATCAAAAGAAAAAAAATGTTTTATCAATTTTATCATCACCAAATATCCACACAAACATAACATCGAACATAGAGATAGACCTGCACAAAGAAACAACTAACAAGTATTACCAAGTCCAATGGGCATTATCAATATGACATTTACTTTTTATTTTTAAATCGTAATCGTTAAGAGAATGCCACACCCGCATTTGTTGTCTTCATTTCATAACTTACAAGTGCGTAACATGGCAAGTTTACAAGTAACAGTCCGCGTTTAGCTTTGTTTTTTTTTATCAATAAAATTAAGAATGAAATTGTCGAATATCAAAACAATAAATTTAAAGTTTAGTTTAGTAATTTAAAAAATAATCATAACTTACTACAGAGTATTAATATATCTAAAAAAAACTCCTTTAATAGAAAATATTGTAAATTTTATGTTTAATTATAGACAAATATTAAACTCACTTTAATATAAACACTAAAAATAAGCTAAACATAGACTGCTGAACGTATTTTTTTATAGATTAAAAATATATATTTTTTAACTTGCTAGTTTATTTTCTAATGAATATAGTACATTATACTCCCGTTATGATTTATGGCATGGATAGAGTTCTAAATCCAGTATACCCTAAAGCCTGTATAGGCCAACCAACTGTTGATCAAAAAAATCCCCACTGGATTATAGTATTATACTATATAGTACGGCTACGATGCCAGGATCATAGTGGTCGCTGCAATGACGCAAATGTAACAATTTAGGAAGGGCCTCATAAGGACAGTAAGGACACTGAAGTCACTGATTATTTCTTTTAATATAATACCTCAACCTTGGCTAGCACCGGTTTCCATGGGACTTCCGTATTTGGATTTTTCGTAACCCCGCGATAATAATATATCATGACCCGGGAGGAGTTTGGAAGACGGCGAAAGCGGCTAAATCGCGGTTTGCTGCAGATAATCGCTAATTATACTGCACACTTATCTTATACACTTACTCAGGGTTTAGTGACGGTTTACATTATATTATTATTATTATTATTATTATTATTATTATTATGTACGTAGGCACGTAGCAGTGTATATAATATAATACAAAGATTATAATAATGATTGCTATACATGCAGTAAACGCGGCGACGCTTAAAACGGATTTACTATAGCGACAAAGACGGCGAAAAATTATGGATATAAATAATTATTTTTCGTCAGATGGGCGTATATTTGCGCATTTTCGCCACCGGATCAACTCCATTTTAGGATATCTGTACGGAGTTGGCAGCGACGGATTTGTGTTTCCTAATCGTGCAGTATATCTATAAAATAATACAAGTTCAACGCGAAAAGAAACATAATAATAATAATAATAATAATAAAATTATCTCTTAATTTTCCTTATTCCTTACAGGTATACAATTCCATGACATTTTTTTAGTAATTAAATGTTTTTAAAGCAAGTACATAAATTTATTTAATAATACACCACTGGCACTTATTGTTATTAATCTCTATTAGTTCCTCCCCCCCCCTTGGATACCTTATTCTCACGATTTTCAAGCGCCACGGGCGCGGCCGTCGCCGTCGATTTTCCCATCGTTTTGCGAAGAACCATAAATCTCGAGCTAAGAAATCAATTTAACTGGCTAGTACAGCGGACCCTTTGGCGATGATCTGTAAAATAATAAACAAAACGCATTTCGGTGACTGTACGGCGCACGGCGCTGCTAAGCTGAATCATGAGATGGATTCGCGACGTCTCGTGAAAATGAAAAAAAAGGAGCAGCCATTTATAGGTATACCTATATACATGTATTATTATTAAATACAAATTAATAATTTTCAACAACACAATTTATTTAAAAGCCCATAACTCCTACAACGTCACGCACATATATATATAATATAATAACGTATATTATAATAAGTCTATAGAGAGAAAAACTCCAATCCGTCTCTCTCCCTTTTTACTTTTTTGTCTCTGGCACGTTCTCTTTCTACTTAAACAAAACTTTACGTGGTACACGTCTTATAATAAATATAACGCAGTAGGTATATGCGTTTATAATATTTAATATACATATTATATCATTCGAAGAACGTTGTCCATAAATATTACTCGTCCTTACACAATTATTATTATTTTCAGTTCAAATAATTGTATACCTTTATTCTATAATGACATTTTTAATTTATCAACAGTTATAGCGATCACAATATTTTAAGGAATATAAATAATAAAAATATAATAATAATTACAGTAATCCCATTAATAATTAGATTTAAGTGAAATAATTTCGCATTAATTCATTAAAATATTATCCACACATAAAGATATAATAATAGTATATTATTTATTTCTCTTTTTTATTATAATTATTTAAAAGTTAAAACCTTAGTTCGTATGTACAGAGTTCAAATAATTATTACAAATACGCAAATAATAATTTTGTGAACGGTACGTCATGTTAATCATTTGTTAATGAAATATTTGAATAATAAATATTTATTATTATTTTTCAATAGATCTAGATGTCAATAAAAAATTATTTGATATCTGTAAAAAAATATTAAAAAAAAAAGTTTTTTCTATGCATTATAAGTTCAAATTTTTACAATATTTGTCAAAACCATAAAGTATCATATAATACAGTGTTTTTAATAATTATTTCATACTGAAAATCAACTATACTTTTAGTAATATCAAAAAAAACATATTATATGGACTATACTTAGTGATATATGCAGACAGACCGTCTCCACCCAGTATCGTTTTTCATATACATACAATGATACATAATTGAATTCAAATTTAATACATCCATTACAGTGACCCACTCGACACCAGCTAATGTACAGCAGAGCGATACCTACTTGCTCGTTTTATTTTGTTGTTGTTGATATTATTGAATTTCATTATGTATTCACGACCGTGTATTTTTTCTAGAAAAATAAATAAAAAGGGCAATGAACGGTAGAATGGATTGATATTGTTAAATGTACAGTGGTATATCAATTAAATTCAAAGAAATAAGTACTATTATAGTGAACATTTTTAAAATTATACCTTATCTTTGATAAAATGTATAGTAGATAAATGTTCATGTTATTTGTGATCCTTATTTTTAAACCATACACAAATATTAATATTATACATAATAAATATACATTTTGTCAACGGGCAGTTTCTCAAGTTATCTGCGTGTGTATTGTAAATAAATTAATAGCATAAACGTATATTATTTTATGGTAGTACAGAATTTATATATATATATATATTTATATATAGATTGTATATGTTTCTAAAAAAAAATTATTATATCATAGAAGTTTATAAAAGCAATCTTTGTTGATACCGATAAGCCAACAAATAAATGTATGATATTTACTTTTAAAAAGAAAACAAATTAATTCATACCTTCCCTTTAAAACATAACTCATATAGTTGTTGCCGTGTATGCTGCTGACGAGTATAGGATTTATTACATGTATATTCGGTTAATAAAATGTCGACACACAATCAAACATAAGGAACATAATGTAAGACTACTGTATAACACACTATCGTGAGAAGGTAAATGTCTGTAAGATTAAGATTCGCCAACCTGTAGAATAGGTATTATAGGGATGTTAAATATTTAGTAGCTATACATAGAATAACGATGACGAATTTAGTTCTTTTTCCCACGCAAAATGAATTCGTGTATACCGTTTATTATAATATTTGAATGCAATGGTACTTCTTTCATTTTTTTTCATACTATTATTATTATTTATACTCGGTGGACGTCAAACCGACGTATGTTCGTTATCACTGATAACTTATCAGCTGCCGTCCCTCTGCGGTGCACATACGCACGTATATAACGAAGCTAATACAAGTCCATGCTGATATATAATAGTCATAAATTTAAAACAGAGATAACAAACATCTGCAGTGTATAATAGTATAACCCTATCTTAAATAAAAATGTATAATATTTATTTTTTGAAAAGATAGACTTGCTCAGCTAAAACTGTAGAATTGTGGAACGTACGTCTTCGTTGAAATTTCAAAACATAATGGAATGAAAAAATAAAACCAGTCTATAAACTTTTAGTCCTGTGCGATGATAACGATAATACTTTTTAAAAGTTTCATATAATACACACTCCGCTACAAAATATCGAATTATAACATTTTTGTGTACTATAAAGTATAAACTACCCGCAGTATCAGGGTAAAAATAAAAAGTCCTTATCTCTCTTCTACGTCTCTTTTGCTGCAGAGGATTCTCGAAATCCTTCTCACTTGGGGATGACAAACAATTTACGAATGTTCTATGAAAATTGGTCATGTGTGTATGAGATAATTCACCAAACATACTCAATTCCACTCTTCCTATATTAGCCGTACGAAATATCAACATTCCTTTAACTTATAATATATATGGCAGGTACGGCATTATTAAGGATTTTTCTTTTTGGATTTTTTATCAGTTTATTTCAAGAAACGATTAATATAGCTATGAGCCATAATATTGCTTGTAAATAAAATTTTGGAAAATTAATTAGCACAGTTTCATATTTTTGTGTTGCTATAAAATTATATCATATTTCTATAAATGGTAGAAACTATTATAAAACATTTAATAAAAAAATATTTCGGGTTATAGCACATTGAAATTGTCATTCCATAAATAATAAGAAATTTATTTAAGCTGGGATTTATGAATATGTTTTGAGCATATTGTAGTACAATATTTTCAAATGTTTAGATTTTTTTATAGCATTTGAGCAGTAACCTTTGACGATCCACACTTTTTTACTTTAAGTCCCAAAGCAGATATTTTTTCTAAAATGTCGAACATCGATAGATATTTACATATCGACGAACGTTCTCAGACGTGCATCTTAGGATTTCATTATACATTTTAATGAATAAGAAATTAGACTATTATACAATTAAGTATGTATATAGTTATTACTAACTTTTGCCTATAATATAGTGCGCACATCACTAGTGAATAGGACGATTTAATATAATATGTACATATTATTGTACACTTACTATAATGCTTCTAATGTATCGAAGGTTAGGGTAAAATGTAAATAGTGAATAATGTATATGCACGCCCAGAGCATATAACATAGCAGTGTTGTTTTTTTGTATTTTTTTTTTTCGTGTACACGTCGTTTAATATTTTAATATTTATCTAATCCTCCAATGGCGATAAAAGCATCACACTGAATAATAATAATAATAATAATAAAAAACATGCGGCAACAGCCACCGGGGACAGGTCCGGTAACAGATAATAATATGGCACAGGAAATTTAAAAATCGTAATAATAAATCCGGACAATAATTATTGTTATTATTATTTTAATTTCTCTCCCGTTCACGCTTGTCTGAATTGATGGAAAAATATTATGTAAATTTTCGCCGTTGAAATATCGTCAGAGATTCGGTTTTGGTATTTAATCTCTCAACACGTCGACTGCCGTGTCGGCTTTCGGCCCGGGTTGGTGTTATTATAATTTTGTTCGATTACCGTTTTACATGTGTCACAGCCTACAACATGATTGTTATTAAACGTTTTGGGGTTTCTATACAAAAATATTATATGATTTTGTAGCGATACGAAAATACGAAACTGTGATGGCAATTCATTTTCCAAAATTGTATCTAAAAGCGTTTGTACACGGCTATTATTATTCATTTTTCGGAACCAATTGGTAAAAAAAATGAATGAAAAAAATGCTGAATAATAACGTACCATTCGTGTTTATGTATGAGACGTTGATTATTTTTATTTTTACCGTACAATATCGCACGGCTTCCGAAAACGCATCCTAATACGTATCACGACGATTCTTATTATAAAAAAATATATTTACGTAATACCAGTCTCGCCGAGATTTTCGTTTCGTTCGGTTCGCGGAAAATCGTTATTTTTCATTAAAATATTGTATTTCAGAAATATTGTTCCGCGAAATCCGTGTGCCCGGAAATTCGACCGGTAATTTCACCGGAATTCCATCTACACGTGCAATAATAATATTGCGGAATAAATATACGGAATAAAAATTTAAATAAACGATTTTAGAGAGTTCGAGACTGCAGCGCCGGCGTTGTGCGCGAAATGTACTACGATATTGTTACGACTATGAATAATACCGGGCGATTTGTACGATTTCGTCAATACGGGAATAGTTTATAATCTCACGCTGCGTGTAAAATTGGATGTTACGTATCTGCGTTTTCGTGTATCTGTATTTTACATATGACTTTGTATCATGTCGTGTGGTGTCACAAAAACAACTTCATGAATCAGCTATCACATCATATCATTGATTATACGTATATTATGTATTATGTATTATGTACCTATAGAAAGTATATACAGCAACTGTTGGCAGAGACAATTGACGGACTGCTACTGGTGGTAGCTCCAAAATGGTATATTATGTGTAAATAATATCCGTATTTATGTGAACGACCGCCGTGAGTAGAGATACAGAAGATTATTGGGACTGGGCGCTGGTTACTTCAATTGACTTTCAAATGGTCTATAGACTGTAATATAATAGACTATAATATAATATTATTGCGATATGCGGCTGGTGTGTTATTTATTTAGCCACCGCACAGCGGTATCGTCCACGTTTTTATTTCTCCGTATTATACTCTGAAAATTATTTGGTAGGTACACGCAAAACGCGGTTAACGTCCCAAAAACGTCGGTACTCGCCAGAAAACCATTAACCGCGGTCATAACAGCGCATTGTACTTTATTTCCGTTTCCAAATTTTCAAATTAACTCGATCCGTCGCTTTTAAAGAAAATTTATCATACGGATAACACACAAATAGTATATATATCACAGCCGGTGGAACTGTGGCAACTATCCTCCGAGCGTATTGACGTATTGCGCTACTGAACATCGTAATCATACGAACACATGGCAATATTGTGCATTGCTAGTAAGTATTTGCTACGTCCGGTTTAGTAAACAGTTTTTAAATAAGTGCAACACAGTTTCGTTAAAAAAACCAAAATGCAACACCGCTGTAGCACGCGATGAGTTGAGCAATAATATTTCGATACCTACCGACGCGTTTATCTAGACGTGATATTATTATATACTTTGCCGGGGGGAGGGGGTGGCACGCATCTGCGCGTGTCTGCGGATAGAATTCAATTATTATTTATTTCATATAAATATATTACGAGTATATTATGAAAACGCGCGATCGTAAAATTATTATAATATTACCCACGGGATTCGTAATAATTAATTTTATACTCGCGGTGTAATAATAATATATATATATATTTATAGGCGCGTTTACTATCTTTCTTTTCGGCTATCCGTGCGAGATGTATCATAAGGCTCGCAAGTGGCTTTATTATATTATATTATTATTATAAATTATAATGTTATGCTATCGCCTATCTCGCAGTATATATACGCGTGTACCTATTTAAAAATGAAAAATAAATTAATAAATCAATACAGCGACTATGCGTCTCGCCGTACTGCAGTAAGTGTACACATATCGCTTGATAAAATTACACACGCACATATATTATTGGATAGTATTGGATTACTCGCCTGTACCAACACTAGACGTATATGTAGTGAAGACGCACACACGCCTTCGGGACAAACGCGTCTCGATTAATTGTGGTTTTTCTCAGACGAATGAAACTTTCTTCTTCTTTTTTTTTCTGTTTTTTTAATAATAACCGATGACAACACGCCCTGTGCACCTAAAATATGATATCCAATGATCCGGTCGTCACTTCCGCAGCATCCAAAATTCGTCGAGACTTGATTTTTCCTCCAGCCCGTCACAAACGGTGATCATGTATAAGTATATGTATAATAGGCATATATTATATCGCAGCCACAGGTGTTTGTTCACAGCCCGCCGTAATATTATAACCAAGTTGGTTGTGATATTATATAACATGATATATACTAATATACTATATACAGCTTAAAAGTTAATGAGTAAAGCGCTGACGAATATAATAAACGTTTTGTCTAATACTGTAATAAATATACATATAAATGTGGGTAATTCTATATTCGTGTGCGTGTGTAGAAAAGATTATAATATGGTAGAAATAAAATAAACTTGGGGTGACAATACGCTACAAGGTTATTTACCTAGTATGCTCATTGCTCACTCCTTTTTCTTTAATAATGCAGTTATTTTTTTGAAATTTTTAAATATACTAAAAGGCCATATTTTAAAATTCTTGAGATTTTTTGTACTACTAAAGAAGTCTCATGCGATCTGGTAGAAATACAAAGTTCTGTTTTCACACAAGAACTCCCTTTTAATATTGAAAATTATTTAGTAGATAATTTACTTAAAATTTTAACATACGCCTATCAAAATCAAAATTCAAACAAGCAGTCTGAGAGTTATTTAAATGTTTATACTAATAAGGATAAGAGCTTAGTTTATAATAATGGGTTTGGAAAATATTGGGATTATAGTGATGGTTCAAGTATAATAACTAATAAGTATACTGGATCCAACGTTATACCTGTTTTATATTTTTGTAAAACCATTTTTAAGGACATTTTTATTTGGCCCTTTAAATAATTTTCAGTAAAAACGAGGAGAGGGGTTTGAAAGATAAAACTTTGTATCTCTACAAAAAGTCTATACGACACTTCTTAAGTAGTACCTACAACATGTTTTAAGAATTTTGAATTTATGATCTTTCAATTTAACTAAAAATTCTAAAAGTCAGAAATTGAATATAATATATTGTATTTCAATAATAAAGTGATAAATATAGACACGTTGGTGAATTATCCTGTATATGCGTTCGGATGAAATGAAACGAAAAACAGCAAATATACTTGCTTATTGCCAACCGTGCGATTATATAAGTCCATTCATATACTCCATATTGTTTTCATCCCTATTCAATTATATTTGTTGGCACAGCTTACGTATAAATGGCGAAAAGTAGCAATAATATCGATATGAAATTAAAAGACATGAATATGTACAATATAATAATTATTTTCTAGTCGAAAAGTGACTGCAACAAAAATTAAAATGTATAGTTTCTGATGAAATAATAACAATAATAGGTATACGTTAATATATCTGTTTAATAACGTTTTAATGTTTTTAAACACGATAAACAAATAATATATTAATTTGCACGTATATTTGATTTCATGTGACTACCTAGCTACACGAATGAACGTCATGAACTAATATAATTCAAAAAGTTATTAATTATTATTATACAAATCCTTATAGATTGTATTTGTTATCTACACCAGATGTAGACGAGTAAATGATTCAATATAGATCAACGTAGAATATCATAATTTTTATTTTAAAGTATCATTTTATTTGTTAAGTACAATACAATATGCTCTCTATTATACCAACCCAATAAATTTTCGTACTAAAATATCATTACGATAATATGTCTATGGTGTTAAATTATCAAACATTTTATTTTGAATTTTCGACCAACAATTTTTATTGTATGATTATTTCCAAATAACTCAAACACACTATAATATACATTATACATATTATACATATTATATAGTACCTATATTTATACAAAAAAAAAAAAAGCACGAAGAGGAATTTGCAGTTTAAGTGACTTTGTTTCTTTTTTTTCAACTTGTACATACAATAGTTATCCTAAAATCGATAGTTATGAAATATGATATTTTCACAAGTACGTAGTTACCTATATTTCTACTCGACTGACTTACTAAGACATTATAATATAGTATTATACGCGTACGTTCCAGCGCACAGTTTCGATGCTTTGTCCGTACCGTAAGTCGCGCATTAATCTATTGTCAATGAGGCGGCGTAGAAAGTATACCGCCGTACCGGACGTCGATTCAATGTAAACATGTGTGGGCAAAAATATTTTATATTTATGTACCATGTGTATACAGCTATATTGTTTTCGAGAATTATTATGTATCGTTCATACGCCCAACAAATACAATAGATTAGCACATGTGCGTCGATAAATACAGGTACAAAGTAATAATAATAATAATATAGCAATCATATTACGTTTGGTTTTTACACGAACAATGTACAGATGTACAGGTAATCGATAATTGAGCGGCACGTCGAGATAACAATCTAATGGTTAAACGTTTTGGATTTAATTGGTCCTCATTAATTTTGAAACAATTAAATTATTATTATTATTTAATTTGCGCGTTTTCCGCTCTGAACGTTGGTAATAATAATAATATGTATTATGATTAATCGTGCCGATAGACTAGCGAGACTACTCGTTGTTAATTTTTTCTGCATTGCGAGTTTAAAAGTGTTATATAACTTGTAAGTGATTAGGCGAATAGATATAGAATATTTCATTTTTAATAAAAATTAGTCGTGAACTAAACAAATATTATTACTCGATTGATTTAAATTTACGAAATAAGAATAAATATTTTAAATTAATTTTTGTACATAATGTACATCCAGATTTTAGAAAACAAAAACCTGTGTAAGTTCTACATTGAATGCAACAATTATAATACCTTTTGCATGTATGTTAAACACAAATAAAATAAAATGAAAAAGCATTCCTAATACAACTACAGTTGTCGTTTTAAAACTAACAGGCCAAATTAATTTAAATAAAATAATTAATATTAATTTGATTAAAATACTCATTATTTCTATTAATTATAAAAAAAATCCTAAGTGTCCCCCGTAGAGGAAAATGGGCACTAGTTTTAATGTATTGATGTCTTAATGGCTAAATAAAATATATAATAATAACCATTACCTGATGAAGTTAAGCCATAAATCGTGATTTAAGTTGTATAACAGTCTTAAATATTGTACAAGGCTACAAATAATGCATAAAAGTGTAATATCTAAACAATAAAAAAACATCATTACAATATTCTAAAATTTTGAATTTGTTAAAATATTAATATAATTTAAAAGTTGTGAAAAAGGAAATTGTAATGCCTTAGAAATTACTATATAACTAATCTAGGTCAGTTTGTATTTTTGTAAAAATATATATACATATACACAGTCTACACTCTACAGTTTTATAACATTTTAAGTAATAAATAAAAAGTATACATTTCAAAATTTCATTTTTATTATTATGTTTTTAGGTCTAATGCTTTTAAACTTTAAGCGGAGAGATAAATATTTTGTTTTTTATGAGTGTGTGATTTATAATAGAAAAATACTTTTATCTTAAACTTTTGGTAAGTATAGGATGTTAAAATGAAAAATTTTCTAGTACTTTAATAATTAAGAAAGATAAAAAAAAAGAAAAAAAAAGAATTATTACACCTAATCAGTTTTTGACAAAATATATATTGCGTTTTTGTTAATCGATAATAATATTAATTTTAGATATTCGAAATTTTCACAAAAAATCATATTAGGTAGTAGGTATTTAATATGTTAGTTAATTTTAATAAATTTTAAAATTATTTATAATATCTTCTGTTTTATTTATAGATATTTGAAATTGTTGAATTTTTTAGTTAATTTTTGATTTATGAATAATAACATTTTTAGCTTGAAAGTAAAAATGCTTAAAAATGTATCACTAAGATCCTTAATGTATTACCGCACATGCTTATATTAGATCACATAAGAATGTCATGAAAGAGAGTATTTCTGTACATTTGTAATAATTAAACAATATTGGTTTTATATTAATATACAAGAAAATAGCTTACAAGGAATGCACAAAAATACAAATAGGGCACCCATCCATTATTAAAAACCGGATATCCGCTCATAGCTGGACTGTCAATTGTCATTTTAAAGGTTTTAATTCACACATCCCTACTTACTCTTTTTCAATTGAAATTTATTTACCTCCATCTAATAATATCTCAATACGTGATACTCCTGACTATAGTCTGTAAGAAACAATGTTTCTTTAGTACGTTTTTAGTATTAAACTGTATCATATATATATCTACGAAAACAAAAATGTATAGAAAACCCATTAAACAAAAATCCTACTGTTGATACTTAATGCCCATATACAGACATCACAAGACATTACATCCGCTAATACAAAAATGTATAGAAAACCTATTTGACCATTGTCGGTCAAACATTATACATGTAGGTAGTAGGTGTTAGGTAGGTCAACAGTCTTTTATTAAAATCCTAATGCTCAATCATACCTAGAATGACAATAGAGAGCAGATTCCATTAGTAACAATTTAAAGTTTATAACAATTTACAATATTGGTTTTATACTAAATAGCTAATAATAAAATGTATAGAAAACACATCGACCATTGATGGTATCAACTAAAGTAATATTCAACATTATATCATATGGGTTTTCTAAAGAATTGTTGTGATTTGTCACTGTTTGCATTCTCTCTCTCTCTCTCTCTATATATATATATATATATTTATTAAAATAATTTTACCCTAAATATAACAAGTTTTGACTATAATAATATAAAATATACAATATACACACATTTCTCGACCAGACTTAGATATTTATGGTGAGATTTATTTTTGAGTGATATATTTTTATTTTATTTGAATTTAATTATAAAAATTATCAATATGGACACTATGTTAAATAACAGCAGTTTCCATCCACGTTTGCAAGTAGAAAAATTTGGTTAAAAATCCGCATAAAAGGGAAAGTTCAGAGACCTCGTTTTCGTCCCTCGACCACTGCCTCCGCTCAAGAATAGCACTCTCTACCATATTATATTATTATCAGTTATAAGTTATAACATATTAATTTTATTATTATTTCAAGTATTAATATTATTATTGCCACCGCCTTAATAACCGTATTTTTCAAACTCCTCAATATACACGAAGAAAAATAGCTTATAACGTATGTACAAAAATACTTTGTGTTAGAATCGAACAGGGTGTGATAGGTATTGTTCCAACCTTGATCCTAACCTATTTAGTCAAAACCTGTTATACTCAGGGAAAATTATTTTCACAAATATATAGAATACATGCAAACAATTGCAATCACAAAAAGTCAATAGAAAACCTACATGACAAAGATCACATCCGCTAACACAAAAATGTATTGAAAATCCATTAACTAATAATCAAATCTATTGATACTTAATGCCCATTTGGTAGACATTATATCCGCTAACACAAGAATGTATAGAAAACCTATTGACCATTCCCTGAATAAGTAATTTTCCCGTACTAAAGCAAACATGTTTATTGCAGTGAGGAGTAACTGGAATTGAAATAATTAAGTAATATATATATATTAAGGTTAATTCTTCAATTGAAAAGGTAGCAAGTAGAGATGTGCGAATTAAAACCTTTAAAATTACAATTGTTAGCACAGGTATGAATGAGTATTGGGATTTTCATAAAAGAGGGGTGACTCACCTATATACTACCTGTATAATGTTTGACCGATAACGGTCAATGGGTTTCTATACAGCGGATGTGATATCTGTATGCCAGTGTATGGACGAGACCCTTTTCGACCAAAAATGTACCCTTACCTTTTGGGGTCCATTCACTTAACGGTCAAATCAAAAAGTTTAATAATAATATTATTATATATTATATTTTTTTTCCATACTTAGCTGAAAGAAAAGGGGGTTAAATTATATTACTTTAAAGCTTTATGTTATGCATAAAGAAAATTATAAAAATATAAATTGTATGAAATGTGTACTTACAATATTGTATAAACAAATAACAATATATAATTTTTGTTAATAGTAATTATCTAATTATATTTATTATTTTTTTTTTAAATATAAGTTTTATAAATTGTTGTAAAATAAAATAATAAAATAAAAAATGATTTAAATATAATAATAGGTACCTATATTTAACATTATTTTTATGTTATTTATTATAATAATTGTCTGATCTTTGTTAGCGGTGGCTTACTAGATTTTGTGGTTATTATTTGGAGCTAACTTAACAAAATAATACTTAAATATGTGATAACAATATTTTTTCTAATGATAAATGGACTTCTTCTAATCTTGTGGGATACGATGGTAATACTTTTCTCGTGGTCTTGGTACATACTACAATTATTACATTATATTATAATGTGGTACATAGTTGACATCAAAACAAAATCAAACTCAACAAACACCGATAAAATAATTAACGACAAAAATTATATATTATTATTTATTTATATATTGCACACATTTCATTCAGTTTATATTTTTAATAATTATTTCTCTATCTATAATAAAAAGACTTAAAATAAAATCATATAAAATATCGTAATTATTAAACTTTTTATTGTAGCCAAAAAGTGAACTGGCCGAAAAAAGAAAGGTAAGGTTTTGGTTAAAAATGCCCGTCTGTATATAGGCATTAAGTATCAACATTTTTGTTTAATGGGTTTTCTATACATTTTTATTTTCACAGATGTATAAATATTTATATAAATATAAATATATTATACATTTTTTATTTTATAAAATATTTTATATGATACGGTTTAACACTTAAAACGTACTAAAGGAAACTTGTGTCTTACAGTATCTAGTATTGAGAGTTGAGACATTATTAGATGTAGGTAAATATATTTCAATTTAAAAAAGAGCAAGTAGGGATGTGTGAATTAAAACCTTAAAAATGACAATTGACAGTCCAGGTATGAGCGGTTTTTAATAATGGACAGGTACTCTATTTGAAGGTTACATTGTAGTATGCGTTTTTAAACTATTTTCTTGTACATTAATATAAAACCAATAATGTTAAATTATTATAAATGTATGCAGATGATCCTTCTTTTGACAGTCTAGTGCGATCGAAATTAAGTATGCGTGGCTATACATTTTTGTGTTCGTAAATGTATAGAATTCATATTTAGAAAATAATGGTAGTACAGGTAGTACATATATTATGGGAATTATGATGTTTAGTTCTAAACCAGATTATTTTATATATACATTTTTTTTAAAAACTTATAATTATTCGTATAAGTTTAACAGTAATCAGACTTTAATGGATTATAGTCGAGGTGGTAGGAATGCCTAACGGCTAACATACCTGGTTCAATTCTAACTCGGAATATTATTTTTACAAGATGTACGCTATTTCTTATATTTACTCGTGTATCATATTATTTGTAAATTTATGGTTTTCGATAATAAAATTATTATTACAGGTGGTAATTATAATATATGATGATATGTAATAACTGATAGGCAGCAACAATAATATGATAGAAGTTGTTGAAATCTTCAGCGTGGTCTTCAAAACTTCAACTTTCAAATACATCTTTTTTACCACTAAATACCTAGATAATATATTATATTGTAATATATTTCATTAATCGGTACTATTACACAATTAGATTTATATTTCATTCAAAAATCAAAAAAATGAAAATAATGTATAAAAATTTAGTTGAAATATTTGTCTATTACTTATAAAACTTAGTCAAGGTAATTCTATATACTGATTCCAATACTCCATTAAATTACACTTTGTTTTAGCACTGATTCATTTTAATATGTATAATGTGTAGGTATACTTAATTATTGGAAAATATTTGGCCTAACTTATGTTGAAACCAAGATTTTTCCGGTTGTTTTTTAATTTCTTCAGTATACTTCCAGTAGCAATGTAACGACACTATAGTAACAATCTCGAACATAAAACCTGTAATATAAAACTAAATAGTGTTAAATGTTTAAAATCCATTAACTAATATTATATACAATTTATATTATACATATTTTTATAAGCCCATTAAAATAGTTGCTACTATTAATATTTAGTTTTTTTTTTTTTTTTTTTTTTTTTTTTTTTTTTTTTTTTTAGTTTTAAAATACTTATTTTTATATTATCATTAAGTGTATATTTGTGTAAGTATAATAGTATATATTATTTTAGCCATATTAATAATATTTATATATAAAATTATGTTTACAATATGCTTAAGCAACTACTTACCTAGAAGACGTGTAATAAATTGAACAACTTTGATAAAAACCCAACTCGATCTAACAAAACGTATATAGTATACAATATTAAAATAACTATATATAAATAATTATGTATTATATTATGATATAAGTATAACTTTTAAATATTATTCTATCAATCGTTAATGATAATGTATATTTATTATTATATAAATATTAACAGCTTAAATAAAACTTACTTAGAGCTATAGGTAATGAGATGAATTATATCTATACTACATCCAAATCCCATTATAAACATTGCTGTATATATATGACTGTTTCTGCCCTAAAAAAATAGGTGTAAACTACTTAATATATACTCAGATTAATATGTTTTGACAATAATATTACATGGTATTATACATAGATAATTTTGATAGATTGAAAGGACACAGGATTATTATCATCCCTTGATATAGATAGTGCAAGCTAGAAACATCTTATTGTAAAAAAAAAAGTAAGTGCATAACATAGTTTTGCAATTATTATAATAAATGGTAATTACTTTCGCACCATTAGTTATCAATATATCAGTCGAAATCGTATAATTTGGATACTACGACTACTACGATCTTTGATTTATGTAGGTATAAATTAATATTAACACACTAGCTGGAGTACATTACTGTGAGGAGGGAGAAAGTGGTAAAGAATTATATTTAAAATTATCTGAATTTATATAATATAAATAAATAAATAATACATCTTTGAAATAAAATACAACCGATATAAAATGTGTCTATTACTATCTATACGTAAAGCTAAAGACGATTAATTATTACTGTTAATATTGCTCCAATTGCGTAAGTGGATCCAATGTAGTTCACCTTATTCACTATTTGGGACAACGTCAACACCTGGTGTAAAATTATGAAAAATACGTATGTTAATAATTTTGATATTTCGTACACAATGGTTCTGCATACGAGAATTTAAAATTCAAAATTTAATAACATTTGCCCGATGAACTCGTCCATGATCGATAAAAAAAAATTATTAATACCAGGGTAAACTATTTATAGGTATATTATATGTCTGCTAAACTTAGTGTCCTCTCTGTTCTTAAAAAACAAATTCTGTCCTTCGGAGTAAAAGCTTGCTAATTCCAAAAATTAATTATTTGCAAAATATTGATCGTGGTACCGGTGGAGGGGATAAGAGACAGCGAAAGGGAGAGGGTAGAAACTTTGTAGACGGTTAAGGATAAAACGTGACTGCGTCTGTATAATAATATATTGTACGTAAATCATAATATATAAATTATAAATACAGGTATACCAAGCATCCGAATGCTATCATAAGCGTATACTTTGTGACCATATCTGTTGAAAGTTTTAACTGATAGCTTATCATAATGTATTATTTTTTTTTTTATGAAATCAACTCGTTTAAAAAGTAATCTTCCTTGCTACAATATTTGATTTAATTAAAATTAATGACTAATCGAAAGGTGCGTACAAATCGTTGTATTCGTTACCGTCGTAGCTATGTATTTTAATTCAATACAAATAACTGTTGTAGTTGCGGCCAATCACACTTAATAGCTATTGAATATTAGATTAAAAAAAAAATTATACTCTTTTCCTGTTTCGAGTACCATATCATAAATGTGTATTCTAAGCGGTATGACGTAGACAGACCTAGGGGTCACGTAGTCCGTTAAACATATTTTGTTTCGTCTTCCTCATTTCAAACGATAAATAAACAAACGGTTGATTAAAACAGTATAATATATTATCTTTTGTTTACTTTTGCGCGGGCTCGTGTCGTTTTAAACTTTTCAACGTGTGTTTACGCGTCGAACGCACAACGGACACGATAATAACACGTTTATGAATATTGTATATAGCGCGATCGGGGACGCATATCAACGTGCAGCCTACCCTTTGGCGACACTCGAAACGATTATTATTATAATAATAATAAAAGAACAATTTCTAGCAATCTACCGTCATATTATATACCTACACGATCCGTTTAAACGCACGCGGACCACATGCTATATACCAGGGTAATGTTATTAAATTATTTCACTCCGCGCGAGAGACATCGGCGCGATCGCCTCCGGGTCCCGCACCTAGGTGTGTATGATATTATGCGTTGTAATAATATAATATTATATTATGCACTCGTGTGCGCGAGGCGCCATCGCGAAACGACGGCAAACACGGCCGCGACGACGACGACGACGTTGATGATAATGTAAAACGAATAATAATAAAATATATCATCGGTTTGTTGCAGTGCACACCGCGTCCTACCGGAAAATCTGTCGGCACCTGTCGGACGCGATCCGATTATAATAAGCGGTTGCCGTATACCGACGACTCACGGAATCCGATTTGTACGCTAATGTAGCACGACCGCTACCATTTGAGGGCTCGAGTTATTTACATACAAATGTATGGTTATGTCCGTGGTCGTTCTTGTTGTTTTACTCGTATTATATATATATATATATATATTGTACGGGCGTGAGACGAATCTTATGAAATATCCAAACTTGAGCGGACCACTATCGTATTTCAATGTCGTTGAGAATACTTGTGCCTCTAATCCTTATAAATGACTTTGACGAATGCCTATGCCTGAGACATTTTACTCCACGAAATTCAGTATTCGTGATGATAAAATCGAGTAAACGACGTTTAGGTGTATATCGTATATACGTAAAAATATTTTATAGACACCATAACATTAATTGACGCTTCTAATGCATATTGTTGCTATATACTGTTGTAATACTAGGTGATAATATGATAATGATTTATGGTTGTAATGAAATTAGCAGATAAGTACAAATTAGCTGATAACAATATATAATAATATGCAATTTGTTTACACAAGATACGTGTTTTAAATTTCAACGTTGAAGATAATGAATGTACAGCGTGAAAGGGGTTAGTCTGTGAGGTAAGATTCGAATTGTTTTTTTCTAAAAAATTAATCTTTAGTCGATCTAAAGTTCTATAGATCTACAGGACTATGAATACAAATCTACGATATTGTCTCAACGGACGCTCTGCTGGTAGACACAATACTGCGACTCTTGGGTGCCAAAATTTAATTTATTTAGATATAGTTGTCTTACCATAATCCCATCTAACCCTCACTCATAATAACTGCTCTTAAAAACGAATCGAACAACCGTTCGCCTTCTATAGAAACAAATAGATAACGTTTTTAGAGAACCTTCAATGTATATTCGTAAAAAAATTAGTTCTACAAACTATCACGGTGAATGACAATTGTATTATTTCTCGTCGCACCTGTTACATATCATTCTGTATGGTACCGATTATTTGTTGTTATAATTTAATAATAACAACAATACATATATTTGATGTATATATATATTTTTATGGATATATACATTGCCAATATAATGATATGATATTATAACGAAGGACGTGCTTAGAAGGGCCGGCCGGAATGGATGCGATACGTGTATATTATGCATATACATATTTGTGTATTATACACGGATAAAATTAATATAATATGAATATTATCATCATAATGATTGCATAACATTATATCGTTATTCGCTACAATACGTGCGTGTAATATTAAATAAATGTAATGAATATAGTTCAAACATCAATAATATGTAATTTATTAAAATTATGTACTTACCTACATAATGCTTATTACATTTTATAATACCTATAAATACATATAGGTAATGCACTCGTATAACTTTCACATAAATCTTTGTCGATAAACCGTTTTGCAAGTATAAGACTCAGGCCAGTCTTAAAGTAAATGTTCTTAAAGTATTCGCTAATAATAACTCATCCCTCGCCACCATAATAATATAATCTACCTACTCATTTCTAGGCATGGTAAAATACAAAATCAATATGAAACTTAAATATTCTTAAGAGGACGTTATTCCCACATGTGTTGTCTCTGTCTTACTAATGTAGATCATAGCAAGTTTTCGTTCAGCAGAACACATTTTGTGATGTTAGTTTTAATATTAGATTCAATTAACCTATTATCAAACTTAAAGGTAATAATGTTATCTAGGGCATCTCATAGGATTTTATTGGTATTTTAATTTTTAAGAGAGTTACGAGCATTTTAAAGTTTTAATATTTTATATGAGATGCCCTAGATAATATTCTTACCTTTAAATTTGAAAATAGATAAATTTACTCTAATATTAGAGCTAACATCACAAAATGTGTTCTGCTGAACGAAAACTTGCTTGATCTACATTAGTACGACATAGACAACACATGCGTGTATAACGTCCTATTACTCCTATTAATTGTATATTTTTCTATTTTGAGTATATTACTATATTATGTACGTCACTGTGTATATAACTACCAGTTACCACTGACTGGAGTATTTCGGTTTAGTCTTAAGATCAAATGCATTATTTTCAGTCCGGTCCGGTTTCAAAAATGGAAATCAGTTCGGTCAAGTTTCAGCCCGGTCCCAATCACGGCACTAAAAGTCTAAACAAGATATAGTTTTATGTAATATGGCTCTAATATGAATACTTATAAATAAAACGAAAACCCCACCAATTATAAACCTACGTCTTCCTAGGTATTGACTTAAAAGTAAATACTAACGGCTGCTCGTCGCAACACGAACATTATTACATCGTTCGAAATATTGTCGGTATATCTACTAGAAACTTCGTGAGTCACACCTCGCATCACGAGCGATGGTCTTGCCGGTCCGAGACGTGAAGTTTGAACCGTACCACAGAACGGATCTTCTTAACCGTGCCGGGAGGCGGAAAATCGAACTGAACATTAAGTTTATGACAGACCGCTAAACTGTCGAAAACCATCATATATTATGGTAATGCCGCGTTATTTTGAAAATCATTACGCATTGACCGCGTTGTATAGATTACGTTTATAATTAGACTGACTCGATTAAATCATTGAAATCCTAAACTTAAATCTCTCGCACCACGGCAGGCTATGGCGATGATAATAATAATATGAACAATGAATTTACAGGTACATCATCTGCAGCACGAATCAAGTGCGAAATGCGAATGATTCGACCCGAGTTAATAATAACTCTCACAACAATAATCTACAATAGGTTTATAATCTAGTTCATTATATTATTTACACTTATTTGTTGCCATTTACCTATAAAAATCATAACAAAAATGACTGAGATACAATAATACAATATTTTTAGAACACCTATACATGTATACTATAATATATATATATATATATAATATATTATGTAATTGTATTCTCTCTTTCGTATTTTTTCCTTTTTTTTTCATTAGGGACTATTGGACTTTTCCGAACTATTTTCGTTCGGTTCAAAGAAATATCATGTTCGTTTTTCCGGTCGACGCACGGTGGGACGTATGTAATACAGGTAATAGGTATATGTTGTGTAACGAGCTTATTAGCCCAGTAAACCATAATAAAGTGTATCGTCGCCCAAAATCACGTTTTCCCGATTGACGTCATAATAACGAGCACTTACGAGTATACATTATATGTATAATATATATATCATTATATTATTATGTACCTACTGCATCAGTGGCCAAAAAAAAAACATGAGGTTTTCATTGCGCACAAAACACCACGTTCTAGAATATAATATACGCATACATCTCGTCGTGTGTACGATTCGCCGACAAACAGAGCTATAATAATACATTATAATCATAACAATGTAATGTATGTAGTGTATGTATATTATAATTATCGTGGAGGCGTATGAACGCGTTGTGTTTACATATGTTTAAATGAATTTTGTTTTACCTATTAGTCCATAAGCGGCGTAAGCACTCCAAGTTGAGTGACCAACACATTAAACAATATTGTAATAGACTTATATACGAATTTTGAATATGTTTTTTTGTTCCAAATGTATGGCGTATGAAAATAAAATTAACTAAAATTCCGAAATGAACTGAAGACCATAAACAATAAGGACGCGATTTTTTTAACATCGTAATCATTATAGTTATTACCATACAACTGTTCAAAAAGCTTTAATAAAACAGAAACAGTGTTGTTATAAAGTGACAATCAGGCTACTGATATAACAAATATTGAAATATTTAACATATTTTTATTTTTTATTTGTTAAAACAAATATTTACAATCTGTAAATAGCAAAAATACAATAAGTACCTAATATAATAATGCACATCACATAAATCAAGAGTTTTAAACTGTATACCTCTTAAATACAATAAATATATTTTCAAATATTGTGTAAAATCCAATTCATTTTTAAAAAGTTTTCAAAGTTCAAAAAAGTGTTTAAGTAAATAAAATAATTTTTCTTTAGATCGATTTACTTGACATTTTAATTTCACGTGCTATTACATAATATTTAATAATATTGTTTAGGGTATAACTTATAATAAATTAAAATTGTCCTTTAAACACAAAATAATATTTAATATGGAAATACAATTATTTTTATTATTTCAGAGAAAAAAAAATTAGGATTTAAAACCGGAACAACTAATCGGCAATCAACGTAAATATTAATATTAAGAAAGACAAGTATAGGTTAGTATATAAGTTTATATTTTATTGCTATTGTTCATTTTTTTATTATCAATACCACGATAATTTGTATTCACCAAAAATAGATATTATTAATTGAAACAATAACTCCACATATTTTATTATTAAACTATTTTAAAATCCATTCTGTATGATCTTTTTGTTAAGATTGTTATTTGTATTATATTAGACGAGTATAATAAACAAATTACGAACATAACTAAGATCTACAGTTACACATTCTTCGCTCTTCAGCATCCAAAAGGGTATGTAAATATAAAATTATCGACAAATCTCATTTGCAGGTGTCGACGTATACGTTTTACTGAGACGACAGTTTTTATAATGGGTACTATATAATATCCAATACAAATGATGTACTTAAAAAACAAATTTAAATAATCTCAAAAACCAATAACGTCGTGTGACTACGTAAATAAACATATACATGTATAATGTATAGGTACTATACAAGACATAATATAATATAACCTAAAGTTACCTAACAGGCGCCTGACACCCTGACTGAAATACCCATATATATATAATATATGTATATAATATTATGGTCTTGTCGATATCAAATAGTACAGGAAAAACATCGATATATAATACATACGGTCGTGCAAGATAATAAAAATAAGGTAGGTAATATTAAAAACAAATGAACCGTCGTCAAACATTTAATATATTCCGAAAACTGAAATCAATACGCATAAATATGTTATGTTATTATGTGTTACACGTTGAACGTTTGCCGATTAAGTATAATTAATTTAAATGTAAAGAAAAAAGATATATATTATCCCCGTTTACAAAAAAAAAAAAAACATTTATTCTCGTCTCGCATTTCGTTAGTATATATTCTACAATGATTTTCTTACAAGCGTGAAGCGATAGTGTAAAATATTCATATTGGAACTGTTAAACAGTTTAATCCAAACTACGATGTGGACAGTGCATTTTTCTTGATATCTAACTTAATAAATTATTATATGCATGTATATAGGTACGCTGATGATATCGCTCGGTTTTATGTCCATTTTCGTGTATGATGTAAAAATATTATGTTTTAAAGCACGCGAGCAAAATCGACTTCGTCTACCTCAAAAATATAGTGTGTCTAGAATGATTCACTGAGCATACTCACCCCCGTTATTCACCCACTTTATTCAAATTCTGTTTTTTGGAATTCTCGAGAATATTTAACTACCGTATTTTTAAATTCTTATATTTGTATGCTATTGAAAAAGCGTTCTATGATGAAATCAACTGTTTCTTTTCAAATGAGGATCATCCTTTTCCATTTGAATTGTTACACAGATGATTTTTTTGAAAATTTTACTGATATTTCCATATCGAAATTTAATCGAATAGTCTTTGAGTCATTTAAATGTTCGTATTATGAATAATAAGGTAACATGACATGATGATTTGATTGAAGACCTTGACATTAAATTAACACCCACAACTGCACCCTCTTCGCGAAAATAAACTACTGCGTTTAATTTACCTCGCCATGACGAACCATCTACAAAGGTTCTATACACTAAAAATATTTAGTCTAATGTGAAGTCTTTGGACACACACTATATGACTGTAAAATATGTTTATTATTATAATATGCCTTTTATATCTGCGAACAGCGCGTGATCTCTTCACGCCGTCAATTGTATGATATATGTATATATAGAGGTATATGTATTATGTACGTCACGCGTGTCTCTGCTCGACCTCATACGTCATTATTATTATTATTATAATTATTATCATCATTATTTACCCGGGATAACACTTAACGAATGAGTTCGTGTCGGGACGTGTCGATTTGTATTAAAATATCGTTGCATATATTTATACAAACTCGCATGGAGACATCAATCGTCGCTCGTGCGAACACAACAATAATAACATTCATAATATTATGCAATAAATATACGGTGTAATTTTATGAGCGTACGCGGACATAGCCGCGGGGGAGTGAGGAGGGATAATATAATTTCGCGGTCGAAATTTATTTCACCGAATCTATCATCGGGTCCGTGCGTATATAATATATCATATTATGGTGGTCCGCGCGCGTTTACCACTCCTCCCC
The DNA here is from genome assembly GCF_020882245.1 of Rhopalosiphum padi. Classification (NCBI taxonomy): domain Eukaryota; kingdom Metazoa; phylum Arthropoda; class Insecta; order Hemiptera; family Aphididae; genus Rhopalosiphum; species Rhopalosiphum padi. Next base: position 78,403,438 of record NC_083598.1, read on the forward strand.
CTCAGAGTGCATACGATGTAAAAAATAATATAGCTAATATAGATGCACGCTGAGAGTCTATCGATCACCGCGGTTTGGCCGAGTCTCGTTCGGTATTTTTTTTTTTTCGGAATTTTTTCTCCTTACGTCTTTTTTCCACACTGAAAACTAATTGAAAGCAATTGTGCGAGCCGCGCCTCGTTATTCGCGCGCTTATGGCATTTATCATCGACGCGACGTCGTCGATCGGTCGCTGCGTGTGCCTGCAGATATACGCTATCGGTAACGCACGACCGTATAATATAATAAAGTATATAATATACGCGCGATAGCCACAACGGCTGCTATAAGGCAAGTATATCGTTTATATATAAGTATATGCATTATAATGTAATAATGTTCTACCTTTACCGTCGTATTATATTATATATTTTTTAAATTTTTTGTTCGCAACGCCTTGAACTCTTAACCCTTTTACGCGGTCGACAACATCTCCGTCCATATATCTTCGCCGCATTCGACGATCACACTCCACAACGCATAACGGATCCGTTTAGCGTATATGATTGTGCGTACGTTGTACGAGTAGATGCAGGTAAATGTAAAATAAAATACTGTTTAATGAATATCAATAAGGACTAAATTTAATACATAGTATAATACGTTGTAATTGCATACCATACGGTGGAGTATAGGTGAAATTATTTATTTTTTGTAGAATTTCGGATATACGCCTATATATGTGTTGATAATATTTGTATTTGGGGTCCTTACTCGTGTGTTTCTTGTATCACTGGCGATCAATATGATGATATTTCGTATTCTTTTTTACAAAATTATTCATGTAAATTCAATCGCAGTCTACCCACTTTCAAAGTCCATAAGCTGCCAATGGCAACGATTGTATAAATAGCATTTATTACAACAATATATATATATATACTAACCGTGAACTGGTAATTTCAAAGTAATAATTTATACTATCTAAAATTGTCAACAATTATGCAGAGTTAAATGTTTTTGTATTTCGTACCAGATGTACCTACGCATATTATATGTATATCTACACATCATTTGATGTTTATAATCATATAATAACGTATAACTAACAAATTATCGACGGATTCGTTCGACAGACTGAAGTATCTAGCTAAAGACTAAATATAAACACACAGTCGCGTGATATCAAAAGAAATGAATAAACGATGAATACTCGTCGGAATTTATGCATAATATAGCCAGTGTATAGTATCGAATCAAATTGAAATTGGCAGTTCAAATATCACGAATGACCTACCTATCCCTTATAATTTATCACTCCTCTGATAATTTTATTTTTTATTTTTGCGTGGTTTTGGGAACAATTTCCCAAGTATTATAGAAAATAATTAATTTGGTTTCTTAATAGTAATTTTTTATTTTATATTAATAGTTAATATAATTACCGTTTGACCTAACCTTGTTGATGGCTAGTGAGTAGTGGTTATAGACGGTACAAAATCTCAGTACGGTTTCGGTTACCACTAACTTTTCGTATTCCCCCGACCCATTAAGCATCGAAGGAAGATAATTCAATATTTTAAATCCTAGAAATAATACATTTTGAAGTAACTTAATATTTAACGAAATATATTTAATAACATTTTCAAAGTATCTATTCTAATGTTAAGCTATTTATATCACGAAACTACTCACTACCTACTACTCATTTAATTTGTCACGAGCAATGTTGTACAAAATCAGTTATAATTTATTAATAAATATATCTACTATATAAAATCAACAGCTTAAAACCAAACCAACAGCTTTCGATCGTTTTTAAAAAAAAATTTTTGTCAACAGATTCAGTAAGATCCATAATGTCATAACATCTATAAAATACTTTGAATTACTCACTATTTACTTTTCTATACATAAATGTTGAATTTAGTTAACTCATAAAAAATATCATTTTTTATTTATTATTGTTTGTTGCCATTGGTTATAGCAAATAAAACAGTTATAATGATTGAATAACCTATTAGTATTTTGTATTTTATATTACATTTTCAAAAAAAAAAAAAAAAACAAATAACTAATCTTTACTGAACCTAACCGGGAGTCGGGACCAACTTAATGACCAGCCTAGACACAGAGTGTGCTGATAATACTGTATTACATTATTATTATTATTTTTATCTATAGATAAAAGATATAAGATAATACAATGAATTGTTGAACGATTTTATACAAATTATAATGGTGTGTATATATATCAACCCCACGTGAAAATGTTTTGACGACAATATTTTTGTATCTAATATAATATAATTTGTTTTCGTAGTCTGTAATTATTATTTATAATTATTACGCGATGTAATATTAATTATCAATTATTGTGTATTTAACATAGATGAAGGGAATACGATTCTCAAACCTGTTTTTCATCCGGTCATTTCCGTACACAAATACATTCACTAATGCCCAATATGTGTATATATTTCCATCCGAATGATTGATTAATACTGTTATGAATAATTATGAATAATTAATAAGCGCTTATACGATAAGGTATTAAGGTATACTGAGTGAATTCGTCGTAATGGTATAAGTATGGTAATACAATATGTGATATGTATAAGGTATCCACACACGAGTACGTTGTGACGGCGTAATCGAATTCACGACTTGCAAGGATTTCTTTTTGAAACTCGAACCTATAAATGTGGGTAATAACAATATTTTTGTGTAGATATTATAATATAATAATATTCTATTGTATACGACGGATACGGCGTTCAAGTGTAATTCCCTCGAAGTCGCAGTGTACATGCAGTATAATATAATATGATATATATCATATATATATATATTGAAAATAAATCCCAATTTACTGTTCGGATACTTTTGATATTGGATTCAAACATTTGAAAAACTTGTTTAACTTTACTCTTATTTTTGGATATTCAAACTATTATTCCCGAACTATAATATAAATATGGTAAAATCTGTAAATGGTTTCAAAATAATTTCATAAAATATATATATATTGATTCTTTACGTTTATGTGTTTATGTAACCATTCAATATTTTACAATTATTTAAAATATTATCAACTACTCCAGTATATTTACGTCGACTACCGAGAGAACATTTTCATGTATAAAAATACTTAGAATCTATCTATTATAATAATATAAATAATAAAACGATTCAATAATGACGAATGATTGAAGTATAAGACTAGTATACACTAAGAGTCAATTACTTCTGACTTATTATTTCTCCTAATCGAATATTTAGATAATACATAATATTTTAAAGATATTTTTCGATTCTCTTCTATGTACCTATAAACATTTTGAGAAACGCTAATGGACTCCAGTTCTTACCCGAAAGACACGATACTCGTGCAATTAAACAGATAATCATATTGTATAAATGGACTTTCCGTGACGATTTGTTTGCGTATTTTTATTTCGCATCCATCATCATTTATCATCAGAACAAATCACCTCAAGACCACCGCCGCCGTCCGTTCATCCCTATAGTAATTTATCGTCTCTCACTCTCTATATCGCTGTCTCGAGACCGCTTAGCTTAGATAATAGCAGTTTAATATCCTGTAGAATACCATAATGTACGTGCTCGTAGTTATTCTCCTCTCCCACCCCGCCCCGGATAATTCCGCAACCCCATGACCGGCGATTTATATGTCACGGTGGCTCGTCCCCCGTCCATTATCATATTTTATTATATCCGCGGCCGCACTACAAGTACACATATTATTATAATACATATTACACAGGTCTGCGGGCGCTTTCGGTGTACAACACAATCGTTTCCGTTCCGCTGCACGGCAACGGACACGACCGGACCGCGAAGTTTATAGATAGTACAATATAAAGTATATTATGTAAAAAAAAAAAAAAACCAGAACAGACGACGGCGGAATACGACGCAATTACGTTCATTCGCATTTTCCTGTTGCCGTATTTTATAAAATTATATTATATAGTGATCTCGACCCTTCTCCGTATTATTATTATTACTATTATTACTATTATTACTATTTGTATAAAAAGCAGTGTAATCGCGTCGACTTGTTCGCGGCGAACGATTACACGTCGACCGGAGCCATAAACAACAGCAGCCGCCGCGGATCACTGATTTCCGTCTTGTATAATCTCATATTATACATTATATGGTACTTACGTCGTCGTCGTCGTCGCCGTCGTCCTATATAGCACTTGCACAAATCGAACCCCTCCTCCGCTTTCTCGGTCATCCGGGAATGCCGTCTCTACACGGTATTATAGCGATGTGAATTAACCGCGTCTACTTTAGATATTTTAATACATAGTATTAAACGTAATTTGTTCTATTACCTATTAACACGAACAATACAAATTTAAAATATTCCGCGGTGACGTATAAAATAGTAAATGACGTATATAGGTATTACACGATGTTCATTTTTTTCAGTATTTTTCAATTCTTATAGATTTATGACAAAATATATTTTTAGCATGTATGTATCCATACAATATAGTCGGAAGTTGGTATTTAATATTATAATATAGGTTAGGTATAATTGAAATGTCGAGTTTTGTATTATAAAATTTATAATTTATATATCATAGACACTGGACTTTTTTTTAATGATGTATATAAGCCTAAGGATTTAAAGATGAAAATTATGGGAGACATGTAGTAGATGCAAAATATGCACATATTACTTATTTATTGCCTACATGATGCATATAATAATATATAAATTAAATAATTGGAATCACAACGGTTAGTAACCCACAAGCAAATTACACATATAATAGCACTTGTATTCATAAATAAGATGCATATATATATAATGTTATCAAGATCAAAAGCACGGGCAATTTCGCTCCGAGAGATATGTACCGCACGATAATCTGTTCTCATTATTTAAAACGCCCAGTCGGTCAATTGTACGAGGAGCATACCGTATCGTTATCGTAAGCGTTTTGATGACGATAAAAATGACAGAGACAATTTTTTTTCTCTCTCTATCCGCCAACGTAGCGTTCGAAATTTACCAAACTCTACTATCATTACATAATAATAATATATCCTCGTGATAATATGTACGCTCACCTCACAACATAATAATAGCATAGTGAAATGAGTATACGCATTTCTCGTTCACAGACTTGTCGTGTTCCACATACAGTTGGCGATATTTCCGTATTATCATTACAAATGTTGAAATGTTATGGCATGGCGGAGTATTTTGTAGCTTCTGACATCAGAATTTAAGGGAATCCGCATTGGAATAATCGTAATATAAATGTGATGTATTGCGAAATGAGAACTACACCGCGTGTAATATTAAAACAGTCGCGTCCGTCCGCTGGTGACTCGACGTGTCGTGACGTCGTCTCCGGACGCGAGTGCAGCACTCGCCGAAAGCGTAATTTAACATGATATACGTTATACGCGCGTTTTCCCTATAATATGTTTTATTATTATTTTTTTTATGTCTTACGGGCAGGTACACGCCGAATGATGTATCAGGCGCCCCATTAAGTGCTTTGTTATGTTTCGATACACACAATAATATAATACTTGCAGGCGATTAATGACGGGCCCGTTTACTTTGCTCCCCACCGCCGCCGCGCGACGTTCTCGCGTATTATTATTATCTACACACGCACACCGATCTGTAGAGGTAGGTGCATGTCAAATAATACATTATAATATTATATACTTGTGAATGTGCGTGTGTGTGTGTGTGTGTGTGTATACGGTATATTGGTGGTAAACGCGTCCCATGTTGTCCAGCCTCCGCCGTTTCATTGCCCCTTTAATAAAACAATAAAATGTATTTAAAACATACACCGCGCGCGTATATAATATTAATAATAATAATAAGTAATATACTTAGAGCTTACAATGGACTCGCGCTGAGGTGCTAAGAGAGTGCCGCCACAGCCGCGACCTCATTAAACGGATTATTATTATGATTTCCCTCGTAATAATAATAATCGTTTTAAAGACTTCTGTCGGGCGCACGCATTAAGTCATATTATAATAACATATAATATAATATAATATATAAAGACAAACGGGTTTTAATGAAATCGTAATGATAATGATTGTTATTACATTCTGCCCACTGCACTATGGTAACCTGCACGTAGCGTTCGTACCTGTTGTACTTACCAGTTACCTGTTACCTCTACCTACTTATTACGCGCTCGCTAGGTACGTGCGTTGTACACTGTGGCCGCGTATGTAATGTGCACGTTTATTATTATATTTTCGGAAATTATTTTCTTCATTTATGTACACGAAATGTCTACTTGCACATTTCATACATCTTCTAAACAATTTTTACTTATGCGAACATTTTTTTCACTACTACTGAGGATGACTGCATTAAAGATCGTCCGTTTTTCGTTACTCGTCGTTTAGAATTTTCTCTGAGAACTTGTCTTTCTATTTTATAACGAGTTTATTCTTCCGGATGATTAGTTACACCTTTAAAGTTTCAGATATTTTTTCTTCTTTATTATTTGAATAAATAAATCTATATACTTTTTATCAGACGAGCAACACCACTTTTAAAGTTAATCTCATTTACGGCTTATTGACATTGGTATTAACAACAGTTAATTTCTAATTTCTTTTTGACACAATAATACGGATTTTTAAATTTTTCATTTTACTTTTAAAACTTATACTGGAATAAAATTTAAAAATCAATAATTAAATAATATTAATTATTTATTTGTACAAATGCAGTCAAAAACGCGATCGTAATACACTTATTAACGCGGTCGAACAGATAACAGATGATGAGTTCTATGTTCGATAAGCTTATTTTGGCCATAATAATTATAAGTTATATATATTTAATAATAATTACCAATCATTTCAATGTCTAAGATTATTTTTTAAATAAAATTTCCTGGTAATGTCGCAAATTCATTTTTTGTAGAATAGTGCAATGGAGGAAAAGGTATATGCAGAATCGCAAATTGGCGGCCTTAACAGGGCACATATCCAGGGCTTCGCGCCTCACGTGTTAGGTGACACGCTACTTGCATCCAAAATTATGGATATTATATAATATCGATATTAATTATTATAGTCAGTAAGTTCATTTGGCAAAGTAAAAAAGATTGTTGTACCTATTATGTAATTTGAGTTCTAACGTGCCTTATTTTAAACTTACTTACGTCCCTAAAATTTGATATCTACAGTAATGTTAACTATCGATATTATAATTTAACGAATAGATTTATTTTTTAGATTTTAATTAATCAATATTTGTATTCTAAATTATTATAATTTCTCAAAAACCACAAAATTAATAATAATTAGAATAAAAATATGTGTTTTTAGTATCTATAGGTATATACGTAGTATAGTTACTACTTATTCGCTACACATTATACAGGTTAAAACTTAAAATATTTAAATGTAGGTATCTTTACAAACTAAAAAAATATGCTTAAAACCTAAAAATCACAATAATTAATAATTCTAATTAAATTGTCTAAAAAATATATTAGGCTGCAGGTTAGATTAATACAACTTTTAAAACAATTTGCAAATATATTATGAAAAATATCGTAGGAATGCGCATACTATGAATGTTCTTATACAAATATATGCAACAATAATTATTGGAGTTCTTGAACGTAATTTTCAATTGTATTTAATCGTATAATTCATTATACAAAAGATCTTTCTTGATCGACTACATTAGTTAGTGGAGCTATTAAAGTATTAAATCAGAGTCTGACAACAATTTTAACATTACGATAAAAATGTTTGAGGTGGGGTACTCATAATATGATTAAAGATATTACTAGATCTTTTAAGATAACTTTTTGTAGTTATACCATATTATATCAGAGATTTTCAGGATATACTTCATACTGCAGGGCTTCGCAAAAACCTATAGGAACGTCATCTTGTTCTGTTCGTGCCGTAATATTACAATATATAAATTATCGTTATGTTTATACAACGGTCAATAAAAGTATATATATTATATATATTTACATTAGGTAGTATACATATTGGGTCTAGAGTCTATTCATGCCAACAATATTAACAGTTGAATGATTATTGTCAATGTACGGTGCAATAATCACAGTTACATAAACGCTTTGTTTCTATTACTAGTTATTATCATTATAAGACATATGTAATTCGATAAAAAAATCTTTTAAAAATAAAAAAAAATTAATATTTTCAAGTTATATATTCATTCATGTATAAGTTAGTTCAAATTTCATCACTGGGAAACAATAATGTTCTAGACATATTCTATATTTTCCTTAAGCTTATTAAGATCGAATTAAATACATAAAAGACTAAAAAGTACACAAAAGTATTATTAAACCACTGTATTTTTTTCATATAAACTATCACCGAATAAAACTTTTTTTTTTTTATTGTACACACTATGATTTACATGTATCCTCATCATTTTAAACACTAAACTTTAGAGTATTTTCTATAAATTGAACCTATATTCGATTAAACTTCTAAAAAGTTAAACAAATAAATTAAAAATATATTTATGTCTGAAACTTTTGAAAATTATATAAATTATGGTCCATAGCAAAAAGTTTATATTGTTATACATATGCCATACATTTTAATAGTATATAGTTTAAATGTTTAACCTTTATAAACTTTCGGCTGTTTTTAAGTTTTCATCATCTCGATAGTCTTTATGTTAATTTTAAAATCTCGAATATCGACTCATATAATGCCATTAAACGTCTTTAACATAAATTTGTTAACAAAATATTATAACAAAATATATACACGCGTGGATTTTTCTTAGGAAATTAACTTAAAAGTTTCAAAGTAGTTGTTTATTATCAAATAATGAGCCATGACCCCTACAGGCATGAGCAAATATTAATTAGTGTACTGCGCCACGACGACGGGTCTTGCAACACATCCGCACCATATACGGTTGAGTATTATTGTTCAGCAATAATTGAGTATCATATTATTTTCGAGCAAACGAAACGTTTCAAAAAGCAAATATAACTAGAACCGACATCATCGAATGTCAGTAATCAGTGTATATAATTAACTATAATGAAATGGGTACGCTGCGCATTCGGTTATCTTTCCGCACAAATAAACATTGGTATGTGTGTAACAATAAAATAAAAAATGTATATAATAATTTGTATTATAACTATAGAATATTATATAATAAACGGTCATAACATTGTTACACCAAGTGAAATCCAGTGGCGACGGACGTGTGAGATTCTTTCACACACACACACACACATGTGTGTGTTTTATACTTGCACTTTGTATACACAGACAGAGACGAAGAAAAGAGAACATTGTTATTTGAATAGTTACTCCTCAGTGGTGGCACATAAATGTAATCGTTGTACACACACACACACACAATAACATTAAATATATTATATTTTATACCACACGAGGTCCTGCAAGTGCGAGTAAGTCCGAGTACGGTATATTCGTCGTCGTCGTCGTCGTTGCCGAGTTACCCGAATTTATTACTATTGTATTCCGGTCGTGCGCGTTATACGACGTACACGTATGTATAATACATTAAATATATATAGGTACGCGCATGTATAGAGATGATGACGAGCGGTCGACACTCTACCGGTGGTGTGAATAGCTGCCACTTTGCGGGTCGGCGGCATGTGGCGGTACGCGGAGTGTTTATACGTGTATGATGACTGTAAGACGACGGCGTGGAGAACGGGACGTGCGGTGACTTGAACGAACACGACGACGACGATAGGGGGAAGGGAAGCTGAGGGCTAAAGAAACGGACTCGGAAAGAGAAAAACGACGTGTTTACCGTGCGTAAGTGTGTGTGTCTGTGTCTGTGACTGTATACGTGTATTATGTGCGGTGTATACATACGGTTATTATTATTATTATTATAGACAAACAGACAGACAAATGGACTGCACATTGTGTTTTGACGTGAGTGAATCGGAAAAGTGGTCGATGGCCGCAACAGCGCACGCTCTTCGTGGGATAATCTTTCGCGCGCGGTTGGGTTCGCCGTCGGTGAAATTTGTGTGAACGAAAATCCCGGTCCTGAGACCCGAAACACAAAGCGACGCGCGCTAATGGCGTAAATCGTTTCGCGCAAACCTATTATATACGCGCGTGTTTGACTTACGGTCTGTACATAATACTTCACATACGTTGGTGCTGTATAAATTATTATAATATTGTACGTCGGTGCGATGTGATATACATAGATACAACGTGGTCTAGTGCGCACAGGTCTGATATTATGATTGATAATAATGTACATTTACAGACTGCAGTGTAGACTGCCCGACTTGGAGATTTTGCGCCATAAATCTCATTGATTTTGGGATTTTTTTTCCATACCAATATAATATTATAGACTTTTATTATTTTCTGCGATTTAATAGGATAGATGTTCGTATGTTTAGAGCCCCCCCTTACCCCAGCGGGGTTAGGATCAAAGTTCCGCGTTTTGGGCATCAAGACATTGAATAATATTATATTCGATTGATTTGGATTACAGTTTTATTGTAACTACTTAACAGTTTTGTAGAGTATTAATTATATTCTTCATAAAAAAAAAAAAAATTAAATTAAATTAAACAGCGTTCGTATATAATATATTTTTGTTATATAACTATAAAGTATAATTTAATATAAATTCGATTTTAAAGAATTCAAAATTTGCAGATAATATACGAGTATAATTATATACGGATATATAATATACTACACAGCCGGTTTGCGACTTACAAACTGGTCGCGATTCGTACGTTAACTGCGATCAATCTTAATTGCAAAAGACTATCTGCTCGGATTGATTCGAGTTGTAAACCTTCATTTCAAATCATACACGATTAAAGCATTAAATTTATTAAGTATATTAAATATTAAAATCATCGGACTCTATAATCAGTTAAATACTGTACGTGAAATTTATTATAAAATGATATTATTTATATTTATGAGTTTATAACGTTCATATTATGATTATATTAGCGTAAATTATACTGAATATTTCCGAAAACATTTTATGTTCTGCAACATGGAGCACAATATATTATTATCATTAACCCTAACAATTACAGAAAACATAAACAACAATAACATATACATTTTAAAGTATTTCTAGGTAGGTAATTTAAATACATCAAATATTACACTAGATTATTAAAAAAAAAAATATGTATTATTTATATGTAGGTATAATATATTGCAAAATTCAAAAATACTGGCGCGTGTAAGCTACATATCATTATTATTGCGATTCGCGAGTGAATAATAAGTCATGGAGCTTACATTAAGTATGTCGACTGGGACTGTTTAATAATGATTTATATGAAAAATTAAAAATACCATTATGTACAGCGTATTACACTGAAAGATTTGTCGCATACACTTAGCTTTAATAATATATTATATACAAACCACAAAAACAATTTATAATTAAAATTATTCTAGGTCATATTATTATAAATTGTTATAGATCTTAAAACGAAATACGAAATTCTACAGTGTTTTTGCTAAAATCTTTTTAAAACGCAATCTCTTTCAAACAATGAAATAAAAACGACAAACTAACAATATTTACATATTATATCATAATAATTAATCACATAATATTTAATTCTGCAGCCATATATTATTTTGACGTCATTGGTATACAATAACATACTTTCAATTTTTTATTAGATACCATATTTTCTTGATTATAATAGGTATATGTATATATATATATATACGTACACACGGATACGAGATAATAGCTATAGTTTTAAAAAGTATATAAACGCAAATCTTGAAGTGTAATAATAAAACGTAGCTATTATAATATTCGAATACAAACAATAGAGTAAAATAATAAAGCCGGATAACGACTTTCCACAAATGGAAATAGCAATTTAAACTTCGAAAGTAACAACGGGTTCTCTACTTATCTTGACGGAAAGCACAATGAAAATGTGAGATTTACGTTGTTTTCGACGATTTATTCAAATCGATTGTACCATATGGCCAAACAATACGAATAAAATGATGTAAAAATAATTCAATTTTTTTTTTCATTGGTACCACATAGTAACACACATACACAAATCATTATATTATAATTTATAATTTAATATTACACGCAGATGGCTTGATGAGTGTGTGCTGTTTGTGTTTATTTATTTTTTTTGGCTACAATGTATTGATCACACACGATAAAAAATACTTACGCATATTTTAATTTATACTTAATACTCTTATGATAAACTTAAAATATAACGTTGGTGGCATTTACAGTTTACACATTACACGGGTTTTTTGTGCAGCGCAGATTTGCGATCGAACATTTTTCGACCGTGCCTCTAGAATAATAAGAATTAAATGATATCATCTAATATTTTATATTGATTATTGATTTATCACATTATTTTATAATACGTTTTGATTATTTATAAAATATTATTAATATTACGCACATAAATACATAATGATTATACATACTCTTACTTGTATTATTACTACCAACATATTGTTATAAACTACACGTTATAAACGCATCATTTTTGAAATTTAACTGTTATTGACGTTATTGTACTAATAATAATAATAATATAATTGAGTGACAAATTCATTAATGTAAAACATTTTAGGACGAAAAAAATTTTAATACAGTAAAAAATATATATATTTATATATCCAAGTAAATTGTATTTACCTTTTTTTGTAATTAAAGTAATTTTGTAATGCATGCTTTCAAAAATGGACCTGATAGTGGTGAACGTGATTCAGCAGTCATCTTATCAGCCCTAAATTTGTATACAGCTTGAAAATAAGTTTTAACCGTCTACTAAAGAACGATGAATACCTAATTTAAAAACAGGCGTATAATATACCAAATCGTTATCATATATGCTCTCCTCATCGTGTATTCTCGATGTTGCATTTATCAGGTGTTATCAGCATAATTTAATATACATTCTATAATTAACAATTGGACAAATGGGTTTTTTATAATTTTGGCCAATAAAAATTTTAAATTTTTTTATATGACCCTCGATTAATAAACTTTGTAGTCTTCTAACATAGTGCATTATAATGTATACGATACATCATAAATGATATCATTTAATAAAGATTGGTCGCCAACGTTTAAATAAGGTCTCTACTCCCTATAACCACCTACAATATATACACGGATATACATATAAATTATATAATAATAATATACCAAACTCTTTTAACCTTCGCGGTGAACGTACACGAGCGATCGATAAAGCCAATCTATTGACTACCGGTCGTAACCTATACGTTGAGACCTATGGTGGACGAAAATTCAATTTCGGTCGAAAATCGCACTACAGCGAAATCAAACACGAAACCGACGGCGATGGGCGGAGTACGTCTGATCGGATTATTAGTGGCGCCAACATATATATTAATATAATAATAATAACATTAAACACATGATACGATGGTGTAGTTTTTATATTATTATTATTATTTTTTTTTTTTTTTACCATGTTTCGTCTGCCTACGCGAAACGAAATAAAATCGTAAACAATAATTTATAATATAATATAATGTACTCATGCATTCGATACCAGTATATTATATTCTTATTTAAATGTTTGTATACAAAGATGGTTTGACTCATTAAGTCTTCAATATTGCGTTTTCGGGTCGTTAAACAAAGTACTTGAAACAGAAGTCATAATAATGTAGGTAATATATAATATTATAAGGTGGTTTGATGTATTACGCTACTTCTTTAAGCGTACCTATACCTGCTGGGGAGACGATAACATTTTCAAATGTATAATAAGCGCAAAATTTAGCTACTTTTAAAGTTTGAAGCATTTACAAAGTATAGTCAATAAAGTATTTCTAATTTATCCTAAACTAAAATCAGTTAAAATTGTTCTAGGTTTAAGCAAAACATGTTTAAGCATCCTAATACTATTTAAATTAAAACATTTCCGTAATAGGCATGACTTATTGCGATTTAAAAAAGTTTCACTCAATATATTCCTATCTCGTCTGGCATAATAGATATTATTTTTCTTTCCAAAAAAGTGTATACCTATTATGATTTATGAACCACCTTACTCAAGCATAAAAGCGTAATGATGATTGAACTGAACCTTTATTATTTCTTCTTTTATGCAAATGTAGGTAGATTCGTAAATCACGAACTGAAACTTATATTATGTATCGGTAGCAATAATATATATCAAAAATTCCAACCTAATATATTATAAAGGTATCGTACATCGATTAATTATTTTATCATACAATTGTTACGTGTCGTATAAATTTAGTGTTCATTAACAACTATCGTATTCGTACCTATTAGAAAACTATCGACTTTATATTACACGGTTTATAATATATTATAATAACTACTCTACCAGAAAGAAAGTCATAGGCATAAACTTTGCACGACGCAATTATTTAGTTTTCGCTATTTGTGTTACACAGAAGTTGTGTAGGCCATAAGCGACACGAAGTGTATATCACAAGACGACGATTTGCCGTTGTTATTATACCTATATACTACGCTTACATATACAATGCGTAGTAGTAATAGTAGTAATAATAATATCGTTTATCTGTTAAGGTAGTTCCGAATAAATTATTATAATTACCACGTGATTACCAAATAACAATACAATAAAATAAGTCTATAACTGCTGCAGTGCAATCGTTTAGAATCGATGTGAACAAGTTTTTTTCCCAGATACTGAATTTATTAATGTTTAATAATATCACACTCAAAAGTTTAGAGTTAAAACCTCGAAACAATCACTGAGGCATAATATTATATAATATTATATACTATTATACTAGAGTATATAGTAACTAGACAATAATTATACGATTGGCTGTTTTGGATAATAATTATATAAGGCACTTCCTTCGAACCATACAGTAAATAAAATAATAATAATACCGGGAACTCACCACTGTGTCTTTTGGGTTGATCCTTTTCTATATTTGAATTGGCAAAAAACACACAATCCTGATATTCATTTAATTTTAATAACCATTGAATATACATTATTTATACTTTGTACGGACCACAATTTATAGAAATTAAAACCATGAATGAATACGGACCTATTATAATATATTTGGAGCGAAATTTTAAATCATTACAGATCTATGGTATAGGTACTCGTAATATTATAATAGCACACTGTTTGATATTTAATAATATTTCATAGTAATGTAAAAATTTAAGCTTATAATTCACATAAGCATTATATTATATATTATATAATAAAAATAAAAATGAATATACCATTATTTATATTGGTACTTTCTCGACTATTTCGAGATCTGTATGAAAAGTAATATCATATACGAAATTGCCATAATCAATTAGTATGATATTACTAGACAATATAATATTAAATAGATGAATAATAGTGTTTGGAAAAATAAACGGGCCCGAAAAATCCTAAAGTCGATCGCGATTAGAATTGATGAACATATACTGCAGGTATTTGCTGGCTTGTAATAAACAACGCTGTGCTCGTCGTCCGGGTGATTTTCGAAATCATCTGCCACGGCAGCGAGCGACGATGTTCTAAACAAGTTTATTTGTCAATCTAAATCCGAAGACGTGTCCACAACTGCACTTTTCCATATTATAAAATGGCTTTCCGAATCGTTGAAAACGACAACAGACTGTTCTTGGACTACATATTCCAAGAACTGCAGACCACCATGGACCGGATTGTAGAAATTGAAAATGCTATGATCGAAGCTGATAAGTCAGCTAACCAGTCCGCCGATGAGTGTGTCGACGAGTCCAGCGACGAGTTCACTGGTTTAGTGATTCGCGATGTTATCGAACATCTATTGTCGTCTGTCTGTGAACCGCCGGCTGGTGGAGACGCGCCGCCCGATGTCGCGCTGCTGCAGGACGTCTTCGATACCTCCTGCACATCAGGAACGCCTGCGGCAGCCGACGAAAATGGGCCGTCAGAGGACGCGAAACTCGTGGAGGACCAATGCGTGGTATTGGAGCCGGCCAAGGGTCCGGAAGTCAAAAACAGTTTTGGCGACATCGTGGGTGGGCTTAGCCTGGATGAGACGCCCGTACAACCCGCTCCGCGCCGTCCACGCCGTTTAGCCGCGGCGTGGCGGAGCGTCAAGCGCTTTGTGTCGGGTGCGTGCTGCATCCGGCCGTAGATAGCGTCCCGGAACTGGCCCCCTTGGCCGGAGGACATCGGTCGCTGGACGACGGCGATGAAGGATTGTGTGGGAGGGGAGTACGAGAAAGTGCACGGACGGTGTCCGGCGGTATGTCGCCCGAGCACATTCTCCGCGGTCACCTGCGGGCGCGACGGGTTCGCGGTGGTCGTGCGCTCGCGGTCGTCGTGATGCGTTTGACCCTCTGGCGGTTGTGCGGGTGCTCGGACGTTCGGGTCACGCGGAATGATGGACGACGGCGACGCGGTGGCTAGTGGTACCGACGCGGGCAACGATTCCGCCCCGACGGTACCGACGACGACGACGGCGGTGATGATGGCGACTCGTAACGGCGGCAGCAGCGGCGGCGACTCGGTTCGCGGGGTGGGTTTATATGTGGAGGAGTTAGGAACGCGGACGTCAGCGGCGCCGGACCCGCGGAAACTCGTGGTTTCAGGGTGCGGCGGCGCGTGTGACTCCGACGGCGGCCACCGGACGCGGACGCGGCCGACGAGATCCTGCAGGAGGAAATCTAAGGAGAGTATCAGGACTGCGGCGCGCGTTGTGGCGCAGTCCGCTGACTCTCTTTTTCGTCCTGCAGGGCGATCCCGTCGGCCGAGTCCGGCCACCGGTCACGGCCGCCGGTTCCGTAGCACCAACTTATAAGCCCGTCCCGTGTTCCGGTCGACGCCGCTCGTCGCCAGAATTGCCATCCATCACAGCTTTGTCGTAGCGCACGACATCGCGCACTAGCACCATGATCGCCGTTAACCATCGTTCCCGCGTGGCCTGAGCAGCCGAGCCTCGTCTTCCGCAATGGTCGATGCATCACGCGCCCGAGCAAACGATCACGCGACACTCGTCGTTTGTCCGCAGGACCGGCCCCGAGAATGTGCAAAGGCGACCAGTGGCCTTTATAACTCGCGATATTTTGCACCGAATACGCCATCTCGTACCCCCTCCCCCCAATCCTCGTTTATTGTGTCATCCTGTTGTCCGATGTGTTTTTTTATTGTTTTATTGTTGTTTTTTCTAAAATCTATACTTGCGACTTTTTTTCTGATTTATTATTATGTATTTATTCCTTTTTTTTAATAAGCCACTTTTGGCAATTTTTTTCAAAATTCACTTTATTTTCACCTATAACTTATTAATTGTTTTTTTTTTTATTTATTTTTCTTAAAGCTATACTCTAGCAATTTTTTTCTGTTGTATATGTCTATATTTTGTAAACTTTTTTTACAACTCACTTTGTTTTGGCCTACACCTTATTAATTGTTTTTTCCTTAAAGCCACTTGCAATTTTTTTACTAAAACATTTTGTTCTTTTTTTTTATACTAAATGTTGTGCCACTTTGAGCCACCTTTTTTTTTTTTATTTATTTAATTATTTTGAAATTTAAAATGTATTTATCTGCGTAAGTCAGAAAGCTACATTTTTTTGATGTATTAAAAATGTTAATAAAATGTCTCTATTTATATAAAAAATTATTGTTTCTTCTTTTTTTTTATATTTTCAAGGATATTTTACCTAATTAACGAAAAATAATGACTAATAAAATCGTTAATATTTAATATTTATTTATACTTAACACAAGATACGTTTGTATATAGAGCTACACGTACAATGCGTAGTAGTAGTAGTAATAATAATAATAATAATAATAATAATAATATCGTATGTCTGTTAAGGTAGGTCCCAAACTTCCAATAAATTATTATAATTACCACGTGATTACCAACTAACAATACAAAAAAATAAATCTATAAGCTATAACTGCTGCAGTGCAATCGTTTAGAATCGATGTGAACAAGTTTTTTCCCCAGACACTAAATTTATTAATGTTTAACAAATTAATAATATTACACTCGAAAGTTTAGAGTTGAAACCTTGAAACAATCACTGAGGCATAATATTATATAATATTATACTAGACAATAACTATACGATTGGCTGTTTTGGATAATAATTATATAAGGCACTTACTTCCAACCATACAGTAAATAAAATAATAATAATAATACCGGGAACTCACAACTGAGTCTTTAATCAACCCTTTTATATTTTCGAATTAGCAAAAAATTCATTGAATGGCTAACGCATGTGTTGGTGAAAAGCTTCATTTCATTTTGTATAAAAATTAAATCATAGTATTATACTATGTAAAGTGATTAGAAAATATATATATACACTGTCATTATTTTTATTAATTAACTTCTTGACACGTCTTGCGCTCACAAATAAACATACTTAATGCTTAAGTAATTTAATAAATTATACTGCAATATGTCATATAACGATATTCGTTAACACAACGAATATGATTTTCAATAGAATAAATTATTAATTGACAATTATCATCGAAGTACATTTGGAAACGGTATAACTATAATCGATTCAGAAACAGTTTATAATAATAAATCGAATTACATAATAATATGTGCATTGTACATTATATAATAAAAGCGAAATTAATATTTTAAATTTAAATTATCGATTGCTATTATAACAAAGTCTGTTATTATAACTTATACATATAAGTTATAATCACGATTAAAGATATCTTTAATCGTGGTTATAATATTTCTCAACTTAATAACTGAATTATTCTAACATCTGTCCGAAATAAGCATAATATTAGACATTAGTCCTGTCCGATGTTTACAAGACGTTAGATCTTTCTAAAATGGTTCTCGGACAGTCGGGCACGATAGACTCAAACCCATCATTGCTGTCAATCAATAAGCATGTAAAAACCTCATAAAGTAGTATAATATAATATTTAGCCCAGTCATTATAACTAATATAAAATCCGTATTTATTAATGTGTTCGACGGATATTGAAACAAAACACAACGATTACTCATTACTCATTAGCATGTATAAGTATATGATGAATGTAAAATTGTTTTGTGTCTATTGATTTTAATTTTAAATTATATGTACATTAGTTAATAAGTAATATAATGGTGATACCAACAATTTATTTATTTCTTTCACTATTAAGGTATACATATTAATTATTGTTATATAAATAAATAAATATGATTATATTGATTATTTAATATTTACATTTGAAAACTGTTGGAGAATAAAATTGTTAATATCTGAGCATCTCGTATAATATATTAATATTATATTATGTGGTTTTACTGGAAAAAATTATAATTGATAGTGCACATTTATAATTTCAAAAAGAAAATTCTATACACAAATTCAATAGATTTTGTAATAATTAGTTTTAATGAAAACAAATCTATGATATTCTAAAAACTGTTAAATTTTATTTTCAATGTTTAGTGAATTTATAACGACATTTTCACGGACAAGTCTATTCAGTTTTTAAAATCTGAATATTTATATTGATCATTAGTATAATTAATTTTACTAAAAAAGCATTTGTTTATTTTAAATATTTTAACTATTTAATAATATATAATATATTATTGAAGTCTGTAATAGCACTAAGGGTAGAAATTAAATTTAAAATTGTCTAAATTAAATTATGAACTTAAATAATCAATTAATTAACTATTAATGAATAACTCACTAAAGGACATCGCGGAGAGGAATGTCTTTTTTATTTATTTGAATTTTGAAATGGTCATGCCGGTTGTAGAACATCGAGATCGGAGTGCGTAAGCAGCAACGAGAGGGGGGAAAGTTTAGAAAAGAATTAATCATCGCGGCAATTTTACGACCGTCCCGAAAGCCGCGAGCGGGGCCATATGGTCGTCCGGCTCCGGTTTGGTTTGTGTCGAAAGAGACAAAAACAAAAAAGTGACGACTGACGAGTTCCCATTGTGCATATTATAATTTATATAATACACTACCTAGCTCTATATACGCATAGTAGCGCGTTCCACCATGACGACAATAATGTTTTATAATCGTCGCGCGCGCGTGAATAGCGAACAAATATATTACACATACAAATAATAATATTTTATACACAGTGCGCGTGTGTGTGTGTGTGTGTGTTTGAATGTATGGCAGGTATGGTGTGGAGAGTTCATATTGTATGTATATATTATGGTACGCGTTATAATAACTCAGTACCTACGATTTTCATATATATTTTATATATTATATATGAATGAAGTTTCGTTCTACATAAACGACGGGCGATGATTCGGCACAATGTACCGATATAGTAAGTGTGTGAGTCTGGCTATCTCTCGTTTTCTTTTCCCTGTCCGTTTCGAACTTTTCAGCATTATCGCCGGTACAGTGGTGTTAAATACGTTCCTCCGTCGCGGTACAATATTGTTCTGTACGCGTACACAACACAACGTTATAAATAATAACAATAATATAATATGTATGTACAGTCTCATATATATTTTAATTTCATTGTACACACGGCTGTGTGTATAATAATATATGTATATATACTTGACGCACGCACGGAAGTAGTATCTAGTGAGTAGTATATAATAGTATTGGTAGTAGTAGTAGTAATAGTAGTAGTAGTGAGTAGTGCCGTGTGTATAATCGTATACCGTACCCATTGACTCGCGGTGTATATCCAAAAATGGATTTCGCGGCGGCCCCGGTGGGCGCACAGAGAGCGCGTGTAGGTGAACCCGGTTTCATCTGCCCACTCGTGTCTATCGCCGCCGTATACTCATGGTTGTTGTTGTTGTTTTAGTTACCACCGTGTCTGTGTGAGTACGCGAAACCAGCACGCGCGACCCCGAAAAACTAGGTCCTATACTTTTTCCCGGCGGCGCGGCGGCCCCTGCTCTAACAAGCCTCTCTTCCTCTAGACGATACACCCGGAGAACAAAATATTATATCTATAGGTATATTATATAAATGAGTCATAATTGCGCGTTTTCTATTTTGTTTTTGCGTTAGCCAATAGCCATACGGAAAAGGGGAAAACTCATTTCCCCTGTGCAGGGCAGTTGGCATTTTATATTATCGTAATGCGCCAAATACTACGCGTATACACGTTTAACTTGACGAAACCGACTGTGGTAGACGCGTCACTCATCACTGCATCACTTTCACCGCCCCGAATAAAACACTTAATTATTTAGGATTATGTTTTAGGTCTCCGAAAGCAAATCGAGTTTTCATTACAATTTATTGTAAGTATTATGTTAACATCACAGATTTAAAAAGCAAACGATTTAAATTTTTTTTCGTTTTATAGTCCAATTGAGACCTGTGATTAAGATCCCGGTAAAAATACACCATACATGTATGTTGTTACCTCGGTCGTTTTCATCTCCGAGGGTGCTTATTAGTTGCCTCCTAAAGTCAAAAACGTTAATAATTTGTTTTTACAAATTGCTTCTCGATTATATACGAGTTGCCTACAGACCTACTCGACATTTTATGATGAACGAAAAGGGTCAAGTACTTGGTGCCTCATAATGGGCAAGTAATAAATGTATAGTGTTTCAAACATCATATTGTATCAAAATATATTTGTGATTTCAAAGTCCTAATTTATGACTTTTGTTATAATTAATATTTGATACGATTATATATGTATGACTAAACATTAAGACAATATACTCTTTTGTATTAATCAAAAACAAACCTAATTCAGACTACAATAAATAATATACATTATCATAATTTGTAAGTGATTGAGTATATTTTAAACATATATACATATAAACATTTAAAATTACACCAAATATTTCAGTAAATTATTTACTATTCATAGATTTATAAATAATTATTACATACCTGTTGCTTTTTTATTGTTCTTTCATTGTTAAAATATAAAAGTGAATAAACATATGCTGGTATATTTTATGTATTAAATACGTTGTGCTTAAAAATTAATTGTAATTTTAAGCCTACCATAATTTATATGGACTTTGAAAAAGTCATTCACAGTTCTATAATATGTATATGGCCAAATATTGCTATAAAAGTGTGTCAATTTCATCTTGGTCAAGCTTGGCAATAACGGTAGTAAAATATTGATGATGTGGGGGGGGGGGGGGTCAAAGCCTCCACGGATTTTCTGGTCGCGATAAATGTTTGCACCCACACGATTTTCTACCAAGTGCCACTTATATCTACACTTACGGGCTATAGTCAACATAAATCGAACTGCGAACGTTGAGGGTATGTGCTATTTAAGTTGAATTTAGCTCTGCCGTTCCGAGGGTAGATTTTAACTGGAAATTTGATACATTTTTAACACGTGAAGGAAAATAATAACCGATTAACGAGTTTTCAGAAAACAATGACGTCTAAAGATTACTAAAAACGCAATTGGTACACCTAAAAATATATATACTGTAAAAATATATTTCACTTCCTAGTCAAACGTCAGATCCTGCGGACGTCACAAAGGTTGTTGTGACTAAAGAAAACTATAAATGATTTCCTATATGAAAGTTCGGACGATAGCGCAAAACCATATATTGTGTTGTGTAGGTACCTTCGCTGGAAAAACTCACATGGCTAATGAAATGCTCCAATTTCTATATTTTTATTT
Source organism: Rhopalosiphum padi (assembly GCF_020882245.1). Classification (NCBI taxonomy): domain Eukaryota; kingdom Metazoa; phylum Arthropoda; class Insecta; order Hemiptera; family Aphididae; genus Rhopalosiphum; species Rhopalosiphum padi. The sequence goes on from NC_083598.1 coordinate 78,426,096, forward strand.
TATTTTGAAAGAGCAAAATTTTTTACAGGTTACGTTGAACTCCAATTTTATAATGTTAGAAAAAAAAGGTTAAAAAAATTAGAATTTTTCAACCAGTTAATACAGTTGTCAGGAATTAAAATTTTTAAAATCTAAGTTCAACTCAACTCACACAATTACATAAATTCTCTCTCTTTCAAATAAAAAAATAAACATAAAATTCCAACTATTCTATGAGGAGTGTAATTTTTTCCCATTAGATAAGTTTTTGTACGAAAAATGTACAGTAGCTCTGACAATCTAAAATATGTACATACATTAATATGAGCATCGTCCAGAAATCGTGGAAAAAGGTTGACTATTGAATACGTAAATATATAACTAATAACTTTTTCATTTTTACCCGTAAATACGGCACGCCATAGTACCTATTGTTTCACCAAAGTTTTCTCGTGTGCCGGCGGGATTTTATTAGATAGTCTTATATATTATAGAAAATGTTTTGTCAGTTATGAAAAATTAAAAAATTAAATATGTCATAATATTTACCTGTATGCGTGTATATAACGTCGGCCCACGTCTTCGTTAAACGTGCCAGTCATATTGACAAGACTATTCTCTAATGTTGTTTTTTTTTTTTTTTGTACGCCCATATCCATTGCGTTTCGACCGTTTGCTTTGTTGCGAATCGAACTTAATCGCGACCCATACCAACCATATATATACATGCAATTTACGCGTACTTCATTTCTGTTTTTAATTAAAAAAAAAAAAAAAAACGATCAAAAATTATTTATTACTCTCCAATCAATATCATGTTATTTTCGTAATAATATTATGATATTATTATATGCGTTTACCCGTAGGTTCCTACAGCGTATACAAATCGTAGGCGTAACGCGTGATTGCCGATGAAGACGTAACACACTAGCTGTCACTATATTATTATCCAAATATTATCGTTTATATTTTCAAACTTTTTATACTCACCACTTTTCACCTGTGCCACATTCAGATAAATATAAAATAGATTTGAGGATTAATGGATTATTTAATATATAAATAACTATATTTTTTAAAAATATTTTGCACGTTATTATATATATATATATGTATTAAATATGACTAGAGGACTTCTTAACACTGAAATATATATGTAACCCCTCACATTTATATACCCTATTGTACCATCATATTATATAGTATATACGATGATACTGATAATGTGTTTCTATTTTAATTTTTAAGTCTTTATCAACACTACAGGTCTTCGGCCAACAATTATATAATACTGGATTAAAATATTACATTTAAAATCTAAATTAAAAGTATAACCAATAGTCAAATTATAGTAGCATTAGTAGCCGACGTTATAATATTATGATCAATAAACAACAAAGAAAAAACATTGTATTAATAATATGTTCACAGTAGAAATTATTATTAAATTAATCCACAAAGTTATGTCACAACAATTTATAAAAATGTTGTTTAAATATATCATTATACACCTACAGTCGATGAACCAGATTATTGTTTTCTTTCTCACAAATATGCATATTTTGAGTACAATAAATATCAACCCGCGATTGATAATGTATAAACCAAAATTACGTTGATTCGTGATTACGGCGGTATTTATTATAATATAAATTTCATCGTTTTACCTATGTATATTAATAATTATTTAATTTATTCGTGATAAAGGTAGTCGGTTATTCGTATTATCTATTAGATATAAGGATATAACATATAACTATTTCGTAAAATACCTTTTATTTAAAGCTAATATATTTCTTGTAAAATATCTGAAAAACGACTAAACTAATAATGATGAATATAACACATCATTTCTCCTCACAAACTATATTTGTCATAATTGACACATTTTTATTATTATTATTTTTTTTTTTTTATATACAAAAATTGGTGGTAACATACAAAATAATCTTTCTTATTGATGCTGCGAGGGTGAAATCTGTCCACACAGCACAATACAGAGGCTCGTAATTTGTACGTTGAATGTTGAATTAAACGTCTAATCGTTTTTCTGTGTCTTTACTTAACGGTAATTTGGTAAACATTTTATTGGCTGTTTATTGTATTTTGTAAAACAGCATCTTTGAAATTGTTATTTCTTTCATAATTTGTATTTTTAAATTGCATATTAACCAATAATAACTGAATTACATATTTACATTACACGATCGGAAGTAATATATATTCCTTATAATATTTCTGGAATCATATATATTATTTAACTATAAATAAATAAAAAAAATTAAAGAAGATAATTGTAAAGAAACTGTATAGTTTAAAATAACCATTCATAAGTAACGCTAAATATAAAATTTAATTTAAAAAAAAACAAGGTATAGGTACTTTTCTACATTAGTTCTTTAACAGTTTATGCTTTGCTTCGTTTTAAAGAATGAGTGTTTAAATTTTTAGGTAGTGTTGCTTTCTCTTAAACAGAATAATAAGATTTTTACCGAGATAATGGAAAGAAAAAATGTTTATTTTGAATAGCACTATATTTTATTGTTAAACAAAAGGAGCGACAACATAGAATTAAAGATGTATTATATATTTATACTAATCATTTTGTTATAAAACGTAAAAGGTAGGAGGGTATACTTACTTGGTGTCATGGTTTTATTATATAGACACCATATAGGCACCTATTCATTTTGTTTATTAGTTTAATAATATATAATTGCATCCCGACGACAAAACACAACGGGTTCTACGAGAATAAAACAAAAATAATTTGGATAAAATCTTCGTAAGAGAATACTTTTAAGCGGACCATTAACAGCAGCACTGTACTACAGCTATAACAATGCGTGTAAAACGATAATAATAAAACATAATATATTAATATAAATACACACAAAATGTATTATTTCATAAAGAAGAACACGATTTTTATTATTATTATTATATTATCGTGTGATAAAATAATGTTTATGGAGATTTCAGTTTAAATGGATTTTTTTTTTTTGAAACAGACTTAGGCCAGTATACACGTTGTATAATATGATCTACGAATGATCTTAAAATATAATATATCATATATTCAGCTATAAGCACTTACTCCTATAGGAATTTTCAAGTACAATAATTCACATTTTTGGAATGATATGAATTTATAATTACTTTTGTGTCAACGTAGAATGAGAGTTATCAAGTCTACGCCAAGCTGGTATCCGTGGACTTTAAAACAGGCTTGCATGATATTTTTTCTAAATTCCATAAGATCGTAATGAACTGTATATTACAAAAATGTGTTTTTATATTTAAAGAAAACCAGTTAAAAAAAAATTGTATATAATATATTTTATAAATAATGTTAAATAGGTACTTGTATTTAGAATAATGATAATAATTATTATAATGAGTAATATTGAAGTAAATAATTAATTATATTAAAACAAAATTATAATAACTCATAGTTATTAATTTTGATGCATTTTATGTACCCTTACACTTCCATGTAATAACTAATAACTATGATAATAACATTAACTAGTTTAAACATCTCATCTATACAATGTTATTAGCTACATATAGGTACCTACGTTAAAGGTTAAATAAATCATGAATGTCAACTTTTATATACTTAACGTTATTAAATAAACTTGTAACGAGAAAACCAAGAACGTCAAGAAGAATTTTGAAAATTAATTAATTTTTATTTAATTAGAACTTAATTATTTTAAAACTATTTTCCTTCTTAGAAAAACAATCCAGTTTTTCTATAAGAACGCAGATCTTTAATATAGCCTGCAGTCTCTGAATAATATTATAATGGTAAATTATACACGTGCCTAAACGATTTAAAAAATTAAATTAATTTCTCTGCTTGGTAATTTTTTCGCATCACCATATAAAAAAAATATAATATATTACCTTAATGAAAATTCATTTTAAAACGTCGAACGTACGAATACGTCTTGTGCGCTTCTTGGGAACTACGATCAATTTAATTTTTATAAATAATTTTGCAGACGTCAAATTTTTGTACTGATGTCGTTTCATAATAATTGTATACTATTCGAGTATTCGACGTTGCCATAAACGCGAATTACGCACATTTTAAATTCGCATTTAGTTGTTTTATATAAAATTCAGTAGTAATTAATGAAAGATGTAGTATTGTAACAATAGCGTAACATATATAATATGTCAATATGTGTATTAAGATAAATAATGCATATTATTGTATTATATTTGAATCGGTTGGACATATTATATTATATTTATAAAATTGAACACATAATATTATATCACTAAGATTAATCATGTGCAAGATTACAAGAACAATAATCTATATTATACAAGTATAGTCAAACGAGGCAAATTGTTTAATTTAATACAAATTAAAAATGACGAAAAAACAAAAGCAATAGTATATGATATTAAAAATTATACAACTAACAAATAGCAATGTGATATTAACGTGTGAAAAAAAAATGAATTTATCAGCAATAGACCTGAATCTACCAATTATTTTTAATCAAATCAGGACAAAATAATTTTTAGAATTCAATCATAATAATAATCATACCTTTCAATGTTAACTTTGAAAATGTTAAATTACTAACTAACTAAAGCACACACACACACACACACACACACACACACATATTTTACCTATTAGAATTTATTGACAACAGTTTAGCAAATTAAATTTAAACATACAGTTATTTATTTATATACTATTATGGTATTATTTTTAATTATGTTTCATGTTTGTCACGTTCTATGTGTGGTACCAATAAATTATAGATCCTTGACGTCAATATCGCAATCGTCACTATTCAATCTGCAACAATTTTTGCCTTAACTATTTTCGACGTCACTGTTCACTGCGTTCAACAAGTCATAATCTCATAAAATATAACGACTAGCTATTTAGTATTTGCTATTTATACATCGTTTTACGCACATACTTTCGAGGTACATATTTTTTAAATAGGTTATGGGTAGAACAATATCATTTCATTATGTACATAATTGTATACGTGTAAAGAGTTATGTGCTGCGTTCTATATAAATTCGTTTTTACGACATTGCACATTGCAGTCTTTGGACATTATACACGGCAGATATTATAGGAAATATACAATATGAACGCTATTTATTAAAATAATTCTGGCGGTGCCACACTTTTGTGTAATGGTGAAATATTATAAATAATACAATACGAATAGGAGGGTATGGGGCAATTGTGAAATTGTGGGCGTATGTAAATTACGATCATTACAAGACAATACCTGCACGCGGCGCATACATCGAGATTTAACAATAATTTTACGGTCGAAACGAAATTAAGTTATTATGCAGTTATAATTTATCGGTTTTTGGTTACCGACCGAACAACTACGCAGTAATAATACACAGAGATATCCCGAATAGGTGTAATTCGAGTGAATTAAGTCAAATTTCGGATCAACTATATATGACTGTAGAACACAATAAAATCAATGATCGTCATACAGAAATCAAATTATTTTCAAACACAACATTGTGTGCTAAATATGTTCTATGTAAAAATGTATATTATAAAATACGGGAAAACGAGTAATTTAACACATAATATAACCGAATAGGTTTAATGGAGAAACGCGAGTAACATAAATTGATGGCATTTTTTAAGGAACATTTTTTTTATTTGTCCACACTCTATTCATTACAGCTTTGGTTGCACAGTGTTATCCCATTATTCTTTCAAGTCTCTTTATAATTATTATTGAGTTTTCTTTCCGTGTTTGAAATCAAATGCGATAAAAGTAACGTTGTCTGAAAATCAACCAGTGGGGAAAAGGGAAATGATTACATTTTAATTTATTTTTTCAATAAATCTTTTGATATAAAAGTCTCTCCTTATTGACACCCCACAATAATCAATTTCATGATTTTTTTGCCGAATTGTAGGTAATAATCATTTCACATTCTGTTTAATGCTATTTTCCAAGATTGAACTTTCGAGAAACCTCCAAAATCTTTTTAATAATACCACTGTGAGATAGAGAAAAATAAATACATCAACAGATAATATTATATTTATAAATACGACTATAACTAGTTTAAACTAAGAATATATATAATATATACGTGTACAAATAATAAATATTATATAATTATATTGGAGACTTTACTAACAACTATATTATATTTATAATTAATGTTATACTCTTAAATCAGATTTATTCGTAAACATCACCGAACAAATATCACTTCTATTTGAGAGATGATATAATTTATTATACACCTAGACGTAATAAAGTGTTTATATAAAAAAAATATAAGTGATTTCCTACACACTATTTGCATAATATGCATTTGAAATCATATTTCGACAGTATTTAATCGTTTCTGTGTTTCACCTGCGAGCTTTCGAGTTTCTCTGCGAAGTTAACTACAATATTCTAGTTATTATATTTAGTATTCTAGTAATATTATAGACGTAAAAACGACGTTATACGTATGCTAGTCATGCAGAGCTAATTGATTAGTTTTCGAATAGTAATAATTATTTTACCAGAATATGCCTCGTTGTGATAAAGTATTATTGTACCTTTTTTTGTCTATTAAGGGTGTGAATCATCAAGATGTTCCGATATTTCGCAACGTTTAGATGAATTGTGGCCTTCGATAAATTTTATCCTACAAATAATAAATATAAATATATAATATTATAAATAAACAACATTTGTGATCCACATTAAAAAAAAATTAACTATAAAATAATCAACTAAACTAATAAAAACTTTTATGCAATCAAACGAAAATTATTAATAAAAACGTCGAATAAACATAAAAAATCACTATAAAATATAAATATTATATTATATTTTTATATTTTAGTATCTGACATTTTACTGAACGGCTTATTTTATAAACGAAAATTATTATTTAACTTATCTATCTATTTATTAATAAAATAACTTTTAACAAAAATGACAGAAACATTATTATCTTAAATTTATATTCAGTTGATAATGTTTTAAGATATAAATATCTAAAATAAAAAAAAAATTTACTAAAATTAGCATATAGCAATAACAAAAAACTATTATAAATGTTTAGTTATTTTTTTTATTCGTTACATTTTTGATTATAATATAATTAATATACTTGTTTTAAAATTCCTTGAATGCAAAAATCTGCGCCAAAAAAAAAAAACAATTAGTTTGACTCTACTAGACGATTTGTGCACAACATATATTTATGTGGCCACTTATCTTATCTATTAACTTAATACATAAACCCAAAAACTTTAAAACTATTAGTTCATTAATATTTGATATATTTTATGCATTAACCTTTTTATAATAAAATGGTTTTATTTCAGTCGCACAGATGATACAATTTTAAAAAAAGGTCACTAAATAAATAATATCAAAAGTTTATTGTTGATTATATTGTAATAAACGAATTACATGCAACTAAATTTGTATTACGTTTAATACTTTAAGACTCGTAATGATTACGGTAGACAGTGTTCACTGTTAAAAGTATAGCTCTACTGTGTTAAAACCGAACGAATTTCTAATTAAATCATAGTGGTATTTTGTATATTTTACACCTAATATCCATATACTATCATAAAATATATTATATATGATTTTAAGTTTTGAATCGTTGGCGAACAATGATATAATTAGCGATCAGAACATTGACTTTCACAGCGTTTGGCACTCTTTCCGAAAAACGGCCATAGACGAGTATTATAGTGACGAGGAAAGCACGCGCGTATTACGATACGCCCCATCCACTGACGGCGGTGTTTACGATGGCGTCACAGCGTAGGTAGATTATAATATACAGGTAGTTACGCGCATTAACGAATTGGAGCGTACTAATTGGATACGTTTAAAATATGTTTTACAGGTAAACCGTATTACGGGGTACCTACTGGTAGCGTATGCAACAATAATTTAGCTTGCTCATAGCCTATGGTATTCGGAAATAGAAAACAATAAACAAAACATACCAATATATTATTTTTTTTAAATGGCACAACGATAAGCGATAACTGTTCATCGTTTATAAATAAATATATATTTTTGTTTTTTTAAGAAATATACACGATTAATTTTACATCTAACTCGGGAATCTTTATCAGTCCCACGTAATAATATCATATACATATATATTATAATGTGGTAACTGAAAATTGCGTTTTATGCGTTATTATTATTATATAGGCTACCATTAATAACATTATTATTGTAACGTCGAGATTTACAGAATACGCAGCATATTATTATACGTACACCATATGTACGTGTATAAATAATATTATATTATGAAAGAAGTATATTAATGTGCATTTTGTTTGCGCGCGTTGTTCTTAAATTTATGTCTTGAAATTTGTCCAGTCTGTTGAAAAATTGTCTCTTGTAGATCAACGAACCCTCGTTATAAATCATGTTCAATATATAACACACACACACATATATATATAGGTATATATCGTCCACCAAAGGATAATACATATTTAAGTACGACAATAAATCACAAAGCCACGCAATGTCGTATGATGTATAAACATATATATATATATATATATATATCTGTATAGACAGGCATATACCTGGATAAACATCAACGGGACGAAAGGCACCGAAATAAAATGTAATACATTTCGAGTTTTGCGGTCAAACGTTCAACAGTATAGGATTGCTGTAGGTACCTCATACCTATTATACACCTTCGTCATATACCACATAATATTGTAATGTAAAATGTATATCTATGGTAAAATACTTCGGGTAAAAAGTTCTTTTTGGTGTTATTTTTATCATGTACACGACGGTTGTGTGTGGAAGTTTTTGAGTTCTATTTTTTCTCGCCGAATCCCATCGGAGTAGTAAGTTGGAAAGTTATTCAGAGAGAATAATGAGAAACTTTATAAGTTATAAATTAATTTGCTCCGGAGCAAACTTTCTTTCGGAATTTTATTTATACTTATGCTTTTTAAAACAATATTTTTTTTTACTTCCAAAAGCATTACACGTATGAAGTTTGTATATCTTGAAGTAAACGTCGTTACGGCATGTTTTTAATACCGTACAATCATTTTTAATTGTGCGGAACGTGCATCATTTTTAAACGGATATTTTGATGATTTATACAATAGTTAAAAATTATTTATTGAATATAATGATTTTACATTTTAAAATGAGGTAAAATAATATTTTATTATTGCGTAACACTAGTAAAAAAAATATTTTCAGCTAAATAAAAACTTAACTGTAGAGAAAACGGTATGAATCGATTTTTTCGTTAATATAAAATATATAATTTTTCATATGGCCCTTTTGAATGGCATGAATTAGTGTGTATTCAAACCACTTCAATTCCAGTGCAGCATTTGGAAATATCAACTAAACTCTGTCAAACTCAATGGGTTCAATTTACAAACTTGTCTTTCAAGGCTATCGAAAACCAAGCTATTGTAACGTAAAAATCGTTAAATTCTTCATTGAAAAAAAAATGAAGAAATCTGTTTTGGATTCATTCCAGTGAATTATTATATGCAGCAAAAAATAGGTATCCCGCGTGACAACTAATAATAATATAATGTGGACTAGAAATTTTACGTGACAGTTTAAAATTGAAAATGTAAATGAGCAATTGATTAAAAATATAGATATGTGTACAAAATAATATAATACACCCGTGGTTATTTCGTCATATAGTATGATAAATTCTTTAACGTCTCGAAATATTTTCGTATTTTACTATAAAATTATATTTGTAATATATTGGCTCAAATCGGGTTTGGAACGGAAAAGGACGTCTCGGCAATACCGAATTGGTTATGTGTACTTCCATAGGTAGCCGGCTAAAGGCGATAGGTCAACGTTTTCACCATACATTTATCATCGATGTGCGAGATTAAGAATATATTATGCGTATTATTGAAAAATTGATATACAGCTGTCAGGAGGTGGGTGGCCCATACTAACATAAATGTTAATACTCGCCGTATATCGGGACCAGTGTCTTAATATAATTGAAAGCAGTGGCCAGTGATAAAATATCTCGAAATTGTTGTTAATAAATCATCGTATTCTGTAAACGATTCAGAGTTGTTAAAAAAAAACCCATTATTTTTTAAATTCAATAGAAACTTTCTACATATTGATTCGTTTAGAAGAACCTAAGCAAATTCGGACAGCTTAATAAATAACAATTCATAATATATATATATATATATATATATATATATATATATACACATATACAGAATATTTATTTTACTATAGAAAAAACACGTTATATCGGTCAATTTTTTTGGAAAAACTTAATAAAAAAGATAAAAGAATCACCTTGTTTAGTTTAAACGTATCATATAAAACTATTGTTACAAATTTGATTTCTAATTAATGCGCATATCTCGTTTGTACCTGTTGTAATCTCATAAATGTCTATAAAAGACATTATTGGTATATGTTTATATTATTAATTATATGATCGTACACTTGTAATCAGTGGGGGAGTATGCAGTTAGTAAAGATGAATTAGCGTACAAACTTTAGAGAATTTATTAAGTGGATATTTAATACACTAGCTTTCTCACGTGAATTAGAGTATCGACATCATTAAACTCTTAAGAGGATGTCATTCCCGCCAAAATTTACATAATATTACAATTAGCTTTAAAATTAAAATACCCTAAAAAAACATATAAAACGATTAATATAATGTCGATAATTTAAAGTTTGATAATTTCAGGTCAAAGCAAGGTTAAGCTTAAGCAAAGTTTTAATGCAAATCATGTAAGAGGCATCCCAACATGCAAATGCGATCGGCTGAGTGCAAATTTGCCGTGTTATCCATCATTTGTAATACGGATACAACATACAACACATGCACGTGAGACAGCACTGATCTGTATAACTGTATTTGTTGCACACGCTCAATTTTGGAAAAAAAATGATTTGTAGATTCGATTGGACATTGTCTTTATCTACACTCGTACATGTACATCCATCATACATATACCATGAATGTTTGAGCGCGCGTCCGTTGAAATAATAATAATAATAAAATCGTCATTGAACTGATGGTTACGTCGCACCGGTAGCAGCGGGATCGCGCAAGTCATAAATTACGGTTGCGAACGTAATTAGCCGATCGAAATCCTTACACGGTTTTGATAAATCGCGTACGCAACGTGTTTTTTTTCTCCGCTCGCCCGTCGGAATAATTGATATTTTATCGTGATATTATACGCTACACGCCGCTGCTGCGCGGTCTGCATAATACTGGCAACATAATAATATAATAACTATAACTATGTGATTAAGACGTCTCGTCGTGTGCGCCCGCGTGTGTGTTCACGTCGATTCATTACGCCTCGACGAATCCACTTGACGAGTTAATCGACCGCCGCGGCGTACACGCATCGTTTCGTCGTATGTTATACTATTATGTTACGTGTACGCAATAACATATATGATATCAAAACGGAGGCTATAGGTAGTAACGTAGGTTTAAGTAGGCATATGTGTGTGTATATATGCATACGGCCGTGTCGCAGTCGAGTCGAGTATAAGAGAATTAAAAAACATTTAAAAAAAAATATACAGACGGCCGCGTAGACGACGCGATCCTGCAGCAGGTATACGACGATCGTTGTCGTCGTTAGTCTCGAATTCTCAAGTCTCCCGAGAAAGTAAATCCTCTTCGAACTACGACCGAGTGCCTATATGACCGAAGTAAATAAATGCCGCCGCGCGCGCGTATACATATATTATTTGTACGGCGAACATAATGGTTGTTATTAGCTCCATAATTCATGACGCACGAACGGCAAAGTCGAATTGTTTTTTTAATGTTGACGAGCATAACGGGTTGTAAATAATAATATAATAATATGATAAAAAAAATGAGCGAACGTCTCAATCACATCGTATAGTATAACCTGCGTAAGCTATTAATATTACATATATGTGTGTTTGTGTGTACATGCCGTACGGAATGCCGAGCACGCGCGTGTTGTTCAGAGGTTGCCGAAAACCGTTTCTGAGACCATTAATACGGGCACGCGTGTATTGTATTACCCAACAAAACGAGAGTGCACTAATGCGCGATATTCTCTGTGTTGTTTACGTTTTGAAATTTGAAAACCCTCTCAACCAGGAGCAACGCACTGTGCTAAGCCCAATATTTTGCACACACATTTTACATATTGAGACTTCGATGTGCGTGCTGTAGTCCAGCCGACGTGTAACAAGCAAGGAGAGGTAATAATATTATATACGGCCGTACCGTATAGAATTTCGCTTTCAACAGATTTTTGTGTAATAAAAACGGGTAGAGGACCGGTAGAGAATAGTTATGCATGCAATAAAAATTACAAATTCCCGCGGGACACCTCGGAAAATATGAGGTTCGGTTTAGGGCTGTAGGGGTGTGCATCCTTTAGTGATACAATTTTCCGAGTAGTTTCTAGAAGTGAAGTTCGTTATGATAACGTCCACACCGGTCCGGGGCGTAATAGGCGTCGACCCCTCGCAATTCCACTACAGTTTCGACGTTGCGAGGAACGCATACTTCATAAGACGTACAATCGACGAAACACGACTGTAATATATTGGGCCCCTCACCACCTCAATCGAGTACGCCGTTTTCCAAATCGTTCTGCGTATATGCCTACACACATGCCGCACATACACATATACCGTGTCACCGCCACCGGCCGCGTGTATACATACGGACGTGTGCGGTGTATCTACACAACATTACGTACTGTATACTACATATTATTATTATATTTATTTAATGTATAGTAGGCGTACGGTCGTATATTATAACGCGGTATATACACTCGTACATAATATGATATTTTACTACCGCCGTTTTCCAAACACTAGAAGCAATTATAATGATCGGATAATAGCCGTCACGAATTAATAATAAAAACAACTGTGAGGGCAAATCGTTTTCGGTGAAAAAAAAAATAAAACAAAAAATAAAAACGTTTAATATTAAAATACCCGTCGGATGTAAATAAAAATAATAATAATAAAACTCTCAAACGTGTAGCGTGTGCGACGGAGTATACCCGTACCTTATGTACGCCGCGCATCGTGTGATATGGCCGGGCGTGGGCGAGTTCCATTAAGAGACAGTAGTATAAACACACGCACACACCACACTAAATACTAAACACATATATATGCGTGTAACGGTTGTAGAATTAAAATCGTTATACACATAATAATATAATTTATACGTATATCATGGTCTGCAGTGCGCCTGTGCGTTGCATACACACACATACATAATATAATATATCAAAAACGATATGTCTAGGAGATTATTATTATTATATTATTATACGATCTATGCGCGACGGCTGGATGTAAATTTAAAGAAAAAAACTAGTCGCCCGTATTAGCCTACTATAACTACTACTGCTACTACTACTACTATTACAACTACAACCGACTAATACGAGTGGATATGAGTAATAATATATTACTACTTCGTTGATACTAATTCGTGGCGCCAATGACGGGCAACAGGTTTGCGACCCGCCGGCGGTGGATGCGCACGGATGATTTCGTGGGTCACGTCGCCGTCGATGCACGAAGTCATCGGTTCTCGATCCCGCCGAATCGAATTCGAAATCTCTGGAAAAATCTCAACCGTCTTATTCGTTGTTGTATACCTATATTATAGGTACTTATACAGTAATGATCGTATTATATTTTGCTTACGACTTGCGTTGGTCCATTTCGAGGTATATAAGAAAACGATATACGTAAAATGCTATAAAAATATGCCTGTGACACCGTATTACATAGAAAACATTATAAAATATTCTATATCGTTTCGGATATTGTCCACACCCGAATGCGGTACGATTCTTGATCTCAATACCAGTTGCAGAAAAGTTGTGTCTTTAAACACGCAGTATATAGTGCATACCTAAATGAAAACTTATACCTAACCGCACGTGAGATAAACGAAGATAAAACTTGATCGAAATTCGAGACGAAAAATTACAAAATGTTTGACGTCATTTTATATGATTAGATTTTAGTGTCGAATGTAATATATATACCTACAGTATTTCTAAACTAATAAAAAAAAAAACTAGAAAAATTTTCAACTAAGATTATGCTAGTATACTTAAATTAGTTCTTTCTCTCTCTTTCTGATCTAATCGTGATTTAGAAAGTTTGTATTCAGAAGAACTAATATTGTATATTTTTCGATTTAGTATTAATGTTAATTCTACGTTGGTTTTTTTTAAATGAATTATGAGCGTTTTTAAATTATAATATTTTGTGTATTTATAACTCACATAAAATTAAAATATAAAAATCTAATGTGTAAAAATACAGTGAACCACCCTAATTTAAGTTTGATTATAAGTCAACTCGCTCTAATAATAAAAATAATGACACAAGTTTGGTTCTGATGAGCGAAAATTTAATTTGATATGTTGCACGTATGTCGGAGAAAATAGTTTGCTGACATAATCCTATTAACAATAATATTTCATAGTAATTTAATAGCATAAAATAATAAATCATTGAATTCCATCATAGCATAAATGTTTAATAACTTTTTAATTAATATTAAAGTTATGCGCGGTGTTAATAATTATTATTTATGAATACACGGAATCCTTGGATGCAGCAGGATATTGATCAAGAATTTGTCTTCGTTGTAACAGTAGTTATTAATAGTAATATGTAATACAATAAATTATCAATTCGTCTGGTACATCCATTATTCAGGACGTAAAAAATAATTGCGACTCCAGCATGCATTTTCAAATCGAATACTGACAACGTGTAAAAGTCTCGAACTCAAAACTTGTTTTTATTTTTTATCGTAATATTACAAATATTACTACGTAGGTATATTATGTATAATTATAATTTCAATATAGAAATAATAAATGTATTTTATCATCAATTCATGAAAAACATTGAAAAGTTTAACCCAATTCCACGTCAAAAATGTCGAGACGTTAGCTTTGATAATTTAATCTAAATAGGTTTTCATGAACGACGATTTTATCGGAAAGCATATTTCGATAATAACAATATTATAATATGCTCGTAAAAATATACAATATAATATATTATATATTCGTAAAAAATATGCTCACTATATATTATATATGGTATAGGTGCATTTGGAAAATACAAAGTGATAAAGCGAGATAAGGTTTATCTCCGAATAAACGTATTTTATATATAGGCGATATATTCATAGTTTCATGGTAAGTATTCACTATTTAGTTCTGGTATTGAAATTTAAAGGAATGAACTGACTTCTATTGTATACACTATTGACTATATAAACGTATTCATATTATAATATTGTTTAATATCGTGCGTACTCTGTTATACACGGTTTAAATATTATAAACAATTTTATCGTTTAAACGCGATATTACAATTTACAATATATATATTATTATATTGATCATTATTCATTATAATTACCAAATACATGTTGACACAACAATCACGGTAGATTAATCGCATGTTTACATGTATCGGTGTAGTGGTGGCAATCGCTGTGGTGAAAAACGATTCGGAGCAGTATAATATAAATATAATAATATAATGTGTAATATACACTAACGCCACTATGCCAGATAGAAAACCGCGTCAATGCGACACATGGGAATCGATTATAGAAACACATAATATATATATATATATATATTATACCACGGTCCATGATTTATAAGCTGTTATAATATACAGAGTGATTCATTAAATATGTCCACCCTTCCCCTCACTTATTTCCTTTAAATTTTAATAGTGAATTTATTCAAATTATGTTGGAATTATTAAGTACACTATTGGGATTATCGTAGTTTATTAATACAAGTTGAGTATCCTGTGACGATACAATCTTCTTTTAGATTCTTAATGTATTGCGATGAATATATTGGTATTACAATAAAGCATATTTTTTTTATTTTCTATAAATATGCTTTAAAATAAACAGACCGTCTCTGCACCGAATCTTTATTTGTATACAATGATTTATAATTTAATTTAAATTTAACACATCGATTTTAGTGACCTACAATGACGAGGTGCATTTGACACCCTCAGACCTTCTACAACTGAGTGACATCTTGGTTTTTTCAAGTTAAAACCACCCTTTTTATACGGTAAATGATTTATCAAATAATTTTTTAATAATATTGACGTATCTCAATTGGAATTTGAGCGTGTTATAGTTGTTGAATTATTAGAATGATGTATGCATTAAAGAAGATAGTATTTAATTATGGATTCACATAAAATATAAAATAAAATATGTAATAACTTTAATCTAAACTTTAAGCAAAGCTTGACGATTGTTTTCGTAAAATATCTTGCTCTAATCTGAGCGAAATTCTTTAATAGGTACTCCACCGCCACGGTAATTATATAAAATATTAAACGATAGCATTTAGTTCTATACGTAACAAAATAAACGTAAATCATATTAAGACCATCTGAAAAACAATATGTGTTATACATGGTAAGGCAAACAAATACAAATTCTACGATTTTAAATTGACTTATAAAAACCAAACCATGTTAAATATCAAAAACCGCATTTAGTTATAAATTCTACATATTATAATGCCATTTGACATCAATTATTTTTGAAAATTATATCACTTGAGTGGCGGTCACCGTGTTCAATACGTCGATGAAGCGTCGTATTATAATCGTTGCATCGCCCGAATACCTGATCCCAAAATATCATGTCACGCGGCAAGAAAAACGAGAAAGGATTGCGGTCCGCAATGATCGAGCGCCGGCCGCGGTTCGAAATAGGATTGAGGAAATGTCTCGGGGACATGTGTGTAATGTGTGCGTACAATGACAACGGTTGTTTGAGTCGGTCCGCGTCAACCGTGAGAATTTCGTAGAGGAGAGAGACGGAGAGAAGAGATACGACACAATAATAATAATAATAATAATATGTATTGGCGGTACCCGTCGACGTCCTATCCGTTCGCACGCGTTCCAGGAAGTGCAGTGTTATTTTATATGCGGCGGTCCGCCGGCGACGGAGATGATGATGGCCCAAGGTCCGCCGTACGACGTGTACGCTGTGATGCTGCTGCACCGATACATGTATGTCTTGCAATGCTATCAACAAGTGTATTAGCAATCACATAATATCATATTATTATTGTGCGTTTGTGCATCGATTCCATGTATAATTCCACAGTACATTTATTCTTATGTTATAATATGATGTATGTCCGTGTGTGCAATATATATATATATATATATATACACACGGAGAGGCTGTATACGTATGTGTGTATGTCATAATATAGTTTACGGGTAGTGTGGTGTACAGATCGTTGGCAACTCGCAGTTGCGTAATTAAAAACCGCAATTAAAAGTCATCGGACGTGACGAGAATCATCGACGATCATAATAATCTATGATATCGGCAAGTCGTACAATTATTATTCGTGTTATTATATACCTATGTTGTAAGCATAAGTATAATAGTGCATACATGCGTATGATATTTTTACGACGAGATTATTATACCGATTTTTATGATATTATGAGACCGTGTGCGCGTCTATATACAGTATTCGACTGTTTTGATAATAATAAAACATCATATACCGGGCGATTTCGATGTACGCACTGTCTGGCGTCGACAAATATGTTTCTGCAGCCGCAAAATAGTCGTTCGTTAACCGCCGTCATTGTGTAGTACACGTGCGGTGACACGTCTTTCATAATAGATATCCATAATGAAATTAGATTTTCGAATATGATGTCTGCGGCGGTGATGGCGGATTGCACAGCGGGTAGGCGTTGCCCACTCGTATTTTATTTGCCCCGCTGGTCTAACTCGCCGAAATCTTCGAAAATCAGATATTATCGTATACATATTATAAGTTTTATATGAAGTTTTTTTTCCAGTTTTTGGTATTCTCAAATAATATTATATGTCGTACGGTTCCCTTCAATTATCGTTACCGTAACTCTAATATTAGCATTCACATCGTGGATCGGAATCGATAATCGAACAACGCGCACCCGGGTAACGATTTCAGCGATATACTCGTACTTCAACACTAGAAGCCTGTGTGCAATAGTAATACAACTATATTTTCAGAAATAATCGGATGTGAATCGAACGTGTACTATTATACTGATATCGTGGTCGCGCGGGACAATATGGATGATCGTGCATCTATATATAGGCACTGAGATTAAAATTTTTTTAATAGCACTTTCAGCTTTACAATTTATTTTTTTAATAAACGTGTCGGGTTTCGTATACTCAGAGTTGGCTGCTGTGTTGGGCTGTGCCCTTCGGGAAAACGGGAAAACGTGGTGGCCCATCTTGTATATTATAGTTAGTATACAATGATAGACGATGATAGGTCTTATAAATAGAATGTATGGCCGGTGGTCATCGGGAGTCCGCAAACCGACTTGCTATTAGCATACGCATATTATTTATGCGTACAGGTAGACATGCGGATATAGAACAATTATTGTATTCACATCATGTAATATCATAATAAGTAATAACATTTGTGCCGAACAATAAACATAGTGTTATATATATATATATATATATATATATATATATATATATATATATATATGACACGACTGGATTATGTAGGGCATTGTGTAAATAATAATAATTGGCGTGATAAACAATCGCAAACGAACTCTGTGAATTACGGGCGTCGTGTGAACCATACACAAGTCGCGCGGTATAATACCTAAAGGTTCTTGTACTTCCATTATAGGTATACTGCTGTATATACCTAGATATTATTATTGCCTATACATAATTTATTATAATATATATAAAATACCACCTCGATACGAGAACGGCGCATAATATTATCTAATAAAAATGTGATTCGTAGACGCTAAATGAATATCATACATGAATACACACAGAAACAAACGCCCGAGCGAACGTTTGTGTATACAGGGCGATTCTTTTACCTATATAATTTACTACCCTTATTCTTTTTTTACCATTATTTGTGATTTTAAAAATCAGTTTATTGATTTAAACTGTACTTAAGTTATATACTAATATCTAACACAATTTGATCACTCTGACCAATATAATATTTATTTCGTTTATTTCGTAGAAATTCTCATTTAGTTGGTTTATTTATAAATTATTATTAACTTAATATGGTATAAGTACTCGTAGTATGATAACACACAGTTTGATATTTTATTACATTTCAATCATTTCATATTAATGTAAAACTTAAACTTATAATTCCCATTGGAGTATTATATAATAAAGATAAAAATGAGTACCATTATTTATATTATGTATATATTAATAATTATCAACTATTTTGAGATTTGAATGAAAAACAATTACATACCTGCAAATTACCAAGTAATTACTAGAATGGTTATTATTGATGGACCGCAACGTCTTGCAGCCTGCCAAGAGTCCGGAGGTGAGGAATAGTTTTGGCCACTTCGTCGGTTAGCTTGATCCAGGTGCAATATCCCAACGCAGCGAAACGACTCAAGTGCGTTGTGTTGGGCGCGTGTTGCATCCAACATGAATAGCGTCCGGAGCTTGGCCCGCTTGGCAGAAGACATCGGGCACAGGACGACGGCGACGAAATGACGAGAAGGATACAGGAAAGTGCACTGACGTGTTCCGCGGTATCTCATTCGAGCACGTTCTTCGATCAGGCTATTTTAGTAACTTTTACTGATTTTTATAGGTATATTTTATTTTTGTAATTTCTAAAAAGATTTTTTGGACCTGAAATATTAGTTTTATTTATACAAAATAAATATTTTAAAACTAATAGTTGTTTTGTGTTTTTCTCACCGATTCGCCCTCCCCCAACCGAATTTTTTTCCTACGTTCGCGTCTGAATCACATAAATCGATAATAAATTTAGCATTGCTGGTTAAACGGATCGTTCTGTATAAATATATTCTGTATGGTTTATAAATAAAACCATGCGTATACTTAATGCTGGTATGTATATTTATATATGCGATTGCGAATAAGTATTCATACATATACATGTATATAAAACAGTAACTACAATACTACATATTCGCGTGATGGTAAAAACAGCAATGACCATCAATCGCGTCCGTTGTTCCCGTTCGACTGTTTACCACCGATATAACATCCGTGGTGTGTATACAAATAATATTATCTATACAGAGTTCTTCTTAGTGAACTCTTCATAAATATATAATATTGCGATATTATTGTTATTATGAGTTCAACGACTCGATAAAAAATGCTGATTGAAATGTGACGAGATGAGTTCTTACATGCGCAATTATATATGTAAGTATATACATATATAGGCAGTATTATTATGACAACCATTCATATACGCGATGAAAATGAATAATAACTGATTATGATAGTGGCGTGAGTCTAATGATTCAGTGACCGTTGTCTTTGATAATATAATATATATGTTTTATTGTTTTCTCGGTGGCTTAATGATTGTATACAATTTCCATTTTAAATAACACGCATTTTTCTAATTTTTACAGTTCGTAATTTATAAAATACTTCTATTCCATCCTAAAATGAAATAAATAAGATTCTTTCTACATTATCTTCTTTATCATAGCTTTAACTGTTTTGGCGCCCCTCTCCCTCTGATCGAATTCCAATTTTGACACATATCACGCGGCCTTCTGATTTTGGCGCCCCGTGCCGTCGCACGCGTCGATCGTATCTAAAGCCGGCTCTCACCGAGAAAAATATAATATAATGATGATATTGCAGACGGATAAGAAACGAGACGCTCGCCAGGTCCGAAACGATAAATCCGCTAGGCTAGATCGTGCTAGAGATTCAGAATTCGAAGCATACACTTGCGGTACACGATATAACATATATATATATATATAATACGGTCACCACTGCAGGATTCCGAAATGGAAAAAAAAACCGTCGACATAGAATTACCAAACCTGTTCCCCCGGTCGCCGCGGTCGAAATCGAAAACGATATTTTTACAAGATAAAATAATATTATAATATATAGTATACCTAATATTGTTATTATTATTATAATGCGCTCGCGACTAGAAAATATATTATTATTAAAACATCGCGCATTTTTCATTCCGCTTTGGTCATTTCGGTAGCCGATTCGTGTCGTAAACAATCGGGTTTATCAGTTTTGAAATCTGGCACGAAAACTACACGCGAGTCTCCCACCCCCGCCATCGCACACAACCTGGACCGGACCCCGCCCAGGTAATAAGTCTTCGACGACGGTTAACGGACGCGTGAAATTCTTTTTCGCGCCACTGCCTCGACTGACATTTGCCAAATCTAAAATCGTCTTCTACACGCGCTGCGCGGTCAAACAGCTCGTATATTATAATAATAATATATTATACGACGGCGAGAGGGGGACGACAACTGCTGTAATATATACAACAATAATATTACTTGTCGTCGGGAATTTCAGTCACGTGTACGTTTTTTACGTCCAATTAAACGATTATAATATTGTTAGATATATTATTACACACCAAAATCAACCGAAAGCGGTGGCGATAAGGTCAAACGGAATTACGTGAGACCGCGTGTATATCATATTGTCTCGCGACTAAACCTAAACATAATTGTGCGGCGATGATAGTGGTGATACACATCGTACTGGGGCCCATACAAGCGTGTACCTGTTTTACAATATTATATAATTGAAGAATTAAAAACCAGAATAGTGTAATACAACTGCAGAATGATTTGTGGTATAATAAAATCGTCTATTACAAATGTAATATAAACAATATAATAATATAATATTATTATATAGAGCGTTAAAAAAAAAAACGTAAAAGTCAAAGTTTATTTTAGTGGATTTTTTTTACGTGGCATACCATTAACTATAATATTCAAGTGATATAAATGCAGTGATTTGGTGATTTGGCGCATATATTGAGTAATTTTAATAATGATCACCTATTCCGTATATACGATAACTCCTAGAACGATAAACTTTGTAGTTGTATTATACGTGGGTAAACTGGGCCAAAGGGTATGGTGGTATATGATAGCCCTAGGCTGCTAAGATTTGGATCTGATGTCTAGACTAAACCAAAATCAAAATATCTCGGCTAAATTAAGATAAGATTTACGTTATACAGAGTAGGCCAAATTGTGTCTGTGATGATTTATTTACCTTCACTTCTCCCCGGGTTTTATTTCATAGTACCTAAATATAACTGCAAATTCTGGGCAGTGTCGACATATTATTTACTTAATGTAAAGATATATTTTTCTCAGGATTTAAAAAAATATATCCTCTTCATCACTAAAATTATAATTATAGTTTATTGGTCAAAGTTCTCGAAATTAAAAAAACAATACTTATTCCCTTTACGTTTTTGTAAATAGATAAGACCGACAAATAGTCATATTTATTACCAAAGGGCATGCAAGTTATATATTGTTTTTATTAAACTATATTGTTTTTTTTATATATATTTCATTATATTTATATACCTTCTCGTATGAACTGTTTTGTATTTTTTATAATTAAATATTTTACATGTTACCAAAGGTATGATACATAAGTTATTTATTATTTTTATTGAACGATTTTGGAAAAAAAAACAATATTATCTGCATATTTACAAATTTAAGAAATATTTAGAGAATATTTTAGGGTTTTTTTTAGAACATATTAGCATCATATTTTAAGCTTTTAAGAACCTAAAAATCTGCTCTTTAGTCATATCATTCGTATATAAGGACATATATTTAACTTTTTATCATTAAACATTTCTTCGAGAACGAACGGTTTCTTAGTTTTTACATAAATTGGGATACGGGCAAGTCTTATATCCTACACAGGGTTTATCATATATATAAATGTATATGACATAATAAGTATAATAAAAAATCATAAACCGTATACCAGTGTAGAACACGAAACAACACATTAATTGACTAATCATTGTATCTATATAAACTCTGTTTTATGCATTTAAGTATCTATAAACGGCATTCTAACCTGTACGAAACAATAAAATTATGGTACATTTATCGCATAGAAAAAAAATTATGATCGGTTTTTAAGTTTGATAAATATTTAGTGTAAATAATTTAATCTCTAAAATACATTGATATACCATATTGTTATTGTATATATTGGCATTTCATAATATTAGCAAGAAGGCCCGAAGCAGTGAATATAAATACGTAGATATAAAATAATAATACGGATTATGATATCGCAGTATTCGCTCGAATTATTTTCAAAAAAATCGACAGAAGTTGAAGAAAAACATATTATGTTCTATTATTTTCATCTTTAACACATCATATAGACGCACACCGCTGCAGCAACATTTATGTACCACGAATTGCGATCTTGCGAAATTTCCGCAGACTGACGGATTAAGCGACAAGACTTTCGCAATCGCGTTCCGAGTATTCCCTATAAATACACTTACGCGTAATCTAGGAGATATATTATATTATGTATGTAAGCTGTATAGTTTTCATTCCGGCTACGAATTTCACAGTCCGACGACTAACAATAAGGTGAACCGTTGATGACGTGGTATGTAATAATAAATATATAATTAGGTATGTCATAAACAGTACTATGACGTACCTATGCAATATACTAATATTATGTATTCATCACTCAACCGTAAATAAAAATAATATACATGTATAAAAAACATACCTACTGTACTTATTATGATATAGCTTAAAACCCTAAGGAGATAAAATACGAATTTAGTGTTTGAGCAGTCGAAGCTCTACTGCGAGCATTATGGTTAATAGGTGTATATACTCGCGTATTATTATTAGTATAACGCACCACGGGAAACGGGGAAAACGACTTTAACGATATACTTATATAATAACATATTTTATATTGATATAACATCAAACGATCATGTAAAATAAATACAAAACTGTATAGAAAGGGTGTTTCTCTGAAATTCTAAATTATTCAAATTGACCTAATAGTTATTAGATCATTATACTCATAAAACAGTAGTTTTGTGATTTATATTATTATGTCATATATCTACAGATGGCTAAATGGATTGAATTATTATGTAGTTTAATAGATATAGTAAATTTGGCGCAAATGGGTGGTCGAAAAAAAACATACCTTTTTTATTTGGCGCAAATGGGCTATACCCAAAATGAATTAATTTTTTTTGGCGCAAATGGGTAACTCCCCTCGCAAGCGTGGATACAAGTGGGGTATGGGGTTAGCCAGCCACTTCCTCAGGTCTTATAGGTACCTACTTAAAATATTTTAAAACTTTAACTTAATGCCTATGCTTTATGTGCTTGAAGTGATTTTTTTTTAATTAGCACCCCCTGTTTAGATCCATTACGCATGGTTACACACAAACACTACAGAAATACAAATTACAGAATTTATGTTTAATTGTTTTTACGAATTACAAATATCCATAGGTTAATATGAATTATTAACATTTTCAATTTTTCTATAATAGCCCTATAATATCTTCCAAACCAATAATCATAGACCTATTTTAACTGAAAAACTGCTAGTTCAAATATTCAATTAAATACCGATATCAAAATTGAAAAAAAAAATTGTTTAATAATTCATTAATTACAGTAGAAACTGTGGCTTCGACTTAGAAAAACATAAGTTTGTATACATTTTGAGTATTCCAAAACATTTTAAACAATTGCAGATGTGGTTTTTAAGTACGTTTAAAAATGCCAAAAATCAGATTTTGAACAACTGCAATATTGAATGAAAAAAAGGGGTGCAGATCATGGCCAGTGAATTGCCGTGTATATATAGGTAGTACAGCTGCCTGGAACGCTTGTTTCGCGGTCCGCTGTCTGCCCGGCCGTAACGATATCAATCACATACCATAACGCCGCCGGCCAATTCTCCTGCGAATACGATATCATTAATATAGAGCACGCGAACGGTTCAAACACGCGTCGGCGTTTCGCGGCGGCGATGCACAGCCGCACAGGTAATGGGCATGCATACTTTGAGTCCGTAAGCCGGTCGTGCCGCCGTTACGGATGGTCGCCGCTAACAGTCGGAGAAGGCCCTCCGGTCGGAAAACGCGCTTTAGTAATATTTTTATACGCGACAGTCGCGTGTGGTACAACGAACACAGTACGATCGTTTAACTCGCATCGTAGTAATAATAATTAATAATATACGTATTGTATCGACCGTATTATATAATATACCCATTAATATGCATTGTAAGAGTAGTAAACATCGAAAATAAAATGTACGATTAATTGACAGTGTACTATACAGACGGTGGCGTATAATAAAGTAAGACGCCGGACACGGTATATTATAATAATTAATAATATAATAATATCGATATGTAGTTGTACAATTATTATACTATCGTGTTTGTGTGTGTGTGTGTGTGTGTATGTGTGTGCTGCTCAGGAAGTAGCCACGGTCGTTTGGCGGGCCGCACGCACGCATCCGTTAACATCGGGTAGCCGCCGCCGACGTTTTCCGTCTAATTGGTCGGCTCCTATGTAGAGGCGCTCTCCCGCGCCGCGTGTATCGATATATTATTATAATATTACGCGCGTCGTAGTGTGTCACGGCTTTTTTATTATCATACACGTCCCATTAAAATTATTATACCGTTTACCATTTTAGAGACGAATAAAAAACGTGGTTTACGAAATCGACGTGTAGGCTACACATACATATAGGGGGCCGGGTAGACAGTGAGCCCGTGAATCGTTCCGAGAATCCTCCGACGGCGACCGCGACGAGCAGAGGACTGTCCGATTTATGTGCACGTCGTCTCCGTCATGCCGCCGACTATATGTAGATACTTACTATGCATATTATTATTAGGTATACAACTGTAACGCGTGCACCCGCCGAGCGCACACGCAACCGTCCCGAGAGCCGCCAGTCGTCGGTCCGATTGTAATAGCTATAGTAAACGTGCACGACAAAAATATGATATTATATTATAATATAGTATACTGCATCGACCCCGCCCGACTGTTGTTTTTGAATCGTAAAGTTTTGAAACGAGTTTGCGTACACTTGTCCACCAAGTGCTATGCCCTGTTGCAAGTCCACCAAATATAATTAACGTTCATTGGAATTCGTTTTAAAAACGTGTGAGGTCCACAACACGAAGCACACACCCCCTCTCCCTTATTTTGGTCTAACCTACTGTTAGGCAAAACTTAACGGTGGCGAGGTACATATCTATATTCCTAACATTCCTTTATATTCGATAAAGTTATCATCTATAAATGTGTTAATAACAGACAATAATTTATTTTACGTTACCGAATTGCCTTGATGTGGACCCCAAAAATGTAAAATGGGATGTATTAGTATCAAAGACTTATCATTATATGGGTAAATAATAATTAATAATTGTATGTTTTAAGTTAAATTCATATCTTGTAGGTATATTTATTTACTTATATAGTTATAATAATATGTCGACTTAAACTAACACAAAACATGTTAAAAATACAACAATATGTTACACGACATGTCTACGTACAAAAATAACTTGATAACTGCGTAAATATATATTTTATATTATCTAATGAACAACTAAATTTACAAGTTTTGATTGTTTGTTTCCTGTTTATGTTGGAAAAGAAAATCGAGATATTACTTTTTGCATCAATAATTTAAAAATTAAATTATGTTTTTAAAAACATTCTTTTTAACATAATAATAATAGCACATCATTATTTATTATACTGACTATAATATCGTTCTCGAAAACAATTTTAACTTGTACTATATTATACTAATAATAACATATATACAATGCAGCGAATGAATCTTAAAATATACTAAAAATATAATATTATATTTTAAGATCCGATTTTATTAAACTTAAACCAAACTAAATACTAATATATCTAATTTAACTCTGAAGATATAGATATTATATAAACTGCAAACTCTATAAATATTATGACCAATTTATTCTGCCAAAGACGCCAGCAATTATCTAGGAAGTGGGTAATATTCGTCTTATTTACTTAATTAAATTGCGTACACGCTTTTTAAAATGTATTTTATACCACTGCATAATGTAATTCAAAGTATAATAAAATACAAGTTTTATAAAACTATCCCATTTCTATTTTAGTTGTCACTATGAGAATTGCAAAATATGGCTAGGTAACAATATTTAAAATGAAGTGTTTAAGTGTTATAATTATAAACAATATTTTTAAACATATCAAAACACTATAGTAAACATTATTAAATGGCCAAGTGTTTTAGAGTTCTCGTGTTGAAATTCGACAATTTATATTAAACTATCAAACGAATAAAATCATGCCAAAATTTTGTTTGAAAAAATATATTTACAACGCAATTTTTAGTTTAAAATACGAAAATTCTATCATATTATTACGTCGTTACTTGTTATGACGTTATGGTCAGTATGTATACAATGTAGTAACTCGTTTTAACTTAATAGAATTTTTTATAAATAAAGTTGAGAATATATCATATTAGATTGCTTACAATAAACACGATTATAACAAAACAAGACGTATACACATGTTATAGTTTGCAATTTTACAAAAGTACTCGTTAAGTTATTTTATTAATACATCAATATCCGTAGTAAATATAAAAACGATATAACTGTGTAAGTATTTAAATAGGTAGTTTATTTAGAAAAAGAAACTATAGTTACGATTGAATTTGCATTTAGTATAATTTAAAAATAATGCGTATTTTGGTAAATATACGGATTACTTACCCCATACTATCATATTTTGGTCTGATTTTATAGATATTATACAATATTCTACTATTATTGACTATTGTACATAATATTTTAGTCTTATTTTAAACTAAATTCGTCAGAGTATAAGTATACTTACATAATAATTTGTTTATTTTAGAATTTATATAATATTTATTAGAAATTTATTCGAGAACAAAATATAAGTTATAGAAACTACGTGTCACGTGGGACTTCGGTTAATTAAATTTTCCATTGTTCATATTATTATTAAGCTGCAATATTTCAGCAATTTCAGGACCACAAAACCAATTTATAACCGGTAATGAATAATGGTAGGAAATAGGTATATTTAGTATTTGTTAATACATAATATCATAGCGGTAATACTGTCAAATAAATTCGATTTTTTAAGACACTCAAATAATAACATTATTGTATAGTATACTGTATAGATTATACAAATCTTTTGAAATAAATGAAATTTTCTCCCATCATATAAATTATTAGAATATTAGATATTAAATACGTTTAAGTATTGTGCATGAATTACATACCAATGAAGTATAAAATATATTTAAACATGATTCAAAAAGTATATAAATATTATAATTATGGAATACCACAAAGTTAATAAAAACATAATTTTTAAGTTCAAAACGAGATCACTCGATAAATATTTTAGCACATAAATACTTTTTATAATTGAATAAAATAATAATTATACACTCCAACGTATAGGTATTATTTTCAAGCCGATCCAACCGTAAATCATTTTAATATTTTAACATAGTAACTAATCATACGACGAATGAGTAACACCATTATCGACGCGCACGTAAACGTGCACCTACCATGTTATTTTTTTTTTTTAATAAATCAATCAGATATACGTCTTCCCGTACACGAGGGTATACTAAAATATTTTGTCAGCATGACATTATGTTATTCGTCCACGGCGCGGACATAATATAATGTACTATGTTATATTATAGTGCATTGGAATAAATTATTAATCTCTCGATGAAATTTACATTTTAACCGGAACACGTCCGACATGTCTCAATACTATATATAATATTATCATACACAAGTAGCTTATGCATTTAGCTATATACCTATTATACCAGTACAAATAAAGTGAGATAATATGTATATGTAATGATTTTCGATGTGCTTCGTACGAGCATATTGTGGTATTAATGGTTTATTATGATAATAATATGCATTCATCACCCGCCGGTATATAACTATACGTTGCCTAAATTGAAGTGTCAAGATACTTCGTAACTGTACGCACGAATTCAGACAATGACGAGGATATAAACTTTAAAGGTGTGAACTATAATGTACTTTGTATACCGCAAAGGATTCATATAAGAAACGATACTAAGACTATAAATAGATATAAATAATTGATTAAATTTGAATATTTGATATTATAGATAATTTTATTATTTGTATCGTTATGTTAAGATTAACTACTTAGTATATATTTAGTTAAAATAATACAAACTTGTGTTAAGCAAACCAATTTATTTAGAAAACTAAATGTTAATTGTTATGTATCAAATCGAAACATATAACGTGAAAGTTGAGATCCACTATAGCTTTACTACGTAGATATACCTAAACTCACTATCCTGAACTAAAGAACAAAATATGAAGTAATAATACGTTTTTGAGTGTTTTAGTCATGTGATTGACATTATATAAAACTTATCTTATACAGCATAGGTACGTAAGCATATTTTTAAACATTTATGTTTAAGATATTTGACTTTCGAGTTTATAATACACGATAATCGAACAATCGACAAACACGATACATAAACATCATGGATAATATGTTTTCTATTCTGATTAACTGTATTCGCCACTTAGATAAGAATGATAAGATATGGTTACGAAACATAAAAAGAAAATAATATATACGTAAATGTAAATAAGTTACGCACAATAACTCATGACCACTTCATCAAATAAACACGCAGAATTATTGAAGTCCGTCATCAGCAGATTTAGTTTGTTTCTTCTTTATCCCCGCGGCCGATTCGACGATTACACACGCAGGCAGTTCCGATTTAAATTTCCATTTACAATCGAAATCTGGGCATCACCGTCGTCGGGCTAGCGGGATGTCACTATGTCACATTTTTTGATCGTACTTTCAGTTTGCCATTCATCAGTGGTGGCCCGCGAATAATTATATATGTAAAATTATAATATTATGAAATTATAATATCTTACCCGGGCCAATCATCCGCACCGCAAGGTTCATTTTTCTCGGTCACGTACACTTATCATAATATTAATATACGGTGCAGGTATGTGGCGATACGTAATACGTATTTTAATATCGTTATGTATAGCTAGGTCGGACCAATTAACCCCATAACGACACTATCTCGATCAAAAAGAGACCGGGAACAACGAGAATCTCGCCGACGGAACACACGAAAAGAACCTTATTATATTATTATTATACTAAATTTATGATATACGGTACCGACCATAAGTAAAACGAACATCGTCGTCGTTGCCGCGGTTCTTTACGAGAAAGGATAAATAAAAAATATGTATAATATACGGAGCGCACAATAATAATAATAATGTGCGTTATAATAACATTATGACACACGTCACGATCGTTCGACCAGCGCGCGAGAGCATTACACAGTACACACACACACGTTAACGTATACAGTGTATAAGGTATAAACTTCCATGTCTTAACTGCCTTACAAACGGTCGGAGGGTTTTTCATTATTTTACTCTCGTAAACCGTCATCGTAATAATTTACATATATATATATATGGTCTTATTGTATAATATTATGTAAGTATTCGTCAAAAGACTGAGTTCCTGGTACACGTTATTATATTGCAATAATAATACGCTCATAGTTTATACACACGTATTTTTTTATAACACAAACACTTGTAAAGCTTGTGTCTATGTTTAATATTTCATTAACTAGTTATAAAATGATTCAATCGTGTTATACTTAGAAACTCCACCACGGCCATTTGTCACGTTTTAATTAATTTCAATACTTCCGAAAATAAAATTATCGTTATTATAACAATAATTGTATTATTTGCACTGTATAATAATAGTTCTTCTAGTCCAATGGTTGTCTAATAGACCATACGTCATGTACATACTTCTGTGCTCCGTGCCTAACGATGTTTTTTGCTCGAGTGCTTTCTTTTTTAAATAAAATTATGCATTTATATAGGTACAAGGTACTACTATCCTTCTTAATATTGTGGTCTTTTAATAAGAAAATAAATAGTCAACTCAAACAGCGTAAATGCTCGAAATTTGAATATTTTGATTTATATAACTGGTGTACTATAAGCCACCGTGTTACAAGACATGTGTCGGTATAAGTATAGTATAAGTATATCTTGTCGGAAGACCGTTGAACGATAGTCTCAGACTATCGGAGACTTTTATAAGAATGTGCTGTCTATTAAATTAACCAACTTAGCTGATAGATTGAATACACAACCCAGCTAACAAAACCTACATTCAATTATTTTAATTCACACTTCGATCTCTCCTGATATTCAACAACACAGGAAAAAAATATAGAAAACTAACTACTTATTTGTTATGAAATATTTGTCCAAAATAAATAAAAAGAAGTAAATCCGGAAGACTACTATGACAACAAATAATTTTAAATACAATAAACCGTCTCCTACTGATTATATTAAAGAAGGGCCTTTACACTATAATGTTGATAATTTAATTTGCAAATCAACAATAGATCGTTAAAAAATTAAAATGCAAAACCACGAATCCTGCAAAGAAACAATCAGTTTTTTTTTTTAAAAAAATGGTTAAATCTCACACCTATCAGTTAAAAGAAGACAAGACAATACATGTATATAATGACCCAAAATGTATATCCCTCTACAGAAAATGATTAATTAAATCTTAGTTACATTTCATCATTTTGAGGTTCATCAACTTAATTCTATGTGATTTGCATAATCAACTAAATCCCTCTGCCACTATTCTTTATAGATCACTAGAAATTTTAAAACTAGGTTTGAAAATGTGTATGAATAACGTGTTAAATATTCATAAGAGAAAAATTTGTGTAGGTTAACGAAATCCATTGCGGGACCCTATGTGTACTGTATACCTATTTTTGATTTACGATCAAGGAAACGTTATACGAATTTTATAACAATATATGTATTATACGATAATATTAGAATATTATGATATACATTTTTCAGGTAGAAATAGATATTAGCCTTTATACTAATGCTGTGATTATAATATCATTAATCAAAAAAGAAAATTTTATAATTTTTGGAGCAAATCGTATTAAATTATCTTGGTTATATTGTTATTTATTATTCGTATGTATAATAAATAAAAATAGACATAATATTAGAACATATATTATGTATACATGTCGGTTTGGAATATCATATTTTTAAACCTAAAAATGTTAAAAACAAAATATTTTAAATGATATTTGCAGAATTACATATTGTGTGAAAAGACGATGGGTACAGAAATATTGTTGTCATCGAGGCAGAAACTAAATGTTTTATCTTTAAAGATCTTATGGGTCAGGTTTGAAATGGTGATCAAAGGTAAAATTAAGTTTCAATTTCAGTACAGGTAAACCACTATTTGGACATTTGGTTAAATGTACTTTTTCGATAACGCGTCAACCCGTTAACATGCATTATACAATGCATTTAATATATGTTGGAATGGCTTTTCATTGTAATTCACCTACACATGCACACACATAACTTAGGAAAGCATCGTAAAAACCGGTATTACCGATGTCAAGAGGGCCCTACAAAGCATGGACATCTCGGATGGAAAGAAGCCGAGAACGAAATTGTTAAAATATGTTTATGAAAAAGCAATATGTATTCTCTACGCACGGTCTGCTTCGGTATATTATAATATTATTTAGATTTGGGGTTTTTTTTCGTTAACCACTATTATATTACACTCGGACAATCGAAAAAAAATAATAATAATAATAAAATGAGTATTTGCGCTTGAATATATAATATTAAATATTATATAGGTGGTACGAAACAAACGAGGTAAACCTGTTTAATGTGTGTGTAAAACGCGGGTAATAACGACGATAATATGGTAATATATATATATGTGTGTGTGTGTGTGTGTGTGTGTGAAGACAGTGTAATAGATGCGGTGTGAACAATCCGTTATTTCGGCTAAACAAACATGTTTGGAAATAAAAAAAAAAGAAGAAGAAAAAATACCTCCTAATAATAATAGAATATAGTATTATTATGTGCCAGCGGATGGACGTTTGAAAAAAGTAATCATTCGGCCGTTGTCAAATTGGTTTTTACCTTTATAGAGAGAGAATATATACATATAGGTATATAAGAAACACTGCACGTTTTAATGAAATATCGTGTCGACATGATTGACGTGAACACTACGTAATAATTGTATATATAGAAATGAGCGGAAGAAAAAAATCTCTACTACACACACACACACTTAACTTCACTTGACATCGAACTTAAACCGCGTGCGTGCGTGTTAGTGTCTATAAAGTCTGTACGATTTTCGAGTATGTAAAACACTATATTATAGGTACATTGCCATATGCGCGAACACTCACAATAGTTAATTTCAAGCATCATCGTATTTACGCATTGAAACCTATTATAATAATAATTGTCCCGTCATATCCTCGAGGATTCCAAAGGCATCACGCATATTATTATACATAATATATGTATACCTAGGTACATAAAGTAATAAACTGTAGCTATTGTCTCAGTATGAGTATGCCATTCCGCAAAAAAACAAACTAGACCTAGGTGACTAGACCAACCTATAAAATAATATTATTATATACCCAGTATACCTTTACAAAATTAAAATATAAAACTATAAAGGTACAAAAAAAAATAACAATATATCACGACTTTTGACACCACGAAACTTCCGACACGCGTCTATGTTTACGAATATTATAATGTCGGGAAAAATATACAATTATATAGTATATAATAAATAAATATCCACTATTCACAAATTAAAAGATAAATATTTACTTTTGTATTAATAATATATACATTAATAATTTAAAATATAAATTAATTAGGTTTTGTGTTTTTTAAAGTTATATTTTTAACTGACTTTTTTAATTTTTACATTGCTAATGTAAAAAAAAAAAAATAATAATAACTATAATAGGAAGATTATAAAATAAATGAACCAAATTTGGTGGATTAAAATAAATATAGTAATAAAAGGTATATCTATTTTGCATTTAATTGTAATGACACAACTTAATAAATAACGATACCGATACGATATAAATATAAGTAAATATAAAATACAGCTCCGCACAAGAATTACAGCAATGTACCATAAATGCAATACTAGTATTTTACATAATATACTGCTAGCATATGTATCAAGAATATGGAAAAATAACTCTTTTGTTAAAATGTTTATGATTTAGTACATTTATTTTCAGAGTATATTATTAGATCGTCATTTTTTAACGATATTTATAATATATAATGTAATAAAAAATTCCCACATTAGAGGTCATTATTTTGTAAGCTATTTTATTGCTATACTGTTTATTATTAGATTATTGACGATTGATACGTACTATTATATCGTATGAATACTTAACTACCACAAAATATCATAGCCATAATTATTGAAACAGAATTACATAATGTATAAAATATAAAATTAATATTAATAACATTTAATGAAAGTTCAACGAAATTAAGCCTTTCAAAATACTATGCACATGTATCATTTATCTAAAAAAGTATAAACATAATAAGTATACCTATCGCACGTATACATTAACATATACGTATACCTATTTAATGAATGAATTAG
Source organism: Rhopalosiphum padi (assembly GCF_020882245.1). NCBI lineage: Eukaryota > Metazoa > Arthropoda > Insecta > Hemiptera > Aphididae > Rhopalosiphum > Rhopalosiphum padi. The sequence continues at coordinate 78,460,739 of NC_083598.1, forward strand.
ATGTTTAATTTATGTTTTTCTAATACTTATCATAAAAAAAAATGTTGTTTGATAAAATGTAATATTCTTTACGATAAGGGCAGATTGAATATGAGACATTTTTGGCTACAGAGAGGATACCAAAAAATCAGATTCCTTCACTCTTAAATTACATTCAATAAAATGTTTCAAATACAAACCATAATTATTTATACTTACGTATTTTGATTGTTTGAAAATAAATATATACTAGTAATTGATCATAACTTTCATTTTTGTTTCAAACCTTTCTGTAACATTTTTAATCAATATTAAATAAAATCAGTTGTTTTTTTTTCATTTGCCTAATTGTATATTATTTTGTATTATAATTAGTATTTTGTAATTCAAGTATCATGGAAATGTAATTTTGAATCTTAAAGTTTCATCTATTGTTAAGTTTACAATATAATTGACAAGTTGAAAAATATAATACATAGTTGTAAGGAATTTTTTTTTACTCGCTTTTTAGGCACACACTAGTTTCGATACCAAATTTAATTTATAAATTTTTCAACCGGTAATTTGCAACCTAGGTTTTTGAACGCAAATACCCGACGATCATAAAACCCATGATATTAATGATATAACAGATAGCTGATAATAATGCAGGTATTTTTACTAATTATTCAGTTACCAATAATAAAATAAATACATAATACGATGTTTATTAATGTTGAGTTAAAAAGAAAAATCGTTTAAACACTAATTTATACAATAATATTTATGATATTTTTATAGTTGATGGATACGTAACTAATAAGTTATTACACTACTTTATAACATTGTTATTCATAAATTCATAATACTCTATTCGGGATCATAACTCACAAGTCGCAACTTGCAATTAATATCATACCATTTCAAAAATATTACTAAATGCAAGTCAACATAAATTTGTATGGATAGCCTGAGCCTATTTTGAAAGTAGCATATCTAGTGTGATGATGATTATTGCTTGCACGCGTTTAACTTCGAAATCTATCAGTTGTATCTAATCGTGCATATTATGTTTATTTTTTATTATTTTCAATATAATTTGTTTCTAGCTTGGTTTAACATTATATATATTATAGATATTGCAACTTTATGTGTATGGCGTTATTTCTAAGACATGTGTTTTCGTACGATACACAACACAACACAACACACATGCCATAGAAGCCAACAAACTGATCTAAGTGTCTGGTCTGTACTACAAGTTGGAAAATTGATCATGTGCCTGTAAATATAGCGATGTACGTGGGCTGATTTAATAAAAAAGCATTTGTACGGAAAAGAAAAGTCTCACTCGTAAGAGATGATGCTATGAAAATCGTTACAATATTATAAAGAAGTAGGTACCTATATAGATACTAAACATGTAGATATTACCAATCATAATAAAAATCATTTAAACGAATATAGTACAGTTGTATTATTATTTATTACTATACATTATATAATATTATAAATTGTAATATAATATACGCACGTTTTATTATTGTGAATTCGGAATATTTAATTCAAAGGCATGTATGACGTAACTAAATATTGTATTTTCGAGTATTAATATCTGTATAATTTAGGTATAAATAATATCTGAAAATTAAAAAAAATGAATAAACAAATTTATATTAATTTAATAAAGAGATTGAAACTCAATACTTTAGTCAATAGGTTATATTTAAATAGTACATAGTATACCTATAATCAGTGATCTTAAATTGTGTACCAATAAGCGAATCATAAGATAGCGCGATACAAATAATAATGACTGGATAGTGTGATTGTTGTATTATAATTCATAATATATCACTGCACATCCATTTTATCAACGAAAATATATTTGATTGTATTTTCCGTTTTCTGCCAAAGCGACCTTCGACCGTTATCATTATGACAGTTTTCCACCAAAGGTTAATATTTCGATTTCTGCCAAAAAAATAAAAGCATTTAAATTATTTTAGATATTTTTTGAAATCTCTAGAATCTAAATCCATCAATTCGTAAAGATTGCGAATTATATACCTAGCCTTGTATCACAGGTATTGATTATAAACTATTATTTACGTCTTATCTTACTACTATAGTACTATTACTCACATAGATATCACAAACATATAAGCTATTATATTATATAATATATATATATATATAGCTGTGTTTATATTTAATACACGGTATATTCAAATATGAGTATAATATAGGTTGCAGGTACCTATTATGACTTTGTAAAAAAATAGAATCGGAATAATATTTTAGGTATCATTGTTTAAATGTATTATAAATAGTAGGTAGATATCACTGGTTTAGTGTCGAAATTATACATTAAATTCTAAAATATAAAAGTACACGAAAAGTACAATAATTCAAACATATTTTGACACATTCAATATTGACTATAAAAAAAGAAATTCTTTCAACCAACTCAAATCTAGTTAAATTCTTATGAATGTTTTCTTTGGCGGTAAATAGGTTACGCCCATATAAATTTTCGGAAATTTCGTCGACTTACATTTCATGTACTAATACTAACTACAAAACAAGTTAGGGGTTCAGTGATTGATAATATTATCAAAATATCACAATATTATACAAATTATTATAAACATCGCTTTTATGACAGAGATTTTGAAAAAGAGGAGTACAAGAATCCAGTACAATCATTGTACATGAAAAGTATAAACAAACAATATTCTGATTTTCTACATAAAAAGATATTATATATTTTCTTATATATGCATAAGCATGCGTATAATATATGTAACTGGAATGCTAGAGTTAAAAAAAAGTTTTCTCAGAAGAATTTTTAAAAAACAAATTTACGTACGCAGTAGGTAAGGTACCTAACCTGTATAAGGCTATAACATATTAAGCACTGTGCCGAATGTAGTGTAAGAACAATTCTTGTACCATGTCAAATGCAGTCGGGTGAATATTTTAAAAGGCGATTATTTTCCAACATGAATCTACTGCAATAAACCACCGTGGTTTTAAAACTTTGAACTTCGATTGAATAAGGTTATACACTATGAAAACTTTTTAATTGAAAATGGGAACCCACATCTCACCGTAGTGAATATAAAAGTATACAAAATCAATATAGAGTTGATGATTAAAATATAATGTGTATATTATACACCTCCATGTCTACTTCTGCCATAAGTATACGTGGTTGGTCATCTGTACTTCATTTGTACGATGTCTAGACACAGTGTACACATTATGTATATTAAATAATAGCGGAGGCTGTATAGAATAGTCAAATATGCAAATACAAGATGGGTCACCGTATTTTCCCCTTTTCCCGTATTAATCTCGTGGGGAAACTAGATAATACGATAGTTCATCGCTTGTATAATATAGACTGTATACGAAAATAATAATAAAGAATAATATTATATCAAAGAATCTGTTGAATCTGTTGCAACTACGCGTTTTCGTATAAATTATACCAACCAGATGACGAGTATAAAGTATAAACTACAAAATAGCTATGTGGATAAAATATAGATGCAGACAAATCGATTTATTAGAATAATATGTTATATTTAATTTGATACTTATTGAATTGGATTCTTTTTGATAACCCAAATTTATGTATAAGTTAATAGAAAAACAAAAACTAAATAATCACATCTAAGAAATAAAAAAAATTATTAACTTTAATAGAGATAATTTTAAGTTGACTCATTGTTAAATAAGTTAATTCTATAAATGGCTATACAAATAAATTAAGCTAAATAACTCCAAAAGTATATTGTTTGTATGATTAAAAAGTTAAAATTATGTCTTTGATAATATAATTATTATTTAACCTACCACCTTTTTACAATAACGTATACCAATAGTAAGATATTCTGTAAATTGTATTAACATAAAAAATGGCTGTTCTATTATTTTCGAGTGATATTTTGTGAAAATGAAGTGTCTCATTTATATTTGTGAATACAATCTCATAACGTTCAGTTGAATAATATTATTACCGAAACAAATTATTATTATATTCATGATAGTTTATATTTTAAATTTGACAAAATTTAGTATTGTTCGAAAGTATTATTCTCAAAAGCTCAGTAACATGATATATTGTATATTTATGTACGAATATGTAAACGAAAAATAATAATACTATAATAATATAATACAATAATGACGCGTGTTTTGTAAAAGCCACGTGTAAGGAGGTGAAATATAATGATCAAAATATATAAATAATATACATATACGTTGGAAATATTCTTTGGACGCAACACAATAATTATCACGGTATCCAATATCCACATATTATATATTATTATATTTACACCTATTATTATGTTCCTATATTCGTCGATTTAGGGAACAGCGAACACTCAATAATTACACGGTAAGATTATGTGGATCGTATCAGAACTTATTTTGCTCACTTTTAAATAGGTTAGCAGGTATATACCTATTTATAAGAAAATTTAAAATTACGAATCCTACGGGTAACTCACACATGCGTAGTGTATACATTTTTTACAAGTCAATTTTTCCTATAATTAAAATTAAGTATTAGCTGTATACGATACAGTTCAAAGTTATTAATGCATAATAACATATTTTTTCAAGAAATTGAGTGGTTCATAAATCAATGAACACACAATATTCCGTTTAAATATATAGTATATCGTAGATCACACTGTTCCACGCAAGCTCGCCATTATTATTTAATACAATACCATGATAATTGATAATATATTATAGTAATAGTACCTACTACCTATCAGTGTACGTCGAATTTAGACGGGTCGCTTATATATATAGGTACAGAACCAAAATTAATCTACGTGATTCATCTAGCCGTTTTTATACGCGAGCGTTGTTAGTTTAACTACAATTTAACAAGTTGTTAAACTAGATATTGGGGTTATATAATCACACATGGAGATCTAGTCATCGTCGAAGCAAATTCAGCGATCTAAATTTCGATTTAAATCTTATTAATTATTCAACGGAAAAATGGGTTTGTATTTTCATCACTCAAACAACCATAGAATTTCCCAAATGTCCAAATCCACGCCCGAATATCTTCACTCTCGTTTGCAGGTAGTATGAAATCGTCCGCTCTCGCATCCGAAACTTATTGGCGTGTCACTCGTAGATTATTGTTCGACACACGAACAATTTCATTCGTTTAACCGAGGGCTATCGGCTACTATTATCGTATATTTACACGAAAACACATCTAATACAATAATATAGTTAATACGTTTAACGACACCTGCACGGTTCACGGTGTTCGCTGCAAACGTGATGCTGTTCTCGCAACTACACATACAAGATTTCTGAGAGCAGCGGTGATGAAAAACGAGTTTTTCGTCTTATGCAAATAATAAATATATAATATATAGTACACGCCGTCTGCTAAATGGCTAATAACAATAATAATAATCTGCGGCAGTGGCGCACGTGCAGAATCGTCAGCGTATAGAGAGGCTGTGCTCGCGAGAGAATACGCTTTTCGATCGTATACAATTAAACATAATATACTCGCAGATTATAATGTACCTACCTGCTATTATATAACACAACATTATTATTATTATAATAGCCCGATAGCGTATACACTTTGGCGGTGGGAGCTAATAAGGGGATTGATTCCGAAGAAACTTAACGTTGCGAAAATCATTCCGAGCCGTCGTTAATAATGCATAATATAAAATATATTATTATATACGACAAATACCCGAGGTGTAGGTTTATATATTATAAGAAAATAATACATTACATTATGCGCCGCTATATAGAATATGCCCATTGTTGAACGGGACAGTACAACGATTTGTGTATTGAGTGTAGTTAAAACGCGACACAGTTTTGTCGCGAGATCTTCTCCGGATCGTGTAGACCTGAGACTTGAGAGTGGTTTTTCCTTTCAAAACGCGAAATGATTTTTAGGAGACACAATAAATAATTCGATAAATAATATTACGCAGGTATATTTTACGTCTATTACCACGTTTACTATTCGTTCCCGTGAACGGTAGTCGTCACGGAGGCCAATCCCGCTTTTAGCGAATATATACAATCTCCCAAAAGGAAATCATAGTTGCCAACATAATATGTATCAATCTCAGTTACCTTCTTCTTTTTTTTCTTTTGATTCCGCGGATTTCAATTTAATACTTATTATTATAATATTACGCATATTAACCGTCGAAAGATATTCTGAAATTTAAGTACAGCATGTAATACGCATTATATATTTAATAATGACTTGTGGTCAGATGTACATCTTGTTTAAGTCTTTTGAGAGTATCTCACTTTAGATGTATTATACTGCAGAACTATTACTTTGACTGGGAAAGAAATTTTGGATACCCATCGGCCATCACTATTATCTACGCATCGTTCAAAAACCACAGTTGACGTGTATCTTATGACACGGCTACCAGTGTTCCGAAAACCGTTCGACTCAATACTTCACATACAATGTTGCAAAGGATTACATCATTAAACGACAAAACAGTGTAAACATAATATAAAATATGTATTTCACCGGACGTTAAATGCCATATTATGTATAGAAATAGGTATACGATATTATTATTTATATATTATGCTTATAACTACACAATGCGCACAATACGCGCGCACAAGTACTACTATATGTATTCTTGATACATCAGAACGACGCGGCCGACTCGTGAATACAACAATGTGCATTAGATGGCATAATGATAATTTGAAAAATGTCAAATCATTATTTTTCTAAGCTCTCCCGTTACATACCACAATAATCCTCTCGAATCCGAGCTTCATAAATACTATTGTTTTTCTTTACGAGGTGAACTGGTTTTTCAACTACACAACGACGACGGCGACGTTCGGTATCCAGCTAAGAACTATTCAGAGATATATATTGTTAAACGTTGTCAACATATTATTATTATTAAACCGAACGGTGTTATTTGCTGTTATCGTGGTGACTTAAGAAACGACTTTATACCTACGACGGTATTTTACACGCGTATCCGCCGCATAAGCGCACATATATTATTTTGGTACAAAAGAAACACGGCTTATATTATTGAGAAATCGAAATAATCGTAAAATAAATTACACCGCTCCGAGTGAGTATTATATACCTATAATAATAATAATAATAATAATATAGACGTGTAAAATATGACTGGAGGAAGGGTGTCGTGCTGTGTCGTCCGAACTTGAGTGATGCAATTTCGAATCGTGCAGTCTTTGGTCGAGAGAACAACAAAGTCGCGTATAACACGCGTATATACTAATATTATATGTTCGAATAGCTTTTGAAAAACGAACGGTGCATTTCAATATTATCGTGTATATTATACAGTAAATACGTTACGACACCTATAAGCGCGCGTGTAAACTGTAATGTAACAATTTGAATATTATTTTTTGAATAATTTGCTTCACGGTTGTAAAATTAGGGGTTTTCAAAGTAAAGAATATAGACAGTTCCGGTGAAAATGCTTTCACGTAACGTATAATTTATACTATAACATACCTTTGAAAAAAAATTGTTTTATCGCATATATACTCTTTGAAGTTCTTCGAAATATCATTAAATTTATGCGCAGTCATGATGTCAAAAATATTTAGTGCAGACAATCGTATTATATAATATTATTGTTGATTACAATATCCAGAAATTCAACGCGTACACTGCAACACACATGTACAATGTAATATTATGTGTATACAATTATACATAATATGCGAATTTATACTCTAAACCGGCTAAACGTGGACTTTACGCATAAATCAACCCCTCCAAATGTTTAAGGTGAAAGTCAAAGCCCATTTTTTTTTATCCTACTTTACAAACAACAAACAATAGCTGCGTAATATTATAGAAATTTGGTATGAGCATAGTTAAACTATAGTACAGGGGTGGCTAAATTGCGGCTCTCTTCATTGACATATGCGGCTCGTGGTCTTATTTACAAAAACCAAAATTTTAATTTTTTTTGCATACATTTATAAAAAAAAAAAAAAAAATGTTTTTATTATTATTATTATTTTATAATTCCATATTTCGTAATTTGATATGTTTATCGGATGTTAGCTATCTTTATTATTTTTGTGGTATAAAAGTACAGATTAGATTATTTGGCTCTTGATATATTTGCATTAATATATGTGGCTAGCGTACATAGTCATGTTGGCCACCCCTGGTATATAGTAAATATATTGTTAAAAAACTTAATATTATTTTTCTATTAATTAAACGTATTGGCGCGCATTTTCAGGTTTACCTGAGGTGTATTGATCGTAAGTCTGTTGTTGTTAATTATTGTGATATTCGACATGTGTTCGCGGCTTCTCGCGTAATATGCTGAAGTATAGTTTTTTAATACTTATAAAAATAACGATAAATCTTTCCCAGAAATGACGCATAATATTATTATTGGTAGTATGTGTATAATCACAAGTCGGCCTCAAATAGGAGGAAAAAATATATCACCTGAGAAGCTAAACTGTTAACCATGAATCGAATATAACGACTGTTACAGCCGTGACAAATGAGAGGATAATTTGAAGACGTCTATGATGTAAATAATTGTGGGATGAAAAAAAAATAAACTGCCGCGTGATTGGTAGCCATGTCATTTATGGTTTTAAGTTTTTCTTGTGTGGCATTATATGGCGTTAATACAACTGCAATCTCTGATATAATAAATAATAATAATAACAATTTTTAAAATGCTAACGATATATATTAAAAGTGAACATGTAGTTTTTTAAAAAAAAGTGTTATAAGTTGGGAAAATGTGTTAATAAATCTATAGTAAATAAATATATTATAGTCTTTAATATACATTATCTAACACCAGTTTAAAATTATTCTTAAGACATGACAAATGTTTAAGAACGTATTGCAGTGTGCAATTGACAACCATTGACAGTCACTGGGAGATTAACATGTTACTTGATCGAGTATATTATGTAGATGTAATGTAATAATATGAATATTGCAGTATACAGTGGTTAATTCACTAATTTTAATGTAGTTTACAACGTTATTTCTATGACACAAAATAATATTTTTGAAAAAATGCTACAATCATACTGTTTTTATGCAAGTATAGGGGCGCTTTATTATATGCTAATTTTTTAAAAGATTTGTTAAAAAATTTTTTCAATTAGTCGAACTAAGGTGTTAAATGTGGAAGTGTCCTCAAAACAATATTATATTATGTTACCATCATATTATTTTTCACGTATTTTAATTATCACAATTATTATTAGTATTTATTATAAAATAATACTTTTTCCAGGAGAAAATGGGCCGCTTTCTAGCCAAAATGTGTCAAAACTCGCACTTCTCCTCCAATTTCACCTATCGATAACGTTGTTGCCGGTTAACATCAGCTGTCAGTATATATGCACAGAAGTGAGCTATTCTACACTGGAACAGTATATAATACCTTTATAAATATAACAAATTTCCTTTAAACTTTTCAACAACAAAACGTATAGTTTTACTTTTTAGGGATATCGACTAAACCCAAACCGTTTGTAGATTTTGAACACAAGAACGGATAAAAATGCTGAGTCGTACTGCACCAACCGCCGAAACAAAACAGTACAGTAACCACATAGGTCCAAGAATAGTAGTGTGCTACAATATATGTAAAATGTATAATGTGTAATTAAAAAAAATATAGTTGTTTACTATATTACAATATTTAGACATCAATGCACGTTATCAGTATATTATAGTGAAATATTAATGTGACTTATGTTTATGCGATGTAAATCATGTTCATATACAAAGTATATACATTTTATAAAATATGTATTAACGTGACATATTTTCCGATTTAATGACAAATACGTGTGCGTGCGTGTATTGCGTGTAAGATTTTTTTTGCCATAAATGTATTATATACGTATTATTGTGCGCATTGAAAAAGTTCAAACGAACACGACGTGTAGGTACACACGTAATGATATATACAATATTATAATATACAGTACAAGTCGCGTTTACTGTCTAGTATACAGAATAAGGAAAAACGTATTTTAATCGAAAATCACGGTGCCGCGGCATATTATAGTGCTATGCAGCACGACTCGATGTTATTTAGCTGAATACACGTGATGTTATAATATTATTATTATTATTATTATTATTTCGTTGTATATCAAATCAAATACGTTATTTATCATAATGTAACACGCCTATAGGTATAAAGATTATAGATGTACAAAAATATTCAGAATAATTTTTTTGGAAACAAAAGTGCAATAGAGAGGATATTCCAAGATTAATAACTTTGTATAATTTTCACGTAAGTCGCGGCTTAACCCCCGCGGAGTGTGGCGTATGCTGCTGTAATATCGTGCATATTATTATACACGTATACAACATGACCTACGCCACATAATCCGCGACCCCGCCAAAGTGAGTAATTGCAATCTGATTAAAAAAAAATATATATATATATTACCACAAATATAAAAATACGTGAGGTGAGAGAGAAAAAGAGAGAGAGAGAAAACTTTCTTTCTGCGTGTGATCACGCGCGCAACCAACGAGAAGGGTTTTGGCATAAAACACGACTTGTAACTGACAGGCCGCGCGCGAGTGCTAAATAGAGCGCATCGAAACAAATAACACTACGGATAACCTAACATATACATATTATACGGTTTTTACAATTTGCACTTTCAAAGGTCATTGTAGCCCGCCAGAACGTTAACCACCAGAGTCGGCGGGTAAATCGATTTTTCTCTCTTCTCATACATAATTGAACATGCGCTTACATTGTTTTCGGACTCGAATAGATGCTCCACGTATACAAATAAGAATGAGATCTCGACAAAATCATCTCATCCACTCGATGGTATCCACTGTTATAAAAGTAAGTATACGGTTCGGTGCGATCGCATCTGAACGACTAAAATGCGATCGTTTAAATCCGAGAGACGTATACCTATATTATGCATAAAGTAAATCGGGATATTATATAGTTATTCGACAGAGATTTTTGTTCAAAACATTCTAACGTAATACTTATCTCTAATATTTATGACTGACATCTCATTCGGAAACTTCTGACATCTTTGAAATAATACCTCCTTTTCCTTGAAGTATCATAATACGTGTTAAATTTCCAACCTATAGCTTATAATTTATATACAACGGATACGATTATATGACTTATAGTATACTCACAAATCTAGAATATTAATTGAAAAATAAGCACATGTACCTATCGTCCAATAACAATATAATATTGTGTATTAATATATAATTTTTAGTTTTTATTTTTACAGATAATTTACTAGTGCAATCTACATTCTACAAGAAATACGTGTGATATAAAAATGTTTATACATTGAAATCCCGAACATTTTTTATTATTATTAAATGGATATTTTTTATAATTTGTATGAAAAAATACAATTAGTAATATTTTTGATGAAATTTATAGGGTTTGAGTGGTTTGACGGCTTGGATGAGGGAAATGTCTATTAACGCTACTTTAGCCCGAAAGGGTTCATCCCACCCCCAATTATACGTTTAGGAGATGGCGTGGCTAATTAAACTTTAACTGACTGGGAGAATTACACGGAAGAAAAATAAGATTTAATACGAGGGGATTTTGGCGGATTAAAATGTTGAAATGGAATATTTTATAATGAGTGGAAGCAAATGCAGAGATAATAATAATCTTGAGATCTTTAATTGTAAAAACTATGTAAATAACAGTGTTATATTTTTGAGTAGATCTAATTATGACAATGGTTGTAACTCAAGTTACAACCACTCTCATAATATTGTGATAAACTAATAAACAATATAAGTAATATAATATAAACCAAATAATAGATCAAAATTGTATAATATTATAAACATTTATATAACTATACATCTTATATTATTTTCAACTTGTTAATAGGTAGTATATCACTTAGAAGGTAGACATATCACGTACATAGTATTATAATATTTTGAAATAGTATAGTTTATGAAAATATTCTGTAGATAGAACATTCTTGATTGGGCTATCATTTGGGAGAGCCCTTTTCAGTATCTACATTTTAGTGTAAAACAATGAAATAAAAGTATATGTTAAAAAACGTACGAAATTGAATAGTGATAATATTAAACAGTTATTTCAGACAATCACCGATCACAACGGATGGAAATATTAAATGAATAGATACTGTAAATCAATAATAGGCTTATCAATTTATATGATATTAATGTGTCCTATAATAACACTTGATATAACGTTCGAGCCATAGCTGTATATACAATAATATAATATGATACCGCGAGTACAGGCTCTTTCAAGTAATACTATCGTGAAGCCCCGTCGGATTGTCACAAGCCGTTTGCCATATAAAGATAAACGGATGATTGATTGTTAATATAAAATAATCGTTTTCCGAACGAGAATTATCACTTTTTATTTCAACGCTATTAACCTTCGGAAATGAAAAAAATATCATAAAGCACTAAAATATTACGGTCGGTAAAAAATGAACACGTTATACACTCATATAATATAATATGTATAGTAATATAATAAACTTACTATAATATGACGTTAAAATGACTATTTTATTTTTATGGTTTCGAGTTAATTGGTGTAACTAAATATTATTATTGTTGTTCTCCTCCCGATAACAATAAACCAACTTCGGCCCTCGTGTGTGACGTTTCACTCATTGCGAAATAATCAATTTCGTTTCGACACTTACATTATTATATTATATGTACAACGTAAGCGCTACCCATAAGTCTATAATAATATTATGTACAGTATTGTTATTATGTACATTGTATATTTTATTTCTATTAATATAATCATAGTTATGTATTTAATATTTATATTTTCCCTCGTGTTAAATAACCTGTACGTCAAAAACCAAACAAGTAACTCCACCACACGACCAAAAACAAAAAAAAACGTCGTCTGACGATTATAATATAATAATACATTCCAAAGCTATTTATGTTGATACAGATTGAGTATACTTTAAAAGAAATAGTTAAATATATCAAAATGGCATATTAAACGGAATACAGTGCTAATAGTTTATCTACAACATCGATGTAAATAGATGACTCGTTGCCTTTTCAGTGAATTTATTGAATGAAAATACGACTAAACGGTATATCTACGTGGGTTTATCTTGGAAATGACACGAAAAATCCCAATTTTCTTTTTTGAACGACACACTTTAATTATTGTATGCACCTATTGAAAAACAAAACTTCTACTGCAAATGTATAATAGATACATGAACTTTAAAAGCAATCATAGACATTGAATAGCGCTCAATTGTCGAAAGTCACGAAAGTCGTCTGATATCCTAATGTTGAATTTTTTAAGACCGCTATTGCTGCGATGGATAACTGTATTGTATATACATACGACTTGACATATCTTATACGTATAATTACATGATGGGGGACATCAGATCGAATGTACCATGAGTTGCGCACTTATATAAAATTAAACGATACAATAATATTTGGCGATCGCGAAACGAAGAGTACACTTCCGAAATGATTGTACCTACGTGTGAACGAGACCACCTGCTGCTGTGGACTCATCAGATGGAATCGCCGTGATTCCGTGAAATGTTTTCAATTATTTGGGTTCGGTCCAGGTATATATTATATATTATAGACTATAATATATTAGTATGTAGTAAAGTACATAAAAATCAAAAAAAATAACCAGGTTCATATTATTACGGTGGTATGCATATATTGCGACGTAGGTATTATACACTATATAATATTGTAATGGTAGTATAATTACAATGGTGGTGTGTTGTACATATATTACGTTTTTATTCTGTCGTTAATGTTGTTATATTTTATATTTGACCACAGGTACACTATTATTGTGATATTATAACTATATGCACGCGTATTAGAGGCAGCGTAATAATTTATTCGTATACGGAGAAAGCCAATACCGCGACACTGTTATAACTTATAAGTCTCCAAACACGACGACCGGCACAGCGTTTGTATAATAATTTGTCGCCCCTGTCGCAGTGGTATTTTTTCCACTATTATTATTATCTCCGTTCGCGATATATGCCAATTTTACACTCTAAAACGAGTTAACCGCATATTTTCATATTATATTCATACAATATACTTGGTAGTTGGTGACCTACAATAAGCGTGGGTGGGGGGTTGGCATTTGTCTACTGACGTAGTGTTAAAGGTAATTGACCGACCAGGAAAACCAATCGATGATTATATTAATACAAATAATTGTCTGTGCCCAGACTGTCTAGCCAATACAATCGATGGAACCGTAATCGTCATCGTCGCTACTAGCGAAATCGGTATCAAAAAACACGATATTTAATATTAACACAAAACAGAGGCTCCTCATTTTGAAGTTTAAATCTATAAAAAACAGACGCCATTGAATTAAACAGTAGTTTCGTCACATATATGATACATCATGTATATTATTATAATTTAATATTTTAACCTAACACCGTAGCTGGTTTAAGGTATATATGATGTTAGGTAGGCTCAAGTCTACGGTGGCATTAATAACACTTTTTACAGGAGTGGTATTTTTAAAGAATGGTATAATCATAGCTAGGGGTGTTAAAATTATATCTTGACACGTAGAAATTTCTAGCGCCGGCCCTACCTTGCACAAAAAATATTAAATAAATATATGACTAAATAAAGTGTTAATAAATTAGTGTTTATTGTTTATACTTTATAGACATAAAATAATATTTTTTATAGTTCTTAACGATTCTACACGCATTGGCGTTAGCTCATTAGTTTTAAAATGATAATATTTTAGTTTTTTTTTTAGTTAAAGTTATACCTAACCTCCGACCAAAAATAAATAAATCATTTAAGTTGTACTATACATGCTGTGACTATTAAATTAAGTAATTCGAAGAATATTTAAATCATTTTTTTTTTTGAGTACCTACAACAGAACATTTTAATTTAAAATATCTCAACTTTTCAACACTTGTCCCAGATTATAGCGGGGAAAGGAGCAAAAAGTTTGAATTAATGAATTTATAAATGAAAATTTACGGACAAAAATTGCATTGCAAATAGAATTAAATAAATAATATAATTAAGGTAGTGATTACAATAAATTATATTTAATTATAAACTAAAATTATTTTAAAAAATGTATATAATATTTACTTCAATGTAAGCACACAATAACACCGACAACTCACGCAAATTATTTTGTACATAATAGTAGGCGTTTTCATTAATTTTGCAAGACTTTGAAGATATTTAAGGTTTAGCAAATATGTCTTTTCCATTTTATAAACCGTAGGTAGGTTTACAATTATTATTCGTAACTGAAAATGTATTTCATCTCTCACTGTTTTCTTTACTATCGATTATAACTGATTTAAATTATGCTTATTTAGAATCTTTATAGTAGCTTTATTATTCTAGTTTTAGACTAGAGTATCAATATTTTGTATTTTAATCCATTGTTGTATTATTATATTATTATACATTTTTACTATAGTACATTTATAGTATATATATATAGTTTAATTATATAACAACATACCCAAATGTCGTGTTCATGGATGTATGGAAAAAATCGTGCAGGGCTACTGTATTAATATTATGTTTAGGACAATAGGTGTTAAGTCTATTATATACTAAAATACTAGATGTATGAGTATGTGTGTATATATGTGTGTGTGTGTGTCAATAAAGAAACTGAGCCCTCATTGTGTTATTATAAAGACATTATAGAACGTTAGAAAATATTAGTCCAAACAAAATAAACAATCTATTAAAGTTAACTTTTAATTCTTTAAAGTATCATATACGATGTGCGCTATAATAAATAATAATAATATTATGTAAAAGTTTTTTCGTTTCGTATTATAATTGTTTACGTGATGTACGATGTGCAGCATATCCATTTCGTCGTATATCGTTCATATACAGTTTCTGTCTTTACATTGTTCTATCCACCTTTCTCTGTTTCTCTGTTTGACACATCCTTCTTCCAAACCTTTACGTATATTATAGAGTATAGACCGTAGAGCCTTAAACATCCTAATTAGCTCATCCGGCGTTATCCGTCGCCTGCACTGTTATTAGTATAGTTATTACATTGGCCGTCACTCGTCGACACTCCGAAGACAATTTCGCTTTGCCCAGCCACAGGAAACAACTAGATCGACTATAATGGGTCCAATTAATCCGGTATATACGCTTTAATAGACTGCAATATATAATAACCAAGTTGTCTTATTGTTTTATGGCCAGGGCGAGCTGCTTGGGGAGACAACACAATATTTTATTATATGGTATACAGTGTAGTATAACAAGTAAAACACTAGGATTGTTATATAATGTGTTCGTGATATAATACATAGGTATATATATACTTATATTAATTAGTAATTACTATTACTTATACTTATTAATTATGGTTAAGTATTCTACGTCAGATTAAGATATCAAAAAATGTTTTATAAATTCTTGCAAACATATAAAACTATAATAATTTATACTTGAAAAATTAGTATTTCCTGTGCGGTTAAATTGGGAGTGAAATAGATCCCCTCGTTTCTATACACTGTATAGTATAACACATGTTTACATCTGTAAGACTATGCGTGATTAAAATATTATGCTATAATACATGATGTAAGTCACACAAATTATATTAATAATTATATGCCCCTTGAACGAAGACGATTTACGCTAATCATCTACACTCTATAGACATAAAAACACGAGTCGAATTACACATGTACGTCGGTTACACACGCTAGAGACGGCAATAACTCAATCACCTCCGATGATATGTCTCGGGCGGTGGGTCATGAATAATACTTTCGATATTATAATGATACGTCTTAACTGCAGTTGGTTCGTATAATCTATAATCTATATACGTATATACGTATATATAGACCACACAATACCATAAACTATAAAGGTATCGACATGCATATTATATATTATATAATATATAATTAGTGTAGGATTTCAATTTCCACCTTTTCGTGCACTCCACACGCGCGCGCGCGCGCACGCCATCACCCATCGACAAGAAAACCTAACTGAGAAAAAAATACTTCAACTTTAGAATGTATCATGAATGTGTTGATTATTAGTAAATAATTTGAACATTTAAAATTTTCAAAATGATTTTACCACTATAGAAACGATGCATCGTCGTGGCAATATTAATGCCATAAGACTTAATTGCATAGGAACTATAATTATATATTATACTACCCTATGTATGATATTGATCATTAATGGACAAGAATAAAAAACACGATACTCGTAACACAGTATATTATTAAGTCCGCACTATAATAGTGGACGCTAAAATGTTTGAAATAATTTACTAATATTACTATAAAAAATATCAGCACATAACACTCAACAATAAAAATAAAAAAATGATAGCATACTTAAACATAAAGGTTTTTTACTATATGAAAAAAAAAAAAGGTACTTGAATACATTTTAATCTAATGTAGTTGTAATTGTATAAAAAAAATCTTAGTATTGTATTTTTCTTTTCGACATTTGTTTATTAGAGAATGAAATTTTCTTTTTGAACATTTTTGAACAGGTAGAACGTAATTTAGATAAACATTTTATTCACGATATTTCATATTATACATTATACATGTTATATTTTGTTGCATCGAATAGGAAAGAAAACACTACACAGGACATAGGTAATAGTGTGATACTTAATAAATGCTTTTGGTAATCAAGCCCGGTATTCAGACTGCGAGGAATTATTGTTCCAGACCTGTTTATACAGCGTATAACCATCACTATGTATAAGTATTAGGTGCCTATACACGCTCAACTGTTCGTTATAATATAATGTTATAAATCCGACATCCCGCGCCGTTTGATCTCGTGAGTGCTTGTCGCGTGTAATATAATATGTGGCTGCGGTCTTCGAGGTACAACCCGAAAATGATTCAGCAGCCGCGCTCCAGTATTATATATATATATTACATTTCAATATTATATAAATTGTAATCGGCCTAAACATACAGAGCGCACGTGCGGAGATTATAAAAAGAAACGAAAATATAATAACATAATATTATATTATATATATATAGTAATTAAATCGAAATACCGCGCAATATATTTGTGTAACACCTTTTTTTTAAAAAATCTTTTATACGTGCATCATTACTCGACCGTGTTATTGCTATAGGAGCGGTGCCGAGCTATAGCGTGTGGGTCAATAGGGATCAATTGTTTCCTCTACGTATTATATTATTATATACTCATATATAGGTACGCGCAGTAAACGCGCGTATATATATATATAATATAATGTATATATCAACGCCACACCAACCTTCCCCTGCAGCCGCCTCCCGATCCGTACCGATCGCTCTATATTTACGCGGCGTCCGTTTGACCGTGATCGACGAGACGAAGGACCATACAATAAATAATGATAAGTGACCGAGTGAATTTTTCACAATTTATTTTCGATCTCTGTTTAACCAATACGAATGCGCATGCCCCGTCCGTTAATCATATTTTAATATATTACCTATACATAATGTTAATATAATATATTGTATTTTGTCGATACCGCAGAGTGGAACGACGGCTTGGGCCATCAGTGTAGGCAATAGGTATATATTTTTCAATAGTGTGTTTTTCTGTACAAGTGTATATCTGCGGGACAGTAAAAAAATCTCACGTTAATTTCCATAAAGGATTAATGCCTATACATTTACCCGAAAGTGAAACGTAAGTATAACGGAAAGTTAATTGTTCAAATTCAGAGAAAATATCACGGAGCGAGACAAAAAGCTATAATATATATATATATATATATTATATAGTGATTATGGATGCTTTTCATCAAGTTCGTGGAAAATGAAAATCGTTGTTAAATGTAATTCGATTTTGTTGTCGCATTCTAGGAATTATTTTTGAGGTTTCAAAAGAATGTCTTCGCGTTGTTTGTACTTTTTGCAATCATATTAAATACAGAAGTGAAATTTTATTCAATTACTATATCTCTCTGGAGACATGTTTTCTATCTAACGAATAAAACACGCATTCGCAATATTCACATATCACGTTTTTGAAATACCACGATCATGATAAAAAATATATACATACACATATACCTCTTTAACACTGTTTAACCATACAAACATGATACGCGTTAATATTACCGACTTTCGTATACATTGTGTTTTCAATCCATCCCGTGACATTACGTTATAGGTTTAATTAAAACGAGTAATCTCGGAAAGGACATGCATTTGTCTTTGTACTCACAGAAAATTACTATGCACGAAATAATAAATTGAATGTTGCGTTTAATTAAACGCCGTACAGTATTGACCTAACCTTCCTCGCGTGTAATCATCGTACAAATATGTAGACCTTTTACTGAATATTTTACCGTATATTTTTGTATAGCTATATATACTATATATCTGTATATTTTGAACTGCATAAATAATAAATATTCAACAAATACGACGAATAGATCGTTTTATTCGCGTCGAGTGAAATAAAAATGTTTTTTTTTTTTTTTATATACCCTTTTTGTATATTATGTATACCTAACCTCGCGCATACCTATAAATACCGATACGATATATGTATTGTATAATAATATTTTATCGAAAAAACCGTGACATTCAGTATATTCTGTCGTCGAGACGTTACGAATGAAAGTACATATTGTATGATTTTACACAGATATTAGACGGTACAGTCTTGGCATCAGCTGTGATATTATCTTGTGTACGCGAAAATCAAGACGGAGGATTACGAGCACTTACGAATAGAAAACGATCATAAATTACATTATTATTTATTACAATAAGAAACTGCCGATGGTACGTATTGGGATATTTTATCGTTATGCGATTTGCAGCTATATACGTAGCACTACAAACTTTGAGTAATAAACCACTAAATATAAGTGGTGATATAAATAAATATTTTTGATACAGACTATGAAAATCGAACACGGCAAGTTGTTGTGGTTCAGTTTTAGGAATTAGCACATAGGGGAAAATATTCGAATAATTACAAAAAACGATATTTTTGATATTTGATATTTTCTTCGCTGTGTGGAAACACAATGAATCATAGATATGTTTTTTTTCAGCAGGTAGTCTATAATGTATTAGTGTGTATAGTGAATAGGTACGTGTTTTCTGGCCTTTAATCTTTGAAAAGATGATAATGAATTTCAAACTATTTTAATTATAAAAATTAGTCCTGATTTTACCATAGCACATACAAAATACAAAATTCGAATAAGTGTAATTAAAAATGTAATTATAATAATCATATAATTAAAAAAAAACTAATCAACGAAGTTGCTATGATACTCGGTAACGTAATTATGTTTTGCGTTGGTTGCTAAGGTAGGGTAAACCATACGCACCGTGTAAAACGAGATTTTGTCTCTTCTTTGAGCATTGTACGTTTTTAGGGAACAAACTTCGAACGGGATGCTTATTGTCCCGTTTCTTATAAATAATCATCCCGTTTAAATCCCGCTATATGCCAATAACATATCTGTGTAGGAATGTGCGGAAAAAATAATCTGTAAACGGAAAAAAATATAATAAAATATAATAATAATATTACATTAAGTTGTTATTGAAGCCAAAGTTAATAGTTATAAAAAACAGAGTATAAATAATAAGTGTTGAGTGACGACAAATAGTTGTCAGCAATAATCATGAGACATTCCCTATATTGGTATATTTCACAGTATTATATCATGAAATTCTGTAACAAGGGTTTGACCCTTTACTAGATATAACAGGCAAATACTTTTTTAGAAATATCATTAAAAAAAAAATCACTATACAATTTTCAAAGGTTTTTTTTTTAGTTGAGTCAAAATCGTTTGTCCTTTTTGTATAAATATGTCATCTTTTCTAAGGAAAGCTTTAGGTAATGTAATCTGAAATCAGCCAGAAAAAAAGTTTTACGCAACCCAAATCATATCCACATTAAAATGGATCAATATATAAAGCACGCTTTAAATCCATTTTGGTTACTTAATTATAATTCAAAATAAATATGAATACGAGTATAACTTATATTTTTACCAAATCAGTAATATTTTATTATCAATACTTAATTTTTAAAAGAACTTTTTTTTTTTATATACAGCCTAAAGAAAACGTATCATCTCTACCAAGTAATTGATTATAATGATATAATATTATGATACCAGTGGCACTCCAAATTTCATTGTTTTCGTACGTAAATGCGCAAATCTATATAGTACATTAATAATTTATTTTAAAATTAAGTTGAAGCGTTTATTAGTTTCATAGTATACATCTATAGATCAGTATAATGATTATAGTTTTTACAATTAAAACATGCGATTTTGAAATATATTTACATTTTACATACATATTAATATATTATATGTATATGAACACACGCAGCCATCACATACAGTAAGTTGTCAAAATATTAGACGTTATATGGGATGAATTTTAATAATATCTGTACGCAGTACGCACTACGTCGTGCCCTTCTTATCATTTCTAAAAATGTTTCACCGAATTACAAGTTATTAAAAACTCATTAATAATCATTTATTTTAAACAAACATTTTATAGTTAGTCCCTTACTATAATATGTTATAACCATGTATAGGTATTTAAATATTTAAAATTTTACTATTTTTTTTCTGTAAACGCTTAAGATTAAAACCATTAATAAATTACCAACTGATTTTATAACATTGAATAATAAAAACAAACAATAGTTGAGGCTTTGGGTTTTACGTAAATGTATATTCTTAGAAAAATAGTTATGATTGTTGTTGATATTAAAACAAAAACAAAAAAAAATATTTATTTTGTATATTCCAAAGATTTTCCGCGAAATTAAATAAAGCAATATAATAAAGTACCAGTAACAAATTTAGAATACTTAATACAGTTAAGACGTCTGCTCATAATACGTTTAAATAAGTATTATTTCAGTTATAATTGAATGAACGCATTTAACGCAGTCAATTATTTAACTCATATATTTTATCAACACTAAAAAACTACAAAAAATAAATTGTTTTAAAGTGTTTATTAAACTATTCACTATAGTAATTTAATTTAACAAAAGCAACTTCTACATAAATATTTCGATTCATAGTCGTTTATAATGTTTATTAGTGTATGACATTACTTCATAAAAAAAACTTATCGAGACGTATACACATATATATTTTTTTTAGATTATTGTATTAAAAACAGTTTAAAATAAATTGCATAACAAAAAAAATAAATGTTTTTGCAGTCTCATTAGATTTAATTATATATTATTAAATTCTAATAAAATACTATAAAAATATTCTATGATTTTATGTTATATATAATTTCAAATTCAAAATTTTTTTCAATAAAGAAATGTGAACGGTTAACAGTTTAAAATTGTAAATGTATTATTAAAGCTCATTCATCTATTAAATATTATGTCATTATATATAGCTTGCAAAATAAATTTAAAATTGCTAAACTAAGTTACTGTCCTCCTACAGATCACACAAGTTGATTTTAATTATGTAAATTGTGAACAACGGTATGCATATTGAGTGTGTCCATATTAGATACATCGTATTTAACATTGCGGTCATTTAATGGACATGATTACAATAATAATGCATTGCAACAGTCTATACTCTGAACGTCTGAGTGCGTAAACATACACAAATGTACGCTGTGATTATTGTTTTGAAATAAATCTGCAGTTTAAGTGTTTCGTGAAAAGCTGATTCTAAGGAACAAATCTGAAGTCGGTACATACATTTGACAATAAGCAATTTAACTTATATATATATAAAAATACTATAATGTATAGTCGAACGGTCTTTAATGGACAATATAGAATATAATATAGGTATATTTCATATTAAAGATATTTATTTAAATGACTAATAAATTATCAAAATAATATTGTAATGCAACAAATTCTACGTGAAGGCTTGCCGATAAATAATAGGTAGAATAGTAGGTAGTTGACACAGCCTTGACATACGGCTACTCGTAAATTGTCCAATATATCTCCAGTGAAATAAAAATACTTCTTATCCCAATGTTTACGGTAACTCCTGTCCGCGAATTAAGATATATATCTTAATATATAAAAAGAGACGTCTTTGATGAAAGTAGAATATGCGCGTATTCAATTATTAAAGCACGTAGTCTTTCGAGACTATAAAACTAGCTGTACTGTCAAACATATAGCTGTTACAAACTCTCTCATTCTGTATTATTAAATTTTGAATTTTGAAGTTTATGGCTAAAGGATACGCCATTATATACAAACTATACAATAATGATGTATATTATAATAATAGGCTTTAAAAAAATAAATACCAACTAACGGTCTCGTTCGTTAAAAACTAAGCAAAATTGAATACGAATTTGAATCCATCGTCAATATCAAATAATATAACGGCATGGTGAGATGTATCGATGCCGTGAAAGAGTAAAGTAAAAAACTTTATATAACTTTTACTTGATAATTAGTAAATTAATATTACAATGTGAGTTACCTTTTCAGTTTTCTGATGTATAAATAAATATATTTTACCAATATTGTGTAAACATTACTAAAAAAGCGAATCGCAAAAAATCGCGGTACCACAAAACGCCAACACAAGAGGTTGCGGTATTTTATTTGTAAAGTAAAAAATTTTAAATAAATAAATTAAAATAAAATAAAAGCGACTAAAAAACGTAGAAGCGGCTTTGTTTAAAAATTGTTTTCTTCGGATTTGTAGACAAGCCGACTACGCGGCGATTCCGGCACAACGTTGACCCTTTCATCGTCCGATAACATTCATTCGATAACGTACACACTCACACCGCAGCTCGGAATTGGCTACTCCAGTGCTTATAATAATATCCACACGTCCGTTCGACGCATTAATACGCGTATTTAAGTACATATTATCATATCCTTATGTGTGTGTGTGTGTGTGTGTGTAGATTGCGATGTAGCGGAAACCTCGGACAATTGTCGTGCCATTGGGATCCGGAGAACAAAACGGTAGGTACAGATTTTTAATTTTTAATTTGCAATAATTATTATGTAAAATGAAGTCCGTGATGGATCTGTTCGTTTTCAACTCTTTCCGAACATCTCTCTGTTTTTTAATAACTTACATACATATACGTCACAACCAACGTCGTTTAAGTCTGTCAATAAAATTCGTCTTAAACCTTCGACCTATATAGCTATTAAAATATAATTGCTATTGAAGACGATTCCGTAAATATTTCGCTGCAACGGTGGGAGGAACAAAACGAATGTTTGGTCGACAAAATATAATATTATTTTACTATTTTAGCTCTTGGCTATTGTATTATTGTTATAGAATAGTGTATTTAGGACGGTTTAGTCTGGTAATAATAAACCGTCCTAAATACACCGTACATTTTTTTTTATTTAAGTAAACTTAATATAAAACCATTAGCTATATAATTGCAATTTAAAATAAGTATATAACACGACAAGTTATTAAATTAGGAAAACAGTTTTTTTTATATTTCAAATTCAGCCTGATGTTTTACTTTGAGTGTGAACCAAATCACAAAGGGAGAATTACAAGAAAAGATAGACTGAGGGTTAGTTGGGATATAATTAATTGAAATGAGATGCTTTTGTGTTGGGAGAAAATAAATGGACAGTTAAAAAGAATGTACACATGGTGGAATGTCGCAGATAACTGGAACTGGAGAGTTATGACGAATACGGCGGAATACCGAGGGGGGATCGTTTAGGTCGTACAAAGGTATAGGAAGGTATATATCCGCATAGAAAAAATGAAAAAAAAAGGAAATAAATTGCTATTTTCTAGATAGTCTTCTCAATTTATAAAATTAGGGAAAAAATAAAAATTGGATGATAAAAATGTTTCTATACTATATGGCGAAATGAGAAATAAACTTTCCCAATAGCTGAACTTTTAGTTATAGCTATAATTTATCAACATATTTTTTTAATATTGGATAAAAGTCAGACCAAGATATCGGACTGGTTGAAGAGCAGTACAATGAGGATGTTAATTTTGCCAGTAAGTCAAAAGTCTTATTTCCGGAGATCCCTGCAGTGCGACCGGGACACTTTATATTAAACTTCATATTAGTAGACGACAAGTATGAAACGTAAATAAAATATAAAATTAAATCATCATTAATAGAGCTGCAACACTCATACAACCCAATACTATGGATGACAAAAACCATTACATAATATTTAAGAACAGGATGATATTTATTTTAATATCTATGCTTTGATAATATAAAATAATTACTTATATAGTAGGTATGTGCAATGTATATGTAAGTGGTGTTTATCTTTCAAAAATTAATTACCGCACAATTAATCTTTTTGATTTTTTTATGCGCCTATTACATAGATATATTGTCCAACCTAAATGTGCATATTAAGTATAAATTATTTTTCATTAAAATGGTCATTGGTATAGGCTATTTGTCGAAATATAAATACTTTTATGCTATTTGATTCTCTTTGGTGTTCCGCAAATAAACATGAAACAGCAGTGTTTTTTGTTTTGATGCTTTGAAATATAATATATTATTATTGTAATTTATATTTATCCAACAAATAATGTAATTTTAATTTAGTTTGTTAGAATTAAATTACATAGTGAATTTAAATTGAAATCCCTTTTTTTCAATACATTCGTATTGCCAACTTTTATGTTAAAATAATATAATAATCGATAAACACCATAAGTGTATATTGTTTATAGGATTTTATACACATTTATAAATAAAAATTAGATTTGTTGTTAAATTAAAATAATAAATCAATAACTGAATAACGCCTTTAAATAACCACGTGGTTTGTAATTGTTGATTTACACTTTTACTTAGATACATCACTGGTACAAAATTACGCGATAATTTAATAATTACAATTAACAGGTATCATTACGATTAATAAATATAAATCAAAAATTTAAAAAAAATTTTAAACTTTAACTTGATAGATTAATTTTAAATCAAATAAAAAAAACTAAGTTATTTCAACAGTCAATAATACTAGTTAAGTTATTAAATTAATTAGAAAATAAACCAATTTAAAAAAAAATTAACTTTTCCTTTAACTCAACTTGAACATTCTAACAAATATTATTAATACTAGCCTTTGGTATACGTATAATACATAATTTTCAAAAATAATTTATTCAAACTATATAAATATCCAAAATTAAATCTAAACCCTAAATAATATACATAATAGTTTCATATATTACATAATATTATTGTAACTACAATTTAAATGATATTCCAATTGTTTTTATTTGACCATCTCGCTGTCCAATAAATAGGTACCTAAATACCTACACACTGTGTTTTTTAATAACAGAAGCGTGTAATTGTGCGTTCTATTTTTTTAGCTTTATAATATTGTATAATATAGGTACATGACATATCTACCATTATTTATTTTGTCAGAGTATTATAATACCTATCTGTCATAATGTCAAATAATTATAATATCAACTGACAGAAAATAAAAATGTAATAATTTTTATTAAACCTAATGGGTATTTCCATAGATTTATCCTGATTCGTCGAGCTTGAAGATGCTGTAGCTGTGCTAAGACAGCTCGTATTTTATGTAAAAAATTCTGGCTTTACGCCTGTGTAGATTCACAAAGCATATAATATATATATAATAACTTATGTAACAGCTAGAGGTTTTAATATTTTCGAATGTCACATAAACGAGACACGCTCAATTATCGCACCGTCGGAATAAGTACAACACAACTCACAATTTGGCCATTTTAATTTTTAATAAATCGATTTTCACCGAATAAAATTCCAAGACGATAATAGGTATAATAATATATCTGCTTATTCTGTAAGCGATTCCGACCAAATAGATGTCGCGTGATTCGTAAATCTGAACAAGTTCGTTTCAAACCATAAACCGTTAATTCAGTTAATATATATGTATGAATAACATAATATTATTTATATATTATGTAATGGTTTATGCTATAGCGTGTATTCGTGTGAGTGTAAGTATATCGATTTAAAAATTCCGAATACCAGTAAATTGCAATAAAAAAAAAAAAAAACCATGTGTTCCGATGTCCGCATAAACACTCGCGTTCGTCGTAACATAATATTATATGAATTCCGACTACAATATTTTATATAAACAATAAATATGAACAAGAATATGTATATAATATTTAATATTTATTATATATTAAATACGCGTACCTTCCGAAAACCGAAAAAACACGAATAACTATTTTTAAGTTATTCGCGCTTAATAGCAGGCCGATATTTAGATGATAATAATTAACACAGTATTATTAAATAAGACTGCAATGGACTATGGGTGACACAAATAAAATACTTATTAAAAATTAAAATAGTAAAATACTTTAGTAATAATAAAATACACATTACACGCGTTGCCGCCTATGTACATGACAACGGCGGCCGAGGCGGTCCGGTTAAGGTGCGCTACGGGAATTCCTCCGGGTTGGCACGAAATAATATTAATGATAATAATATAAATATCCACCTATATATTCTATATAATATTATTACTATTATAATATTAATCACCGACTGTGAGCCGGCTAATTGAGTTTATGGTATTGGTTTGCGTGCACGGCCGTTGACGGTTTTAGCGATGCTCGGCGGCAGTGTGGCGTACCTACAATATATATGCAAATTAATAATTCTTTATTAGTGCGGTCATGCCAAAGCTTTGCAATGTGACTGTGCGTTGGACACGGACCAAGAAATGAAAGAAAGAAACGAACGAGTAAAAATCAGAGTAAAAGCCTAAATAATATATATATATTAATAATATATCGTTGTAGCCGAACCACGGCAAGGCGATGTGTGGCAACGAAAATAAACAATATAAACACTGCTGCTACACCATAATCACACAATATAATACGCAAATTGAAAATAGGTCATGTACTCATGTTATGCCGGAGTAGCGGATTTAAAAGTTAATTTTTAAATTTTTTTATTTTATGTAGATGATTCTCGCAAAACCATTGCTCGACGTCGACGGCAATATATAAAAATAAAACATTTAGGTACATACAAAATATATTATGATATCATACAAACACGAAGATTTAAACAACCATTACATTCACTAATAATAGGTACAATATCACAATAGTGTATTATTATAAGCTTATATATTGTAAATACATATATTTTTTTTTTTTTATATATATAAATGAAAATAATTGTGACTTATTTTATGATATTATATAATATTAAGTCACAGCATGTTTGGGTTTAAAGTATTTAATAATAATGTATTAATATATT
Source organism: Rhopalosiphum padi (assembly GCF_020882245.1). Lineage (NCBI taxonomy): Eukaryota > Metazoa > Arthropoda > Insecta > Hemiptera > Aphididae > Rhopalosiphum > Rhopalosiphum padi. Next base: position 78,489,110 of record NC_083598.1, read on the forward strand.
TATTTCGAACCGTGGAATCATATAGACTATTGGGATTCAAGCAGTTCAGATTAATAATAATCATATTATTATATGTTTAAAATAATGAATTTTGAACTTGTAATAACATGTAATATGTTGACACATTTAAAATATAATAAATGAAAAAAAAATGAATAATTAATAGTAAATAAATCAAAAAATTTAAAAACTTAAATAGTAAGATATCTACATGTATGTTATTATTTTAGGTAAGTAGTAGGTACACAATATTGTTGGTTAAAAAGTTATAAGGTTATGATAACATTGATACAAGTGTTTCAATTGAACCGGTGAGAGAGTTGAGATCTAAAGATATTTAGTTTGAAAATATACAGACATATTATATTTCATAGTTTTTAACATAATTTATAATATTTGTTATTTGTAGATTCAAGGATAAGACTCAGAGACAAGCTCAAACAGAAGCAAAACATAAGTTGTTTTTTTATCATTTTATATGACATATACCAAACTCGTAGGTATATATACTAATAATATACTAATTTGTTTTGCATCCATCAAAACATGTAAAAATTACAGAGTTTTATAGTTAATCACCGGAAGGTAAAATATCAAAAAAGATTTTTGTCACAGGCACCAAAAAGTAGAAATCACTAATTTATGAAACGAGACGCAATCGAACGTCGGGTGCTGCGGATATGCGGCATCGATCGCGTGCACACCGCGTGGGCTAACACATATTATAAGCGTAAAAAGAATCCAAAATCTACGCCTTCTACTGTGGCACAGAGCATTATTATAATGATGTTATATAGTCACAGATTTATGGAATCAACCTAAGCCATAGGACGGTAACAATATGGAAGACGAATAAGGCCAAGGAAATTATTATACAACGACGACGACAATATCCGTGCAAATAACGTTAGAAATCGCTAAATTTTATATGCCGCGTGTAGGAGCTGAATGAGTCACAAAAAAAAAAAAGTCAGCCGGAGAAAAAACTTATTTACTAGTTTTCAGACAATATTTTACTACGCATATATTACTATACGTTGTTATTAATGACATTACAATAACACACATCTGCGGATAGAACTTACAAAATAATAATGAAAAAAAATATATAAACTCCCACTTGTATGTGTTTTATACCGATGATGAGTTTTCATAACATAATATATAAGTGCACGTTTCACACACTTCGATTCTTTGATTATTCCAAAACTACGGCCTATTATACAACTCTCGGCATTTCAGACGACGCGCATACACCTGTTGCCAGAAAACAATTTTCATTTGATTTAATATAACTTACCTAATATAGAAGCCTGAGAATAATGCTCATTTCGACTCGTAATATACGAACACATACATACCGTATAAGCACTAAGCATAAATTATTAAAATTTTGCGTTGAAAAAATATCCGATCAAAAAATAAAAGTCATATAAACGACCGAAGATCTCAAATGTACACGAATGTTATTAGTCACGTACTGCAAAACGGAAACTTTCGATATCGATTGGATTGTCCGAAACATGTATTAAATATGCATAACCATTTTATCTGTAGTATTATAACATAATATACATATTATATATATATATATATTTGTGGAGGATAACGTTGTGGAGTTTTCCTGTTCGCTTATCGTTAACAACATCCTGGTGGTCCCTATCAATACGAATACTGAACAGTATGATACTAAAAAATAATATATATGTTCAATACGTAATTAGATATCTTACGACAGTAGTTATTACTTATTTCGTGTATAGTATTTTTTTAGATTTCTTCTAATTAACTGAGTGGTTTTGATAATCGTAATTTTGAAACAATAAATAGGTGACTATAGTCTGTATAATTTGGTGTATATGGTGTCTGTAATAGATGAGTAGATAAGTTTTAATATTAGTTGCAAAATATTGAAATAACAGAAATATAAAGTCGCGTGTGTATATCCCTAATGGCTACTGGAAATTAAGGTATTATTGTACTAACATGATATTATATTATAACTCACGAGCAGATAAAAACATAAAGTAAGCTGAATTAATTCGGAACATGTTCATATTATGATGGCAGGTTCATAATTGTCTCGCCTAGTTCATTAATCATTATATACTATACTATCTATAGTGGTGTCTTATAGTTTATCGTGTGATTGACGCTCGTTATTAACTGATGATGGATTGTTAGATTCATATAAACGGAGAATAACGACGATGTAATTTTGAATTTTATCACTTTATCGACGGGAATCCAATAGTATACTAAAATTTTATTGAAATAGATTGATATTTTTACTGTTTACCTAAACAACAATAATTTTTAGGTAATAGCTAATTTTAAATAAAAACTAATTTCATCCAAATCATTGATTTTATTAAGTGTGTTTAATAAATATTTGAATATAGTGCAAGTATATTACAAGCAAATTATAATAATAATAAGGTATATATAAATGGTAAATCTATTATTGGAATTATAAATAAATAAAAAAATTGCAAAATAATTATATACAACCGTATTACGAACATATTACCATATCTGATAATGAGTATATTTTGATGTGGTATTCTACCAAGTCATTATTAATTCTAAATGAAGTACCTATATTATATTCTAAAATAATAATTTTTAATAAATATAAATTGCTCATAATAAGCAGTGTGATAAATTTATTAATTTAAATTCACATATAGATAAGAGGGGAAAAAACGTCCGTTTATTGAAATCCTTAAGTTAGTTTACATAATTTGCATCAAAATAATTTAATAATAAAAATATCATAGATTACAATTTGAATTACGTTAAGCAAATATATTATAGTATAATAACATAATGGATTCATTAAATGTATTGATTGTTAAAACATAATATATAATAGGATTATTCAATCGGAAACAATGTATAATGATTGTAATAAACTATTATCCTTACATATACGACATAATATTATTATATGGGGCCTTATATGGCTATAAAAACAATAAATACACGTATATAACTAAAAAGAAAAAACCACTTAACTGTGACTGGCTCTATATACGATATTGTCGATATTATAATTTTATAAACGGATATTAATTTTACTGTGAAATCTAAGTCAAATGCGTGTTATATATAGGTTTATAGCTTATACCTAATTCAATGGAAATTTCTTTTACACAATTTATTGTAGAAATAGTGGTTTTTAACATAGACAAACAGTGTGTTGCAACTTTAGATATTTATATATATATATATGGACATTATAATAATATGTATGTATAGGTGTACATATATATTATATTTAGTACCTACTAACAATATAAATTATTCGAGAATGGCATTTAAAATAGCCTAAAATAAAATACATTAAAAATAAATAAAAAATAAAGATTTCAGTCCGTTTCTAACGTTTAAACGCTAGTTTAGATAATATGTAATTAAATCCAACATAAATCCTATTCGAATTATTTAAGGCGAATGAATAGACGGACACACGCGGGATGACATCTTTGTTGCGGTGATTTGTATGCTTTTTAATATTGTGTAAACAATTATAACGTGTCTGAACTCGGAAGAAAAACAAAACAAGTCCGCGTGTACAAAACATGTTTTTATTCGACCTCACGAATAAATCGTTCCCTAACCCTATAGAATATAACACGAAAGCCCACTCGACTTCAATAGATTTTTTTTTCAATATGAACAGTCGTAAAACGTTGCAGCGTCCATACCTATTCCATATACCTACCATAGGTACCTACTCGTGAGTTCTACTAACATTAAAAAGTCAAAGAAATTATTTTAGAAATTATATAATTGTTCCGATTATTGTTTTTGGCGTCCATTACACCTACTACTAACGTAATTAATAGATATAAAAATGTTTATAAAAAGTTCATTAAATAACGTCGTTAAAGTTGTTAACCACGTAAAATCATTTAATAATATTGATATATTTATGTATGTCTCATAAACATTAAATATTATGTTATCGCTTATAGGTTTTTCATAAGGAAAAAAACAAATCAAATTAAAACTATTTCAACATTTCTTAAGAAAATATATAGCGATCAATCATTATGTACATCTTAAAAGTAATATTAAGGAAGTAATTTTATGAAAATATATTATTGATTCCGTACAATTATAATTATAAATATATATATATTTTAGTTAACTATAAATAGTACTGTAAATTAATATAAATGCTAATGATTAAAATAATTTAACACAATGTTCAAAATAACTATTGTAGCTGTATAGTGTAAATAATTATTCACCAGATACCTATAACGATATAATTACCATAATATTGATACCACTATAGAATGTTATCAATTATTGCATATTATTATTTTACTATAGTGCAACTACGGACATTTCAATATTAAATTATAATACATAATATAAATTAAAATATGTACATATATATATATATATGTGTGTATTCAATTATCCGTATTATACATAACACGATGCATTAAATAAGTATATAACAACCGATTTAATAATAGAATTGTTTGCAAAAGTAATATTCAAAACGAACCCGAGCGAAAGTGCGGCCAACTAATTTTAAACTGCCCCGCTGTCCACATGAATTTTTGCCAGCGGGCCAAGAGCACGGGATAAGTTCACCAACAGCTATGACGTCATAAGATTTTTATTATGTTCTAAATTTACGCCACAGAAATTTATAACTTACGAGGGGAGGCCACGAAGAGGGGGGTAAAAATTGCCAGTGACGAAAATATTATAGTCCCGTCATCGTTTCTAAACCTGGTTGTTTATTTTTAACGCGCGACTACAAAATCTCACAAAGTATAAAAAAAAATATTTTGGACACAAGCTATTCTGCGTAAAGCTTTGGCTCTTAGCGGCAATGCGTTTTTTAAACATCATAGGTAAACTTATTGCGTGCATGCGGTGGATGTCGTGCTGACATTATCTATAAATATTTATTTATACCACGAATGCAATTGCCCTAGATTAATAAGCTGAGAGAACAACGATTTCACTGCAACAAGTAAATAGATGATCTGATCACCGGACAATTTTTTATCTATCTTATAACATAATAATATTTATAAATTCATGTTATACATAATATTTATATCTATTGATTGTTTTTTGCCTTTATAGAAACATATTGTGTGTGTTTATACACATATTATAATAATTCTTGGCGTGGGCTAAAATTCATGTGGTATTTTCGAAATCCATACAAATCAAGACCTTTGTAACCGCAATAATTGTACTTACACATCATACACAATATAAATTATTCGTGTATATTGTTATAAAATAGCTTTATTGTTAACAGCCTTTTTTTGCATTGGTAATCTATAGATGGAATTCGGCTATTGAACAAAAATAAATTCCAAAACCGCCTTTCAAGGCGTATAATATAAGTAATTGATGCTATAATATAATTTACATATAATATACTGTAGAGTGGTAGACCTTTATTCTTAAATATACAATAATAGACGTGTAGTCATTATTGAAAAGCTTAAAGAATTAAAATACACTCTATAAAGGAGTATAACAATTGGGTGTATTATAAAATTTTACTTTATGTGATGTATGTGTAGTGTAGGTATACCTACTATATCAATTTTTATAATAAGTATGTACCACAATTTAAAAATCTGTATTTAAATTATAAATATTTGAAAGTGTCATCACCGGGTGGCTTCTTTCTCCAAATTATGAATTAAAGTTAATACGTAATTTAAATGATTGAATGGCATAATAGTCTTAAAACATCGCAAAATATTTCAAATGAAATACCTATCACGTTATAATATTTTATTTAACATCTCTAACCGTGCACTATGCTTAGAGAATTTTGTATAAAATATTATATTATACAATAAAAAAAGAACTGTGACATAACCGTGACATGTAACTACAATAGTTTTTTGCACTAAAAGATAAATCAACTTGACGATCCATCTCGTATCGATGATAAACAACCTCCGTCATTTTTTTTTTACATGCCAATAAAACCATGTTTTTGCGTAACATCCATATTTATAATGAATGTTGTTTTAATTAACAGTTAAAGTAAGACCAAGATCACTAACAGCGTCTTAGATTATAAATATGTGTCTTCTATAAATGATAGCCATATCTATATTATTTTATAAGTTTTTATTATAATAATAACAAGGTCTTATACGAGGTAAAATGATTTTTCTTCATTTTAAGAAACTTATAGTAAAAACAATTAATAGCTAATATTCTAATATTAATCGAAAGCGATTATTTTTAAGCACTTGGATTTAAAAAATATGGTAAATACGAATTTTTGCACCTGATTTATTTGAAATGCTTATAATAATTAATAGCCAATAGGTGCTAACATAAGCACTAAGCATATCTACGTAATATTTATTGTTATTATATTGTAAAGATTAAAAATGCATAGAAATTCACAGCAATAGAATTATAAATTATATAGTTAACGCATGGATGATATTTTATTCAAAAGAACTAAATAAATTCGTGCAGTATTGGAAAGTGTACAAGTATATTATTATTTTGTAACCATTTCATTATTTTTTAGAGCTTTGGTGAAATTTTCATAAATAATAAACTAAAATACAATAATTATACTATAGAAAACATTTGTTATTCATTAATGGGTTATATGCTGCACAATGTAAATATGTATAGTCAATCGTCAATGACATTGTCTGTGGTAACTTATTTTCAGTTATAAAATATAAATAATAAAAAAAGAAACATTGACGTTCTATTTATGCATTTAAAATATGTACTGACACGTTTTCACGGTGTTCAAATAAAAATATATATTCATACATGCTGCACAGGTACTAGTATTTTTAATAAAGTTTTATATTAAACTACATTTTTTGTGATATAAAATATAAATTAGTTTCTGTTAGATTGTTGATTAATCACATATTAATATAATTATTTTCGTTAGAATATATTATACTATGATATCATTAATCATTATTATAAGTATCTACGTTTCTTATCATGTAACGGTTAAGTTACATAATATACCTTTAAAAATATTGTTAAGTACGAAATAAAAAATATGTACTTTGCCATATTTTTAAGACCATTGTATACCCAGAAATCTTACTAAACAAATTATATTGATGTACAAGGGAGAACTTTACTAACTTATTTTTATAACAAATAAGTATTTAAGATTACTAAATAGTAACTTCACATTTTTATATCACGGGCGTTTGATAAAAATGCAATAACAAGTTGTCTTTATTAAAAATGTACTTTTTTACTGAATAACAATATTCAGCTTTAAAATTAAATAGTATCTTTAACATCATATTGAATTAAATTTAATACTAATCCATTTTATAGAATCCAATATATACATAAACATAAAAATACGTTCATAAAAGAAAAATCAAATGTTGTGTTTGCCTTTCCTGTACGATTTAGTACAAGTGATTTGGTAATTGGGGCTTTTTTTGTATATATATATATATATAGTAAATTTTTCTCCAAAAATATACATAAAAAGGCGCACGTGTAAGGAAAACACAGAAAACTGCGATGGTCAGCGGTTGTAGTCATAATAAGTGGCATCTGACAATGGCGGTATTCTACGATAATAATTATTAACGGGATCCAGATATATGCCATTCACCTACCAAATAATATATAAACGTGTAATTGACATATTTCGTGAAAACAGTATTTACTCTTAACCCTATTATATAATATATGATTCCGTGTATGACAACTATAGAAAAACGAAAAACATAATTAAACAAATGACTTCGTCGAAAGATAGGTAAAATACGGAGTATTAAAGAGTATAAAAATATTTAGAACACCATATGCAGTTGTATGTCGTGTGCAATATAGCATGTGTGTAATATATAATAATATACACCCTGTATAACAAGTGACAAGTGTAGATACGGAGTAAACACAATAATATAATATTATAACGATTAATAATCTGTACATAGTACTAAAATGGTGTACTATTATATATCTATGGATGGGAGAGGGGAAAGGCAAAAAAAAAATGTAGACGTATATGAAATAATAGACGTCGGATTAATAAATATTGGCCGCAGATTGACGCGATAATTGACATTCACACCGCGTACTGTGTATACATATATACTGATAATATACACTGTGTACTCCATCGGTTATACAGAGAGAAAGAGAATGAGTGAACACCGACATGTCATTTGTGTATTCCGTGACGTCGTCTATTTGCCATATTATGTATAAACTTTAAACCTATAAACGGCACACAAGGACTCGTAGATTGGAGTATATAATTCACGCATATTGTCATCGAAGATTCCGCAAAAGTCAATATATTTTTTACTATTTTTTACGACAAAGATAGGTACAATAGTTTTTTGGTTTATTTCAAAAGTACATTTTTCGAATGCAAGTAATTTTTATACAATTAACTGGTTAGATTAAAATGTATTATTATAAACTATATAGCACTTATTCTTACTTATATTGTAATTAGGAATAAAAAAAAAAATACAATGAATAAATAAAATCATCGATAATTTATTGCGCTTAGGTTAGGTATAATAGTTTTGTTTTTAATATTTGACGTACTTATATTCTAGTTTTTACTATTTTAATTCATAAAAAAAGATTCAGTTATCTGGTGAAGAACGATTCTAACAATCAATTAATTTATTACGTACGTATTATTTGGTTTATTTTTTAATTTCAATAAATGGTTTATTTTATAAGCCAGTGATCACATTAAGTGGAACTAAATTTAATGTAAGCCCATTCTTATATACCTACCGCAACTAATGCATATTCCCACAAATGTTCTATAAAACACATTATACATTAAATCTTCTTACTTCCTTAGACATTTTATATCATATCGATGACGGAGTTGATAAAATATAACAATAAATACTCGTTAGGTAGACAAATAAAAAAATTACGATTACGGATTTATGTAAATAAACCCAAGTGGCTTAAAAATTGTAAGTTAAAATGTGCATGATAATACCTATTACTATAGTAATATTGTACAATACACTTTACATACTAGACCTTTTTATCTACAGAAAAATAATAACAATAGTCAAAATCATTGAACTAGGTATATAATATGAATTTAATTATAAACCAGATTCGATTTAAAAACGTCAACAATTACATTTGTAGAAATGGTTTATAATCATATATTGATTATTTTATGTATATATGTACTTGTATAACTAAGTAATGTCGAATAATAATTTTTCTTTTATATTTTACTTATTTTATTTTTATCTTATTTACGAGCTAAGTTCACTGTGTAAAAATGTGTACAGCGTAAAAATTTAACAATATATATTAATACGTGATTACTGTTATATAAATAACAGTAATAATATAAAACTAAGAAACTATATTATAAGTGGTTCATTGGCTAAATAGTTAGTGTTTGCATGAGGTACATAAAAATAAGGTGCAATGGAAAGTCTTAGACACCGAGGATTATTTTAAATCAAATTCTGTTACTTTGTACTTTAAAACAAATTAGAGACAAAAGTTCGGAAAATTCTGATTTTTCCATTCATAAAATAATGACCTTAAAATCACTCATAATAATGTTATAGAGCTGCAATAGGTAAAATTCCATATCTTTGATGCGCTTAATGAGTTGCTATGTATATATGTAGGTATATTACTATATTAGATATATAGTGTTACACGTTATATCTACATAGAATTGTACGTGAACGATATACGAGTACACGTTTATACTTTTAAAGTATATACATTTGTGTACATTGTTTTCGTTCTGTTTACTTTATATTTTTATTTAACTGAACGTATTTCATTTTGTGAATACGTTTTTATTATGAATTTAACACAGATGATAAATACGTATATATATCACGTCATATGCGCAATGAATCGGTGTTAAGCTATACTATAATATAATAGGCAGTACTATTACGCACCTTGCAGTTATTTTTGCGTAATATATTATTCAAATATTAAACTGATTAAACAAATAATATTTGAGCAATAGTTGAAAAACAAATTTGTTATTAATGCAGAGTTCTAAAATTACAACTTAAACTAATAAACAATGGAGTGTTAAATTGAAAATACTGATAAGCTTTAGTGTCAATAGCTGAGTACTGACGAAATTTTGTTCGGTTTTTTTTTTACTTGGGATTTTACTGAGTTATACACAATAATTGTATACCTATTAATATATTATCAATGCAATATTCATAAATAAACAACAAATAATCTCGGAACGTCTTATTTTAGACTAATAGTTAATAATAATAAAAAATTCACATATCATGATTGCTTATTTGTTGTTAAATAACCAATACATTTGCTTTCAATGAATCAACAATCCAATATTTTATATATATATATACACATTTTCAAGATTATTATTAAATTTATATTTTCATCAAAAATCCGAACTCCACAAGATTATAAAAAGGATATAATTTAAGAAATATTAAATATTTAAAACAATTGCAAATTACAAAACTAAGTATTTTTTGTGTTGTCATAATCTTGGAATGTTTCCAGAAATTCATTTGTATTATTTTGTATAGCTACTAAAGTTTGTTATTTTTAAATTATGAATATTTTGTTTTTAAAGAAATTTTTAACTTGATGAGTTATTATTCTAATACTCTGCTTGGAATAAAGTTAACTCGGTTAGGTTATTTTAAACATATATGATTTTTTAGCTGCATTATAAAAATAAACAATTTAATAAGTGATAATTTCCAAAAACGTGTATTATTTTATTATAATGAGCAATTAGCATTAAATGATTGCTATGTAGAATAAATAATTTTTCTTAGCTTTAATTAAATTTGTTTATTTAAGTCTCATTGTAAATCTATAGGAATATTGATACATTTTTAATTTTTTTTCATCATTGAAAAAATCGCTATTTTTATGAAATTCAAATAAATAGTATAGACTATAGTTTAAAATAAAATCTAATATTTTAAACTACGTCCATGTAGTCATACTATAAAACTTTCATTTTTCGTAATAAAAAAAAAATATGTATCAATATGAGAAAAATTGTGAACTAATCAAATTTATAAGAATATTGCAAATAAAACCAAGGATTATCAAGCCAATGCATATAATATATAAATCATAGCTGACTACTGCACATTTATAAGTTTCTCGATACATATTATTGGCAGATTATATTTATTATTGTTTGTTGCCTATTAATTAATCAAAATAAAGTACAAAAAAGCTTATATATAACTTTAAACAGAATAAAATAATCATTGTCTACCCCTTTTCCTCATTTATTTGTTTGTTCTAATAACACATAAACGAAATGACAACTAACAATGTGCATATTTAACTAAACTTTCGAGTTTCAACTTTCACTAGTGCTACTTATTTAATAAGTACACCGTGAGTAGCACATTTCAATCATTACTACAATCATTATTATCATTTAACACGACACCTCATCGATGTCATTTTCACTTGCCAACTTTTCGCAAATCCTTCAACAACACTTTAATTTTGTATAATACAAAAATAGTGTAATCTAAAATGATTTGTCCTCAAATATGACATAAACTTATGGGAACATGATTGATAATGTTGTATTCTTATAATAAATGCATTAGTTTAATTAGTTTAATTTTTATTTACAACACAATATGTATAATTAATAATTATATATTTACATATATATATACATAATATATTAAGTAATAATTTGATAGTTTTATATTTTTATATTTATAAGTACACTTTACTCTTATTATCTTGAATAATAAGATTATAATATGGTAGATACTATTTCACCGTGATAGAGTCACTGTGTGTTTATCTAGTTATATTGTTTAACTGTCAAAGCAAGTTAATAATACATTTAATTTATACATATAAAAATACAATTTTAACTTTAATAGTATTTTACATTTTATGTCAGAAAATTTTCAATATACTAAAGATAAAATAATTTAAGTTTCAATTTATAAAAATAAAAACCTTAGCATGTTAATCCAAATGGGCGTGTATTCAAGAGGTGTGGTGTCTATATCATAAATAAAAATGTAATGAAAAACGTGTATTTTAGATACAATTTGATTGAATTTTTTTTTCAAAATTTGTTATGTAACAAAATGAAAACTATGTAGACTTTAAATTAATGTAAAAGTAAAATGTTTATCCATATCTCGATTAAATACAACTTGTAAATTAAATATGTTGGTTATTTTAGATATTTATTATATTATTGAGAAAAATATTGTTTTTTATTATACAATATACAGTTTAACTACTTAACATACTATATATTCTACCAGACAATAAAATGCTTAATCTTATAACATAGGTTAAAATATATATTATTTATAAATTTCAATATTTATACATCGAGCATATAAATAGTCATCAACTATTTTGAAAGTTTCTGAACTTAAAATGTTCATTAATAAGAAATTAATAATAGTTCAATAATCGATAGTAACTATATGCATGATTCATTATATTTTAAATAATTAGCTTAAAATACAAAAAACGTAGATTACCATTTCAAATAAGTAATAGGTATTTATTTTATTTAAAAAAAAATAATGGCTCAACCTTAAAATAATTTATTATTTCTTTTTATAAGATTCATAAATTGACCAGAATCCTACAGCCATTGAAATCATTATTTAAACGGGTATTTATATATATAAAAATATTTTTTTTTTTTAAATGACAAACAAAACACTTTTACTTAACTACATAAGCGAGGATAACGACTGTAATATATCTTAAATACGTATTTCAAAATGTTTTGACAAAAATTATACGTTGAAACTTAAATGGCATCTATAGTACCAGTCGTCAAACATTTGATTTATTTGTTATTACCACAAAATTTTTTTAAAACGCATAAACAAATAAAAACATAGTTTATAAAATTTGTTAGTCTTAAACTGTGTTAGTTTAGATTAGTATATTATAAAAATACATCACTCATTTAGTCGTTGACTCGTAGTATAATAAATTATTTTAGAGCATAATAATGGAATGACAATATTTGAAGGTAAAAAGAAGAACTTTTATATTATTTGGACTTTTTTTCCTATTTAATTGACAGCAGAAGAGGCTCTGTGTGGAAAATACTACTCAGCAATTATCTGGATCTAAATGTATTTGATTGTATTCGATTTCTGTATAATGAAATTGGAATATATAATATTATTGAGTTTTATAAAAAAAACATTTGATGTAACATTTTGACAGATTGCTTTAACGAGACGATTATTTATTAATATAATTTTATTGATTCTATACACTATCTACGCGTTCATTTAAGAGAAAATAATATACACGTTTAAACCACATCTAATTTGAATTGACAATTTTTAAATAGAAATGATTTATGATTATCCTGATCAACATGAATAATAATATATCATATATATTCATAAAATTAAAACTATATTAAATTTACTTTATAACCTGGTTAGCTTGCAATTTTATTATGATTACCTGAAATATAATTTTATATTTTATAGTATTATATTATACGATTTACATACTCAATTATTTAAATTTTAAAGCTTTAAGGTACCCTTATAGAAATATAACAGTGTATGCATAATAATACACTCAGTGATAGACAAGTTTTCAGTTGATTGATAATGATATTAAATTGATAACGTAAATATAATTTATATTGATTAGTATTTTACATTCGAAGTATAACAAGTAAAATATTGACTTTATAATAAAATATTTTATTAAGTGTACTAAAAATGTTATTACCTACCTAATAACTATATCCCCAAACATATACTGGAAAATTTATTTAGTTTTATTTAATTAATTTAGATATATACTTATTCATTGCACATTTATATAGGATAAACCCGTGTTCAAAACGTTCGTCGAAAAAATGAATTCGTTCACATTCTAAATGAATAAAAATATTGTGTATGTTTGCATTTTTATTTTTTCAAACAAACATTCATGTTTAAATTCCCTATAAAAATGAACGGTTTCATATGGTTTTTCACAGTCTATAGCATAATAAATAATAATTAGTTATTTATATATGTTTCCAACTCATTATACTACATTATAATAATTATCATCGTTATCATTTATGTTAATAAAAATTGTATAATAGTTGTTGTTTTACTAATTTCTCGAAGCTTATGTATGTTATACTTGTTAATAACTTAATCATTATTAAGTCTGTTAGTTTTAGCAATCACATATGATCTTTGTTGTTGTTTTTTATTAACCTAATTACGTAATTTAGTTGCTATAGGAATAGCGGGTGTGAATAGAACGAGTAAGGAAGATGAACAGAGGGGAAAGCTTATGGTAATTCTCAGCTCTTATGTATAATATAAACTATAAATAACTGTTATGTATTGTTTATAATGGTGGGAGGAATCTTACTTAAAAAAATTATTTTTTAATTTTTGTACAAAACCAAAACATAATTTAAATTATACGCAACAATGACTTACAAAAAAAATATTAAAATTTAATAAAATAATAGTATTAAAAATAAACGTAGTTGGAAACTTTGAATGCCAGAATACTGTTTGCAGTGAACGCGTTCTTGTTAAATACCTACTATACTACTATAGGATATATTAGGTTAGGTTAGGTTAGACGCTTGAAGAAATGTATAAAGATAATATAGAATACTGCAAAAAAAAAAAATATATATTCAAACAATATTCTTACTTTGTTTTATTTTAAAATACAATGTTTAAACGTAAATGAATTAAATGATTTACGTAAGATACATTAAATATTATCATAATCGAAAATTGAAAACATACCTGTAATAAATTCAGTAATATGATATTTTATATTATTAAATTAATGTTTGTTAATAAAAAAATATTTAAGTCATTTTGAACATTTAAAGAATTGAACGACTTTTACCTAAGCATTGCATCACCCGTTTTAAAAATGTTAACACATACATTGTAAATAATGCAGAAACGACTGTTATTTTTACTTTTTAGTTATATTTTTAAATAAACTACAAATTTACATAAATTATTAAACGTTAAGCTACAATACATCTTAAAAAATTTTTAACTTAATTATGTTTTCACTTAAATAATATTATGCACGTTTAATGCTGATTTATGAAGAAAGAAAAATTAAAAACCTCAAAATATAAACATCTGACTATGAACTGTTTTCGAAGTAAAATATAATACTTATAATCTTGTTTTTATATTCTTAACACTGTTATTTCAACAGATGATTGATTGGTTTTTTTATGTACTATACTTAAATTTATAAAAGTTGACGTCCAAAAAATAGTGCTATTTGTCGTGTAAATACGACTAACGAGAATGATGCCAACCAAGCCGTGTATAGGTAGTTAAATATAAATGCAAGTGATCGAAGTATTGTCAATGTACGCGAACACGTCAACACGTGGTAAAAATCACGTATCAATATATCGTCATTATAGTTATTACATCACGCGAGGAAATCAAACATTCGTTTTCATATTACTTACATAATATTATATAGGCAGACCTACAGAAATCCGAGTTTCGCGAAATCCTTTGAACCATATAGTTCAACCCATAGGCGTGCGCACGGGGGTTCCGGGTGTGCCTGGGCGCCCTCGACATTTATTTGGGGCCCTAAAATTTAAGTCCTATAGCATTTATATGGGTCCATATTTTAACTAGTGTTACTAGAATAAAAATGATATTTTTTCTAAAATATGTTGTAAAAAATTATGTTTTGGGATAAAAAAAATAATAAAACTTAAAATATTTTAAATTTGCGTGGTAAAACTTATTATGATTATAACAGCTAGATGTTATTGACTACAAAAGTAAAAATAATAAATAAAATTTATTGCAATTATCTTGAAAATAGATTTTAGATCCAACTATATCTAATGAAAAATATTATATAACTTGGTACTAGTAATACTACTGATTAATATGTGATATAATTTAAGTAATGTTTATTCAGGCATTATAATTTATTAAAATATGTAGGTACACGTCTTGTTAAGAGAGGGCCCAAATTAAGAAAAGGGCCCGAAAAAATTATAGGCACCCCCCGAAATTCAGCTCTGCGCACGCCTATGGTCTTCAACCAAAATGAACCGAAATCCCAGGACATTCAAATCAACGGACACACGTCGATCCGACGACGTATTATCGTCTATAGAACCCATCTCAATACGCGTTATCATCATATCATTACATAATGATGTCCGATATATACAAATGTACCTATCACACGATTTCGCGACATGTGTATAGTGTGGACTGCGGTCTGATGTGCAGAGTATACATATTATATTATATTATATGCGATGTACAGCACACGTCGAGTCGCGCGGCATCGGCGGGGCGCGTCAAAACTCGCGCGCGCATGACGTCATGCTCGTCGGCGGTGAACACGACCGTGACGTCAGCGCGCCGTACGCCCGCGGTCCGACGAAAAACACGGCCGCCGCGCGTTTCATTTACGGAGTTGTTGCCTTGGTTTTTCCGCCTACAGACACCATCGGCGGCGGCGGCGGCACCGTTCACCGGTCGCGCCGTATAGGCAACGGCCGGCCGGTCGTTCGGCGGCCACACGCGTGTGTACCTAACCGTCGCGGAGGACCGGCCGTCGCGTAAAAAGTCCTCGGCGCGCACACCCTATCCGGACGGCGACCAGAACGCCAACAGGTGCGGACGCGCGCGCACACATGAAATCTGTACCTACGTAATAACAATATTAATATCGCGCGCGTATTTGTCATCAGACCGCCGCCGCGGTCGTCCGCATGCACGCGCGCAACGCGACCATCTCGCATAATATTATTATCATCTCGTCCGTCGCGTATTCCTGCACGTGTGGACCGCGGTGCCCACCACCGCCGCTGCCGCCGTCGTCGGAACGTACATTATAATAAGTGCATAAGTGTACAAGTGCATAAGTGTGTGTGTGTGTGTGTGTGCGTGCGTGCGTGCGCGCGTGAGTTTCGAATCTTCTTCGTGCGGTATCCCCCACCCGCCGCATTACTGTTCGCCGCTGCAGACGTAAACGCCGGGTCACGCACGCGCTCGCGGTTTTCGTTCGCAACGTCGTTAGGTATTGGTTTTTTTCGAATTTTCGTCGGGTCGGTCGACGAGGTGCGTTCTCGTACGGTCGCGGTACACGAGATATCTCCCCGTACGGTTGTATCGCTATCGACCCGCGACAACAATATACAGGAGTCTTGTGGCGAACATACGTTTCGTGCGGCTGCCGCTCGTTGGAACACTGCAGTACGCGCGGTCTATCCGATATACGGGACGCGGGTACCCGATGGTCGGCGGCGTCGCCGTGCGCAGCTGACGCTGGCCATGGTGGTCACCGCGAGACGGCGAAGTTGCGCGGGCTATGAAAAAGAATGTTGGCGTCGACGGCGGAGGCGAACGCAAGTCGCTGCGGAACAGACGACGTCGGGGGTTGGACGGTGACGGGCAGCCGCCATCTCCGTCGCCGGCGGTCCCGCCGCCGCCGACCGCGGCCACGGCCACGGTCACCAGCGGAGCGTTGCACAGACTTCAGACGGTTGCGGCGGCTGCGGCCGCGTCTTCTTCGTCGGTAGCGGCGGCGGCGGCGCCGGCGGTCGTGGTAGTCGACGGAAGGGATCCGTCGACCACGACCGCAGTCACAGCAGACGATTGGCTGTTCGCCGATTGGTTGGACGGCGGTGGTGGCGGCGGTGGCGGTGGGAGCACAGCCGCAACAGGTACGTACAACCACTATACGCTATAATACGCATTTACGACCATCGTTAACATCCCTCCGAACCCGATCACTCGCACACCCCTCCGTTTATCCCTTCAGCACCCGACCCCGAAAAGCGCGCGCGGTTTTCACGGCGGTTGACGACGATGACGAATGTACTTGATAAAACGATACGCGCGTTACAGTTAAATGTATAAATACGTGTATAATAACGAATGGGAGTCTACCAAAACTTTTAGTACTATTGCAGCTCCATTAAAGTTTATATTTATTTTATGTTTGCACCTTATTAGTTGTTTCGTCTTAGGATCATCTTATGTATTTCGTGAAGATGATCACTTATCATCCACATAAAGCGCAGATTGTTGGGTCTTTGTTTTCCATTAGATGAACTCGAGTTAGGTGAATTTTTTATGCGGTCGAGGACTGTGGTTATGATGGTTAGGGTTTCTACCGTGTATATAGAGTTTTGATTTGTTAATTATATTTAAGTAAAATAGTGTATAAGTAAAATATTGCATATCTAACAGTTTACCATTTATAGTGAATATAAATAATACATTTCTAAAAACCAATGTTAAATTGTCAATTTTTCCATACATTATGATGTTGGAAAATAAACTTCGTGTGATTACGTAACTATAGTAGGTAAGTACATAAAAAATAATCAAGATTTAAAAATATTTAAAAATAATTTTTTTTTAAATATAAAATATAATATAATATTCTCTTATAATAGGAAATTATGTAGAACTATTAAAACACGTTAAGGGCTATTTAAACCATAAAATCCGTTACACTGTCAACTTAAGTCTAAAAGCCAATCGTTATGGGCGGTTATTAGCTCGAGGGACTTTTTATCTCAGACTGTGTATAGTGTGTTCTGATTGATAGAAATTTCCTCATACAGATAACATCGCGTACGCATTACATTATATATATTTTACGTATATTCTTTCCTTCGGGGCTCTTGTATACATAAGTACACCACAGACGTGCGCACGAGCAAAACATAATTATAATTACTGGTATTTATAATTGATTATGGTATCGGTGAGTGTACTTCGATTTGTAAATAGCTCTGAAACCGCTGGCGGGTGTACTCGCTAGTTTGTTTTTTTCCTTCACGTTAACCGGATGAGTCAGCTCTATTGGAAACATATAGTTTTTAAGATTTTACGGATGTCAAAATCGAATACATTTCAAAATAATAAAGAAATAATAACCTTTTTTTAAAAATTGCATATGTTAATCAGACCTTACTTCTTAATTTGTAGGTAAACTATACTTGCACAAAGTCGATCTAAAATATTCTAAATCACCACCACATTAGCTGTATAGATATAGATGTAAATTACGAGTATATCTATAATTAAATACTAATTTATTCTGATCGAAAATAATTTGTCCGTATAAAAAACAGAACTTAATCGATTCATTTTAAATTTCGCACTCATCCTGTTTTATCGGAAAAGTTTCTACTTATACATAGTATATACCTATATTATACGCTATCGATGCAAGTTTAATGCATATATGTATTTTAATGGTGTTAATGTATATAATATACATCATTAGGTATAGGTATAAACTATAAATAATGTATAATAAATTCGATAGTAAAAGTTTGAGATGATTATTTAAAATTCATAATATTGTTAATAGAATATCGATTGCAATTTAAATCATTATTGAAAAATAAAAAAAGAGAAAGTTTGTAACTGGCTAACGTTTTTATTGGGTATTTCGTTAATAACCACACTTGTAAACACAATTTTTATAGGATTTACCGCTTTATTCTCTACGGGGTTAGGTATATTGATGTATTTATTATACGAGTGGAATATACTAAAATGGACACCACAACATGGCTTTACATAAATTTGAATACGTAAGTAAATTATATTTCACCGCCCATTCAAGTGTGCAAGACATTTTTGTTCAAACAAAACAATGAATATACCTACCTAATAATAATTATTGTTCATATTAATATTCGAATTATAAAAATCGGAAAATACTCACATGTAGGTACACAACTATTGAAAATATTTATGAAAATTCTTTTATATTTTTTTCTAAAAATAATATTATAACCAATAGGATGAATGTATTCTAGATGTGAATTCATTATTCTATAATATAGAGAGGAACCCTACAGTTTTTGGAGGCCCTGAGTAAGGTTTTTAAAGTTAGAATAACATGTCGTTTTCGCAAAACGTTCATAAAATAAAAGAAAGAAAAAACAGGTATGGCCGTGTATAGCTTTATATGGAATTGCGATCAGAGAGGGCCAGTAAACCCAAGGTGTCCCGAGTGGGCGACATAATAATAATAATAATAATCGGAGGCGCACTGTAATAATCGGTTTACGTACTCAGTTTAATAGTGTTTCCTAGTGCGGATAGTGGTTAATTAAAAATATAATTTCGATCCGGTTGTTTGAGATACGTTTACCAAAACAATTTTGTCAAGAGAAGAAAACAGCGAGACGATCATTAAAATCTTACTGAAAAGTTCATTTTTTACTAAGAATCTTTTGAAAAAAGTAATACTATCCTACATTGAATGCATCATAATTTAGTCAAAAAATTATTATGAACAGTAATATGCATGTATTAAAATATGAAATTGAAGAGGTAGCAAAAAATATTATCAAAACTATAAACATACGAATAATTGAGTACTACAACAAAAAAAAAAATAAAACAAAAACCATACTATAATGAAATCGCCAAATAATATAGCAGAATAAATATCTATTTAAAACGTAACAATTAAGTACCTAAGCATTAACAATAAAACTATGTGAACGAATTTGTTTAAGTATTCGTATACCTATATAAAGCAAAATTTCGATAATTTATGTATATCTTGGTCAGTAAAAAGTTAATTTTACTAACCAAATTACATAAATTATGTATGTCATATTTAAAAAAAATAATAATAAGCAGTTGAATAGCAATTAAAAATGTAAAGAATATTTTTCTCAGGGTATCTATATGGTAAAATCATAAGACACTACTTATTAGTTAAAAGAAAAGAAAAGTTGATTATTTTACATTATCTACGCTAACATTTATGTAGTCTACACAATTCTGTACTCCGTAACAATAATAAGTACATGGTTATAATAATATTATAGTAGCTATATATTAGTCTTATCATTGTTATTTTAGCAGTGTCAAATGACCATAGGTTAGGCCAGCTAGGGTATTATAATTAGTATACCTATTTAATTTAATGGTAATGAATAATAATTTAATATATATTAAGTATGATACTAAAATATAGGTTAGATAAGTTATATTATGGCGCGTGTATAGGAAAACATGTATAAAGGGGATAAAATGTTTTATCGGTAAAAAATTAGGTACTTAGTTGATACCACAGCATTTATGTAGAATACTTATGAAACAATAATTTAATAAAATATAGTGACCATGTTAAAAATGTATGATTACATGTTGCAATCAACAGGAAGCTATATCAATCGGAATTTTCTATTTAACCGGATTTAAAGTGTATATAAACTATATAAATAAATTAAAATATTGTATTTTATAAGCACACACGATGAGATTAATATACGTTCTTCGTGAGTTCATATAAATTTGAACAACTTATTACTAATCAAGAATAGGAATACAATGATAATATAATTTAATTATATAAATAATATTATATACTATTATTTGGTATAGTTATTATTATATTAAATGGAAGATATATTGATCTAAGAATAATGTTTTGAGCCCATATAATATAAAATTATAAAATACAAGACGCAAAAAATCTTTAATAATTTACACATTGGTCGAGTAATATATGAATCGAATATATTGGATTATGAATGAACCATCTTTGAAACACATGTTACAGGCAGATGATAAAGCAAAAACTAATGATATTCTTATAAATTATTATAGTCACTTTATACATAGAATATAAAAATTAACTTGCCTATTCCTGACACAATGAACTTATTTCTAAGTAGCCGTAATACTATCGTATAAACTGTATTGCCATTATGGCTTAAAATATATGTCAATTACATCCATCTGTAGAGTGTTGTAAACCCAAACTTAAAGTTTAAACCTAAACGACAGAACCAATAAAATAAACAAAAAACTTATAAATTATCAGAACACTAACAATTTTGAAACTATGCTACTCGTAACCAACAGTCACAAACTATACAAATTAAAGTTTTAAATATCCAACCGAAACTCGACGAATCACAAAATAAGTCGTATGAGAGCTGAAACCAAAAATCTACTGAAGAATTTTCCAATTAGAATCATATACTTAAAGATTAAATATTAATAAGAACACCAAATTTATGAAACATTATGTACCTAGATATATATACTTATTTTGTTTAAAATTTTAAATATTTATAACAATTTTTCTAATGGTGTCTCAACTTTATCAATCACATTATATTATTTTAACAAATTTACTTATTGTTAAAAAAAGTTTTTTCTTAATTTTGATTAAAATGTAAAACACGTCTCGGTTATTTAGCACCACAGCATAGATGCCAATGTCGACGCTGCGGCGATCGATATCTATTGTGTTATTATTTATTAATTTATTATTAATATATTCTAATTAAATATTATCCATAGCTAGGTCTATGAAATATTTGAAACGTGTCATTATTATTATTATTACTGCTTAATATTCATATTATTCTGGTCACCCGCGGTGACACACAAAAGTCGACATTTTGAAGCGTAGTGGTTCAAAACTATTAATACGATGACGAGGTACCTTTAGGTATATGACATTCACAATTATTTATTTCGGTTTATACTGACCAATCAATCGATCAGGACTAGCAATAATGCATATTTTACATACCATTATACTCAGACACTGAAAATATTAGAACACGCAGGAACCTCGCCAAAGCCACAAGGACTTAAAAATACAACACCAATCGGAAATGATGTTTTAATATTACCTACGCATTACAAAGGAACCCTATGTTTTTCCTCGTTTTAATAATCGTTTTGATCTTTTGAATTGTTATTTTATTTGTCGTAATTTATAAATGTATGTTGAAACTTGTTACGAAACAATGTAAATTGTTCAATTGGTTTTTCAACTCGCCGAAATACTGAAATCATAATCGAACAGAAATAATATAAATTCCAGTCCCCGACTGTATAGTATTATAATTTACCTATACTCGGAGTGTGTAGAACACTAAAAATATTGTATTACTAGACCGTTGAATTTGTCGTTAAAGCACATAATTTGCTTACGAGAAAAACAATTTAATTAATAAATAATGAATAAAAATACGAGAGAGAAAAAAATACAACTGATTATCGATCCGGACTCCGGAGTGGTCGAAAACGAATGACCCAATGACGTGGTGCTGCTGTTGGTGGTGTTGGTGGTGGTGGTAGTGGCGGCGGTGGTGTGATAATAATACCCTTCGGGACATACCGTTATACGGCATAATATTATAGTCAATGGGCGCCCCACGCACGCCGCCATGAAATACTTTACGTGCCGTTTCGACCGCCGCCACCGCCACCGCTCAGTGAAAATCGGGAGGCGGTCGACCTTTGTTGGCCGTGACCGCGAAAACGGCGGCTGCGGTGTAGGCAAATGCCGATGCCGATGCCGCCGCCGCCACCCGGCAAGGCACGCGCCACGGCACACGTTCGGCGTGACGTCACGGCCCATTCACGAGAAAACGGGGCGCGCGTGCGCACACGGACGACATAATAATACGATATACCTATATAATAATTATGTGAGGACGACGCGCACGGCCGGCGACGATCAAAGACTGCGGGGCCGACGACCGCCGCCGCCTCCGAGGTGGGTGCGCGCGCGGACGATGCTCGACTGTCTGCACGAGGGGTGAATTTCGAGAGCGTGCGCAGACATTTTTGAACGATTTTGAGACGCGTCCGAGGGTGACCTTGCGGCCTAGTATGTGTGTTCGCTTAACCGCGCGAGTCGCCATCATCCATCAAATTTTTTAATTAGGTGAAAATATTTGTTGATTCCGTAATAATAACAATAATAATAATAATAATATTTTTAGTGAATAAGATTTCTATGTGTACACTTCTTACACGCATTGTTTAGTTATTTTCAACGACTTAATCGATATTAAACTGTTATTTAATAATAATATAATAAAAAAACAAAACTATATTAATCGAATGTATATACGTATTATAATATGTATATGTCAAAAAGTTCCCTTTTACTTATCAAATCGTTACTACATATATATATATATATATTTGTAATATCACAATATAACCGCGGTTACAACAAAGAAAGCCATATTTAAATATACGTATTTTAGCCACTGAATGTGCGCGGTATATATATATATATATATATATACTATATGATATATATAGACAACCGCGTCAATCATAAAGCTTGCGGATAATAAAATGCGACGGTGCATATATATATATATTTATACCTATACATAATATATTGTATATTGGTTTAAACTTTAGAGCATCGCAAGAGAATGCTGTGAATTCTCTGCTCGCTAGTCAGAGTACGCGAAAACTACGTCATGTACCTATATAAATATATATATACATACCTATATAATTTTCATCTGCGGTGTACTGATCGCGATAAATCATCCGATGACGTAGGTTTAATTCCTCTTCCCCGCGGTACCGCCGATGTGCTGTCATAAATGCACGTGCGATTTTCACGTGTGCATATGCTTAGGGCAAACAACATCACACAACGAACACAATTTGTGAAATACGTATACATTATATTATTTGCTTTGAATGACATCTGATATAATATATAGATATATGTACTGTTAATTGTAGACAAAATATGTGCGTGAAAAAAATAATAGGTAATATTTTATATACCTAAGACTGTATTATGATATTTTCAAAACAGTTTTCCTCTTAACGAAGGATACCTACGTCATCCATTTATACGATATATAGTGTACGCGCATTTGTCCTCTTTTGTATAGCACTTTTATAATTTATTCATTTATTTTCTTTTATAATATGGTTTTTATTAAAATAGTTTATACAAAATAATATTTACTATTTTATCATCTTATTCAATATTAAAACGGTCCGTTATCCTGAGTTATACGTATAATATAATATGTAAACTGTTTATAATCCATTAAGTATTAACAGAAATTATGACGTATTTTGTACGACTTAGAATTTCCACCTAATTTTATACTTTAAGTAAAAATCAAATATAAAAATGTCATTTCCTATATACTTAACTATATATAGACCTAAATATAAAAGTTATATGTAATGATTATATTTACTTATATAATTATTCAGTTTTAATTTGTTTCTGTACATCAATTTGTCTTAACAAAATTTTCAATTGTTATAAATACTTGAATATACTAACTCAAATATATTATTATACAATATGTTTTAATATAACAATATATTATTGCATGTTTTTAAACATAATAAATTATACGATTTATATACTTTAAAAGAAATTGATATTTTTAATAAAATCATTAAAGTTATGTGTAATTCTTACATATACCTAGTTAATAATATGAGCTTTGGTAATAGTACTCCATTTATCTCTATAGTCTCTGCAACTAAGACATACCTTAACTTTTTTAATTGCATAATATAGTTATTTGTAAACTCATTTTCTTTACTTTAGACCACCTACATTTGACAAAGTTCACTCTTTTTAAATATTAAAAAAAATATATCAACTGAATTTCATTTGAAATAAAAAAAATTATTATTTGTTAGTTAATTAGCTTTTTTTCCTTTTTATACAAGTTAATTTTTTTTCATGGATTGGATTTTTTTTCCCCTTTGTAGATGTAACATTTGCTTTCTTGAGTTATGTAAAATAATGAAAACTTAATAAAAAAAAATTGATTTTAATATTTTTTGTTTCTTATATTTTTTTTTTTTTATTTTTATTTAGAACTTTCAGCTACAGCTATTATAGTTCGACAATTACAGTATACAATTAAATTAATAATATTAAACATGATAATAATAAATCTGATTAATACAAATAATGATAGACGGTAGAAAATGATTTCGTATCCAATTAAGATTAAGTAACATAATCACAGAATATTTAATAACAACAGTTTAGATATTTATGATTTCGCGAAGTTTGCAATTAAGGAGATAAGGTATTCTTAGAAAGTAATGTGTTTAATAGAGAGGATAAAAGAGAAATCAATGGAGTAAAGAGGGAATTAAGTTGCGTAATAAATTGGGATATAATATTGGAAATAGGTTCAGAGTTTAAATTATTTGAATTGCCCACAGTTGCTTCTGCATAAGTCCTAGGTACTCCTTTGCGTCGGGTGTGAATGGACGGGGGCTTATCTGAGACTGGCAAGACTCTTGTGAGCACTTTAGTGCGTTTTTTGATAACGGATTGATAAACACGGCATCCTTTGTAGTTGGCCGTGTGGACCTCAGAACAGAGCGCGCATTTGGCTGGACTAGCTCGATCCTTGATACAGTCCTCGGAGCGATGGTCTCCACCGCATTTGACGCATCTAGATTCATGTTGACAGTAGTTATCGGTATGGCCAAAGGCTTGACAATTGTGGCACTGTGGTGGACCACGACGGGACAAATGAGGTTTCTCGATTATAACTTTGGTATTAAGTAGCGAAGTAATATTAAAGATATCATTGTTGTTATTCTGACGATTTAAATCAACAAAAAATAATGGGAGACCGCATTTATTTTTATTTTTGACATTAATGACTTGTTTCACCGAATGTCCTTCCTCCGACAAAGCCAGAGAAATTTCCGAACACAGTGTGGAATGGTGGAGATTTCGTATTGCGACTCTGAATGAGCGATTAACGTGAGCTTGAAAGGTATGGAAACTAGAATCAGTATCCTTGAGATGAGTCAAAATAGTATTGTAGTTATATACACCCCTGGGATAAACGATTAGGTATGATTTAGTGGACTTACAGGTAAATGCGTTAGGACCAGTTATCTTTGTTAGTACATTTGTGAAAGCGGAGAAATTTGAGATGTTGGAGATGTAAAACGGTGGAGCCCGTGGCGTGACGTCTTGTACATCGAGCGTTGGCTGCTCGATACTTTGATTTGCAGGACCCGGTTTTTCGTTACAAGCTGATGCACTGTTGGTGGATGTGATAAATACGGTGTCACTAGAATCCTCGGAGTACAGAGCAGCAAACCGATTAGGTGTAACGAATATTTTTGGTTTTTTATCGGCAACTTTTGGAGAAATTGACGAATTAGAAAGATTACGTTTGTTAGGCATAGACGTTTGGAGTGGACCGCCACCGGTGTCGTGGACTTTGTCTGCCATATTATCGGACGGCAAACGCGATAACGGAACTCATAAGCAACTACGTGCGTGCACATTGAGCGTTATAGCCGGACTGTTGTTTCTTATATATCATTTAATAAGTTTAAAAAAACTGATAAATTTGCTAGTCTTTTGCTTTATTAATAAACTTAAAAAAGTATAGAAATATTACTAATAATGTATTAATTTTTTTAATAATAATAAACTTAAGTTTATAAATAATTTGTATAGTTATAAATAATCTTCAAAAAGTTCTAATTTAAATTTTAAAAAAATATATAAAAATATAGTTAATACTTAATAGTAAATAAATAATTCACGAATATAGATGATAAATACCGTTATTAACAAATAACTATATAAACGTATATTATAGCTGCAGTTTAAAATATTTGTTCAATTTAAAATACTATGGTAAATAATATATTATTATACATAAACAGGTACATTAATGCTTGTATGTATATATAATGAATACCATATAATGAATAATATAGGTATATATAAACTAAAATTGTATTATATAGGTCCTATATAATACAATTTTAGTTTATAGAATAAGCAAACCTAAAACTACGGTATAAACATCCATGGGCTATAATATCTTCTGAGGGTGCAAAACAGGCTAGGTCAAATAATCATATTATTATTATTGTTAACTTTCGACTACGAATAAGTTAGAGGAGTCAAATAAACAGTATTTAATATTTATATATTTTATTTTATCGATGTCGGTGAATATCGTGAATATGTCGGTTTTGGTCGTTTTTATTATTCCCGCAGAGGTCTGGCGTGGATGATCGTCGAGTGCTTATACTTATATACAGCAGCAGTATTATATATATATATATATGCGTCATATATATCATATTCTTGGACGTGGTGAGAAATGGCCGAACAGACGCCTTTAACAATGGTTCGAAAGAAAATTTACCTCGAACAATAAAACACATATTATACAAAACAAACGCTTAGTCTATCCTCGGACGTCCATCGTATGGAGTATAGACGACAATATTGCTGCGCCGAGTATCGCGTTTAAGCAGCAGCTCCTATAAAGTAAAGCCGATTGTCTGGTGCGATAATAAGGTATAGGTACATATATATACACACGCGCGCGCCAACACACACGCAGTGGTGGCCAAACGCGAAGAGTTATTATCATTTTCGCGCAGTAACCCGCCGGTGCCTGTTTTGCACGTGCAGTATTATATCCTTATATATATATATATACATTATTATAGTACACAAATACATACAGATATACAGTCATCGTATTTACTGCGCGCTGTATGTATATACTTTGGAACAGTAGAAAGATTTAGGAGTGATATCTGATGGGAAGAAGGGTTGGTCTGAAGAAAAAGAGAAACCGGGAGGCGAAGAGTTGTCAATGAGTGAGTGAGAGAGTGTGTGACAGAGAAATCGGGGGGGGGGGGGTCAAAAAGAATTTCTATATCTTACAATTTTGCACGGCAGAATATATAATATAAGACACCCGATAAAATCCATTATATTTTATTACTCACCGATGCGTATTATTATTATATTATGCGAGCTGAGAGACTAAGACAACAAAATGAAAAGATGAAAAAATAAAAAGGTACATTTCGTATCGAGGTGGCTCATCGTATATATATATATATATAAACGATTTATATGGCACATTGGCTTATGTGTATATATATAAATTTATTGTGATTGTGTATAATGCGCGTGTGTGTCATGACACAGTGTAATTCGTATTCAACTGCCACCATTTAGATTTCATGTAATATTCACATAGGATTATGTAGTATAGCACATACAGTACACACGCATGCAAAGGAAAAATGTAGTTATTTTAATGTAATTCCGAGTTATGAAAGAATATCAGAAAGAATAAACGATTTCTTACATAAAACTTTCAGTCATTATTACGTTATTACATATTATATTATCGTGTATATAAAATACTATTACTATTATCATTGTAAACGCTTTAATGCGTATTATGAGTGCATGGTTTTCACTCCTTTCGACAACTATGCAGTAGAATAAAAATATATAATACAATCTTTCGTGGTAATTAAAGAAAATATATTTTATCTATTTAAAATAAAATAATAATCAGGAAAAAAATCATACGATTAAAATCTAACAAACCTTATATTATATATAGTGCTACTCAACGCACCCAAACCAAATTAAAAAAAAAAAAAAAGTATAATAAAAAGTATATATTTTCAAGAATCCATGCGTATATTATTACTATTATAATATAGTCAGTATATTTCTATTGGTTTCCCTTCTATAAGGTTCATTAAAAGATTTTTCAGGGTTTCTTTATATTTGTTTTCGATTGATTGAAATTTGAAACATGTTTACTTATACGTTATATTGCGTTATACGCAAAAGCTTCGTAAACAATTGGAGTAGATTTTAAGAAAAAAAAATCTTGATACCAAAATTAAAACAGAAGACGTCAATGTACAAGCAGAGATGAGAGATTCTTGTATATTTTTAGAGATTTGCGTCATTATATATTTTTCATTACACAAGATTATCACAATAATAACGAAAAACATTCGCTATAGATTCTTTAAAATTTTTTTTAAAAATTGTATAAACTTTATAAAACATAAATAAACATCACAATAATAGTGTTATGTAAATCATAAGATAATTCGTTCAAATAGCTATAGTTAAAACAACGACATCAAAGGATAATGATGTTTAATTACTTCTTAAGACGTCTTAACCATTCACGCAGATAGATATTTATATGATACAGTATAACTTTGAAGAATTGTATCAAAAATAAAATATATTATTAATTGTAAAATAAAAATGAAAAATATTTCAAAGCGCAGATACATAATATATATTGTGTATGATAAATTTGAATATATGAATTATGATATACTGTAAATTACGTTTAATATTATGTTATAGTATTTTATACTCATAGCCGATAAGAATGAAAAAAGATCTCGTGTGTGCACATATTGTTGTGTCACGTGTGCAGTACCTACCACTCTACAATTACTGAATTCGGTAGAATACAAAATAGCCAAAATAATGCTGTACTTAGGTATAATATTCGTTTAATCTCTAAACAAATGTATATAATATACAATAAGCTAGTACATATTAGTGAAATCGTGTGCGAAATACTCAAATCCCATAAATAAACACAATATTATTGATAGGACTAAATACATCATATTGAAGATAGGTGTCTACCTGAAATTATAATCTTGTAATACATAAATGGGAGAATATACAATATTGAATAGACGAAAAAAGTTAAAATGTGAATCACCGAAGCGCTAAACGAAAAAAATATAACTGCGATATATTTTTTTTTATTATTTGTTCACACAGCTAACACGACTTAGTCACGTACTCAAAATAACCGATCCGGGCTGTTAGCCAGCTTAATTTTAGAAGACCATATTCCGTGGGCCGTCCGAATTCCACAATACACTATCGCGCGTATGTTACGATGATAATATGTATTATATATACAAACACGACACACGCACAAACACAAATATATGTGCAATGTGCGTAGCGTAAAACTTCGGGGGCGAGAAAAAAAAACACACGATCACAATAATAATATTATGTAGGTCGCATTATACACATATGTGTGGTCGTGTTGTTGTATTGGCAGAGTGACCGATATATCGGTATTGTACTGACCTACAAATATATCCGTTATAACGAGCGCGCGTTCCGATCTCACCTCCACCATCGTGTGTGTATATATATATATATATTTATAATAATAATAATATACAATTTCAATATAATAACATATATTACTGCAGAACAGAACACAAACGATAATATAATAGTAGGACGTATACATACATATAGGATATGTTCCTCGGACAACGGTTATGGGATGCGTCGGGAAATCGGGGAAAGGCATAATAATATATTGTACATAGGTACAACGAAAATAATATTAATTATTATTAATACTATGGTATTTGTAGGAGTTAGTATATGAACTATAATAATGGCATTAGCTTTATTTATTACACCTGTATGAATATAGGTATTGCGTTTGTCAGAAACGTTTACAAAACGTATATACTATATATGAATATAGGTATATTTTGCGTATTAAACATCATATATATGATGTACGTATAATATTATAATATCGTCTACGCAATGGTTATACAATTTTACTTCTTGATTTTGCCACGTATATAGTAATTGTGTAAAACACACCTCGTGGATTAATACAAAAAGTAAGTAGAACCTAGTATAATATATTAAATTATATATATAGTATATCCCTACCATCTAATATTGTTTGGAAAAGCGCATTGAAAATAAATCAAATCAATATACTTAATTATAATATTAGGTTTAAAATTGTTCATTATAAAATACATCACATTCCATTTTTAGTGAGAAAATGTACCTATCATAACAACCGCCAACAGATATAACTTGTTATTATTTTAATATTTTATAGTAAGATAAAACGATTTTCTATCAATATAAATACGATAATATTATGATTCGTGATATAGGTGCCACATTCCGTCAATCATACGTTGTATTTATCGTCTAACGTTAAATATTAATACATAGATAATGTATAACAGATAATATAAATATAAATATATATTCTAAAACTCTAAATCCTAACTGATTTATATTAAATATTAAAACAATACGTCATGTTCCAGTAGAAGTTTCATCGACTCATTTCATATACCTATACCTATTAACACATATTAAGAATTCAAGAAATGAATTGTCATTTAGACATTTTAATGAATTCACTTGATAATTAATTGAATTTTCTTTCCGAATAGATAGAAGATATAAGTTTAATGAAATATGCAATAGTTCTCAGAACAATAACTATACTTGTTAATCAAATCACTCGAAAGATGCTATATGTATTATAACAACACAATATACAACATCACGTATAGAAATTATTCCGCATTGATGAAAATTAATTTTCATCGTGGTTTAACTAACTTCATTGCTCTGTGATATACAGTAAAATGTAAAATGTTAAATGTTGTAGTAGAATGTTGCTTTTGATTTTATTGATTTAGTTAGGAAACAATTTAGGTAAAATTTTAATATATAGGTATGACTGGTATGAGTGGTATGAGTTATTTGTAAATTGTAGAGCCACTAAATATGTATGTAGGTATTATACGAATTTGCTTTAACTCCCGTTTACCACTATTATTAGGGAAATAATTTATTAGTTTTTCGATGTAAGTACTTAAATACATGGATAATACAATAATATCAAATTCAAAAACGAAAAATATAAAATATTTAATGTTTTAGACTTTAGGTAGGAAAATCTAAATCTTATAGATTGTATAAAATCTATTATGATAATATAATATTATAGGCGTGTGTTATTTATTTTACAAAATTACTTCATGTTTCACTGAAATATAATAAAATAAACTTATGGTTCTATTTATTTCATAATTCGATGCCAAAATAGAATGTTTTTTAGATCCTATTTTTTCTTAAGTATGTTATTCTATAAAAAAATATTTTTATTTTATTTTTCAAGACATCACATACTTAGTTTTAATTGTGTCTTGTAATGATGAGATTTCTTTGAAATGACACCGGAAACCCACATCGTTTATTTTTGACAATATAAATAACCTACGAGTAACCAGCAGTATCTACGTCATTGATGGAACACTGGAACATCCGCCTGTATAAAGTTGAAAATAAAAAATTCAAATACATATATTATTTATTACCACGGTTTGAACAAAGTTTTCAAGAGTTGTTTTAATCAATATTATACTCATAATTATACGTACTAAATAAAGATTTTTCGTGCTTTTTTTGATAGAAAGTTGTCTTTGCTAAAAATAAAATGTTAATATAGTTATGAATAAAAATAATTCATTAGTTTTTGGCCATAACATAATGAGTGCATAGTCGTATAATTTTCATAATAATAATTTTTTTAATTTTATTAATTACAATTTATAATTAAAATATGTAACATCTAGTATACAATAAAAAGCAAAATAACATTATCCTATATCCATTATTGAAAAAAAATATTTAAATTACAATTTAGTAATAAAATTAAATTCTTTGGCTCAAATGTAATATTATATGAATTAATTAATTAACATAATTCTATCGCGGCCATTCATAAATACCCATTATAACTATCAATATTCAATACTATCAAATCAATATATTTTAATCATAGTACTATACACATATAATATAATATAGGTACAAATTAAATGTTCAAAAGTATATGAATTAGTTATTAGTTATAAGCATTATATTAACCGTACTTATTGAATTCTATCTATGTAAAGAAGCATAATATTAGGTATGCATACAACTATACATATAGCCATACATGATTGGTAGACATAAGTATATATTTAGGTATTAAACCTTTTTATATTAATAAATTATTCGATGGGTTAAGCCTTAAACGTCGAGTACATTAGTCTTTTTACCTAGTAAGTCCCTGAAACTCGCTTGATACCTACTCATTAGTGCCCGATAAAAATTATGAATTAAAAACAAAAGGTTATATTATTATTATTGTTATCAATAGCCTTCAAATTTTCACTAAAATAATCAGAGAATCATAAACATTAAGAATCGTATTTATTGTATCTCTTATACTTTTTATTTTGTATAATATATTATTATATATATATTACAATTACATTTAATTTTTTAACTTTCGTTGTTATACATATACTCAACTCAAGTATAATATTTAAATTGATATAATCTTTGAACACACAATAATAGTATGCTTTTAAAAAATAGTAAGTTTCAACTAACAGAAAATCCCAACACACATTTTCAGAATCATTATATATACCTATTTGTTTTGACGCCAACATATTTACATAAGATTATTTTTTAATCGCTACCAACAATAACAACTGTAACATCACTTATAATTTTTTGTTTTTATAATTAATCCAGAACTCCGTCTCATTAGGTGGGGTTTACATTATTATTATTGTTATAAATAGGAACCCTGAAATATTACTGTTTTAGAAAAATCGGGTTCGTCCCGATTGATGCTATATACATTTTACAAACTTAACATAGGTAGTATCTATATATAGACGCATATTGTTGTATAGGTGTATGTATAGTTACTGTTGTATTAAACATGGGTATACCTATAGTCATAATATATATTTATTATATAAGTACCTAGTCATTCGTTGAGGATTATTCGATTCGGAAGTGCCTATATACCTATATGCTCGTGTATTGCAACGCGTAGAGTCTAAATTATACATTACATAATAATATGCGCAAATATAAAAATATAAAAAAATAAATCACAACGACAAAATAGAATATAAAAATGTAAACCGGAGATCAGATGCGTATAATAATAATAATAAAACACGCAGCGTTCGTAAGAAAATACACCCAGTGGACTGTATCGTGCGGTGAATGGTGATATATTATTATTATTATTATTATTATAGGTACATCGTGTGACATTATTATAATATATTATAATACGTATATATAAGACGTCACACGATGAGAAATAAAACGATTTTTGAAACTGTGCGCACGCGATCGACGGCGGCGGCGGCTAGAGAAATAAAACGACACACTTCTCTACCTACTTATAATAATAATATAATACCTAATAAATACGATGTAATATATTATTATTATTATTATTATTTTGTATTATAACGAGTGAAATCCAAAACGGCGTTATAATATCGTACGGCGCGGTAGGGACGCCGACTTCGCGTCGTCGTCGTCGTCGGAGGGTTTCGCTCGGCAGCTCGACTTCTCGCGTGCGGAGGGAGGGGGACAGGGGGTCGGATGGGGCGCGACGACCGTGGCGGCGGTGGGGAGGCATCGCGAAATCCTCGCCTTCCCCACCCCCACCGCCGGCGAGACACCATCGCCACCGCGCCATCTCCGCGGTAGTGGCGGTGGCGGCGGCCAGTGCGCGTACGGCAGGTCGTCTGCGGCGAGTGACGTCACGCCGACGTCACCGTTACGGGCGCGCTGCCATTGGTCCGGCTCGCCGCCGTCCGCCCGGCCTCCTCCGCACCGCCACCGCCTGGCGCTCGTTGCCATATATGGGACAGAGACGGGCTTCATTCATAAAACCGACGCTTATACGTCGCCCCGCGCCGCGGTGTGGGCAGTGCGCTCGTTCTCAGTGTGTACGGCCGCCGCGTATCCCGACACACGCGCCGCGCGCGCCTTCAGTTCAACAAGTCGACCGGCGCCAGCATCACGTGCGTGTGCGTGACCGTGTGCGTGTGCGTTTTTACGTTTGTTAGTGTGTGTGTGCAAGTGCAGCGGCCCCAGTCATGTGCGTTGCCGCAGTACCATCGCAGTAACGAACGATACGCGCGTCCTATTTACCGTCGTCGTCGCCGAGTGCGCGCGCCCCCCCGTTTATAATATTATTGTATAAAATAAATTATAATAATATTGTTGTTGTCGACGCCTACCCGCCCGTCACATACGCATTTCTGAGATTGACATCGTAACGCGAGTTCAGAAAATAACGAATTTTTTGGTTTTTCGCCTAAACCGGAGGAACGCCTGCAGCGAATCTCTCTCTCCACACAGTTTGTACATTATAAATATTTTATCACGATAAAATTACAAGACGCGTTAAGCGTACGGCCTGAAGCGTTGATCCGCTCGCCGTCGGTAATCGTCTGGACGAACGATTACTAAAATAAGTTTATTCGCTCGTCGCCGTTTTTGTCACCGGACGCGCCAACCCCCCAGCTCAGGCCTGGCACTGTCCAGGTGCGTGATCCGCGTGCCCCTGGCCCCCAGCTCGTGGTCGCCGCCGCCGGACGATTGGTACCCGTTCCACGACATCGAGCTGGTCGAATCGCCGGAATCGCCACCACCGTGCCCAATAATTGATCCAAAAGACCGCGCTCCCGTTGCCGATCGTACCGCGAACGACAACCACATCACCACTACCAACAACAATAACAGCACCGGCACTGTTAATAATAATTGTGATCGGCGTGACGCTTGTGCCGTAGGTGTCCCGGAGCAGCACCAGCACCAGCAGCACCAACAACAGCCCGAAGCCGATATGATCATGGAGTGCGGTGCCCTCGAGCCCGGCGTCGGGCCGCTCCATCATGCGCATCATCACCATCACCATCACCACCATCACCACCCGTACTTGTTGGCCGAGTCCGCGGCCGCCGTCACCACGGCCACCACGGCCGCTGGACACTTTAACGTGCTCAGCTTCGAAACGTACAAAGGCGGCGTGACCACCGGCACCGGTGGACACGTGGGCAACGGCGGACACGGCACCGGCAACTCGGCGTGCCACAGTCCGGCACAGGGAAACGCCGGCACCGATCTCAACACGCCCGTCACAACGAGCGCCGAAGTACCTTCGTTTTTCGGCCCGTCCACAGTCGTAGAACCGCCACTCATAACAGGTACACATCTTGACTAGCAATACTAACTCAACTCGCATATTTTATTGTTTAATTAACTATAAATATGTAGGATTAGTAGATGTATAGTAATAAGGCCCTCGCATTTACACGATTTATAAATGTTTATTAAAAATTACAAACCGAATAGTATAGGTAGTTAACTTATACTTCTCCGGAATTATTTTAAACGCCGAGAATAAAACTATAAGTATTATCTTGGAGTGAAAATATCTTACAACAAAACAAAACTTTCTCACACTATATATCATTTTAATACATATATACATATTATATATAGGTATAATATAGATGGGTTTAACGACAAAATAATTAACTGTATACTCATATATGAAATAGGTAAAAAGTAATATTATAAGTAATAATTTTATTCAAGTACGCCCAAGAAATTTTTGTCTACAGATAAACATAATTTAAGTTGTAAATAAAATTTCAAAATGTTTGCTATAAATTTTAAAATAAGAATATATTTTAGTAAAATGTGAAAATGTTTTAGATGAAATGTTGATTAGGTACAAAAATTAGGGATAAGTGAATATATCTATACTTCAATCGATATAATACCCTGCAATTATGTATTTATATGCACCTATAAGCCTTATTTCCAATAAAAATTATTCTAAGTAAGTACTATCATAAGTACATATCATATAAAATAAGGCGAGTCTATAGGTAAATAAAAATAAAAGTACCTACTTACAAAATGTCATTAATTAATTATTATTTTATATCAGAAATTTTGCATAATCTATTTTCGTGTAACTTACAATATAACGTGTATAGTATAGTTATCCCACCTTGGTTTTAAATTATAATTAATTTTTAAGGCGCTATAACATTGTTGTTGGTACCTCGTTTCATATTGTATACATGAATGAAATATTATATGAATAAAATTTCCATAACCCCCTGAACAGGGCGGGCGGTGTCGGTGACCCTCCCGCGCTAGTAGTCGTTCATCGATTTCGCAGTGACCTCGGCACGCCAAGAAGGTGAATGAAATATATTTCCCTCTCGTTTCCACCCCACAGCTCCGATATTAAACGTAGATACACCAATTCATAATATTCTAAATGTACACCACGACTAGGCATGGCCATATATTTTCACTGTCACTCTCTTACGTATAGTTACGTGGCTTATATTCTATATACTTATACAGGTTAGGTACGTACCTATTTCAATTTTAACCAGTCTACCATAAATAAATATTATGTGAGAATTGAAAATTATGGAAATAGAACCTATATTGATAACAATATTATACAAAAAAATACACGAAAACCACATCGTGGGCTTGATGTCATTGCAAAGCGTTCGATGTTCCGGCGCTCCGGGGAACGCTCGCGCAGGATTGAATTTTCAATGGCGGTGGTGAAGGCGGAGAAAGGTTATCAGGGGTTGTGTAGGACACATAGGTTGTACCAAGTTGAATGGACTTACCAGGAATGCTGTGGTATATTTGTGCGTTTCGAGCGCGATCTAGAGGGTGGTGGCCGTGGCATTGCGTGCGAACCGCCACTGCCGGTGGATCAATACCACCCGGCCCGAATGAAAGGGACTTAAATATTTTATAATGGAATTGTATTGATAGTGTTTGCCACTCTCCGCATGAATGGGACGGATCGTTGAATATGTGGCGTTGTGAATTGACGGTTAGGTAAACGTCAGGAGGAATCTACAGGAAAAAATCGATAAGAGGCGGGTGGTGAACTTAAATACGTATATAATTCAATATAATATACAACTATTTGGAGAAAATACAACGATAAGTTGCTATTTTATTAACGTTCTCAGACGTTAATTAAGTATCGCTGCCATGGTGCGTTGTCTTATTCATACATACAATATATAAATGTGAGTGTTTGTGTGTGTGTGTGTGTGTGTGTGTGTGTGTGTGGAAATTTGACAGAAAAATATTTTACTCTATTATAAATTACAATTTGCATACGTTATATTGCTTTTCCTGGAAGGTTATGCGATGGAGTCGAAATCAATATTCTTCCTACCCGGACATAACCCCCCTTCTTTCCCACCTGCCACGTTCACGCACAACCCGCACGTAACCGACCCCTGTATAGCCGACTGACGAGGTCGTTATATATAGTTGACGAGAAATGATTTCACTTTTTATTACGACCGCTTGCAACTCAGCGAAAAATAAAAGTACATATTTTATTGTATACAATCGATCGTAACGCCATTAAAACACCTAGGCAAAACGGTTATTGTCAGTTTTTAGATTACGCCAATCACAACAGTGTTTTCAACTAGTCTGCAATAATACGTAAACTACTATATAATACATAGCTATTAATGTATTATATTATAATATAATATGACTAATATAAGTAATAATGATATGTAATAATATAAGTTTCAATTATAAACGTTGTATTGGATACTTATATTTACGTGGAATGTGTGTCCGTCGATTTACGTTACGGTTATGATAATCTGAATTATAATGAATTATAATATTTATGATACATAACGCGTTCAGTCAATAATTATAATATATGCATTGCCGTGCACCGACCGTTCGATTATTACGACCAATAGCATTCTTAAACTTGTGCAATAAATTAATATTTTTCAATTGCGTAAATGAATTCCATGTACAATCCACGTGTTCCAATACAAGTATTAATTACCGTGTGTCTAAATAAAACGTATACATTCATCGCCAAGTAGCCGCCTTTATGGCGCGTGTCAAAAAAACTTTTGCTTTTTAACATTTTATTTTTATTTTTTTTTAATGATTAGAATCTGTTTATTTAAATCTTTGAGTAAACATTAGGAAATTATATAAAAGCATTAGTTCAAACAAATTAGTTTCTTCTGCCGGGAGAATGGCGTTAATTTTAAAATTAAAAAAGTTTATAGGTACCTATTACATTAACATACCTCGTCTAATATCTGGCAGTCGACCAATAATATTACAATATTCCTGTATTGTTGTGCTTAAAACCTGCAGTAAACTATAGAAATATAAACCTAAAAATATACAACAGTTATATATATATATATTAATATAATATACATGCATATAATTATATAGTTGTTACGCGTATATATATGTTTTAATATGTGCGTGTATTACTAGTTATATATATCACTGCGGCATTAACAGTAACAATTATTCAACGATTTGTAGACATTTTTTAACGTCCTTTTTATCACGCATTTGCATAAATAAAAATAATTAAATCCTAAAAAAATACATTTGATTGCATTCTAAACATTTGTATATGTATTAGAAGAACTTATGAGACATATTGCG
The DNA here is from genome assembly GCF_020882245.1 of Rhopalosiphum padi. Lineage (NCBI taxonomy): Eukaryota > Metazoa > Arthropoda > Insecta > Hemiptera > Aphididae > Rhopalosiphum > Rhopalosiphum padi. The sequence continues at coordinate 78,528,923 of NC_083598.1, forward strand.
TGTTGGATAAATTCACAGGGCTAATCGTTAACGGCGATAACATCAAACGTCCAATGTGTCTTATGTTGTCTTATGTTGTTCTTACTTTTTTTTTTTTCAAAAACTTCAAGACCAACTAGAAAAAATGTCGCGGCATTTGCTTTCTCTCGGCATCCCATGGTTCTACCGGACGATTTATAATACTACATTATATATACGCACGTTAATATTTTTCATAAAAATAATGTATTCTAGTTTGTGGCAGCGTTGTTTATATACGTATATTTATATAAAAAAAAAAAACAAAACTAAACACTCAGCATGTGGTGCCTTGATAATGATCCCCAATAGTCTACAAACCACTGGGTCAGTTGTTTTATTATTATTTTTTTTTTTATTGAATCTCAGAAGAATTTATAAATAACAATAACGCAATACTAAAAAAACTACTTAATATAAACATTGATCAGAAGTTATAATTGTTTAGACTCACTATTTTCGATCTGTGTTGTTTTAATTTATATAAAATATAAATGTTATACAATTACAATCGTTATTTATTGTTCACGTTATTAATGTCTAGATTTTATACAAAACCGTGGCAGTTTGTTTCATTTCAATTGCTTTAGAAAAAATAACTAATAATAATAATTCAACAATATTTCGAGTGTTTGTGTAGCCCTGAATGCAAAAAAAAAATTGAAATATTTGGCTCAGAAAAAGATTTTTATTACTATTTCTATCTTTATATTACATTATACTGTGTACCTACGGGATTTTCATGGATTAACGAATGTCTCTAATAAGGTCTTCAGTTGTGTATACGTGCTCAACATCATAATGTACGTGCGTTGCAATGGTTACATAGTTTAGAATGGGTTGAAAAGACGACGGGATAATAAAGTATGTAGAAAAAAGTAACAAATTCGCCATCAGCATAAACCAGTTGTCGTCGCCGTCGAGATAATCCGAAAAATATGTGACACACGTTAAAAAAAAACCACAAACAGCCGTATACACGACATCTACAAATTCTAATGTCCAAAAATATTATTCATCACTGTGAATATTTATCAAAAATTCGATATCGTAAAAAAAACTAATTATCGGTAAATATTAATACTAGCTAAAATCCTTTATCGCATATAATTATTATCATTTTACTCTATATAATACAGTTTCCTCTTTTGTGCCTCACAATATTTTATAGCAAAATAACAAATATAATATAATTCATTATCGTATAATATTATAATAACATTTTTTTTTTTTGTAAATGTTAGTATAATGTGTTTCGATTTAGCGTTGAAAAACTATTGAGTATAGTATATAATATGGCGTGGAATAAAATAATATCAAAATATAAAATTTAAACTGACAAATATGTGTGTCCGAAATGAATAAAGGTAGGGTCTGGTAATGGATTGCAATAATCAGTGAAATTTTGGTGTTCGTATTTCATGCTGTAGTCATATATAACTAGCACGTAGTTATTATTAAACGTGTAAATGTATAATGTGGAATGGTGGCAGAAATCCAAATTTTATACGAAAAATAATCACCAGCCAACACGTGTCACAAGTTTTTTTTAAACTATTTAGTTTAACACCAATATGATCCTTTGCAAAGTGTGAAAACACGATAAATTGTTATAAAACTTAACATAATATAATATTCATAGAAAAAAATATATAATTATTTTTATTTTTATTTTTCAGGATCATTGCAAGACACTGATGAAAACGGTAGCAATAGAAGTGCTATAGAACACAAGCTAGAGGTATCGCTTCAATTAAAAACAGAAGCCATCGGAGGTGAACCGGAACAGGACGATGCCGGTCAAGACGTCATGTACACAACTAACTCTAGCATACCATCAGGGCAGTCCAGAATTAGTTATAGGTTCTCCACAAATAGTCCTATGCAAACAGCTCCGTGCTCAACTAGTTCCTCAAATAACAATAATAACAACCACCTCAGCACATCTTGGCTTTTGCCTAGCCCAGATAAGAACATATTTCCACCTTTGTTCAACCTGCTCCAACCTCAACCGTCGAGCACGCCCACCTCATACCACAGCTCCAGTCCTCACTACGAAGACAGATCTCAACAAAGTCAAGTAGAATTGCTTGGAATGAGTATCGACTGTGGTAAACAAGCACCACCCACATACGCCGGTTGCGGAGTGACTGGAAACGATCAAGATCTCATATACCACAACCGTGGTCAAATGATGCAACAACAGTCATCACCAGTGAACAAATACCATTGGTTGGACTCACCGGTCGAATACGGTGGACAGCACCAACAACAACAGCAACAGCAGCAACAGCAACAGTTACAATCTCAACAACAACAACAAATGATTCCCAAGCAAGAGTTCAACGTAGTAAACGTGGACGTCCAGTCACCGGGTTCGTCGAGCGTGTCGCAGGGTGGCTACAGCGTCCAGCTAGCCGAGTATAACCCGTCGACAAGCAAAGGTCACGAAATACTATCGCAAGTGTACCAGCAGTCTTCGCTACCGCTGAAGCTAGTGCCAGTGAAACCCCGAAAATACCCAAACAGACCTAGCAAGACGCCGGTGCACGAACGACCATATGCATGTCCAGTGGAGCATTGCGACCGTCGTTTTTCCAGATCGGATGAACTTACAAGGCACATCCGTATACACACGGGTCAAAAACCGTTCCAGTGCCGTATATGCATGCGATCGTTTTCCAGATCTGACCATCTTACGACGCACATTCGAACACACACTGGCGAAAAACCGTTCACATGTGACGTGTGTGGTCGCAAGTTCGCGAGGAGCGATGAAAAAAAGAGACACGCAAAAGTTCATCTGAAGCAACGGACGAAAAAAGAAACCAAAATGGCAGCGTTGTTAGCACAACAACAACAACAACAACAACAACAGCAGCAGCAGCAACAGCAACAGCAACAACAACAGCATCAGCAGCAACAAGGATCGTCGCAACAACATATGCATCATATGGGATTCCAAACCGGCGACACTGGTCACATGTAGACGCAATCATGCAAATATGTCTTTATTTATTCCCTTTTATTTGTTTTTCATGCGCTAGGGTGCTTAAAACCTAAAGGTAAGCACGGAAGAAACCACTGTTACCATGTTTAGTTACACTACCAATGTATGAGTCGCTCCATCTTACGATGCCTATCTTATCATTATTATTGGATTACAGAGTATTTATACCGTCGGCAATGATGTCGCCAAAATCAAAACAGGGACATAACTATATTTGTAATAATTATTGGTGCTACACGATTTGTATCTTTAATGTGGGATCATCTTGAATGTAGAGTATGCCATCGTAGAGTAATTTAAAACTGTTCGTGTACTTTTCAAGTAGTAAGGACTTATCACATCTAACAACGCAACAGGTATTTTACTTATTCACTAATGTGTGAAACTTATAAATCTGTCAATCCAAATAGGTGAATTCGTAATGTTTATAGTAATGTATTCCGTAGTTAAGCCGCGTTTCTCATGTTGTGTGAAAAAATATTTAATATTAATTCGCTCCGGTTCCCAGATTTATAGCAATTGTGTCGGTTTGAGGAAACAAAACTCATCGAAGTACCTGATTAAATCACGATTAAAATGTAATGCACGAATACATTCCTTGCTAAAATACTCCGCTGGGCTATAGAATATCCCGAGGTTTTTATTTTTAGCATAATTAGTGTGTATTGTTTTATCTTTTGCATTTATTTTATTTGCTTTTTATCAATATAACTGTAATTTTCATTTTTATTATTATTATGGTATGCCTGTTTTGCATTCCAACATATATTTTTACTGGTAAATCTTTGAAAATTTTATTTTACGGAAAAATTTAAATTTGAAGGCTAAAACGGTACGAATTCTTTTCTTATAAAATTAATAAAATTTAAAAGACATATTTTTGTACACACAAAAAAAATGAATTAATACTTCGTTTTATTTATTTATTTATTTATTTATTTTCTCCTATATTTTTCTGTAAATTACTCAAAATTAGGTTTAGTACATTTTTTTGTAAATCTCTGTTTCTGTTAACACCCACTTGTTCTTCGGTAAAAGCATTTTATATAATTTCTAAATTAAAAAAAAAAAAAACGCTGAAAACTATTAACAATTATTTAACAACTTACTGTTAAGGTGTTTTACTGTAAGTATAAAATAATTAATGTTGTTTATTTTTTTATTCATTCATTGGTGTCTTACATTTTGTCATTTTGTAAGTTAATCGTATTTTTTGTATTATACAATAATAGCTTGTTTTTGTATCTGTATACGAACGTTTGTACAACAAATGGTAAATCGCTCAATGGGTTTATATTATAGTCATTTCGTATTTATGTCTCTATTTTCTACCATTTTAAATTTCATAACTCAGTGTCTCCAATTCATGTTTTCTTTACTAATTAAAAATAATTACATCGTGTTAAGAATATTTTCAATCGCGCACTCGTCTATACAATACGACCTATACTGATCTAAATAATTTTATTATTATTTATTCGTATGATAAAAGAGGTAGAGGTAGTACAATAATACCTACATAAAAATGTTTCAAATAATTATTGTTACCATATTTTATGACTTCTATAATAATTCGATTTTAGACCTATAAATTCTCCATCGGATGTGAGTTATGCCTGCCTACTAATAATTATCACAAATAAGATGATATACAACTGATAATAGCTAATATAGATAATAACTTTATGGTGTATCAGTCGATTTGTCTGCGCTATGATATAATGCACACCGGTGTAGAAAAATATCCGATAGATTGGCAAAAGAGTATTACGTATTGAGGAGAATCCTTATTTTTCTTTTTTTAAGAACAGAAAATAAACTTAGCTACGACGTTTTCCATGCTCACTCATAGGTACATACTCCTATAAATATTATGTATTTATTACTTAAAATTATTTGACAATCTATATATTACAGTAAATTTGTTTAAAATTGACACGTTCAAAGCACATGGCAGGCAAAATTATTCCATTTTTGAGCTGCCAAACATTTGTTATATACATTATACATATATATAAATATATATACTAAAAAAAACGTTACTACATTATATCGTTGTTATTATAAATTAAAAGATTTTTCTATCTAGTTTGTGAAGTTTGATGTTTATGTATAAGTGTATATTATTATTTTACTTTTATTACTTGTATAAAAAATTAAAAATTAAAAATAGACGTTATAATATTTATTATATTATATTTTAAGTGTCTAATGTTTTGTCTTCTTTGACTGACATGTATTTTTCTTCTTTTTATATTTTATGTGTACAATATTTAAAAAAAATAAATGTCTGTAAAATTGTTAACTAAAAAAAGTTGTTTTATATTTATTTTCTTCCGAACACACACTCGTTTGTCTTTATATATAATATATTATTATAATAATGCTCGGTGCAGTTATTATTATTTTAATAATACGCCCGTAATAATTAATATTTAAATGCATACAGTTACACGTATGAATACATGATATTGTATATCGGTGTACGGTGTCGTTATAACTTATAACACGTAAGTATAATATAATAATATGTACCTCCTATAATGTGCAGTGTATTGGACGTTAAATGTGGCACGTCGAATCGTATTGTCAATGGTGGCGCTGCGGTGATTTATGTAGTTGTCAATTGTCATGGTTGTGTTTGGTCATCGTTTCAAAATCACATGTAACGCGAGTAGGGTATAATACTACAGACGCTATATAGTATTATAATACTTTTATGAAGACGTGACTGTGGGGCCCACCATATTGGACAACACGCACTGCAGTTCATGACCGGTGACTATATAACAGTTGTATACTCATTGCTCATACATACATGTCTTTACGACAGACAAACGCAATACGTCGTATCAATGTTAACGATTTGTCACTTTTTTAGGCGTGCGAACAATTGAGTCATATTATTCAGTTGTGATCTCAGGCCATTACAGTTACTACACCAGAATATTATAGGTAATCGCCGTTTAGAGTGTCTATACAGTCAGTATTAGAGTTTTTATAAATGCGTACAAATATCATATTATATGATAATAATATTATATATTCACCAGCTGTGCGTCACTCGCCAAAACATCTCAAAAATATTACTGCATAATATTATGTACAATAACGTGTTCGAAGATGTAAAAAGGTAAGTGTATTCATGACTTATTAGTTATTACTTATTGGGAGACACTATCGATTGGTGTTCGGGCATTGCGCAAATAGGACATTCATTAAAGCAATGGCGGAATGTGCGGTAAACAAGAAAAAGTCTACGGTTCGGAAACCATCGTTCGTTGCAGCGACGTTAATAGAATATAAGCTCCGGTTGAACGAATAAGACCTTGGAGACCTTTGATCCCTGACATCTAAATTTATAATACAATGGTCGAGTAAAGTTAATGAAACGGCCACATCTCGTCGCAATTATCATATATCTACGGGCATGCTAAAAGACTGGACTTACAATAACACTTCTTCTATATATTTTCCTTCTTGTATATTGATTATTATATTTTAATCGGTTGCCGCGGAAAAAATTATTACTACATCTCATAATAGCAATGGACATAATATAGTAATTCTATTAAAATGTATTTATTTAAATTTTAACTTACATTACATGTTAATACATGTACACGTACAGGTATAACGAGAAGATTGTTATATAATATTTAACAATTATAATGGTAAGTATAATAAATAAAAAGTTGTAAGTACTCCACTTGTTTCATAATAATATTTACATATCATTAATAACTAAAGACGTGTTATGCGTTTTTACCGCGTAGGTACGTCAATTATTATGTTTTACTATGAAACAATTTTAGTAGGTATAAACATAGTAAATAAATTTGTAATAACCAAAACATGCCAATTTGAAAAACACACTCTATGTTAAAAAGTAAAAAAAATCTTTTGTGTAAATTTGTACCGTAATGTTCAATTAACATAAAAGAATAATAGATTTTCAACAATAAAAAACTGCATAACATATAATATTGAAATTGTTTTTAATTATAAATATATAGGTATTTAATTTATAATAAATACTTATATTGGTTTTATTAGTGTTGACTGTGCCTGCACAGTGGTCAGTATTTATTTGGTTTCGCTTAATTTTATGTTAATGTCGTGCTTTCATATTTGTGTCATACAGCAAATCTCTATGATCTATCAACAGTGTTCAGAACCTCTCTAGAACTTCACATAATTACTTTTACAGTATGACTCCAGTATAGCTCTTAACATTTTTAACGTAGTATAAATTATAAGTCCTTAAAAATCTATAATTCATACTCAAAAAGTTCCCAAAACATTTACTTAAATCATTTAAAACACATCACAAAGTGCTAAATAAAATTTAATTAGAAAGCTTTGAAGTAAACTAACTTTAATTATCTGATAAGATTATTGCACGCGAATTATTTTGTTGACTTATAATTGATGTATAAATAATGTTTATTTTTAAAACTATATTTATATTTTTGTAATTATCTAAATTGTATCTTTGATTATATATAGTGAGTATAGTGACCCTATTTTAGAGACAATAGACATCGTTTTTAAATGATAAAAGCTGTCAAACTATCATTAAGTCATCGAGTATACCTATATAGTATATATACATTAATAAGATATGTCAATGTTATATATGTCATACTTTTAAGGGATGTCAATACCTAATCATTTTACTAAATTTAAGTCTGTTTACATTTTCTGAACTTAATTCTATGCAATCAATATAAATTATATAAAGCCATAACTTTTTAATAAATTCTAATAGAATAAGTATTTAAAAATATTTAAGATTTTCATCTCTAATATATTTCATAGAATATTTTAAAAATTACAAGTGAACACAGTTTATACGTGAATGTATATTTAATTCATATACGTTTAATATGTACCAATACCTATGCAAAGAATTTCAAAGTCTATTAAATCTATTATAGAAATGATAATTATGTTGGAATTTTGGTTACAATAATTAAATTTAAAGACCTAGTAAAAAATTTAAATTTCGAAAACTTAAAATATCTTTAATTAATGTTAAATAATCAAATTATTGTGAAAACCCTCTTCAAAGTACCTACAATCTAAATTAGATTAGATATTTTTTTTAATCTATGTATGATGTACATAGATGAGCTTATAAAGATTATACATTTACCTACTATTACTTTTATTTGAAAAATAATATGGTATAAAAATCGATTTTAGTTGGTTTTTGCAATTGATTTTTAAAAATTAAAAACAGCACCTTATTAACAATTAACAATTTTAATTTTGTGGAGAGCATAATATGTAAGATTTATCAAAACCTATATTTCTATATTTTTAGTTATGAATTTATGAGTTTATGATACATAATATGCATAATGTGTAAAACTGTATACAAGAATATCCTACATCATACGCCCGCATATGTTATACACAAATCTATTATTATAATTTAGCTAGTACTTTAATATTAATCTATGACTAATATAGTACCACTAATATACGCTTTCGAAACAAAAAATCGCCTAGATGAAATTCCCATATGATGAGGACACTTTAATTGTATATTTACTATATAGATAAATTTTTATTATAGCTTGTCAATATAATAAAATACTACCAATTTAAATTATTTTTTTTGTAATACAGCGACTAGTAGAAGTGATAAAAAAATTGAATGTACCTATTATAATCGTCAGTGATAAAATCTAAAGACATTTTTTAATTGCAAGGCGCAGGTATAGTGGTTATGAATGTATGAAAATAATGTTTAAAAACTTTATTACTATGTATTTGTTTCAAATCATATTTTTTTTATAGCTAAAAAATTAATTGTATTTATAAGAACACGCAAAAATGAAAAACAAATAATAATCAGCAGTTATTAATATTTTGATAGTGAAAAATATTATAACGGAATAATCTTAATTTATTATGTATTATGATTTAAGTGTAATAGATTGTATTGGATGGACACTAGAATTTAAACAAAATATATTATGTACAATACGAGTATTTGAAATTATAGTCGGTCGAGCTGGCTGCTTTGATTTTATATACTACCTGAGGACATCGTACGGTCAAGATAATAATCGTAAATTTTATGCTTCTCGATGTAAACGTCTCGTTTCCGGTGTTTAAAAATAATTCCAAAAAGAACGTCCATTAAAAAGGTAAAAAAAAACAACTCGCGACTTCTTTTCGGTGTGTTTGCTCATTATCGACTACCCAAGAGGTGTCTGAACGATTACAATATGTGTTCACACATACAAACACACACACACTCACCGATTCTTTATTTCTCTTTTTACACTTACGGGGGCCACATCGAAGGCGTAACAGGAGAAGTGTTAGACCAACACATGATAGCTGAACAAACAACAGTTTATCACCATCCTGTGTACCGAGTGCTACTGAATATGCTAATGAAGAATTGTTCGGCCACAGATTCTTGTAGTGTTGTTTATTTATTTATTTTTTCAATTTAACTCGAAATTCCAACATACGTATACAAAGCGGTGTAGACATTCCTGCTAGAAGCCAGTGTAAAAAAAAATTGTAAATATCAGCACATTAATTATAGATTTCCAACAATCATAATAAACATAATGTTATTAAAACGATACTGTAGTCACTTACTTACAATAATAATTTAACAAATCTGAGTATTAAATTTTTTATGAATATCATTAAAATTTTAAAAAAAATAATAAAATGTTGGTTAATAAGTTATTAATACATTTTTTTTTGTTGTTGTAAAATTCAAAATCTGAAGAAATACGAAATAACTTTAATAAAGAAATTAATAAATAAACAAAATAAAAACACGCATAAATACTAAAATGAATCCTATAGATAAACTTATAATGTTATAAAATCCAAAAATATTATATGTCTGAGAAATTTTAGGTATACCTATATAATTCTTGCTTGTAATTAAATTTCAAACGCAATAATTGATCATCATCATAATAATGTTATATACCTATCTATAAAGATGTTTGAATGTAATCATTATGTTTAAATATGTAACTGTTATATTATATATCTTCATAATAATATTAATAATATTACATTTTAATAATTTCAATGTATTACTAGACACTATATAGTTATTGTGTTAATAATATATAGTTCAGTTGTAGGAAAATAATAATTAAATAATGTTAAAATACATGACATTTTTAATTTTAATACCTATCTATGGTTATAAATGTGTTACAAGGTTCTTCGTAAATTGTACTTACTAAAATTAAAAATGAAGTCTAGTGTTAAATCACATCAACTTTTACGTGAGCTAGGTTTTAAGTTATATACTTGATAAATCATATAACTTATTAATTTGATAGGTTCATATATACTCCGTGGAGGTAAGATATTGCGAGAATACAGTACGAAGAGTTTTTATAATTTGAAACACTTGGAACATGCATCATGTATTTTATTGGTATTTGAGATTATTACAGAATTCCAGAGTTTTATGCCATATAAGAGTATCATAACCATAAATATATATCTATATTATTGGCTTTTAAGTTTAGGATTTTTACGTATATATATTTTTTATTTATCAAATAAATCTTGCACGCTAGTTAAGTAATATTCGTATAGCGTGTAAATGCGGCATCCCCGCGAGACACTTAAAAAACTATGTTATATCTATTATTTGGCAAAAGTATTTGGATTTAACATCATATTTATGATAGCGTGGACAATATTATAAACAGATTTCCCGTGGTAAATTTGTTATAAATAATTGTTGTAATTGATACCGTAGTATCGTTAATAAAGCTAACCAAATCTAAAACAAACGATATTTTTATTACCTGTATCAATATCGGGCGGAGTATTCAATTGCCGACCAGCAACCGTACTACTTATTGTTACCGATCGTGATACAAGTATCTATAATTTGTGGTAGGATAGAGTGAGAAGGAGCGAGAAAGTGAATGAGTAAACGATACAGAAATAATCGTCGTAAAGTCACTTGGTTTGTGCGGGTCATTACTCATTAAGAATGAAATAAAAGGTCGTGATGCCGTTATACTGCGTGTGCTTGCAATATGCACACCACTGGTAGTAGATAATAGTAATAATAATAATTAAAATAAAAAAAAGTCCACTTTCCGTCGAGATTTTTATAGCACCTCTGTAGTAGTTCTCGTCTACACATCCATACGCACAACATGTACCCGCCTAGCCATCATACACTGGTAATGTGTGTGAGCGCGCGCGCGATTTTATACACAGGGCAAAACATGCAACTACATTAGCATTAATTTACCATAAAACCCGATCCAGATACGTCCGGTCAATTTGTAGTACTTCGCCTACGGATATACTATCTCCCCACCAATTTAGTCCTCCTTGAACCGAACGCATTACGCCCTCTCCCCGTGTTGGCGACAGATTTGCAATTACCTGTACTGTGCGGACGTGTATCTGTGCACTCTCGATCATTGTACAATGTGTGTAAATACAATATAATATATATATATATATATATATATTATCGGAAATGTAATGAAGATTATAGGAATTCAATGGAAATCCAAGTATTCTATAGAAACCCTTGTACTATTCAGCTGCAATGTATTACATTTTAACGTTATTTTAAATTATGCCTTATTATAGAAGCCATTCTATACAATTATCTTATGTGATTTTTATAAGATGCCATTGCCGTGAAATATTTGATTATTATTTTAATTATTAATTTATATTGTTTATTGCAGCATAAAATTGATGCTTGACATTTTCAACTGCATAAAATATTATTTTTTGCTTTGACATTTTGACGTGGATGTGCATTACTGCATTGTACAAAATGTTGTCAAGTAGTATGTCGGGTTGCTATTGTCCGTAAAGCAAATGTATTTTCCGTTGGAACTTATCGTCAATAATTACTACATTTATTTGGCATATTACGAATTGAGTCTTTGAAGCTTGAATGTACTAACATTTTAAAAGTATCCTTTATACTTCCTGATCGATAATATCCATCAACTGTTACCTGAAATAATATTAAATTGGTTATAATTTATAAATAATAAAATATGGATAAATTAACTATGTATTATTTTATATTTACCTCATCTATATCAACAGCTAAAACGTAAAATTAAAATGTAAAATTATAAATTATTGTATTTAAGCTATAATAATAATAATGATAATTATTATTCTTTAATTGTAGGTATATAGGAATTATATTATACCTATCAAAAATAAGTTAATTTTAATTATAATAGTGATTTATCCACCTGGGGATCTTAATAACATTATCATTTTTATCATCTATATTCTATAGACTATCGTTTAATATTTAAACATAGACTAAAAGATAGCAAAACTTTATACTTTAACATTATTGTGTAGAAGTGTTTGATTCACTTCTAACTTAATATTTATTTTTTGCGGATACGTAGACTGCAGTAGATGTAAAATAAACATATCAGTATCGTATCTAAAAAAAAATCACATAAAATAAAAGTTAATTGCACATTATGTTAAGTTTTTTTTAAGTAAAAGTTGAAGTTTTTCATCTGTAGCTTGAATCTAGTTATAATTAAACCTTGACAATTCTAACTTACACTCGACATAAAATTAAAAATATAAAAAATAATTTAACAAAATGCAACAGAGAAAATTAGTAAAAATAAAATACAACATTAATTTAAAAATAGTATGTATAACATATTCTATGTTGGACAGCTATTCGTAAATAAAAATAAATTATTGTTGCACCAAAAAGAAAAAACATTTTCATTTTCAAATAAAACTATACATTACTCCTTCAAATTTAACTTATTTTAAGCTTCGGGACTGTACGAATTCAGTCGTAGTTAACTCTTTTATTATTAGATTTGGTGTATCTAAAATAACAATAAACACTAAAATGTTTTTATACCTACTGCGTTAGATTAAGTATCATAGTTTATTAGGTTTCAGGTACAAAATATATCAATTCAAATTTTAATTTTAAAGTGTATTACTATTATGTTGTAAGCGCTTATTTTTAATATTCCAATAATAGTATAAAATGACCACTATCTATATATTGCAATAAAATAGAATAAAAAGTTACTAATAAAAATCAAAACATATTAAAATTACGGTAAATCATTAACAACAATATGTTTAGTACTTTATATTTTATTGTAACTTAAGATGTGATTCCTAATTACATAGTTTGACATAGTTTGTCCAATAGTTAATTTCTACACTTATACTGGTTAATTGATTGCAAGGACAATGTACCATGAATTAAATTACCAATGAACTGATCACGAGATCATAAAATAGGTACCTAATAAAATATTTATGAATAATATATACGTATAGCTCTGATTGAGTGCTAAAATATTATAAAGGATCATTTGATTGAACGATTAAAAAAGTATACAGTCCTTGCAGAATTTTCCAGCGACGAGCCTCGAACCATATTTTTCAATTGAGTCCCTTTGATCTAAACATCAATATTATAATGGTTAGAAATTAAATATTTAAAAAATATGTTGTATTTTCTTTAATTAATAATAATGCATGATTGAATGTAAACGTAGAATTTTGAAGCAAAATAACAAAAATACGTGAGTTTTTATTTTCGAAAGTTTAAATTTTTTGAGAACAATTAATAAATCCGCATATTACATTTTCAAACTTTTTTACTTTGAAACAAAATTATAAAAACATAATTGAAATAAAAAATGAAAAAGTTGATATTTTCAAATGTCTATTTAGCTTAAAAAGTGCTAGAATATTTTAAAAATTACATAATTTCTAATAAATTATAATATAAATATTTGGTGAAAATTCCAAATTACTAGTTTTCTACGATTATACCTTTTTGAATTATTAAATAGGTACCTATATCAAAAAAATAAAATCAATTTTCAAAAACTGATTCTGTGTTTAATATTTTTGTTTATTAAGAAAAGTACGAAAAGTTGAAATATTTATTTTTAACCCAATTCTTCTCAACCCATGGACCACTACCAATTTATGCGTATAATTTTAATATTATTAAGTAGGTTCATTATCATAATTATAATGAAAAATTTATTCATATTAAAACATTGAATAATAAATATGTACATTTAATGATTATTTTAGGGCACATATAAATAGTTAATAATATTTTAATATTTATTAGATATTATCTTATAATTACTTGAAAATAATGCAAAGCTATAATTATCTAAATATTAAACATTTGATAGTTAAGTAGTATATTATAATTATATTATGTATTAGATGTTGCTGTTCTTAAGATATACAAATTATTTATAAAAATACTGTAAATGATTAAAAACCAAAATGTCATAAATCAATAACCATAATTAAGGAAATAAAAAAAAATAATTTATTATACATTTTGTAAAAGTATAATACATTGGGTTAATTTTGAACTAAGAGCTTTATGTGGTTATTTAATACAATTATACAGAAATGTCAAATACTACCACTAGAAAATAATAACCGCTTGATATTATTAATATATTGAATATAAAATGTTAACCAATACAAAAATAAGTATACTGAAATAGCAAGTTGTTATGTCTTAAAAAAAAAATCGTCGTAAATAAATTATTATTTTGGATATTTTGATTCTTGAAAAATTATTTATGAAAACTAAAAATATAATCAAAACTTTTCCTGCATATAGTTATTAGATGAACTATACCCTATTACTACGAGTAAATTTAAAATTACTAGTTAAATATAACCTCTTTCCTAAATTAAATTTACCAGGTAAATAAGTTCCTCAGTTTTTTGTAGGCTTTTAAAATCATATGACATGCTACATGGTTGTATGTATATTTTAATGTATTGAGGATATCGGATAAAAAATAGTATTTAGGTACTGAATTTAAAACCAGCTAAATTACTTAATAATATATAGCTATATATAAAAGATTTACTGATATCCTCAGTTATTTTAGGTATAATCTAACTACGCTAAAAATATTATTACTTGATTAAATATCATCAATCATATTGTATTTCATTAAACGATTTTAAACTCCTCCCATATATACTTAAGTACAAGTACAACAAGTACAACTACAATACTTTGATGACATATAATAATAACATACGCATAATATTATCTACTATTAGTACCTACTCAGTACTCTGTCGATGTTGCGGAGTCTTATTACTATTATTGTTGTTGTTATATTATAATACGGCGTATTTATCACATAGGAGTACAGTACATATTATTATAAATATTGGACGGTCACGAACAGCCGCCGCGGTGGTGTCCCACTGCTCCGGATGTGCCTTGTGCGCCTCCCCGATTGACCCAGACGACCTCTTTATTATTATTATCATTATTTATCTGCACCTTTACATATCTTTAGTGTATACATGTATATTAATATATTATGTAGGTATATATATACCTATATATATATATATATATATATATATATACCTATATATATATATATATATATATATACCTATATATATATTATATATATACAATATACGTAGTGCGTATGTACCATTATATGCTATTGTTTTCAGAGAATTCTGTTGCGCGCGTATATGTAAGGTAAGTACCTGTTTTCTACATTCATGCCTGTATATATAAGAAGTACAAAATTAAAGATGAAACTAAATACTTTTGTAGAAAATGACTTTCAATTTTATCGGTTTGTAATATACTATTGTAATACAAATTTTGGAAAATGTTCATAAAAAAATATTTTCATTTAAATTCTAATTTGAATTATACATTTTACTTGTAACTTTAAAATTGATTGGACTCCATGTGAAGAAAGCATAATTTAAAATTTTAATTTACATAATATCACAATAAGTTTTCTTCTACTATGTATTTATATATATTATTATATATAGTTGTTACAGCAGTAAACTCATTTTTTGTAAATATTCTACAGTTTCATAATGTCGCATATGACTAGGTAATGACGGAATAAGGTAGAGGTTAACATAACCTTTTCTACTATAGGTTAGGCAGTACACAATACGTTGTTCATTAAAGTTGCACTTTAATAAGAATGTCGTTTTAAACGTTGGTTCATAAAACACATATTAAGTAATTATATATTTTTGCGTAACGATTTTTAATTTTATATCGTTGCAATACATAAAATATCCTACTTGCTATAACGTCCGGTCAGGTCGCATTAAAACATTATATACACATTATTATACTTTCATCTAAGAAAATATTAAATTTTAACTTTTAATTAACTTGTGGAAATCTTTAAAACTATACCTACCCGGCTACATAAAATCTGTCAACTGGCCCAGCCCTGTTTACAAAATATAATTACAAAAATATTATATTAGCTATATTATAATATTGTGTATTCCGTCGTTGCCCTCCGCCCATACCGTAACCTCACATCCTGCGAAATAAAAACACCAACAGGTAATGTACGTGATATTTAATAATATTATAATCTGTGAACCACCGTTATTGACATGTTATTATCACGAAATACTATATCCAACACGGCGTTATTAATATTATTATTATTATTGTTATTTTTTTAAATTTATATGAACCGCCTCGGCCTGTTATAAAACTCCATCGCCCGTCGTACACGCACGCGCCGCACAGCGTCACAGCATCATAGCGCGATATACACGATATTATATACGTGTATATATAGTGTACCTGCATCACTTATACAGGTGGTGCCCGCGGCCGCCGCGTTATCGGCAATATATACCAGCTATAGCTGCAGTAGAGATTCCGAGAGCCGCAGCCACGCGCCGCGCGCGCTCCCACCGAGTCAGTCAGTCAGTCAGTCAGAAGTCTGACTCTCCATTCACGAGAACGGCGCGCGCGTTGTCGAAAAAAAAAAAATCTAATATAATATTCTATTCGGTCGGAAGAAGCGCGTGTGCGCGCCGCCGCCGCCGCAACCACTTCTACCGCAGACCGTCAAAACTCGACCGTTCTCGCGTTCATTCATGAACGCCGTTTCTACGCGTTCCCCTCCGACCACCTCCCCGCCGCCGCAGCCGTTTCCTCCCCCCCTCTGATCGCGGCCACAAACCGCCGCGACCTCAGCCGTCATCGGTCGTACACGCCGCCCGTGACCTACGACCCCGGACACCATTAGAAACTGACGACGACGACGACGACGTACGCCCGCAAGAAAGTCACTCGTGTACGGAGGAGAGATAATAATATTATAATATTATATTGTGTTATGTATATAATACGTGGCGGCGGCGGTCGGGTTAAGTCTCACTGCGTATTTTATTCGTTACATACAATTTTCATCCGTAAAAGACAGTGTCATTTTACGATACTTTAGAACCTAAATCGTCGTATCGGTGCTGCAGTCTAATAACGTTCGACGGTCGGGGACGAGCGTTGTAATACGTTATCGTCTTGTATTTATATATAATTGTATGTCGTCTTGTGGAGTACACCCTATACATAAATAATACCAATACAAATATATATGTAAATATGTATATTATAATACTAGTACTATACCCACCTAGGTATACATAATAATATATATGCGTACCTATACAAGCTCTGAAATCGAATGTCGCGTTTAAATACTGTTTAGACTATAGACCACTTTCGTTTCGACAACATACTTTCGAATATTACGAACAACAATAATTTTATCGGCAAGCATAATAATTTGGCATTACATCCGCAGATATCTACGATTATATCACATTATTTGGTGACCCACTGCAAAAAAGAACAAACAATAAACTTTGGTTTATTTAACGTTATGATGTTTAACAACTATTTTTATATAAGCTTTTTACACATTTTTTATTATATATTATATAATATTAAAAATATATGAAATTCCTTTTTCGATAACTTTTTGTCGTTTGTTCGTATTATATTTAATTTAATTGAACCGTGTTTAAAATATATTCTTTTCAAATGTGCAATTCGAATATAATACATAATATTATATTTACTCGCTGTGTGCAGATGGCCTCATAAGTCTTGCCAATCTTATGATCAGTTATAAACCTTATAAACAGTTTCTATATACTTATATATTATCACAGGTATACGTATTTAATTGCTCAGTAGGTATGTTATATACATTCCTTGATTCGGTCTTGAACAATATGGACAATCGATAACATTCGAGTTTTTTTTTATATATTATACTCATTGTGCCAGGTATAAATTGTAATACACCTAAGCTGCTTATCTGAAAATAATACAAGTGAGCGAGAGAAAGAAAGAAAACAACGGGTTGAGAATTGAGAGAAGGCTTCCGTTTTAATTTATCGTTCGCGCCACCTAATAATATGACTGAGCCGGTCCACCAACAATGCAAACGACATCGTACGGTGCACGATAATCCCTCTACGGTCTACACCCATAGATCCCAAGCTGTTTTTATAATTTTTTTTTTTATAAAGTCTTAATATCAAGTACTATTACAAACTAGGGTGTGCACTGTGTGTTTGACCTTTTCAAAATTTGAATAGGCTACAACACTCAAAACAAGAATTTACATGACACTAGGTACTTGGTTTATATCTACACGAATACAGTCATTGTGTCGTTTACAAGTAATTTTTTCGAGAGGAAGACGATGGCTAGAACATATTATACATTGTGTTAAGGGATGCATTCATATTTATCTTAGTCGATAAATCAAAAGTCTAATGTAACCTAATAATTTCAATTTTACAGGTGAAAATATGAACTACATCACATGATATATATTTATAAATAATACATTGGTGTATGACCGGATTTTGAGAATTTCGAAAGGCACACGTGATCAACAGCATACTCATACAAAAACATTTTAAGTGAATAATGCCAACATTATTAGCATTACGTTTGCATGGTAAATTGGTAATACACCGGTGATTTAAAAAAAATGTGTTAACAACACGTACGTCTTGAAAATCACGTGGTGATGTATATGATTAAGTATTTATGATTCGAATATGTTAGTGTTATGTTTGTATAAAATTATATATTATATGTAACACAATCAATTGCAATTTAAAAGTATTGACTGTACTTTCTAAACGTAAAGTCCAAGATTTTCAAAGATGTGATTATTAAGACAAAAACCCCGACGGAAGTCACTTTGCTAGGTAATAAAAGCTTAATAAAATATAAGTTAAAAATAAAATGTCAACACAATATGTTGTTTTTTAATGTAAATGAAAGTATGTAAATATATAGTGCTTACATTTTTTTTTTAATTTCTAAAAGTAATAAAAAAGTAGTTTTCATTTCATCATAGAATATAAGTGTATATTACCTATTAGTAACTATTAATTTAAAAATATAATAAAGTTGATATTTATTATATACGGAGTATCCATTTTAAATTTTAAAAATTCAAAATTACCTTCAAAAATATTAAATAATTAACAAAACAGAATTTTGTTTTTTATTTTTCATTAACTTAATGATTAAGTTATTTATTTAACATAGTACACATTGACAATGCTTTAACAGAATACACTAAATATTTATTCTATAACTATACCAAATCATAATAAATTAAAAGATAAATAAATAAATTTAAAAAAAAAATTATGAATAAATTATTATTATATATATAAATAATTACATTTAAATATAAATAAATATTTATTTTGTAAAAATTGAATACATTTTTAGTTAATTTTTTTATAATATAACAAAATAAATATTTTCAAAAATCAACACTATGTATATATTCCATTTTTATAATAGTTTGAAGTTTTTACTTTTTATTTATTCCCTTTCCCTCCTGGTACCAACCAGTTCAAATTTTTTACTAGAATCTTATACCCTTAAAAATCAAGATTTAAATATTATTTTGTATACTATAAAAAACCTTCAATAAAAAAAAACTTACTAAGTACTATGTATACATTATTATAAAACTAATACATTCATTGTCCAACTCAGAATCTAAAATATAATAATAACCTATGGCTATTAATCACTAAAGATTCTTTTTTAACTACCATTATTTAAATTAGTGCAAAATTTTGACGAAGAAAGATATTTTATATGTGTTATAAAATTGGTAGTAGAATTTATCCACTTCTCAATTACTCTAATCCTCTACTATGCATTATTATACAAATGCTTCTTATAAATGCCACATTTTTGGCCCACTAGATTCATAAAAATATAACAAAATAAACATTAAAAGCAATGACATAATAACCAAATAAATAATTAGTTTATTTAACATTAAATCTAAATATTTATAACAAGTAAATCAATAAATTATTAAAAAACAGCAAAATTATAATATTAAAAAAATATTTGTAGGTCTCTAAAACTATATTTGTTCATGAGCTTAAATTGTATTCTGTAATAAAAAAAAAAATTATAATTATTATAATTATTTAAGTAAGAATTTAAAAAAAAAAGTCAGAAGGTTAAAACTTCAACAATTTATGTGGTTAAAGTTAAACCATGAAACTAATATTTAGTACACGACTACACAACTACACAACTACCTGGTAAAACGGTATATTATAAACAAAAATATAGGCTTATATTAAAAGAAAACAAACCTATTGCGTAAGATAGGTGATTCAAGATTTATGCTTAATTTTATTACAATAATACAGTTTCTGATACTCTAGGAGAAGAGCTTAAAACTACTATAATAATCCAATTAAAATGTTGTATCACTTTTTATGGTTTATGTGTTATTATTTAATTATATCACACAACAATTTTGCTTAAACATTTTTGGACTAAAATCTGATTCAACCACAACCATGGCAGGTTGATTCGAATAGTTAAAAAAATAATAATAATAATATATAATAAACAAATAATAATATATCCCAACTTGTAAGGTTTTCATAGGAATAAGACATTTTCTCTAAGATCATATTTTGTGGTTACGTGATAAAATAGTTTATACCTATTATGCTTTTTTATTTTCTTAGTCAGATAATCATGTCTATAACGTTTATTATTATTATTATTTTCTAAATTTCTTTTTATTACAAAATGTTTCAAAAATATAAACTCTAGTCTTGAAGTAATCTACTATAGACGAGCGTCAATTATTATTATGGGCATAATTTTACATTCCGAGACGTTCTTCACGTGTTTATAATCCAGTCGAAATATTTCTATTTTTTCCTCAATCTATATTATACACTACATATAGCCTTCCGGGGTCAGGCTGACCATCCGGTACTACATTTTCGGCTACGGTAATCACAATAACCTGCCGTTTTAACACTTATAGCACATTTTACAATGTATCATTCGTTTTCTTTACATCTTAGATGTCGTGATAGACGTTTTAATCGTGAAAATCCTCGTTTTTCAAACATTTGTTGGTCAGGGGAGGGTCTTTTTAATCGAATTATTGTTTATGTATATACATATATAAGTATATAATTTTTTTTTTTTAAAACGTCGTATAGACTTGTATATAAATCACGTGTATTTTGTTCAGGGTGAACAAGATCGGACGGAGGAGACAAGCGAAACAAAAAAGACTGGCGGTGAGGTGGAGGAGGTGGCGGAGAACCTGGCGCATATATACACATATAGGAGTGGCCTTGCATCTCATTAAACTGGCCGGTGTATATAATATACAGTTATATATATATAATATATATAAAATATATACAATGTACATGTAACATATAGATATATACATGTGTATAGAGTTGGGTCCCATCAAAAGGTGTGATGACCATCTGGTCACCCATTAAATTATTACCGAATAATGGGTTAACAGGCGTATGGAGATTATTTTAGTTTTCTGCAGGCTAGATTGAAGAGAGAAAAAAATACAATCTTAAATATTTTATTTTTTACTTCTAATTTGATTTTTTGGGCGGAATTCAAATAAATAAGATACATTTACGTGATGGAAACTGTAGTGCCTTATTTTCGATCATATTTAAACATTATATGACAACATAATTGACAACAAACTATACAACTATTACAATTTTATGTATATACTACATTAATGCGTATTGTACATGTAAATTAAATCATACATAATATAAAAATTAATATAATTAATAAAAAGATAATATAAATTAAAATATTATACTTACAATTACAAAATATATTACCTGAAAGTTAAATTTTAAATTATTTAGATTCTTCTTTTATTAACATGTTTCTATAGTAAATTAAACTATATTACCTACCTATACTTATATATTATTTTTGAAAATTTTAAATATTTTAAAACTAATACACCAATATAATACAAATTGATAATTTCACACACCATGTCCTTGCCAATATTATATGTGGATACTTTGATTTAAATACAAATATTATTATACATAGATGTGTATGATGTAATATAAAAAGCTAATAAAAGAATTCAATAGGACCTTTAAATTGTTTCATAAGCAGTTCACACTATACACTTTTATAACATTAAATTTTAAAGAAAATAAAACTATCCTAATCTAATCTAATCTAAGTTCTTTTAAACAACTAATAATATTGAAAAATTACTTAATAAAAAACAGGAGATAATGACCATACAGTATCTTAATAGTGTGTAAAGCTAGTTAAATATTTTCAAGTATCTTTCTAGTGCTCATAGAAAAAATTAAAATTTAAAAAACACTAGTGTACAATAAAAAAACCAATGAATTCATAATTTCATTGAGAATCTGAAATATGTATTTTATAGGTATATATTTAATATTAATTTACAATGAATCATAACCATTATAATATTATGGAAATTTATTGAACAGTGCCAAAATGAACCTAGTAGATATAAAAGACAAGGTCAATGGGTACCAAACAAACCACCAAGTTTGCTCGTCCTACGAAAAATAAAATGTTTGACGTCTCACTCTAAAAATAGATGAGCTGAAAATAAAATCTAATCGAGTCCGTTCTTGCAGGGTTATAAGAATAAGAATTCAAAAATTCATATAATTTTCAAACGTGTTAACATGATTAAATGTGGTATATCGTGCATTGATATTATTACTTTAAAATATTTATTTTATAAAATATGTATTATATTATTAACTATTATACATTTGCGGAGAAAACAAATAATGAATAAAATAGTATAATATTACATAAACTGTGGTATACGTATAATAATTACCTTTTTCTTGTCACGTACTCACTTCTACTTTTTGGTTTTATTGTATTAACACCGTTTTAATGTACACTTCATCAAAAACAAATTACAATCATGCCACTCGTATGTAGTTATGTGTATAGTTACTAACTATATAAAATGTATCAATATATAGGTGTGAAATATATGTATATACATAAATTATCGATTATCTAGATTTTTTCTTAAGATTAATAAGATTTTATACTAAGCTTTTTCGATTTTAATCTGATATTTTGAAATTAAAAATCATAAAAAGTCAGTGTAAAAAACAGAACAGAGTAGGATTTTTTTTTATTAATTTCATCATGATTTAAAGACTAATCAATACTGAATGGAGCTAAGTATAAAAAGTAATAATTTAGTTGATTCGATTCAATATATTCCGTTTTTATTGACATATTAAAAAAATTAAAACAATTTATAAAAAGGGGGAGAAAGTAGGTAACCGCTCTGCTGTACAGTAGGTGTCGAGTATCTCTAAATACCTCGTCATTGAGTAAGACACTATGATTTATGCATTAAATTTGACTTCAATAATAAATTATTACATATAAAAAACGATTCTGAAGACGATCTGTCAATATTACACTGTATACTTAATACTTCATGATATATTTTTTGATATTCGTATTAAAGTAAATATTTTTCGTATTAGTATAACATTATTAGACTAGGACGATTTTTTGTTTATCATTATTATTTTATTATATTTTATTTAAAATATTTGTGGAATCATGGTTAACTTTTTTTTATTCCAGTATTAACTAGTATACAACTTTATAATACATTTTTAACCTATTTGACTGAGCAAAGCATTTTTTATTAACATTTATGGAAAAAAATCAAAGATAGTCTAAGTGGTCAAGTGAAAACAGTTTTACCTGTTGATAATCAAGGTTAAATCATTTTCAACTTAATCAAGGTTTCAAACAAAAATTAGATAAAAATTTTAACAAATTTAATGTTCATATTCCTCTTCCGATTATTCTTATTGTAACCAATTTCCACTTTTAGATTGTTAAAAAATCAAATTAGTATAAAATAATCACTTTTAGCTAATATATATATGTGTGTGTGTGCGTATGTGTATTTTTCACAGATATAAACCAAAAAATGTATCCATCTAGCAATTGAATCTTTGAATAAATAACACATTTTATTAGATTATTAGTATTCAAACTTGCATACTTTGATTTTACTACTATTTATGTTATATACATTGTAAAAAAACTAAAAATAAATGTTTATTTTTAAATGCTAATATAAATTGAAAATATACGTATACTACCATAAGATTATAGTAATATAGCATATTACTATAAACGTTTAAATTTATATAAACGTAGTACGTACTTAATTTAAGGAAATGTTCTATACATGTATGATGTATATACTATAGAACATTTTAAGAATTATAATAGTATACATATTAAAGTTTAACACTTGATGTGTTAATAGTATTTGTTTTTTATCAATTATTAAATAACTTGATAAATATATTATGATATTATATTATTCACTGTTTTTTTTTAAATAAAAATAATTACAGATTTCTTAAATTTAAAGATTAAATATATAATAAATATTACAATAAAGAATACTTTCAAAGAATATTATTAACTACAATAAGTTTAAAATGTCGTTTAGAATCATGGTAATAACTAATAAATTATAATAAATATATTTTAAGACTTTTAGCTAGATAAAAATAATAGACCATACTTATTTAAATGATTACTAAAACTTAAGGTAACATTGCTTTCAATCTCTAATATTTTAGTAATATGTAATAAACACAACAAAATAATAAAATTAAGTAATCATTAACAATTTTAGATCCCGTATTTTTTTTAAATGTATTCAAGTATTCCTAAAATGTATCATATTACTGAATAAATGTACAAAACATTAAAACTATAATAAATTTTATTTTACAATATTCTTATATATATGTAGACTAAAATCTAAAATCAGAATATAATATTTAGATATATATTAAATTTGGGAAGAAAAACAAGGACAAATTAAAAAAAAAAAAGATGCTTACATTAATCACGTTTAAACTAAATTTGTTTTTAGGTATTCATAAATATAACCAATTTACATATTTTTAAGTTGGTATTTTAAATATTGTCGAAAATGAATAAATTAGAACTCATTATTGATAAAAATATTCAATAAGTCGTTTCTTGGACAAATTAGTTTAATATATATATATATATATATATATATATATATATATATATATATATATGAATATATTTATTGGTATTTATTTGTATATATTTTTTAAAAGTTCTATACGATTCTAAAAGATAAATTATAAACCATTTTTAAATTTGAATTCCTTATTCGTTTCTAGCATTAATTGAATGTTACTGTCATTATGCTGTTCTCTTTTTGAATACCTGCACCTACCTATTCTAATCATAATTTTTTTTTTTTTTTTTGTTATCTAGGTATACAATTTTATTATATTTTTTTTATGCCTGGATTAAAGCCTTTTTCCTTTTTTATTTTATTTCTAACAGACATGTCATATATCACTCTCTCAGAACACAAAGTCGACAAATACAAACAGTTTACAGTACCCATTTGTTTCGTGTCAGCCTGTCACAATGGGTCATAAAAGTGTGTTCACTGTATGGCTCACATCACAGTGGTTTTATTTCTCGGTCATTTTATTTTCTATTTAATTTATCGTTGGTTAAAAGACAAGAGTAGCCAAAAAACGACTATTGTACTACCATACAACAATTTCAAACGGTTGTAAATAAAAACAATTTTGGTCAACATTGAAAATTGTTAAAATAACAGAAGGTGGCAAATGGGCGTGGAATTTTGTCAGGTAATTAATCAATATAATATTAGGCATTCATCGGTTATGCGAACCAGTTGCGAAATTTTTTTCGTCTCATAAAATATAATGTACCTAATCTATATCTGTTTAAATCAGTGTCAATAATAGTTTTAGTTTAGATCAGATTCTGTAGGTGAACTTGAACCTATAGGTTTGTTGTTTGTATTGTTAATAGTATTACAAAGGTCATCATTTAAAAATATATCTATCTGCCATCTCTTGTCCATCAGGAGACAACAATTTTTTTATGCGTGCGATAATGCAGTGATACAGTGACATATTGTTCACAGGCGTACGGAAATAAATCACGTTTTGAATCGTATTATGATACAGAGCAATTATTTCTGAAATAAATATATATTTTATTTTAACCTTTTAATGGTGATTGATAAATATGTACGTATTCTCTTAGTTCATAATTTAATTTAACTAATAATATATTAAAATAGGTAATTCTAATTTTTGATTTGTTTTTCCGTGTAAATTGTTTTGTTTTGTAAATTCTTTAATTGATTAAAGACTAAAAAAAAAGTTTTGATCTTGTACACTGATTTGTCATAATATAATAGAGAATCGTGAGAACGAAGAAATCTAGATTCGTAAGAGGCCTTATCGGACCGCCCTCGTGGACCAGCCAACAATAAACAATTTTCGGTAGGCCAAAATTCAAATGGATAACAATAGACCTCCTTCAAAGACGTCGATAATTAGTCACGATAATAACGACGGGACCACCTAATTGAATTTTTAATATAGTTTTATTATTTAGTATTTTTTTATACATTAGCTTTGACTGTCATCTTTCCCACGAATATATTATATAAAAGAATCGTTTTTCTATGTTTGAATTCTTAATGTTTTTAACATAATAATATCAACAGCTTATCCTTCGCAACTGGTCGCTTTTATAAAAAATCATTAATTTCAACAATTTTAAAGTAGTAATTAATAAAAAATTACGTAAATAGTTATGTTAAAATAATTTCGTGATAAAATAAAAATAAATAAATTCTTTAACTTTAAAATTATAAATTTATATTGTTAAGTATGTGCTGTATAGAGATTAAGGAGAAAACGATTTTGATAATGTCAATCCCTACTTTAATATTATGACAATGATACTTTGTAAATCAACATTGAAGTTTCATTAATGGATGAGTTCTTTAATCAAGCAAATCATGACTGTTAAAATCGTAGATCAAGTATTCTTATTGTCCATTGTATGCATAAATATAGTTTAAACCCACATTAAATGGTTTGTCTTGATTTAAAAAAATAATAATAATAAAAATATATTTATATATATTTATTTATGTACAACACATTATGTTTTAAAATTAATCAAAAACATAATATCGATACCTAACTAATTATCAATGTCGAAAATTAATATTTTAATGATTTTCACTACCATAGATATATACGCGTCCACTAATAAGCAACTTTGTATACATATAGTATGCGTATGCATCCTATCATTTTAAAAATCAATAATTGCTATTTTAAGTTATATTAAGTTATCGCAAAATATCAGGAATCAATCAATAAATTAATTAATTCATTTTTGTTAAAATAATGAACAAAAAAAAAATAAATATATATTGTTTTATAATAATATGCAATACGAAATTAAAAAAAATATTAAAATAAGATTTTGTCTAATAAAAATAATATTTACTTGAAAAAATGAATTCGATAGTGAAATAAAGCATAAATTAATAAAAATCATAAATTATGTATCTAAAAAAAATTAACGCCTTAAAATCTAAATGATTGACTACTAATCACGTATGTTTAATATGCTGACTATATTATATTCCTTTATAATGATAAAATATGACTATTTTTAATTTAAAATAAACTAGGATTAACTTTCATTTTAATAGCTTCAATTATAGTGTCATAAAATCAATTAAAATTAAATCATTTTAAACTATTATCACCAATAATTCTATTATTTAAGCATTTGATCATATTATGACAACATTTTGAAATTATTTTGTAGTTGAAAATTTTTAAAAATTCAACACTAAGTTCCGCTTAAGTAGCTTATATTGAAACCAAAAAAAAAATCTAAGAAATATATTAACATAATTTTTTTTTATACACTAAGTTTAAATTTAAATTTAAACGAAATAACATAATATATTACTAAGAATAATGATATTCATTATTTTGTTATAGTTCAAAAATATTATTCGTAGAGATATAAAAATTGTGTGTTTATTAAATTATTATTAGATTTTAAACAAAATACAAATATTTTCAAATGCAATATTTTCGGAAAAAATTAATCAACTCACGCTGTAATACTATCAATAAAATAAATTACTTGGCCTAATATAGGAATATCAAAAAACATAACAATATATTTGATTAAATACTAGATATATACCAATATAAGCAAAAGTACGAAATTTATATAGTATTATAATAATTTTTATCTGATTTCATGTACATTTTTAAGGGGTATTAAGTAGGCAATTTTTCAAAAATTAAAAAAAAAATTAATAATTGTTGAATTAAAAATTTTAATCATTTATAAACACACTAGCAACTGGTATGCCTCGATCCCGGGCCTTGTAGAAGCCATAATCGCATAATCGCGATAATCGGTTCATTATGAAATAAATAGGCAAATACCTACGTTAGATGTAAAGTGGGTCACTGTGATGTTAAATTTGAATTCGATAATATATATATATATATATATACATATAATTGTATATGAAAAATGATTCTAAGCCAAGACAGTAATACCAGCGTATTATATCACTAAGTATATTTCATGTTATATTTTTTGATATTGCTCTTGAAATAATTCATTTTAGTATTTTACTATTCATATTACAGTAAGTTGAATTAATTTTTATCGGAAAAATTAGATTTGATAATTTCATTGTTTATTTAAAAGATAATTATAAACGCTATATAAATTTTTTGACCACACGAATAATGTTTTTGAATTATAATAAAATAATGAATGTCGTGCGTTATTTGTAGTTTAAATATGCGATTTGGTCCAAATTTAAACTTATATAATATTTATAAAAAAAATTTATATTTATATATTTTTTAGAATTTTTAGTTTAAGTATGAACTACTTATGAGAAATTTTGCTTTTAGTTTTTGAGTTTTAATTATAAAAATTACGTATTTTATAAATTTTGAACTGCAAAACAAGTTTCGAATTTTAACTTCAAACACTTATAAAAAATAAATTGTGTAAATGTATTTTAAATATTTTTATCTATACCTATATGTAAAAACAACTTATGTGGAATTTAGCATTAAACTTTCAAGCATTTTAACACGAACTGCACTTTTAACTAAAATAAATGATTGAATTGCATTTATTGAAAAGCTCTCGTACAAAAAAGGTTTTAACAAAGGTATTTTAAAAAATAAACGTTAAATTTACGATAAAAATGTTTTTACGAATCTTGTTTACAAACGTAACGAAGTATTTAATAGCATTATATTGGTTTGTTAATGCCATATTAGTTAACGCGAATAATGTTTCGATGTGAAATAATATATATCCATGAATAACCATTAACCACTTAATTTACCTCGAAAATAATTTTAAATTCAACAAAAAGAAAAGCATCTGACCAAAGTATTTATATACCACTAAAAATTATTATAAGGAAAAAATTATCAATGTTCCTGTAGAATTAACACAATAGTAAAGAACTAAATCGATTATTAAAAAATAACTTCTTTGAGAAGAAATGTTATTTGTTGGTAAATATATGTATAATGACGTAAAATTTTAACTTTAAACACTCATAAAAAACTAATTTGTTCTTTCGGTAGAAATTTTATTTTTAATACAAATTGGAAAACTTATGAAGAACCTTATGTATACAATATACATACACAAAAAAAATAAATCATTGTAAAAGCAACACATTCATCACTCCGATCAGAATCTAAAATTCTGCATATCAATATTTTAGATTTTTAAGTATCTGTAAAAAAAAAGTACTTATTAAAAATTAGGTCTTGCAGGTATTCAAATTTAAGTTTTTTATATTTTTACCATAAAATTATTATTTTTTTTTTCTTAATAAATAAATATATGTACAATTTATAATCTTAAAATTAAAACATTAAGTATAAATATGCAAATTTGAATAAATACGAATCATGTGTTATACTATACTTCATCGTGAATATCAAATAGGGTAGATTAAGTAAAAAAAATTTTTTTCGTAAATATATTTTTAATTTATTGTTTAGGAGGTCAAGTTGGAAAAGTTATAAAATAAATTTCAATTATCTATATTCTATATAAATAATCTAAAATGATAATTTAAGTATTTTAAAATGTTTTGAGTTTATATGATTATTATTTTCTGAATGATAACAAAATAATAAAAATGGTTACGAATAAATCATTATTATACGTTTAAGTATTCAATTTTGTCCAAATTTATGTGGCTTCACAATAAACTTTATTTTTTTTTCAGTTATATAAATTTATAAGAAATCTTGTATTATATATTCAAAACCTTGAGTGATAAAATTAAAAATTGTATGAGTTTTACTTACAAAATAATTTTTGAATGTTTATGATTCTGATGAATTGTTCAAAAAAATAATTTTATTAGGTTTTTATTGTAACAAGTATTATTACTTTATTACTTATTAGTTGAATGAAAACTGACATATTTATTCATATTTTACTTTTTAATTTATTTTTAATAATTTTATATATTTTTTTTACTGTAAATTAAACTTAAAAGTTAAAATATAAATGTTCACTAAATTTTCTGTACGAAAATTATAAAATAAAATTTATGTCATTTTCATATTTTTTTTTTTTTTTGGTCATTTTCTATCATTTTAAGGCCATTTTTATACTTATTAGGTCATAAACATCCTATCTCTAATTATAAGTTTTATTGTTGGAATTTAAAAAAAAAGTTAATCGTGATTCTACAAATAATTTTTATAAGTGTATAATGTGGTTTAAATTTAGATGATAAATGTTATAGATGGATATGTAAGCGTAAAACAACGATTTATCATTAAAAAAATAAAACAAGTTATCTACAATATTCAAAATCTTAACCATAAATACTTAAAATTTTCCCAGAGATTTATATTATACTTTTATACACATGGTATAATTTTCGAAATATTTTAATTCTTTTTGAACTATTTATAAATATTCGACATTTTTATTTTGTTTTTATTTTCAAAATAAATGTTTGTACTCTTGATAAATTCTTGAAAATTTAATAATAGATGTCTCAAAAATAGTTAATACTGTAACCAACAATTCAATTCGAAAATATTATATATAAGCGCAATTTATTTTATTAACATTTTAACTTGAAATTTAAATGAAGAATAATAATTTTAGTTATTTTGTTGTAATTTAAAAATACTATTTGTTGGATTTTTGAAACGTTTAAAATATATTATTATATTTTATATTGGTTTTAATGAAATTTACAAATGCAATATATTCTCGGCAAAAATTAATTCAACCTACCGTATACTATACTAATATTAAAGAAAAAATATACTTTTAATATAGCAATATAAATATATAATAAAATATATTGCAGATAGTATAAAGTATAATATAAGCTGACAGATCGTCTTTATAATTGATTTTCTGTATAATGCAATGACATTTTTCATTGAATTAAAATGTAATAGACTTACATAACTGTGACTTACTCCTCAATGACGAGGTATAATCGACACCTACTGTACAACAAAGTGGTTACCTACTTTCCCTCGTTTTTAGTTAATGTACTCAAGTCCGTGCGCAATGGGTATGCGGTCAAACTCCCCAATGCCTGTTTTACATCTAAGTCATTAACAGCTATTAGTGTTATCGAATAAAAAGGAAGTTTACTTCTGCAAGACTCTTGAAGTATAATGTATAATAGAATAACCATAATTAATAAACACTTTAGTAAACACTTTTTAATTTGTATTTAACTAAACAAATTAATATAAATTAAATACTTTTTTATGATCCCCTCCACGAATAAATCATGTGCATGGACTGAATGTACAAGATTCTTTAAACAGATCTTTAAACACTATTTATCTTATTAATAAACATTATTTATTTTTTTTTTTAATTACTAAAAAATTGATTTTCGAATATTTTGTTAACTATAATTCTTCCCATCGTTTCACGTATTTTATTACAATTCACAATAATGCGCAATTATTTTACATCAATAGGTAAATTTTATACTAAAATTATTTGAAAAAAAAAATGTTTTAATTATTGTTGTAAATCTGAATTCAAATTAAATAAAGATTATAGGTTCGTTCATAATTGTCTCCACTTGCAAGTGACGTAAATGATGATACCATTGACGTCAAGAGACACGCAACAAGTACCCATGGTAACCACGATTTGATGACGTGAATGCCAGCAGTTATTGATCCTTAAATAACATTTATGAATGAACAACCCTGGAAGGGATAATGTTACCCTTGAATAGAAATCTCTACGAATGGCGAAGTATGTTTTTTTTTTATATGAACCGAAAAATATTGCATGTACATAATTTTTTCCTTTTTACTAAAAATTAATTACATCGTATCTAGGAGAATAAGATTAAGAACAATAATTATAATTTTACGCTTTATGAAATATAACAAAAATTATTGATTATAAGTATAGCAATATTTTAATACTATATAATGGCACACGATACATACAATTACAATATTTTAGTAGTTATACAAAATGTATAGACTATGTATTGTATGCATAATAAATAATATAAATATGTCGTAAGTCATTTAGAAAATTAGTCTTTTTGTAAAAAGACTAAGCCCTTTCCAATAGGGTGATCCCGTTTGCAAACTACTTATTGTTTATCTAAACTACCGGCTGTTTTTAAGTCTTATTGCAAACAGGTTAATAGTATTTAGGCCTTTTAAAAACTATAATTATTATATAATAATTGTATAGTAATTTATTACTTGTACAAATAAAAAATATATTTATTGTATGTACAAGTGCCTATTATATTTATTTAATAAAGTTGAATATTATTGTATAGTTTTTGACTATTATACTATTAATTTTATTTATTAAAAATGTTTTGAAAAACATCGTACTAAACAAATAGATGCGCTTGTTGGAAAAACAATGTGTCGTGTACTAGTGTAACTCAAAATACCACAAAAAAACAACATGTAACAGAAAGTAAATATAAATTTATTTATGTATTTTTTTTCTTATTAATTATTTAGTGACATTGGTAATATGCTTATTACTTTGTTTATACTATAAATATAAATAAATATTAATAATAATATTATAATAGTCAAAAACTGTACTATTTATAATGCACAGCTTTACTAAATAAATATAATTGTTAATTATAAAGTTTATTATAATTCTTTTGTTATTTTGTCTACAAATAATACAATTACTATATAATAATTCTAGTTTTTAAAAGTCCTAACTGCTCTTAATTTATCTGCAATAAGCCTGAAAAACAGCCGGCCGTTTGGAAAAATAATATAAGTAGTTCGCAAAGGAGCTACCCCATCAGAAAGAGTAGCCTTTTGCCAATAAACTCATTTTCTCATTTTTAAGCTTACAATATATATAAAAGTAAGCTTAATGAAACAAAAAACCAAAGGTAACTAGGTTGAACTAGCTTTTAAAAATAATGTTAGAAATAATTAATAATAAACCATGTCATAATCATTTACTAAAAATGATGATATAGAAATATGAGGTACATCTGCAATTACACTCGAAATTAATAAATCACTATTATAACAACTATTTCCACAGTTAAAATAGTTAAATGAGTAGACTAAAACAATATTAAACCCCTTCCTATTTTTAAACTCTCAAAAACATATATAATATATAAATACAAATAATTCATACAAATTAAACTCAATTAAATATTAACTTATGAAAAAGAAGTTACATAAAAATATTGTTATAAATAAAATAAACAAATAATTATTTATAAAATTGTATTTAAAAAAAAAATGATTGTATATAGATATTATTATACTACAATTACTATACTAATAATTAATCACAAAAAGTTACTTTTATGTCGTTTAGAAAATCATCGATAGGTATTTCAATAATTCTTTGACGAGTTTGATGGATGCATAGATCTCCATCATTCTTCATATAACCATTATAACCGCCTTTCAAGTATAGAGGAAGCTCCATTGACACGTACAGAACGATTTTGTTTCGTAATACATCATACACGCATAATATTATGCTGGGTATTGGCTCCAATTTAGAGGTCCATTTATATTGCCTTACGGCTTACAGTTAGCAAATAGAACAAATAATTGTAGATCATAAAATTGATGACGGATTGCTTACCGCACCGTTACCTACCAAAATGTTATAAATGTCAGCATGTAAATAAAACCAGTAGTGTCAGCAGTAATTATGATTTCTTAAACTATTGTGTAGTTCTATAAATAAATATAACATATCAACATATTATGTACTTATTATGATGTATCGACGTAAATAATTATAAAATATAATAGATAATATATATATATATATATATATATATTATTTAAAAAATGTTTATACTAATAATACCAGCTACTTACCTAAATTTTATTATATTATTTTATTTTATAGACACAAATTATTATGAGTTATGACATTATAAATGTATCATTGAATCCATCTATTATAATATTCTATACAATATACCTACACAATATAACTAGGTATCTTATAATTAATTTCATGTTTTGCTATTGCTTATAACATATTATGACTAATGACTATATATTACTTTATTTTTAATATTATTTTATACCAATAAAATCGAATACGATAAAATGAAACACGATATTATCGTAATAGTTCGTAATATAACCGCTATCTATCCATGTGTATATTAACCATTTATTTTAAATCACAAAGTGAATAGTGGTGCACTCTAATGTTGTATACAAAATACATATCTAATATCTAAATCTAATACATATAAAATACAAAACTTTTCAATCCTATTACAAATCCTATTACTCCACTCAGACGGTTAGGTTAAGGCACTCACAAGTAGAAAATACTACCTACTTAGTACTTAGGTATTCGCTTTTGCTTCCATTTTCGTCAAATTAGAACTCAAAATATCTATAAAAAAAATTTGTGTCAGATATATATTTCATTATTTTAGAATATTGCGTAACACTTACTTTTTATGGAAGTCCTTATACTAAATTGTCAAGCTTTATTTTTTTTTATTTTTTTTTTTTATTTAACAACAAAATAATTTACATATTTTCGTATGCTGCTATCAAAATGTACACATGTATAAATGCAAAACTGGAAATTAATGAGTTAAAAATATAAAGTTAGTTACTTTTAAGTTTTTCGCTTTTCAAACGCTTATAAAACAAAATTACGACTGTGTATTTTCAATATTTTGATTTCTGTAAAAGTAACTTACGAGAACATTTTTATAACATTTTCAAGCTTTTTTTAATAATAAATAAAAATGTTATTGTACATTAATCAAAAAAAAAAAATAAGCATACCTATAAAAAAAACCAAAAATTTAAAATAATATTTTATGGATATTATCTTTACCTAATAGACTAATATAGCACAAAAATGCAAAAGTATAGCGGCAGCTGAACAACAATCTGACAGACAGAATGTTTGTCATGTGCAAATACATTTTGAATACCTATATAGTAGTTAATACCTACCTATGTATTATAATATTGTTCTATACCTACAATGCTGTATAAGCTATATTATATGTAAACTTACAACGGACTACAAATAATAAAAAATTAGTTTTGAATCGATTTAAATTTAGAGGTCTGACTATAGTGCCAGACTGCCAGAGTGAACTGCAACCACGCAAAACACCTATGATCCTTAAAAGGAACTCATGAAAAATACAGAAATTAAGATAACACAAATTGATATGTTTAAGCTTACAATATACGCTAATATTGTTATTTAAAGTTTATATTACCTATATCCGGCTATATGAAAAACAAAATATAAAAATATAATGAAAAACTGTAAGTATACCTATAATATGGCTCTATAGTATAGCATACGTCATAAAAGTTAACTGTTGATTCATGACTATTCAATATTCGTAGTAGATAGGTACTTATTTACTGTTAATATTTTGTTATACATTTGATATAAACCATCATAAATCATCGTATAAACATAATTTATTACATCGTTCCTTATCGATACTATAATATACTATACAACATATAGGTTATACCTAGCACCTGGCTATATACACGTCATTCTATCACGCTTGTAGATAGAACTGATCAAAGCGTATTTTTAAATTTGTAATGAAGTAACATTACAAATTGGCCGTGCCGTAGCTTGGTAGGGGGGCTTCAAAGCTTAAGTCCCCCTTGAAATATCAAATTGCAGGAAATTGTATATATTCGCCTGTCACGAGCACGAATTGTTACTCGTTTCTTGTATCTACCATCGTACATCGTAGTATTGTTTGCTGATGAATATTCACATAGAGATACATATTGATTCTGAAAAAATAATTAATATGTTTGCTTCAAAAAAAGAATGACGCTTGAATTTTAAATTATAAACAAATGTTATTTATTTATTTAATTTTTTTATTATTATTAAATGTACTAAAATTTGTATTTTCAGTTATTTTTACAATTATATAATTAAATAAATTTATACGGATAGTTCTTTTTTGCATGACTGCATGAAAAAATTAAAAATAAATAACAAAGCAAGTGGAAATTTTTGAATTCAATATTCTCAATATCATTCCATGAATTGCAGTGGCAGTCAAATGATTTTGTCTTGGGAGGGGGCGTAAAAAATAAAACAAAATTTAATACAATAACATAATAGTATAATGTACATAAATTTAATTGTTATAAATATTAATGAAAAAAAGTCATGGGAGGATCTATCCCCTCACCCCTCCACCGTCGTTAGGAGGTTCAAGCTACCATAAATTGAAATGCAGGGGCCATGGCATTCCTTCGATTTATCGAAAATTCGGCTTATAGAAGTTCGAGTTATCGAGATTCCCAGGTTCCACTGTATATTGTAAAAATCCTGTAATACCCTAGCAATTAAATATTATAGCCCCCCCCCCCCCCGCAAAAAATATCCAGGCAATAGCCTGCAAATTTTAGTAAATTTGTAGTTTATCTACTACAATCGTGATGGAAACTTAAGACTTTCCCCTTAGATAAGGAATTGTGGCCATTTAATTGGCAGCATTAACAATACCGAATTCGACTACCTATCTACATATATTTTAATATTTTGCGAAAGATAAACAAGGAATAAATATAGATTTAAGGCCCAGTGGATGTATTTCGTAGTAGGGGTACTGGACCTCCCCCCCCAAAAAAAAAAAATCTCTCCAAAAAAAAAAAACTAAAATTCTTACATATTTGCAGAACCCGATTTATGTAGGCACGCGCGGACATATTTTTTTCCCGTTAAAAAAATATTATATAAGATATAGTTTAAAATTCGTTACGCAACATATGTTCCTTCAGCATGGTTTTAAGTAATAAGTATAGAAATTATACATTTATAATAATACAATTATATATTTTGTTCAACTTCCTCCAAAAACTGCATAAGGACGTAACTATTACAAGATATCATAGTTTATATTATATAAACTATTATTCATATATTATAGTTTATCATAGATTAATTATGTATAAACTGAGGAACCCCCCCAGAAAAATTTGAAAATACGCCACTGAATTTTAGCAATAAGCATGTTACTTATCTTATTTATTTGTATAGGTACCTATTTAATATAATAATATTATCTAGGCTCTCCAGTATAAGTAAGGCACTGTAGAGAATAGAGATCTTTATAGCCTTATAGGGCTCTAGTATAAAGGTCTATGCTCAGCTATAATTTTTTATAAAGGGGCCGAACTGTACCCATAATAATATCGATGAAACATGAATAAGTATGGGTACGGTTGGGATACCACGTAGATAACACCCTTGATATTTTTCATTTGTCTTACTGGCAACACTGCTGTCACGGTCGATTACGATAAGACTATTGATAATATTTGTTTTTATTATTATTATTAATATTATTATGATTATTGCTTTAATTTTTATTTGTTACGACTACATAAATAATTTATTAAAAGAAAAAAGACGATTGATTCAAGACAAATTAATATTTACACTTACAATATGTCTACATTAATATTTACTGTATAGACATTTTTAAAATACTGTAAACTTCAACACTACTTTAAACGTCAACATCATTATTATACTTAAATTGTTAATAAATAGACTGCAAAATTGAAGGTAGAGTCAACATATTCATATTTTTATTTTATGATGTTAGAATTGGTTTAGACATATACATATTGTTTTCATATCGAATGACTTAATTAAAATATTCATGATTTATTGTGAAAAATGATTTATTTAATATTATTTTGAAACATATTGTAGATATTTAAGAAAACACATTGAATAGTATTTATATTAATTATTCATACCTAGCCTTGTATTCTTAAAATATATACAAAAATAACAAACCTTAATACTTTTGTATTAGTTTTCAACTCGATAATATTAGAATTTTAAAGTTTCAAAAGTTCTATTGTTTTATATACCTATATATGTAATACTGTAATTTTTTACAATTTTGTTTAACTGCATGTACTTTTTTATTTATTTATACATGTAAGCTGATTAATTGAAATTAAATATTATTATACAAAAGAAACATAACCATTTATTCAGTATACTCACTTCTATATTCTGCTTTTAATGAGACTCAGCATATTATGGTAATTACTTAAATGCCTGTTTCACAATAAAAATAGTTTATTAATTACAATATTAATATATTTTTAATATTACATGAAAATGTAAATAATTATTAAATAATGATCATGTAATTAACTTTAGAATAGAAAATTATTAATATATCTTCTTTTGTAGGTAGCCATTTAGATACACAGTTAAAATTATACTTTTATTTTAATATCAATAATTTATAAAATAAATGTTTATTTATTTTTAGTTCATAAATTTTTACATTTAGTAAATAAAATATAAATATACCTGGAGGGGCTGAAGGTTGAGTTTGCCTATGTCATAGGTGAATTGATAGTTGGAGAATTTTTATGAAAAAAAAATTATTAAAAATAATTATGTCATAGGTATTTAAAAAGACCTCTAACTGTATCAATGATAATAATTAGCAAAATTTAAGATTGTAAAAATAATTATTATAATATATTTTTTTTTGCATCAGGTACGTGGGATTGGTGTTCTCCACCCGTGCATCTCTTTTCATCCCTTGGTGCACGGTCTAGTGCACTACATATGGGTCCAATGGAACCAGATTCACCTTTGCCTAATCGGCTAACACACGTCTCTGATAAACATCCAAGATGTATGTTAGCCGAATTCAGTTCTATGCGCCGTCATCGTGAATTATGTGATGTTGTTCTCAATATCAACAATCGAAAAATATTCGCTCACCGTAACATTTTATCTGCATGTAGTCCTTACTTCAGGGCTATGTTTAACGGAGACCTAGCTGAATCACGACAAACAGAAGTCACTATACGTGATATGGATGAAATAGCAATGGAACTTTTAATTGAATTTTGTTATTCCGCTCGAATCACAGTAGAAGAATCTAATGTCCAAACTCTTCTTCCAGCTGCTTGTCTGTTGCAATTAACGGAAATACAAGATATTTGTTGTGAGTTTTTAAGGAGGCAACTCGATCCATCAAATTGTCTGGGCATCAGAGCATTTGCAGATACACATTCTTGTCTTGATCTTTTACGTGTAGCCGATAAATATACACAGCATAATTTTCAAGAAGTTATGGAGAGTGAAGAATTTCTTCTTCTTCCAGTTACACAACTAATCGATTTAATTGCCAGTGATGAACTTAATGTGAGAACAGAAGAGCAAGTGTTCAGCGCTGCAATGTCTTGGGTGAAATATAATATTTCTGAGCGACGACAGAATCTTCCACAGGTACTTCAGCATGTACGATTACC
Organism: Rhopalosiphum padi; assembly: GCF_020882245.1. Lineage (NCBI taxonomy): Eukaryota > Metazoa > Arthropoda > Insecta > Hemiptera > Aphididae > Rhopalosiphum > Rhopalosiphum padi. Next base: position 78,568,935 of record NC_083598.1, read on the forward strand.
TTTGTTAAGTCCTAAGTTTCTAGTTGGCACAGTAGGGGCTGACTTATTAGTTCGTAGTGATGAAACATGTAGAGATCTCGTTGATGAAGCTAAAAACTATTTACTGTTACCACAAGAACGACCTTTAATGCAAGGACCCCGAACTCGACCTCGCAAACCTACTCAAAGGGGTCAGCTTTTATTTGCCGTTGGAGGTTGGTGTAGTGGAGATGCTATAGCTTCAGTTGAACGTTATGATCCACAAACAGAAGATTGGAAGCTACAGGCACAAATGAGTAAACGAAGATGTGGAGTTGGAGTAGCTGTACTTAATGATTTGTTATATGCAGTTGGTGGACATGATGGACAATCGTACCTTAACAGTATAGAACGATATGATCCTCAGACCAATCAATGGTCATGTGATGTAGCTCCTACAACTTCATGTCGAACAAGTGTTGGAGTGGCTGTTTTGGATGGTTTGCTATATGCAGTGGGAGGTCAAGATGGTGTACAATGTTTAAGTCATGTTGAACGTTATGACCCCAAGGAAAATAAATGGAGTAAAGTGGCTCCCATGACAACAAGAAGATTAGGTGTTGCTGTGGCAGTATTAGGAGGTTATTTGTATGCAATTGGTGGTTCAGACGGACAATCGCCGTTAAGTTCTGTCGAACGTTATGATCCAAGACAGAATAAATGGACTGTAATGGCCCCAATGTCAACAAGAAGGAAACATTTGGGATGTGCTGTTTATAAAGATATGATATATGCAGTGGGAGGCCGTGATGATTGCATGGAATTAAGTAGTGCTGAAAGATATAATCCACATACAAATTCGTGGTCACCAATAGTTGCTATGACATCTCGGAGAAGTGGTGTAGGTTTAGCTGTGGTTAATGGACAACTGTATGCTGTTGGTGGATTCGATGGAACAGCATACCTAAAAACAATTGAAGTATATGATCAAAGCCAAAATCAGTGGCGGCTTTGTGGAACAATGAACTATAGACGTCTTGGAGGTGGTGTTGGAGTAATGAGATCACCTCAAACGGATAACAATTTTTAAACTATTTCAGATTAACAAACTGTTTATTTTATTATATAATTAATAGTGTAGATTTATTGTTTATATTGTTTTGTCTCAAATTATAGTATATCTCAGTGATATTCTACTCTACTTTACTCTAATCAGTCACTGAGATGTATTACAGTTTGAGAAAGATTATTTTTAAAGTGCTATTGTAGAAATTTTTTTTTAGCAATACAAAGCAACTTAAAAATATACCTATTGTAACTTAAAGCTTTTAAGATAATTTTCTTTGATGTATTAATCACAAATAAATTGATAATACATATAATATGTGTAAATTCGATTGGATAAAAATATATATATATTAAAAAAAAATGTAAGCTGATACAAATTTAATTCAATTAGATAAAAGAATAATTTGATATAATAAGATATTTTTCACATCCCATTATAAAAAATAAATAAATATTTTTAAATCAAAATCTTATTTATAATGTTAAATGTTACATTTTATAATTTGGGATTGAAAATAATATCTATTTAATTAATATTTAATAAAAATAATAGATTTTAGAGATGTTATAATTGTGTACTATCAAAGTATCAACTGTTAGAAAAAGTATGTTCAAGGTGATTTCTAAGTAGACATGTTTGACAACCTGATGTGTTCTGTTAAATTGTATACTGAATAATTTTAAACAGATCAATGTTGCGTTATACCATTTATTAATTTTATGATATTTGGGAGATGTATACATTTTATGTATAAAAGTTAAAAGTAAAATTTAATCATAAATACTTACATACAAACAATGTCTTCCTTTTATTTTGTTTAACTTAAAAATAATCTATGAGTTTTTAAACTATGTTTTAAACTCAGAAAATAATTATAATATGTACATTGTCATAAATTAAAAAAAAAAATCATATTTATAAAATATTGAATCAATATTCAATATTGAAACATAATATTATTTAATTAAAAAATTTTAAAACAATGTAAACTTTTTAGTTTTAAAAGTAATTAAGACCAAAAAATATGTTTTAGTGTTTTAAAAATTATATAAATAGTTATAATTAGGACTAAGATTTATTTGTCTGCAATGAAAATCTGAACTATGCACTTAATTAAAAAAAAAATATGCACTTTTATTCATTTTTCAATATGTGTAATGATTTTATATACTTAGGCACATATAGTGAGTAAATATTTAATTATATGACTACATTTAGAAAATTTAACAGAGCCATAATTATGTATTATAAATTAATCATATTTTAACTAAAGGAATCATCAATAGTTAAAATACAAAATAAACTAACTGAACTCGCCTTATTGTTAAACAATATTACATGGTGTTAGATTATATTATTTATATTTAACCATTTCAATTTGTGTTAGTTATATCCCAAAGTTATACCTATATATATACCTAAAGGTTAGGACGGTTAGGTTGCTGTTTGATCACTCATCAAAAAAGTTACCCAAAACCTACATATGACTTCGGAGTTCGGATGAAATCGATTCATGATTTTCAAAACGCAATTTCGAAAGCCTGGCCAGTTTGAGCTTGAACTCGACTTTCCTGAATAGTGGTTTAGAATCTAAACCTTAGATGGCAGAAGCGTATTCGTCATCATTTTCTAACCATACATCATACATCACAATTAGTCGTCGGTCTGTTGTTCAGATAAAATAGGTCTAAAAACGTTAATCAGTTTTAAGAAGCCGAAAAAAAATCAGAATAGAAATGCAAACTGGAGACTGCGCACTGTCGCACTGAACATGCCAATGCCACGTATAGTGATATTAGTTACATATGAATTTTGTAAGTAATACAAATACAAACTAACTACTGTGATTTATTGTAAACTATATCTTATTTAAACACATTTTTATAAGTTACGTGTTTTGTTTTTTCCATCTTTCGCTAAAAAATAAAGATTTTTTGGGTTCGATACCGGATACCTACACATGAGCACGCCACATAGAGAATAACTTCCTCAGGAAAAAACAGGATTTTTCTAAATTTATACCTGCTACATTAAGCGTATCATCCTCAAGCTTTATTTATTGATATTGCAAATGCTGCTTTTAGAGGAAACTGTATTCTTTTAAACTGAAGTACCTATATAGGTACCTATCTAAACTGTTTGTAACAAATATACTGTCATATATTATTTTCCATAGTAGCCAGTTGTAACCTTTTTTTTATTTTTGTATTCTTCTTTGTTTTTGAAATAAAAATGTCCAATCTGTCTGGTAATTATTTTAATTAAAGTATTTTTCGTTATGCACACATTGTTTGTGCAAATTTATAAAATATTCCTAAGTTCAACACATTCACTATTATCAGTATTATCATCAATTCGTATTTCACATTTTCCACATGAACATGAATCATAAATTATATTCAATAATTTACGGAAAATATTCCTATGATAATTTAAAAATAATTCTAATTAAGGATTTCATTAAATATTTGAGACAAGCGAAAAATATTGTGCACATTGCCACGTTGGAAAATTGGAATCCTACCACAACGTATACCTAAGACTCGAGTGCATGCCAAAAAACATTGCTATTGTATCGTTATTTACTGTTTTGTCGTAGGTACTGTTATATGATTGAGATTTGAAAGTGTAGAATGTCCGGACTCAGAATCGTAAGTGAACCTTTAAAATATTGTACGATAACGAGAAAATTGAAAATCTCCCAGACGACGAGTACAGACGTACAGTATTGTTTATTACTAGCCTGCGACGATGAGGCCCGTATGTCCGTTATTTTTCCAAAGATCATTAATCATTATTATATCGTTAAAATGTTAATTATTTAATATTACCCACTTAAGTATTGGTAATATAATATTTTAACGTGAATTTTGATTTCTGTACTATACCCGTTTTATACTTTTTGGTGGATCTTTTTTTTAATATAATATATTTCTTTCGATTTAACTCTAATATATGACATACCTATTGACATATTTTTCCGATAAACAAAGTCTTTTCCTAATTATTTTACATTTAATACAATGACGATCAAGTAAAGATATTATTATTTATTATCAATATTATATTATTTTGTAAATTAATATGATTTAAATAATGTATTTCTGTTTAGCCTCTTTATTTTTTATTCAACTTTAGCACAAATACTAACTATTTACTGTATAATTTGCACTAAATCCACCCATAAACCGATAAATAGGTAATACCTATATTGAAGTCATTAATCGATATAAAAACTATCATATCTTATGACGAAGGCAAAATTACACACATAATCATAATTTCATCAAAATCAGTTGAGTAGTTTCGGAATGCATCGGAACATCATACGCGTCGATAAACTTCTCGGAACAATTCAATATTCATATCTATAATATACATTATATACACGCTGATTGACGGAAAAAAAGGTCAAGTTGCAGGTAACTGGAAACTCGCAAGCCGCACAATTATGTAAATAGGAATACAATTTACACGTTTTTTTTTAAATTAAAATTATCAATGTTTCTATATACTATATTATGCATGTTATAATAAACCTTCCTCTTGAATCACTCAATCAATTAAAAAAAACCGCAACAAAATCCGTTGCCTAGTTTTAAAGATCTAAGCATACTTAGGGACAGACAGCAGGAAGTGACTTTGTTTTATACTAGGTATGTAAAGAAGATATTATATACCTAACTGTCCAATGGGTCCGAATTAAAGATAGTGAATCGACATTTATAAATTTATGTATTTTTATGTATACCCTATGAACTGGTTGGCTGTTTTACAACATCCACTGGATACAGATATATTGTATATTATATTATATTATATTATTATGTACTCGTATAGGTATTTTATATAGGTACCTCTATTGATTGTATATTTGTATTCGTTATTTATTTTATAAGTATTTATGGCATTCGTTCAACGGGTCTGGACGATAACGACAGCGCCGTCTATCGCTGTTGTATTCAACCATTTCAACCTTTAAAGCAGTTACATGTGAAAAATGTTCTAAGTCGCTCACTTTCATTACTTTGACACTAGACGGCGCAGCCACATACAATTTTAGTTTAATTTTTTAATTCAGCTAGGAATAATAATTACGGAGTAACCGAGTTGACCGGTTGTACAATAATTTAAGACAAAAAAAATAAAAATACTCCTAAACGATTACTACGACGTTTTCTTTTTTTCCTCTCAACCACTCAATCAGCCGTATAGGTTTCTGAGAAGTTCTAAAGGGGTTGATTTGGGTTCCCAAAGTAGGTACGTCCAAGATGGATGATTCGAACCATCAGTCAACCATACACGGTACTACCATACACGGTACTATCATGAAATTGAAAAAAAAAACTGGTTAAAATTTTTTTTTAATAAGACTACGAAAGATAGAAAATTTCATTTATTAGTATTTTAAAATAAATTTACAAGTACTAAAATAATTATATCTAGGTTCTACACTATCAGAGTATCAGACTCTTTTTAGTATAATTTTTTAATTTCCATGTTTAAGAGGGCATCCACCTCTTATTCTCTAGGGTCATCGAGTTTCACGATATACCACTGGTTATGTACTTATGTTAGATATAGGTACCTGACATTTCGATATATTTATTAGTTATCTTGTACTACGTGTTAAATACTTTCGTAAGTATATATTTTAGTATTTTACATAGGTTTAGTATTTTAGATATGTCATTTAATTCTTTTATAGAATGTAAGTATGGAAAACAAAAACAACGTACCTGTAGCATATATGTACACACATACACACATATATTATATATTAACTACTACAGATTATATGGAAATATTTTTACATAATCTATGATAATGACTGTTATATACACATACAAATATATTATACATTTAGATATGTTGTATACATTTACTATGCAGATATCTACATCATTTTATGAGTATTTCGTACCATTTTATATTATATATATATACCTACCTATAACTATAGCTAATATAATGATCACAAGTGCCTGTATGTAGCATTTCGTTTATTGTATATATAGTGTTTTATTTTAGGTGTTTAAAATATTGTATGGACTATGGAATATGGATGATATAAATCATATAATATTTTAATATTTATTTTATTATTTTGCCAATGCTAGTAGGTATACTCGTAGGTTGTATATATATAGGTACTTATTGTTATTCGGTTTATATAATATAAATTATAATTTAATTTATTAATCCACATTTCAAATATTTCCTAGTAGTTAATTATGAACTATAAAGATGCATGTATGATGTCTCCGTCTTGCATATACATCATATATACAAAGTTGCAAATTTGCGTTCAACAAAATCCACTTAATGTGGTTAGTTTTAATATTAGAGTAAATTTAATTATTATCAAATTTAAGTGTAAGAAAATTAGCTAGGGAATCTCATAGGCTTTTATTAATATTATAATCTTAAAGTGAGTTATAAGCATTTTAAAGTTGTAATATTTTACATGGCTATAGCTCATTTTAAAATTGTAATATCAATAAAACCATATTTTTAACAGGTAAATTTGCTCTAATATTGAACCTATAACAACATATATTTTTAACTATGAACGTTTTTAAATATTAATATTTTACATACTCACAGTGGTGGATTCAAGAGGGAAGAGAGTTTGACCCCCTCCCAAAAAAAAACTATAAGTATAAGCTAATTATATTATCAACAGTACGGCAGTTAGCAGTACCTATTTCGCCAACGCAATAAAAAATTCGTATATAGTCAGGTATGCAGTATCAGGTATATCTTAAAAATCCAGTGCCTGATGTACGTCCATATATCGATCGATTTTTTTTATTATAGTTATTCGTTGAATACCAGAGAGTAACGTATTACATATTTTATTCTTCTTCTACTAGCAAATTCAACAATATTCTTTTTTATTTTTAACTACCCTTTTTATAATCTTTATAGTTTAATAGTTTATTTGTGATGATGAAATTCCATAAATCATATTTTCATACTCATTATAATACCTATTCTACGAGTTACGAATTTATGTTTATGACGTGCACAGTATACATATGTATTTGATTTTTTATTTATATAGTGCATTAACTTCTGTCGTGGCCCAAAGGGTTTTAAAAAAATAAATATGTAAATTTTAGAGTGCTTCAGCTGTAGAGTAATAATAGTTACGTACTACAAACAATATAAAAAAAGGTAGGTACAATTGAACTGAACTTACACAATTCGGCCAGTTTTAAATGTAATATACATATTAGTTACTACTTACAAAATATTTTAATAATACGAATACTATATATGTAATAAGAAAGCACAGATTATGATGGGTCAGGGCATTGGCATAACTTTGGGGGTTTAGGGGGACTTAGCCTCTCTGTATTTGTATTTAGCCCCCCTATAAGGCTTTACTTTTTAGCCTCAATTAGCCTTCAAATTATTTTTAACTTTGGTTTTCTACGACTCTAGCCCCTGTAACTATTAAATCCTAGTTACGCCTATGGGTCAGGGGTAATATTTTATGTTATAAGGTTTATGTTATTATAGTGATAACTGCAAACATAAGAAATCAAACTAAATTATATCCTATAATAGGTAACGCGTTACGATTATTCAAGTTTTGTATCAGACTATCAGAAAAAAAGATTCTTATGGTAGTGGGAGAAGAATGAAGATTATAATATGACACCTAAGGTCTTCCAGATAGACAAATATAAATATTTAACGCGTTAAGTATACATGGCTATTAGATATAGCCATATAACCATATAGGTATGGGTGCATCGAAAATTATCCATTTATAGTAATTTATTAGCGTACCTAACAAATAATGTGTATACAATTGTTTGTAAAAATGTTGAATTTTATTTTATCGAATATTGTAGCAGCACGAACAATTTATCTAATAAATTATATACCTAGACTTATATATATATACCTCCGTGGTCTCATCATGACCTTATTGTGCGTGCAGTCTCGCAATTACAAGGGAGAGGTGCAAACAAGGCGACACCCAGTCAAAGTGTAAAAATATCATTTTTAGGGGCCCAATTTTTTAAAATTCTAAAACATATTATCTACATTTACAGTAGTCAGTAATTTGAATTATAAAAATTGAAAACTGTTTATGAATGAATGAATGAATGATAACAAAGTTCATTCGTAATTTTACTTATTTTTTCATAGTAGATTAATTTCTCAACAAATTACTTTGGATAAGTCTTTTGTTATTTTTTTTTTACTATAACAGTAAAAGTTGCTATTGCAGAGGTATTTTTTTAAACTTGAGCCAAAACATTTTTTTTTCAAAAATTTCATGAATTAGAATCGTTTATCAAACACTGTAGTTCTAAAAATGCGGGATATTCAGCTTTAAACAAAATAATTATAAACAGAATTCTCCAATTTATAAAAGAAGAAAATATTTTTTTTATATTTTTTCTTTATATAATTAATTATTTTTAATTTTTATACATAAAGTGTTATAGTAATGATAACTGATAAGTTTTGTTTTCAAAAATATAAAATATTTTTTAAATTAATAAAAAATAATCTGTTTTTATTAGTACCTATTGGCTATTACTATAGTTAAGTAAAAAGATATTGAAATTTATTTTAATTAAGTACCTACTTTTTATTTTAAATAGGTAAGTGTTTTTATATCATAATAATATTAATAATATATTTATAATGATCACTGCTGTATACAAATTTTATTGACACAAAGGTGGAAATTTAATACTATTATTGCCTATTGGGCTAAGTAATTAATACACATAAATATTATTGATTAATGATTAGCTTGAATTACTAGCTATTATTAAAATTACATTAAAGAAAAATTATTTAATCTTTAGTAGAGTAAACTTTTAAATTTCGAAAATGAGCAAATTATTTTGTACTTAATTAAAATTGCATTTCTTTTTAAGTCTATATAGGGTTGGAAAATGTTATACACTGTTCCTCTGATATTGTTCTTAGTATTCTTATAGGTAATTGTTTAAAAAAAGTCGTATATATAGAGTTGTAGACATATGTACATATTTTTATTTTATAAGCGTTTATAGATTAAATTGTCTGTTTCCTTTGTTCAGAATTGTTTTTTCTTATTCCTACATATGAATTTTTGAACTAAAACACATTTTACAGCAAGCTGAAGTAAACTCATTGGTTTTTATAATTCATTTTTAAAATAATAACAGTCGGTTATTGTTAGCAAAGCATTAGTTAACTGTACAAATATTAATTATTATAGATTATTAGACTTTAATAGTAGGTATATAACTAGTTGTATTTCATAAAAATATAAATTATACATGTAAATTGATGTTTTAAGAAATCACGTCTAATACTATATATTTAAATATTTTAAAAAGTACCTATCTTCGTTAATAAAATAAATATAAACTTAAAGTATATATAGTTTTTAAATATTAACATAATTTATATTTATACGATATATAGGTTTATATTTTAAAATAAACAAAATAAATATAACATTTTTAACTAAATTATAATTTTTTAAATAATTATTAAAATGAACTTTTTTAACGAAGATAAATTATACTTTTTAATTGCGTTTTAAGTTGTTGTACTTGGCACAAAATACAAATTTCATTATTTAAATTAAAATAATTGGTTTCAAAACTTTTTTTGTCAGAAATGGAAATCGGACCTTATTTTTACATTTTGGCGTAAACAGCATCACCTGGCGAGCTATATTGTTTTATATTATGTATTACGTATATTGAACTTGGCATCATAACATTTTCATATCTATCCACTACGGTACACTGTACACTACTCAGTATTTAAGTACCGGTAGATTCATGTAGGGATAAAACGGAAAATAACTGTTATTTTAGTAGAAAAATAACGTTTATTTGTTGACACTAATAATGTCAAAACTAACATTTGATTTGAATACAATACTTGATACCGGCTCGCGTACCAGGGGTGGATCTAGGCCAAGATAACGGGGGAGGGGGCGAATTTGAAGGCAAACATGATATCTATGATATTTACGAAATATGAATAATGAACTATGAAGTAATTACGTTAAAAACTTAAGCCTGAGATGGGAATAGCCGATTGGATCCGCCCCTGTCACGTACATGGTTATATGATATTATGTATTCATATACGAGTTTGTTTAGGTTTTTAGATGCTGATCCAGAGTCCGTTTTAATTTTTATTAAATCAAGTTTTGTGACAACTTGCTTAAAACTCAGAACCATTTTGAATAGCCAAAACTCAAGAGGTACCTATAGGTACCTATGTATTACTAACGTCTAACCCCATAGTTCAAGGAATATTGTACTTATTTTTTAAATATCATTTTAAATATTATTTTAACTGTATTCCCTTCTACCGAGATCCAGTTGGATTCAGGGCTCCATCAATTTATTCAAAACGATTTCCACAAGAGAAATTATAAAAAATACTATTTTCAAGTTAGGTTGTGGGTTTTGAAAATAATGTACCAACTGGCTACTTCATTTAGTTCCATTAACTAGTTACCCGCCTTTGGTTAAAAGGATTGCAAATGGTCTGCAATTTTTAATTATATAGGTATACCGTGACATCGTGTATACATATTAAAAAAATAAAAAATAATATGATACAGAGACAAGTAGGTATAGGTCAGAGCCGTTGGAGGTATGCGGCACACAATGAGCGATAACACAATAAATCGTTACGTAATCGTGTATAATATAATAAACAGGAACGCAGGATGTATAATAATAATATTACGCAATATTATACCGTTTTTTCTGGAAATATTATTTAAATAGCAATACTATTTAAATATTTAATAACTAATGTCTTTATTGTGCACGCAGCACGGCCAGCACGCGAAGTTGACATGTGTTGTGTAGTAGGTCCACGAACCGTAAAAAGTTCACGACAAAATGTACCACAATACGAAAATAATAATAGTCAGGACTTGGGTCGACCAATCTGGACCAATACACGATCGGGTACGAACACCGCCTACACGTCGTCTACACGCATTAACCGGACAATAATAATATGATATTAACACTATTAACGTCTAGATCGGCCCATTACTGTGGCGATTTACATATTATTATTATTACAAGGTCTTGTTTTTTCTGATTATCCGCACGTCTCCCAAACAGCATTGCCAACTGCCGCGGCTATGTATGCTTAAAATCTATTAAGATTTATAACAATTCTATGCGTATTCTATACGGTCCGCGGCGCGTCCCACCGTTTTCGTCGGACGCTTTTCACTGATAACTGCCGAACGACGATGATAACAGTCGTGGTCAGTGACGATAACTACCTACAGACACTACGGACAGTACGTGAATATTGTCTCAGCACAAGAAGCAACACTAACACAACTCTGAACTCGCAACTCTACCCGATTTCCGAATGAAAAAATATAAACCGAACAGTACGCGATAATAATAATTATTATTGTTTTAATTTTACTCGTTATTATATTATTGTTATACGTGCCATCAGAATTTAATGTATTCATTTTAAATATAACCAATGGATTTTTATCGGAACCAATAACTTACTATATTAATAATTCGTGGATCTTCGCGCCTAAGTAGTTGAAATTTTATTTCATATTTTTTTTTTTTTTTACAAGTTATTACGTACCACATAACTTATAACATAATATACATAGATATTACGGAATTATAAGGTACCTGTCTTTATTATTATAAATATTATTGTTATTGTCTGGTGTTACAGTCGATCGACTGTGTTCTGTTTTACTATCGTAGTACAAAAAGATATAATCATCTAACACAATCATACAGGTTTTTTGATTGCAACCTAAGTTTCTCATCACCTATTTGTACTATTCGTATATTATCATATATTTTTCATCGCTCTGTTCTGTTTGTTACAATATGTTTGTTTTGGATTTTTGTATACAATATTGTCAATACCTATATACCTGATAATTAGTTTAAAAAAAATATATACCAACTTATCGGCCTGATTGTATCTAGCAAAACCATTCAGTAATATTTTTCAAGATGACATCATATTATATCGTTATAATATTTATTCAACAAATTGTGCCTTATTATAATCTTTCAACTAAAATTAATTGAGTTGTTTTATTATTTTAGTATGACACAAATGGAGGACCAAGAGAAACAATTAGAGTTTGCGTTAGCATCCGTTCAAAAACAAGGGGTGCATATGAAAATGTGCTTGGATAAAAATAAATTAATGGAAGCACTTAAACATGCATCTGCTATGCTTGCTGAACTACGCACATCTCTATTATCACCAAAGAGCTATTATGAACTATGTACTTACTACTTAATAATTTAAATTCAAAATCATATATTATTATTCACTTATTATAATTTTTTTATGGTATGTTTCCAGTTATGAAAGTAACCAACGAACTATGTTATTTAGACTTATATCTAGTAGAAGAGTTTGAACGAGGTCGTAAAGTCGATGATTTATATCAAATAATACAGTATGCTGGAAATATTGTACCGAGGCTGTATGTATTTTCCAAATTTTTTTAAAATCTTTTTTAATAAGTATTATTATTTTTTCTAGTTATTTATTGATTACGGTGGGTTTAGTTTACATAAAAACTAATACAAATTTAAAACGAGACCTCTTAAAAGATCTAGTCGAGATGTGTCGTGGTGTTCAACATCCTTTACGAGGCCTGTTTTTACGCCATTATTTATTACAATGTTCCAAAAATGTATTACCTGATATACCAGATAATGAAGAGACTGAGCACCCCGAAGGCACTGTAAGAGAACCAATTAATATTAATACATTTTTATAAAATAAATATTTAATATGATAGTAATATTTGCTACCTAATAATTTTAGGTACGTGATTCAATTGATTTTATATTGATGAATTTTGCTGAGATGAATAAACTATGGGTAAGAATGCAACATCAAGGGCATTCTAGAGAAAAGGAACGTCGTGAAAAAGAACGTGAAGAATTAAAAATTCTTGTTGGAACAAATTTGGTCAGATTGTCACATTTAGATAGTATTACATTGGATAAATATCGTAAAGTAAGATATTTTATATAATTAAAAAATACAACAAAATATTATTAACATTTGACATACTACTTCAAAAGTAAATTATTTTTAATTTAAAATTAAGTTTTAAGAAGTGTCTCGCAAAGACCAAAATATATGTTTGTACTATTATTTAGTTTACATATTATTTTGCATAATAATTTATTAAATGTTTTTACGTACAAGATATTTTTTTGCGCAGTTATATTTACATTATTTGGTTATTTAAATTCATGAAATCAGATTCTAGTAATAGAATTTGTTTATTTTTATTATATTTTATACATTACATAAAATGTAATTATAGAATAAAAGTGCTCAAGTTTATTAGGTTAGAACATAATATGCTAATGTAATATGCCCTCTATTCAATAATTTTAACTTTTAATTCCAAAACTAAAAGTATTAAGAGGATAATAAAATGCCACTTATATAATCCCTGTTTATAAATGAGAGTAATATGGAAAAATTGCTGCATCTTAGTTAATATTTGAGTTAAAAAACTAATGCAAGAATACATTTGTTTTGTGTACAACCAACATATTTTTAGATTTTGTTATGAATGGCTGTGGTAACTAAATTTACAATGAAATTTGTATTTTTTTAATTGATTTTTAAATTGTAAAAATAATTGCCTTAACAATTATTTTGTATTCTTGAAATTATTTAAACCTATTATATTTGCTAGGTAACATTACACTTATGTTAGGAACCACCTGTTCATAAATTATATAGAGAACACAATATATGCATGTGTTATCTCTGTCTTACAAACATACAACATGGCAAATTTTCTTTCATCCATTCTAATTTTGTGTTGTTAATTTTAATATTATAGTGAAATGTTTATCAAACCTAAAGGTAAGAACATTAAGCACTATTTGTGCCCCTTTGTTAATTTTTACTATGCTATTTTATTATTTTTTTAAGTAAGTTATCTATGTCTAAAAATATTAAAATCAAAAAATGCTTATAATTCACTTAAGAATTAACATTTTGTAAAAACCTACCAGAAAGTAGAAACTCAATTAATATTTATACTTTTAAGTGTGACAAAAGATTAATACACTCTAATTTTAAAGCTAACAACACAAAATTGAACCTGTTGAATAAAAATTTGATTTGTTATGTTACCACTTTGTAATATGGACACAGCATTTGCAGGTTTGACATTCTATTAATAGATTATTTTAAATAAATATATCTTATAATATATTTAATATAAAGTATCTGTAGTGCTTTTAATCTATCCTATAAGCAATCTAATAAATTTTAATAATTGCCAGTTCTTATTTATTAATTATAATTTTTTCAGGTTGTTTTGCCTGGTATTTTGGAACAAATTGTTAGTTGTCGAGATGCCATTGCCCAAGAGTATCTTATGGAATGTATAATACAGGTATGTTTAAATTGCATAATAAACTTAAGAAAAATGTCAAATTTTTATTCTTTATTATATAAAATTATTCCTTGAATTAATTATAGTGTAGGAGTTGATGGATGTTCTCTTTCCTCATATTTTCCAAGTTTAGTACTCTAATTGTTAACTTATTTCCTTATTTTATTTTTTACTGTATACTCAGATTGTAAATGTACATAATAAAAAAATAAAATAAATAATTACTTTAACAGATATTTTATATTTTCTTGTTTTGAATTTTCAAAATGAAAACTAAATTTTAATTATTTTAAAATACATGCTTACAACTGATATTGATCTATCTAATTAATACTTCTTTGTTATTAGTTATTCAAAAGGTCTTATATTTCTCTAACATTTAAATTATTATTTATATGAATTATATCCTTAATTTAATTTTAAATTACTTCAGTTATTAATACTTACTTTAAACATATATAGGTGTTTCCTGATGAATTTCATCTTTATACACTGAATGTGTTTTTAAAATCATGTTGTGAATTGCAACCATCTGTGAATGTAAAAACTATCGTCATTTTAATGATAAATCGTCTAACAATATTTACTTTCCACAATTCAAATGCATCTGAAGTGAAATTATTTGAAGTACTCACTGAACAAATAGCCAATATTATTCAGGTAAAATATATTTTCCTTTTTTTTAATACTTTAAAATTCTGAATTGTTACTATATTATAAAATGTATGCTCTAACATACTAACATAATTATTTATTTATTTTAAAGAGTCGTGATTTACCGCTTGAAGATACTGTGTCGCTTCAAGCTGCTATGGTTGGCTTAGCTCTAAAATGCTATCCAGAAAATTTAGATTATGTGGATAAATCTCTCCAAACCATTTCTGATACATTTGCAAAGCGTAAAATTGAAAAGTATGTTTTAAATTAATCTATATCTTAAAAGAATAATAATATATGTATGTTTTTAATTATAGAATCAGTCATAAAAATCCAGTATCTAGAGAGTTGATGGCTTTAATGAAACTGCCCATTGACAATTATAATGATCTTCTTTTAGTGATGAAGCTTAAACATTTCCCTGAAATTATTGAGTATTTTGATTATACTGGTCGTAAGACTATTGCTATTTATTTATTACAAAATGCTGTTCAGTGCAGAACAATGATTCCATCAGTTGAACAGGTATAATACATTTTAGTATTTTACATATTAAAATATTAAAAAAAATAATCATCTGGAATGCATAATAAAATAAATAAATACAATAAATATATTTGATTATTTTTGGTATTACTATCAAAATAGTTTACAGTAGAATAATTAATATAAAATTATCAATTTTTTACCTTTTTATTAGACTGAAATTGTTCTTACAATGGTTTCTCCGCTGGTTAAAGACCAACCTGATCAACCAGTAGGTGAAGAAGATCCTGAAGATTTTGCTGAAGAACAAAGTCTTCTTGGAAGGTTTGTACTCCATTTTTTAGTTCAAGATTTATAAATTATAATATATGATATCTATTTTTAATTAATATAGAAATTATTTTAATTAGATTTGTTCATCACATGAAAGCAGATGAACCTGATTTGCAATTTAAAATTTTAATGGCAGAAAGAGAACATTTTAGTTTGGGAGGAAATAAACGAATATGTTATACATTACCACCCCTTGTATTTCAAGCATATCAGTTGGCTTTGATATATAGTGGAAAAAGAGAACAAGTATATTAAAAAACAATCGATTACATAATAATCATAAGATCATGTAATAAATATTTTTTAATTTTAAGGATGAATTGTGGGAGAAAAAATGCCGAAAAATATTCCAGTTCTGCCACCAGACAATTTTAGAATTAACTAAAGCTGAACTTGCAGAATTGCCACTTAGATTATTTTTGCAAGGAGCTTTAACTATTTCTCAGATAAATTTCAAAAATTATGAAACTGTGGCCTATGAATTTTACTCACAGGTATACTGTTTATTTTCTATTACATAATTGCCTACATTCTATAATATTTATTTAAAATATAAAGGCTTTTACACTGTACGAAGAAGAAATCTCTGAGAGTAAATGTCAATTAGCTGCCATTATTTTACTGATTGGTACATTTGAAAAAATTAATTGCTTTGATGAAGAAAATGCTGAACCTGTTCGTACTCAGTGTGCTCTAGCGGCATCTAAATTACTTAAAAAACCTGATCAATGCCGAGCTGTAGCTATTAGCTCACATCTATTTTGGTCAGCACAAAATAATGTTGGACAACCGGTAAGCAAATGCACAATACTTTAGATAGATTGAACTTTAGATAGTATTCATAAATTCAAACTTAAATGTTATTCAAACTTTTGAAGTTCGTTGAATGTTTAAAAATTTATTCTAACAAATCTTAAAATATTATAGTAAAACAGTTTACATTTAAAAATAAAAATAAATCTGTTGTTATACTCTAATTTGATTAATTATTGCATAAGATATAAATGATATAATGTGTATGAATTTGTACATTTTTTATTTCTAGCTTCAAGACGGCAAACGAGTTATGGATTGCTTAAAAAAATGTGTTCGCATTACAAAACAGTGTATGGAAGTGTCTGTTCAAGTTCAATTGTTTGTTGAATTATTAAACTACTATGTTTATTTCTACGAAAGAGGCAATAATAATGTATGTGTAATTTCAAAAATATTTATTTTAAATTATCTAGCATTGTTAAAAAAAACAATTGCATCAGAAATTCAGAAATATATAGAAGTTTTAAATTTTTAGGTATCTGTGGATATATTGAATCAGTTAATAGGTCAGATAAAAAAGGAAATAACTGGTTTAACTGCAAATGAAGAAACTGAACAGATTACAAAACATTTTGAAAATACAATTGCATATTTACAAAACAGAATCGATTCTGCGGATACAGAAGATTCAGTTTTTAAAGCTTTAGAAGGCTTAACGTTATAATATTATCAAACTTAGTTTATTAATTAGGTCCAATATATTGATAATTATGTTTTTATTTATATTCTGAATTTTTATTTTATTTTAAAGTTAATCACTGTTTATACATTAATTATTCATATTATTATCACTAAAATACAAATAGTTGTAAACATAGCTATGAAATTTGTACTTTTGTGATTTATATATAATATAATTTAAATAAATTATGTTAAAATTAAATTATATTATACTATATTTGATTATTATAAATATTAAATAATTTTAATATTAATATACTATAATTGGTTTTTATTGTCATCATATTTTTTATTAATAATAATTATTATTTATTTTTTTCAGTAATAAATAATAATCAATAATAACTTGTGTTAATAAATTATAATTTTCCAAAATAGGTATCTCAAATAATCAACTCCATATACTTTACAACATTAAGGATTAGCAAATTTCATAAACATTTTTGTAGTGTACTCAGCATACTTGTTTGCCATTTTTATTTTTGCATTAGTTATACCACAGAATAGATGTTGTAGCATTCTTGTAAATATTTTTTAAAAGGAAATATATTTAAAAGTCGTTGTAAGTTAAATAAGCAATAAGTAAACTTGGTAGGTCTACAAAAAAGTAAAAATTATAAAGGTCAATATTTTAGTAATTTATTATTTTAATAGTAAACATAGGATTATAATATGTTGCTGAGTATGTGTATGTAATTAGTACCATTGATTACGGATTTAATGTTATCAGATTTATGATAATAATTCAAATTGAACAAATTGACTTTGGAACAAAATGCAACAATCTGTTCGGCACATGTTTTTTTGCTGTTATCAGTTTATCACAAAAATATTATTCATATTATCAATTATCATCAATCATGAGGTATTGCCGAAGCCGCACAATCAACGACGAACATTACTGACTACTAACTGTATATTTTCACACTTCAATATTTCAGTATTTACTTATGAAACCAAATAGTTCGTAATGTTCGTAAAATGTAGTTATTAGTCCATACTGTAATATTAATGTATAATAAATTCTTGTTTTTACTATGAGATAATATATACTACTATAATGATATCCCGAGTATCTTCTCGGTGGCTCGCTTGTTCGTCCCGGCACGGGCAGCACGTTTCCAAACGACGGCTGTGTGTCGGTAGTGTAAAACTATTCGAATACAAAGTAGATTTTTCAGAGAGGTAATGCAAACCATACGAGTTTTATGTTATGATCAAATACGCTAAACGTCATTTCAGGAATTCAATAAAGCTGTCTGGAGGCAAATATGCACGTCTATCAGATGGCTGTGCAGTTGCGACGCTCGGCGACACCTCCGTCATGGCAACAGCGGTGAGCAAGTCCACGAAATCGTCGTCTAATTTTTTACCTTTAACCGTCGATTATCGGCAAAAAGCAGCAGCAGCTGGTCGTATACCTACAAATTATCTACGGCGAGAACTTGCCGTATCTGAACACGAAATACTTACAAGTAGATTAATTGACCGTTCACTGCGGCCCCTGTTTCCTTCTACTTACTGTTTTGACACACAAGTAATTTACTTTTTATAATCATGTAAATAAAATGGCTGTTCTTTGATGTTTATTTTTATTTTTTTAGATTATGTGCAATTTATTAGCTGTTGATGGAATTAACCACCCTGATATACTTAGTATAAATGCTGCTTCAACAGCTTTAGCTCTATCAGATATTCCTTGGAATGGTCCTGTTGGTGCTGTTCGTGTAGGTCTGTGTGATAACAACTTAGTTACAAATCCAACTCGACGTGAGTTGTCCAACAGTGAATTAAATCTTGTTGTTGTGTCAGCTGCTAGAAACTTAGTTATTATGTTGGAAGGATCAGCAAATAATGTTCTCCAACAAGATGTGTTGAAAGCAATTAAATTTGGTGTTAAAGAATGTCAGCATATAGTAAATTGTATTAATAATTTACAAAAAGAATTTGGAAAACCTAAAAGAGAATTTGAGACAAAGAATGTAGATGACACCAATGGAAATTTAGAAACTGTTATTGATAGTTTATGTGAAATTAAACTTAGAGAAATATTTACTAATGTTGATCATCATAAAATATCTAGAGATACAGCTGTCAAGGATGTAAAAACAGAAGTTTTTGAAAATCTTAAATCAAATTTTGATAATTTAAATTTAGAACTTTGTTCAGTAATTTTTGATAAAATTTGTAAACGAATTTTTCGAAATTTGATTTTTGAAAATGATACTAGGTAATTAACTATAAAAATGACTTTATTTTTTATACCAATAATGAAATTTTAATTTGTAGATGTGATGGTCGTAAACTTGATGATCTTCGAAACATATCATGTGAAGTTGATTTATATAAACCATTACATGGGTCAGCATTGTTTCAAAGAGGACAGACACAAGTTTTTTGTACTGTTGCCTTAGACTCGATAGACTCTGCCCTTAAACTTGATCCAATGACTATATTAACAAGGTTAGCCTAATATGTTGTTGTAATTAGTATATTATAAAGATATTTTTTTTATATAACTTATTTAATTTTGAATTTTTTTTTAGTGGCATCAATGAGAAGAACTTTTTTTTACACTACGAGTTCCCTCCATATGCTACCAATGATATTGGTCGAATGGGTCCATCTATGAGACGTGAAGTTGGTCATGGTGCTTTAGCAGAACGAGGATTGAGGTCAGTTGTTCCTGAAAACTTTCCATTCACAATACGACTTACATCAGAAGTTCTTGAATCGAATGGTATGTGCATATTTTAAAAAACATTTTGTAAATTTGAATGTTTTTACTAAAATTTGTTAGGTTTGTAGGGTCGTCGTCTATGGCATCTATATGTGGTGGTAGTTTAGCTTTATTGGATGCTGGTGTACCTATTTCTCAACCTGCTGCTGGAGTGGCTATTGGCTTGATCACCAATTATGATGATAGTGACTCGACACATATTAAAGACTATAGAATTTTGACTGATATACTAGTAAGAATATTAATGTTTATATATATTTTTCTTAAATATCTTTATTATTTTGATGATTAATTTAGAGTAATTTTTTAAATGCAGTATATATTAAATTAAATGTTATTTTTATTTATCATCTTAATTTTATTGTTTATATTTAAATTCTATGTAATTCAGGGAATTGAAGACTATCTAGGTGATATGGATTTTAAGTTAGCTGGTACTAAAAAAGGCATTACAGCATTACAAGCCGATATAAAAATTCCTGGGTTACCATTAAAAATTGTTATGGAAGCAATAGAAGCTGCCACAAGTGCTAAACATAAAATTATAAATATAATGAATACAACTATTCAAAGTACAAGGTATCACGTTTTATTTTATGGTTAAAATTTCTTCATAGCTAATATTAAAACTTTGACTTTAGGAAGCAAAAAAAAGATAATTGGCCAGTAACAGAAATATTAAATATACCAGTACATAAAAAGGGTAAACTACTCGGTCCAGGAGGAATTAATTTAAAGCGTATTTTACTAGAAACTGGTGCACAAGTAATTATAACCCTTAATTAATTGTATATACTATATATTAAGTCTTATGGTTATAAATTTATTGTATTAAATATTGATTTTTTAAAAGATTTCTTCAAACACGGAAAATGATGGGTTTACAATTTTTGCACCTAATCAAGATGCATTGAATGAAGCTAAAGAAACCGTTGATAACCTTATGGCTGAAAAATCAGAACCTCAACTAGAATTTGGAGCTATTTATAAAGCAAAAGTAGTTGAAGTACGGGAAATTGGAGTGATGGTCACATTGTATCCAACTATGCAGCCAACTTTAGTTCACAATTCTCAATTAGACCAAAGAAAAGTAAATACATTTTTTTAAGTATTGAATGTGGATAATAATAATAATCATACTGTGTTACAAATTTATTTTTCTTGTGACATTTTATAAGTACATTTCACATTTTTATAACCTAATATTTTATTATCATCAGGTAAACCATCCAAGTGCATTGGGAATAGAAGAAGGACATGAGATTCAAATAAAGTACTTTGGTCGAGATCCTGTTTCAGGAATAATGAGACTTTCAAGAAAAGTACTACAAGGCCCATCTTCCAGTGCACCACGGAGTATTGGTGGTAACAGCACTAAGTCAACATGAGTGAACTAATATTTAGTCACTTGGAACCATAGAAATGAGTATTTTTTATACATTCGAAATGTGATTATTTGTATAATAAACTTCTTATAATTAAATATTTTGTTTTTATATACACTGAAATTATGTTTTTAATTAATATTTATTTCAACACCATAATTAATGTTTGTATCTAGTTGTGTTATATGTTATTTGAAATAATAGGTACTACTTTCCTAATTTAAAAATAAAAATAGTCAATGATTATGTACTATATTGAGCACCATTTACGAAACAGGATATTGGTGATGTATTATTATTATGAATTTAAATAGATGCTATAAATGTGTGTTTGTAAAATGTGGAGGCAAGCTATATACTAGTTTATAAAGGTATTAGATGTTTAGGAATATATATCTATTTTAATTTACTCAACGTAAATTGAATGACTACAGATTTTAAATAAGTAGTAATGACTAATGCATATATGACTAATGAATATGTAGTTGTAACTAACCTTGTATTAAAATGTCAAGCCCTGCCTAATATCTAAAGCAAAAAATCACGACTTAATAGATGTGAAGTGCAGTTAGATAAAAAAAATAAAAAATAATACTAATAATAGTTTCTAAATTATATAAAAATATAAATAATTCTTTTAAAACGTCAAACTAATTTTGAGTAAATGAGACTTTTTTTTTTATTAAAGTATCACTCAATACGCTTTTATATGTAGGTACCTATGTATATGACATATCGCCATGACCTTGTAATGTAACATATTTTGGTTAAAACAATATAAAATATACTATTGTGAATATTTCTCGTTACATTATAGTATAGAATGAAGTTAATTTTTGTTGAAAAAATATTAAAACAACGATGGAATTACTCTAAATGTATGAAGTATAAAGGTATAATACTATTATTCGTAATATGTTTTGTTTCTGATTAGACTTAATTAATTACGTATGAAACATCGTAGTGTGAAAATTACATCGGAGAATTTTCTAATTAACATATATACATTTCCATAATGTAGTAGGTTATTTAATTACATTATTCGTCATCGAGTTTTATAAAAAAAAGTAAATGTATTTGATACCACAAAATAATTTAAAAATATTTAGTTATACAAGTAATAAGTATAATTGGTAGTAAATATAAGTATACATATACATAAAATATGTACGTCCAATTTGTACCTACCTAAATATCGATTTCGAACCAAATAGTGTTACAAAAATATATAAATAGGTAGATAGGTACACTTGGATTTGATCAAAGTTTGTTAAATAATAGTTTGTATTAATAGTACCTAGGTACTTTCTAAAAGGAACATGGGTGCGATCAAAAATCATATACCTACAATCTACATCAATGTCATTCATTGACCATCAAAACTAGCCAAGTCATTATGGTCATAAGCGACATAAAATATAGATAGGTAAGTAGATAATAATAATTTATAATGTCATCATGGAATTTAGAGGTGATATTTTTTTTTATGAATATGAATTCAATTAGAGTGGAGAGTATAATTTGTGTATTTACATGTTTTGTAATTTTTAGAATATTTCGCTTCTATTGATATGCAAATATTATTATCTTTATGATGTTTATGTTCATTTTGACTATGATCCTTTGAAACGTCTTGGAATTCTTTCCAAAACGCCCACTCGTCACGTACTACGTCACTACGATGTTATGTTAAAAAGCAATTAAATTACCATGTCATAAAAAGGTCAAAGGATACCAATTAGTTGTTTAAATATTAAGCTAAATTACTAAAGTTATCCATAGGGGTGGCTGATTTTGTTTGTAGTTCGGTTTTATGGTGAAACAGACAAAAGTTAAACTCATGGTGAGGGAGGCAGGGCAGGGTTTGCTCTTAAATTTTTGAACGATATAAAACCGAAACCACAGTCTTACATTATATATTTACGATAAAGAGTTAAGGCCAACGTTGAATTGAAAACACAAATTCCGCTTACACATAGGTATATAGGTAGTATAACTTTAAAATAAATTATTTAAATTATTTTGTATAAATTATGTTTATGCCTACCGTAAGAATAATGACAAAAGCCGTATGGTTTTATCTGTTTAAGTAATTATTTTTAAAAATATATTCACAACTCTTTATGTGTATCAGTGTATGTGTATGTCTTACAAATGTTCAGTTAAATAATCTCGTAAAAAAATCGATATGGATAACATATAAATAATAAATAATAATGTAATTATATTGGGTAACACATGGGACTCGTTAAAATAACATGTTAAACATAAAAAAAAATCACTTTGGTACATCGTTTCCCACGTTTGCTTACGTTACACCGATTAAATAATCATATATACATCGATTTAATAAATAAATAGTCACACAATTATAATAATATTTTGTAGTATGTTCTTGGATATAAACATATAAATAAAAAACGTTTATGCTACAAAAAAAAAAAAGACGACATTCTACAAAACTAAAAAAATATATGATACAATATATATCAATAGGACAATAGTAATAATAGTAATAACTAATAATAACATCAATTCAATTAATAAACGTATATGACGAATAACGGGTTAGGTATATACCCACTAATATATTATTATTAATTATTATATATTATTATATATAACGTGTATACTGTATAGGTATGTATAAGATAAGTCTATATCGTATTTATAATAAATAATAATATTTACATTACAATAATATATTTTATCATAACATTCATAACATTAAATTATTATAGTGAGATCATCCGATGTCATGGCGTGCTTTCAGGATGGGGTTGGTGGTGGTGGTGGGGAGGGGATGTTTTTGACTACACTCGGGGACGTACAGTTCGGGAACCATATTATGTACATATCGCTATAATCCGTATAATAACTCTTATTACCGTAGTCTTGCGATTGGGTAAGGTTAGACGTCATCTATATAGACTTAAACCCGACCTAATCCGCATGCATATTATATGCGCTGAACTAATATGATGGGGCTGAGAGGTAGTGGTTTGTTAGAGGTAAAACGGTGCATAGAACATATGATATTATGTAGGTACTCATGCCTATGTATAGGTAATAGGCGCAAATCATCTAAAACTATTATAGTGTGTTTAAGCATCGAAGACGTTTTAGAGGAAACATAGGTATCCATTATATCTGATATCTCTTTATCGATCGAATCAAATAAATTATTAATTTAAATCCATTATAGGTGGGTAGGTACTATATAATATTATTTATGCAGTACAAATTATTTGTATTTGCTTATATGTAACAATACAGTTAGGTATAATATTATTATTTATTCAAAATAGTTTCTTCGTTAAGGACTACCTAGCTACATGTCTTCCGGTGTTCGCCGCGGAATAAATTATAATTCATAAGCCCGACAGTCTATATCGACCCATTCTGGTAGGTGCTCGAGATTTTTAATTATTTTCTATATAATCACTGCAGGATTCGGGGTGCTATATAATATTATGGGTTTAAAATAAGTAGGTATAGGTCGTATTAAATCTAGGCACCCTTCACACCCGTGCGATTTGCGCCAGTATAAACCACCGTATACATGATACGTCCTGCAACTGAACAGTTCATAAACCTATGTACGTTCCGTCGTCGTTTTAACACGATATTACGTATTATGTTATACTTAACAAATAATACTAATAATAACGACGTGTTCTCTATTCGGTCGTGACGGGGTTGAAGTGTGCGGACATGGGGCGGCGTGACGGGGAGGACGGTCGAGCGTCGTCCGCACCCCGTCACCAACACTCGTTGGTGGCGGACGACGACACGATCGCGGTGACCGGCAGCTCGACCACGGACGCCGAACTGCCGGGCTGCAGCGTCGAGTTGTAGTGGCCGTTGCTGGGCGTCCGGGCGCCGCCCTTGCTGGCGTTGTCCAGCAGCTCCCTGTGCATGGCCCGCCGGCGCTTCGATATGAACCACAGCCGGGCGAAACACTTGCGGAAGTTCTCGGACAGCACGCCGTACAGGATGGGGTTGACGACCGTGTTGAGCAGCGCGAACAGCAGGCCCATGATGAAGTGGTGCGACCGCAGGAAGTAGCCCGTGTCCTCCGTGTCCCGGCTGCCGTCCACGTAGATCAGGCACATCACGACGGTGATCGGCAGCCACATCACCAGCACCACGATCACGTTGATCAGCAGCACGCGCACCACGCGCACGTGTTTCCTGTACCGGAGCTCTTCGTGCCGCACCAACACCTGTTGACCGAAAAGTAACGTCCCGTCATCGGATTAGATAATGTTACATAATGATAAAAACATAAACTATGAAATATAACACTGCAATATTATAATAATATTATATTATTTGCTAGCCGTGCCCGCACGTGTTACCCGCGGCGACCGATGCCCGTAGATGTGACCCCTTCTTGAAATACGTAAACTGTATAGGTATGGATTTTTGAGTAACAATAACCGTTTGGGTGGTTTTGACCAAATACGAAACGGTATATTAATAAAAAGTGAGTCAATCGTGTTCGATAAAAAATAAGTAATAAAAAAGTAGCTTATGACACATGTTGTTGAATCTATTGATGACAATCGTATGAAAGATCGGTTAAACTCTCTTCGGATTTACATAAGGTTCATCCGTTGTAGGCGTTTTATTTTATACACAATAGTAGATTTATACTTGTTAATAAATTAAAGCTGATCCCGTGACAAATAAATGATGTCAGTGGATTACCCTGTCTTAAACTCCATAAAATGTAAGCTATGTACATATAACTTAATAATGATTTGGGTGGTTTTGACAAAATATAAAATACAGTTGTACAATTAGGTATATATAATCATAATAGCTGAAACAAATATCAATGTGAGCCACTTTTTAAAATCGGTCCGATCGCGAGGTGCACATCCTCGGGTATGGGATTACTTTTATGAACGGGACAAATTTCAGAACCATGACTGCGATGGATTCGGCGTCGAACAGATATCAATATTGCCTTTCATTAATATATTATATTAAATATCTAAATTATATATTGTACGAGTATAAGTAACGGGAGCGAAATCAAAGCGTTACATAATATATTTCCCACCAGGGTCCATTTTTCAAATTTTGAATCGTAATGCGTTTAAATATAAATTGCAGTCATAAGTCTCTATTTTTATTGTGAATATTAATTAGTAATGTTTTTTCTTTCTGAAAAGACAAATAAATCCATAAAAGAATCATTTGCAATAGAAAAACATCCGTAGTAATATACATAAACAAAAATAATGTTAAAATATACATTGTATGTGTATATAAAAAAAAAAATTAAAAATAAATATAGAATATCATATTAGTTCTGAAATATTTGTATTAATTTTTTCCCGGGAGACTTAAGGTTTTCCACTGACTCATAAAGTAAATAAAAAAAATCATTTCAAATCATATTACAAATTACATTATAACTTTAGTTTGAAATAAAAAATAAACGAGATAATGATTAATACCTATAATTATATTGATTAAATTCTTATTTTACAACACATGTGTAACTTTAAGCAAACAAAACAAATTCTGAAATTAAAGCTATAAAATATAACGTGTTATCTAATATTAATGAATATCTACAAATTGTATAAATTTCAACAAAAAATCATATCTGTAGTAATGTAAAATGTTCATCATCTCACGTTGGACAAAACTACTAAAGATATGTACCTAATTTGTTCGAACCTTGGTTTTAAATGCATAATGCGTGCACTGCATAATATTGTATACAGACGGGTTTTTTAAAATACGATTTATCCACTATTTTGATAAGTATTTGAAATTTGAAATACTGAATAATATTATTTATATTGAACTGCTTTTCTATAATAAATTGTACTGTAAAAAAATTAATTGATTTCTTAAGAGAGTATTTTCTAAAAATGTAAAATTACTACTTAAATATCTATATAATAATATCAAACAGATAGTTTTTCTTTGTAACTTGTTGCGAATGTTCCGAGTATTATCATATTTTTAAAATCGGAAGAAACACTGATTTTTTTATGTAATTAAACTATAATCATTGCTAGTATACAAATATTATATTTATTGAAATATTTTTAAAAAATTTTTATTTTTTTTATAGATATTATGAGTTACTTTGTATAAAAATTAATTTTCAGAATACTATTAGTTACACATTAAAATACGATTGGAAAATTATAATTTTAACTATAAATTATACAAGCATTTTAAACTTTATGACATATTGACATATTATTATACCTATACCATATTATAGAATGTACCTATTTCTATCGTCTATTTGAGAAACTCATGTTTTCCCATTATTGCTAGTTCGATTAATAACTGATGGTTCAAACTTTTGATGAAAATCCAATAGACTTCATAAACTACCAAGTAACAAGGAATTTCTGAATCGATATTATATTATGGATATCAAAAATTCATAAACTTTTTCCCGCGGGAATTTCGAGTACCTAACTCTTTTAAATTTTCAATATTATTTGAGGTAATTTTTTTATTTCCAAACGATTGTCACCGGATAAAGCTTTTCACTCGTTTGTCAAGTTACGCCAGTGCCTTTAACACGAGTATTCTATTCATTAATGTAATGTATATTTAACGTATTTCTTGGACAAGAATCTAGAGAGGACTTAACTTTAAAACTGTTGATGTTTTTTTTTGTTGCCTAGTGACTTCTATGCATTCAATTTATTTCGAATGTCTATGTCGAGTGATTTCGTGTTATTTACTCGTTCATACACTAATGATGAATTATAAAAACAACCTCAATAATTTCTATAAATAAATGCAGCAAAAATATATTATTAATTATCTGTATATCTGATACGATTTTAATTATTTTTTTTTATCCCTATTAATAATAATATTTAACTAACAAATTACTAACGAGTCTACGATATTCATGGTATTATTAATATTTTATGGAAAATTAGGTCAAATAGTTTATTATTTGATATTTGTAACTATTATAACTTATAGGTATACGGTATACTTAAATGCTGCGATTACCAAAAAAAAAAAATTTTTGTGTTTTAACACTCAAACATAAAATCAAAATAAAACGTGAACAGTTATAATTTATAAATACATTTATATTATATATTTATTTAATAGATAAAAACTTCTTGTTTAATAACTTATTTTCATTATATATATATAATACATTTTTGACAAATCATAGAAAAACATTTGTACGGCGTTTATAGTAATTTGCATACCGCGAAATCCATTTTTCAATTATTTGTAACTAATTTGAAAATTATTGACGACAGTTTGTAGCCGGTCAGATGAATTGGTGGAGTGAACTTCTCTATCGTACCGTCACCCTTAATACTCATTTTTCGTACTAATATTTTATTATTGGATTTAAATTTAACACATTATTGATTACAGTGACGAAATACTATATACAGTAAACTAACATTCCCTTTATTTAAAAAAAAATGTAATTGTATTTTGTTTTTTATTTGTAATATAAATTGTGTTTAATAAATGATATCAATTTTAGATTGATAATAATTTAAAATCTAGTTCTTTTTGTATGATATTAATATTAATTAATATTTTTCTCGGTAAATTTTATTGTACGTTTTCTCATACAAAATGAGAAACAACAAAAGCGTAAAAAAAATGAAATTTACTGTTTTTATAGAACTATTAGAATTTGTTTAACATATTTTTTTGAACGTTTTTGTTTTATTATTGAATTTTAATTAAAAATCTATCTAACATAAACTTTAATCTAGTCTATGAAATATAAAATGCAACTATTAGGTTACCTAATTAAAATTTTTTTTTTATAATATATGTGATGTAAATAGATTAATATTCAGCAAATACACTTATTCTAAATAGTTTTATAATTTGTATATTTTTATAATAAATTAATATTATATATTTATTTTTTTATAATTTTGTATTTAATTAGGTACTTAGCGGTAAAAATATATGTCCAAATACTTAGAACCTGATTCAGTCATAAGTTTATTATAGCCATTAGAATGTTTGATGAAAGGATGAAGGATATTTTAAACGTATATAGGTGTAAGACAAACAGAATATGAGTACGTGCATATGGTACAATATAGAATCTTAATATACCTATACATACTTAATACCTAACTTAACCTAATTAATGTAGGTGTATTCGAAAGAACTCTCACGATTTCTATCAACCATATGACACGACGTGTACAACTGTACAACTCTAATAAGAAAAAAAATAACATTTAAAATACAAAATTCTGAACATTAAGTGCTTATTGTCCTTTCGTAGTTTCATGTATATTTTTATGATGAATATATAGTTATGATATACGTTGTACGTAATCGTATATACCATCTGTTGACCTGCTGTGTGGTATGTCCACAGGCATTACACGTAAAGGGATCCAACAAGGATTTTTCTGTTTTTCAATTAATAATAGGTAAATAATTAATTAGTAATCCCGTGTTTTTCTATTAACGTGATTTTACAAAAGCACTAAAAAACTGGATAATGGATAAAATATATATTTTCATCTAATACAGATTTTTGTTAAAAGTTTATTAATGTTACTATATAAGTAGATTAACGTCGAAATGCAATATAAAATATAGAATCATGTTAGTGGAAAACGATTGAAGGGTCATATTTTTTTTTAAATCTTTATTTGCGATTAGTTTCTATATTTACCTACTATATTATATTCGTATCATGTTTGAATGCTTTTATATATGCAGAGGCGTGGTCAGAAATGTTCTGTGGGTTGTGGTGGATGGAAGCATATATTTTTTTATAAATCCTAAATATAATTATATTTATTTAAAATATAGACGATAGTTCGTTAAAATAAAAGTTTGGTTATCTTTGTTATCAAAAAGTTAAACTGTTTTTGCTAAGAATCATTTTTCATGACATTAAATGATTTTTTATAGAATTCTAATTAAACACATTCATTACAATACAAATCGTACTCAATGAAGATTGAAGAAATGAAGACTGAAGAGGTACTCTTGACTTATATTGTACAACAGAGCGGTTACTTACTTTTCTTTTTTAAATATTTTTTATTATTACAATTTTTAAATGTTCCTTTGAATGATAATTAACAATGTCGATGAATACATTTTTAATTTAATATTCTGGCAGAATATTTTTCTGAGGATTTAAATGTATAAACATTTTAGACGAGTATATATTATGTGCAGTTAACATTGAATTACCTAGTTATTAGTAAGTATTTACAATTTAAATTAGCGAAGTGGCGTGGCACAGGGTTACCTAGTGTTGGTCTACTACTACACCCACTTTAACTTATAAAGTAAATGTTAATTAATTTTAGTTGAATAATAATTGATTTTGAAACTTTTTTCAAATCAAGTTTTAAATTATTTTAAAATTAGCAGACTTGCAGATCTTGTACAACATCGCATAATAATATAAACAATCATAAATTAAGTGTCTATATATAATATATTATAATTATTACAGTATAATAACCATAATTGTAATATTTGCATACCTACAA
The DNA here is from genome assembly GCF_020882245.1 of Rhopalosiphum padi. Lineage (NCBI taxonomy): Eukaryota > Metazoa > Arthropoda > Insecta > Hemiptera > Aphididae > Rhopalosiphum > Rhopalosiphum padi. The sequence continues at coordinate 78,600,013 of NC_083598.1, forward strand.
TTAACCCGGCCAGATGTAGACCGACAACACGCGTTTCCATCTCGACCAGATTACCAGGAAAAAATCAGTTTCTGTGTACTTTCAATAATATAATTAAACAAAATATTTACGGGAAACACAATAACCATGACGCGGTTGCTACCCATAACCACAGTACTAGAATCGTGTTTGGGGGCTACACGTGTGAATGAGCCACGCGCTCGTGGTAGGTATATTTATTCTCTACCACGTGTGCTTAATAATATATTAATATATTATCATATTGCTTGATGCCCCTGTCGGTACGACACAATAGTTATTATATTATACACTTTATCGCGTCCAAAAATAATGATTGTTACACGCGCGAATTCAGACTTTTGAGCTCCGATGATAGTGTGTTATATGAATTTATATTATGTTATATTGTAATACGTACTAATACACAGTGTACGAAATTCTTAATTTAAAAGTAGACTACAAGACGTATATAATGGCGAGTCGCGAATATAATACCGTTTGTTTCCAATTGTTGCGCACTGCGTGACAAGTGAATGAGGGGGGGAAATAAAATTACTTTTTTTCAAGTATTATTAATATATATTTCCAACATATATTATCAATTCGGTAGTGCTAATAACGAGCGACGGTATGTATTATACACGTATGTATATAATTTGGAATTCACGCATGACGCAGAGAGACCCCACAGCCACGCAGTCATTTTGGCAAGTCGATCCGGTACATGGGCTTAGTGGTGAATGATTGTGCAACGCAACAATATACCTACGTATTACGTTTTCAATATTATTCTCATATAATATAATATATAATGTGTATATCTAATTAGGTATTTATACTATAATATATGCGTACGCACATGTCAATTGGCAGTTGATACCGGTAGCGATGTACGATTAAAATATAAACGTGTTAGCAATGGTAAAATAGTGGCGAGAGAGAGAGAGAGTTCGATCGGAGTTTTTGTTGAGCGGTCATAAATTAAATTGTAATAATTTTTTTTGGTATGGATAATGTAACAATATCATTGCGATATTTTTTTAAATAATATTATTATATATTGTGTAGTTTAACGCTATTTCACGCGAAGACACTTTATAGATAATAAGGGTTTTAAATCCTAAGGCCTTAGGCCCTTAAGGGTTATAAATTATCAAAAATCTTACATTTCTACCTAAAATTTTGTTATCACGAAACATTCTTGAATCTTGATCCATTCAAATTTTGAGTTTTTTTTTTAATATGATATACTTACGTATAATCTAGAGTAATTATTACAATACTTTATATTTTTTCAACAAAATGTAATTTGTACTGTTATGTTTAATTTTTTTCTATTCCAAATAGCAATTCAAATTTTTAATTTCACACTCCTCAGCAGCATATTATCTTAGAAATGTAAGATCTGACCACGCATATACTATATTTATTAGATATTGAAATATTATGATTATTTTTTATAAAAATTTAAATTTTAATTAGACAGAGTGAAATGGTAAGCGATATTTCGCGTAATTTGTGATAAATTACTCCTATTATATTTTATAAACTAAATATATAAAACTTATATTAATAAATATCTTTAATATTTTATATTGAATAGGTAAAATTATCTGCTTTAGCCAATAACAAATAAGGCAATACACAATATATTAATATTATAATATGTATTGTATACTTATACTTTCCAAAAAGGGTAAATACTTTAAAAAATATTGAGTGCTTACTGTTATTATTTAAAATAAATAAGAATCATTATTCAATAATGTATATTTTATTAATTATGTACCTATGCACCTGGCCGAAATTGCGATGTTTTCTTCTTTTATTTATAAGAACTAAAATACGATAAATAAATCGAATGTTTTGAAATATATATAGATATTTAAACTATTTATAATAATATTTATGTGCTAAATCTATTGAAGTACCTACTTGTAAAATCCGGTCGCTATATTTCATATCATTTTCGAATGCAGTTAGGCAGTAAAAAGAATAATGATTTCGTATGCAACCGGAGGGCCGGATGTTGTAGGTTGAGGAAATAATATATCGTATACGTATCGCAGTGATTAAAAAATATTAGGTATATACAGTACAATATATTCACCGGAAATCCATTTAACGTAAAATACTGTTATGAGTGTATTTTAAAACCTATTAACGCTTTTGGAAAAATATTTGTTATGCATTATTTTAAAGTGTTAAAAAACAAAATGTTTCTAAAAACATGATATTGTTTACTATTTGTTTGTCGTTATCATTAATACATTTTTTTAAATGATAAATGCTTCTTGATTCTTTACTTCAAAGAACAATAGTTTTCGGAATACTTTGATTAATAAAAATCTAATTTCGAATGAGTAGTTTATGAGTTATGATTACCTAGTTAGATTTTTAAGTTTTAACGAATTGAGTGGTATAGGGATACCCTGCAAAATATTGTGTGAAACGACTTAGTGTTTTCTGTAATAATGAATCTATATTTATGTTAAATGGTTCACCTTGTATATAGGTACACGGTAATATTGCTAGAAATAAATTATATGCCTACCACGTGTAGCCCGTGTAAGTACATGTTTTTTTTTTTTGAAACATGAGACTTAATTTCATAATCCTGTCATTCAATTCGTTCACAGACATAGTAATTACTAATACATAATTATTATTTTACGATCACGTGTGACGTCATGTAACGATAACCTATGCGGTGTAACGGGGCAACTGTATAGCCACCTCTGGGAGCTTCCGTCATCATTACCTGTTTACTGGTGTAAACGTGTAGTGAGTCATTTACAGTGTCATAATATTTTGTTTCGTTTGTGTGGTGAGGTAGGGGAAGGTGATGTTAATTTTTTACATTAATATTTCCTTTGAATTTTTCGTATGTATTACAAGCACCACTCAATACAACTATTGCACGAATATTATAGGTAAATATTATAAAAATAAAATTACATAATATTTAAATGATACATCGATAATATAAAAGAATACAAATTTAATATTTCAGTCACGACTACAGTAGTTTCCTGTAACATTTTAGTATATATATATATGTACTCACACACTTATGACTAAAGGGTAAACATAAGTTTTGCTATTCTGTGCTAAAGTATTTGCTCGGAATTTGGCAATATTTGGCAGTATTTTGTTAAAAACTGTTGTTACTACAATTTGTATTTCCTATTTACTGTTTATATTAAAAAAAATCGTTTTATATTTTATGTTTTCACCTTTATTTTTAAATTTAAAACTATACACAATAATTTATTTCCGTAAAATAATATGTTTTCTCGTAGTTCTAAGTTACTGTTATGCCATATATTGCATACATTTCGAAATATAATATTTTAAAATAAGTTATGAGCATTTTTAAATATTGTAACGTTTTACACGCTTATAACTAACGAAGCTAAATAATATAATTGATTAATGTTAATTTTATATTATGTTATATACATTTGTGAGATAGACTAGATAGAGGCAACATGCGGGATAGACGTCTTCTTAAAGTACTCGTATACCTACTTGTCAGTTAGATATATAGGAAAACATTCGAGTTACTTAGTAAATTTTATTATATTTATGTGAGTAATTTTCTAAAATTAATTTTAAATATATAATATCGGGGCAAAAACAATTGCGGGGATATAACTATTTATATAGTTTTGAAATTACTATGCAGCTGCATTACAATTTGTGCGTAACCAATTGAGACGCATATGCCTATTTAAACAAAATTATATTAGTTTGTGTTGTGTCATTGGCCGTGTACTGTGGCTATTATTTTAACAGACGTACAGTAGTTGTTTGGCGATCGTTCTGTTTATCGATTGTAATTTGTAGTTTACCATTATTAACAGTCAGATCGTTACAATGTTCACTATCGTCGAAGTCTCTAATTAATGTGTAATTCTCTAGTGAGTTAAGACATTTTTTGAATATATGAACGGAAAGATTACATTCTACTGCCACTTACCTCGACTACTACCGTGGACTATAAATTAGTACACAATGTTAAATAACACAAACATTTTAAGTTCGTATTTTAATTCTTATACGTTGCGATTTTCAGAAAAATTATCCGTTAAATAATTTACAGTTGAAGGAAGAAGATTATTTGAAAAATATAAGCTTGTATCTCCGCTAGACACTACTTAAGTAGTACAACAATTTTTAGAAATTTAAAAATATAGTTAAAAGTATATTAACAATTCCAAAATTCAGATTGTATATCTTATTTTAATAACTGCATTATTAAACATATACAAGGGGGTGAGTATTCTTGACGAATCACGCTTTGTTTTTAATTTATATTGAAAATGCAATTTTTTAATTCTTTTAAGTAAGCTTATTAGTTATTTTATTTTATTATTTATGTTTCCCAATAGGTACTGGTAAAATCAATATAACCTATATAATATACTTGACATTTTTAAACTTATAGTCGTTTTTACTTTTAGTAATCTATCTAATTTACGTCTTACACAATTATTTTTTTTATAATGACAAAAGTTATACAATTATATAGGTAAATAAGTGTTGGATATTACGCAGATAAAATAAACGATATTCAATATTGTATAATAAAAAATACAAAAGTATACGTATAATACTAAGTTGTATATAGGAAGCATTAAAGAAGTTCTTGTAGCCGCGGGTACAAATAGTTTGATGTTTTATTCATCTTGACTCCGCTGTGCGCCACGGGATTTAATAATTTAAAAATATGTTTTGTTGAACATTTTCAAATTACAGGACTCGTATGAAATCATCATGGTATTTTAAATTATATATTCTATTTTTGAATACATTTTTCTTTGATTATTTGTAATATATATATTATATATTATTGTTTTAATGGTTATAGGATGCCGATGATTACTAAAATATTATTGAAAATAGTTGTTTAAATTTTTCTCATAGAACATATTTACACGCTATATTTTGTGCTATATTATAATATATTAAAAAGTAAAAACCCAAACCCGATTTTACTAGATAATTTTTGGCATACTATCTTTAAGTCAATTTAATATAATATAAAACGACATTATTATAGATAAATCGCGTATGTGAAACATAGAACATATTTTGTTTTCACGTTAATATATCCAAAAGGATATTGCAGTATTTTTGTGATTATTGGTGACTAGTAGTTAATCTTAGAAAATTTATATTTAGCATTTATTTTATGGACCACCTATATGTTACAAATTTATTACCATTTCTAAACCAATAATATTTATATCTATTTTTAGAGTCTTGGAACATAAAATTCTAACACCTCGAACGAGTGAAGTAATATATTAGAGTATTTATGTGTACAGTGTATACTGAAGGTGAATTAAATGAGTAATGTTTGATCAATAGTGTTCGAAATAACGCAATGTATGGCTGTGTATAGTAATAAATAAATGGAAACTATTACACAATCTAAAAAAATATCTAGTCGATTAAATAATATTGATTATATTTTTTAATTGAAATAAGCTTAACAGTAAAAAAAAAAAAAAGAAAAAAAAACGATACATCAATAATGAAATATCTAATTGTTGAAACTTGACTATTATTTTAAAATGTTTATTCATACGAATACGTCCGTTTTTTTGTATAATTTTCTGCACAGTACAAAGCTAGACGCAATTAATAACGATCAAAAGGTCTACTGTAATAAAATGTATAAAAATTGTCTCATTTGTCGAGTAGTATAAATATATATATTGTATATACCTATAAATACTATTCATCTGATGACGCTGTAGCATTCCGTTATAACTATCGGCGAGCGAGTGTGTTATTGCAGCGTTCAATTATATATGTACATTAATATTTAATATAATATGTAGTATTATACATTTTACTCGTGTAATTATATCAAATACTACTCATTGTAAATGATGACGATTTCTAGTCATTGAATCGAACACTGATTTTTTTTTCAAATTACCTAGTTTCATTAGAAAAATATGTCTGTAGACTTAAATTGAAATTAAATATAAAAAAGACCCCCTCTTAAAAGTATAAAACCAGTACAAAATAATACAAATCCTCGTAAGAATAACGAACATCACACTATAATAGCTGGCTAGTAATAGAAAAAGAAACGTTGTACTCGTTGTCTGGAAGGCAACGGCATCGGACGAAACCAGAATTTAGTTCATTTTCAATTCAGAGTTCAAACGTTAAACACGACCACACGAGAGTAAATATGGCTGCAGTCTACGAATCAGCCAACATAAATTAAATCGAATAGGTGCACCGACTCACTGTTGTTATTAACGAAATCATCGGTAATCGTATATTATCGCAATATGTACAATGATTTCGTGCATTGAAGATACAGCAGTTGACGAACCGACGACGTACGTAAAATTGCAGTTCTCAGTTGAAGCCATCGGATAGGACGACAGGGGGTAGGTACCCCTGAGAAGGAGGAGGCACGGAGTTTGGCGATAAGTCACTAACGCGCATTTTCCGGCATCCCGTGGAGTGACGAGTTCACGGGTGTCGCGTGCTAGGTTATATGGACGCGTTACACTGGGGGTAAGCCGAACCGCACCCGCCTTTTACAATCGAGCGGCCCGACGGCGACCCGGTCGCTGTATTATAAGCGGTACCGGAGTGGACAACCGAGTGCTACCTTATTATAACGGCACCAACAGCAGCTATAATAGCAATCTTTACTAATTTACGAGAGATCGACAATTAATCGTTACGTAACAATGCGACCGACTGCTCGGTGGACACGAAACGTCACGGATAACGGTATATATAGTCAGAGCGAGAATGTACTGCATCGCGCGTACAAAGGTATAACGACAAATGGTATAAAAGTTGGAACAGCCGGCGAAGAAGCCGGACAACGACGATAAAAACATTAAAAACGTTTAACGTCGAGTGAGTTGCCGGTCACGGACTATATTGTTATGTGATATTAACGTCAATACGTCATTGATAACAACGGAACAATTACAAGGTGACCGGCTAGCGTTTGCATCACCGGCGAAGACGCGCGATTTCGATGTGATGCGTCGTCCGGTATAATAGTGAATTTAACGGGTAGGTATTCATAACGAAACTGATGCGCCACCAATAACACACGAGGTTGACTCGTGTGATGGTAATGCAAATTACATACCAAAACGTTAGACGAATGGTGAATCGTCGGGCGACCGTACATTTTACGCACCAAAACGATACATGGTTATGAGTGTACAAAACACTCGCCACACGATCTACACTAATTCATTTTTAATCATATGTATAACATTTGTTTTTTCCATTTATATAATAAAACTTTTAAAAGATTATAATCTTCAAAAGACTTAACATTCTTAGTGAAGATATTCTTAACATAATGGCTAAAATTTCGCGAAAATTAGATTTAGTATTGTAATATTTTTTTTTTATATCAATGTTTATACTCAAAAAAAGTAGGTGTAGTACTTAAGTAGGTATAGCTAAAAAATTTCGTATGTTTATTAAAAAAAAAGTTCTATTTTTCTATAACTGATTTTCAAAAACACCCCCCAAAACTTTTTTCTGCGTACGTCCCTGAATACTGTACATCATTTACAGTATTTGATTATGTTATGGTTATGGGATTTGGGCTAGTGAGACGAAATTTGTCAAATGCTACTGTAGTAGCACTGTAGCAATATAATAGATTCAACAAAAACCTACACAGATAGGTACGAGTAAATACAAAATAAATATATGTAACAATATAATATATGTAACATTATTCTTTTCATGAGGTAAACGATTGCTATAAAAAGAAAGAAAATAGTCTAGATTGATTTAAGTTTAAATTATTTTTAAATTTTCACTTTTTTATTATTATTATTACTATTAGGCGATTATTCTTTGATTTTTCTCGAAATAAGTTTATTTATTGATAATAAATATCGCTTATCAGTTGATGATCTGACAGGAGCTAGGGGGCCCCATCGATCGCGGGGTCCTAGGCACGTGCCCAAAATGCCCAATGGGAAAGAAGTGCCTGACTATGCCAAGAACGATTGCCGGTAGAAGTAGCAAACACGCGTTTAGCCACACCAATATGCAAACAAGCTCCGCGTTGATTCACAAACCACGAATTCGGGTTCACAGCTACGTCGTCTGTCGTATGGCGTTCCCCTTTTATGGTATTCCGATTGGTCGTTTTAATCGTGGTATCATTCACTAACCACGATCTACCGCGAGTTGGCCGAGTTCAAAACTGTTTTTTAGACAGCGCACGTCACGACAGACGACGAGGCTGTGCGTCCGGCTCGACTTTACATCTAACCTGACCGGCACGTGACGTATTATCGTTACCGTATACCACGGTGTACCAACCACCGGTACGTCGTATATCGTGACGCGAAGACCTAACCGTATGCCGTATGCGCGTGTACGTACCTGCGGCGTGGAACCGTTGGTGGGCGGCGACAGGCTGTTCCGGGACGCAGTGTGGACGGCGGTGGACCGATGCGAGACGGAGTGTTCGATCCGCCGTCGGGTCTTGTTCAACTTGTGGAATATCCGCTGGTAGTGGTAGACGAACAGCGACAGCGGCAGGATGCAGGACAGCGACACCACGGACACGGTGAACACGATGGACATCTTGAACGTGTCGTTCTTGGGGAACACCAGCGTGCACACGTTCACCGCGGTGCCGCCCATCACGGCCTGCTCGTGGAACCAGAACGGCACTGGCATGAACACCGCCAGCGCGATCAGCCACGTGAGCACGGTGAGCACGGTGGCACGGCGGGGAGTCAGCTGAGATCGGTATGGCGGCACGACGATGCACCGGTGCCGGTCCATGCTGATCAGCGTCAGCGTCCACAGCAGCACGAAACCGCAAACGAACTGCGAAAACGACGAAAAAGTCACGTTAAAATTATCTCGAAACAATCACGATCGTGATATTATATAATATTATATTTAATTTGTCAGACTATAACGGTCAGTGCTATTTTCTTTTTGGAAATCCGTTATCATCTACCAGAGCACGTGTCGACTTCGTTATTAGTAGCTTATCTGACAACCTTATACTAGTATAAGTACAAAATTATTTTTATTCGCGATTTTGACAAAATTCGTTAAAATTTTGATTTTTAACGCCTATAAAAAATTGTTGTAGATTTATGTTAAACTTTTATTTTATTTCTATTAATAATAATTTATGAGGAATCTTATATTAAACTTTTAAGCTTTTCGATAGATCAAATATTTTTTTATTGACTCTAATAGAAAAAAAAAAAATAAAAAAAACATATCGTAGATTTAAATTGTGTATATTATAGACAATTAAATCTGCGATATTTTTATTAAATAACTTGATTAGAGTTAAAATATTTTAAAAATTATTCCATTTGTAGAAAGTCAAGGTAAAATATTTGATAAAAATTGTTGTCATACTATTCGCTTGACAATATTTTATTTTTTTGGATTTGCTTAAATAAACATGATACTAAAATACGTCAATTATAACACATAAATTAATTTAAGATCTGTGTTATATGAACAGCTTCAAGAACAGCTCGTAATATAAGATGATTAAAAAATATTGCGTTCAACTAAGTAGGTAAGTAGTATTTTTTTAGAAGGTCTTCCCCAGAATTCAACCTTGGATTCGCCACTGATAACAACCAATGTTTGTGTCGTTATGACCGGTCTAAAATTGTCGGTTGCAGTCACCATAGCTAAACCAGGTACATTCAATTTCATTGACTCAGTAAAATTATGGTTATGTTTGCAGATATGCTCGAGGTCGCGATCTCTTTGAATTGAACTGTACATTTAAATTGAAATATTTGTCGCGTCTAGTGACGACGTGAGGCCCTTATTTTCTATGGAATATGCGTGAATTGGTGAACGTGCGTATATATACATAGGGATTGGCAATTTGTGGCAAAATCATTATATTATTATTAAATAATTCAAACTATATATTATAAACTAAAATTGAAATCGCAACATGTCTCAATAGTATACACCACAATTTATAATATAATGAATAAGAATTAATATTAAAATATTTTACAGCGTAAGTTCCATTTGGAAATTATTATTACGTTTTGCAAGGTATAGAGAACTTATATCGTGTAATAGTTGGTATGGGTATATTATACTATATTTTATACTGAACTAGATTATTTTTTAATGAGCTATACTTCTCTTTTATAGTTTTATTGATTTTATAAATAAATTATGATAATATTTGATGGGTAAAAACGTACATTTTATAAAATAGGTATAGTATTAAATATATTTTAATTTTAAAAACTTTACGTCTACTTATACACATAATATAATATATTCATAAAAATTTTTTAAATATATATGTGGTACTTGAATTTATTCTATATACCCTCGATTCATGATCGCCCGATTGCCATATATTATAAATTTATCATTTATAATCGTTCGCAATCAATTTAATGTGAAATAATAGAACATATTATATTCTTAACGATATAATAAATAAAGACTATATAATGACATATATATAATACGATGTTCTAATTTTTAATTTTAATTTTAATTTCGTATTCCGCGCAATAAATAATAGAATTATGTATTATTAGATAGATGACAATTATTTTAGTATTGTGGATATTTTCCTTCATAACCACAATCTTTTAGTATTTTATTTTACATTTAAAATTTGTACGATTACCTATAAATTACCTATAAAGCTAGAAACTTTAAATATAATAGTAAATTATCGTATGGTAGGACATCGGTCGATGATATAATAATTGTTATTGATCGTACATTTTAAATGTTGTTTCTGGTGTAATATTACGGAAAAGTATATTGATTATTGATTCGATATCTTGATGTTTTAATAATTATAATAAGATATAGTTGTTACAACTGTTATATTACTTATATTATTTATTAAATCAAAGTTGACATGAATATGAAATATACACTGTATAGAGTGGAAAGAGTTTTAATTACGTCACATTAATTACCTAATTATAATATTATCCAGATTACTTATCGTTTGTTCTACTGATTTTATTTTATTTGACCTTGAGTATCTGTAACCGGATAATAATACCTTTAAGTCATTGGGTGACGATATGATTGGGAATGTTTATTTATATTTGAGAATGAATAATTGCTTTAGGACAGAAAATGGATTCAATATTTTTTCTTTAAGTCGACCAATCTGAGACTTACGAGAAGAACATTCGCTCATGACAATATAATATTGTTCTGAAATTGAGAGCTGTTCTTATGTTCTGTAAAATAATTAAAATTTATCGTAGAAGTTGACAAGGTATATAACCATTATAACCTAATAATCAAAAAGTATTAAATACTGTGATATGTACTTACAAAGTTGTCGGATGCCATATTCTGAGTGATTTTAGATAAAAAAAAAAAGAAAGATAGCATTTTTATTATGTTGTTATTATTTATTGTAGTAATGTATTACATTGTATAAGTGCGCACAGCACTCGCAAAATAATGAATTGGCTCGATAACAACAAATAAATATTAAAAACATTGTTGAAAAATAAATCGTTGTGTTGTTTTCGGCAATTGTTAAACTCAGAGAAGTAGTACCTATGATATTAAACATGAATGCTATTATGATTATTATATTATAAGTAAAAACAAACAAGACGACGACGATGTTAACAATTAGAGCGTGGGATAAGAGAGAGAAAATACGATTTACAAGTAAATTATTGGTAATATAAAATAAATTAAAAACATATTGGGCCTAAGCCTTAAGGTGTATATTTCCTACTTCCCGCTAGTTTATCTTATATTATTATGAACTTTAAGCTACGAAACAACACGGCTCATAAATTATTAGTATAATAAATATATTAATATTCGTATAGAATAATATGGTATTCAAACTTATCTCAAACGTTGAGTACTTATGTAAATATATTGCACACGCGGAAGGCACTGCCACTATAATATGTACCTACATTTTCCAAGAGTTTAAATAAATAAATAAAAGAGTTTAAATTAATAAGCTTTTAATTTCTTTTAAACTTATACAAATTATGATATTCTTTATTTGGTCACCATAAAGCTTAATAACAAAAAAAAAAATTATATAAAAACAAAATTAAACTCAATGTACAATGTAGGCAATTATTATGAATCTAACAAAATGTACAAAAACCATTATATACCTATGTGTGCATATACGTTTGTTGATTAATTATAGTTCTTAAATTATTTTTTTTATTTTTTAGGTACGAACGTGAGTGTTTATTTATATAAAGTTTATAATATATTAATTAAGTATCTACTATTTTACAATAATATTTATATAATAATATATAATAATAATATTATATTTAATAATGAATAATGATTTTAGTTAATGCATTAAGTTATGATACGTTTTTAGTATACAATATTATAATAGGTACACCAAATATTCTCAAACTTCGATTGTTGACATTATTTAATTATTATGCATTGACGTGGCGTCGTTTAAAAATACAAAAACTGTCGATGCGCACGATTATGGGGTTCTAACCACAATACCCTTCCACTGTACAGTACACGTCAATAATGATTATACATAGTATTTTTAATTTTGAGTGACAAAATTGGTGGATATTGCAAAGGATCTTTACTTAATCTCCTCCATTTTTGACGTACACTAAATGTGAAATACACTGCATAATATATAATATTATAATTTTATAATACATTTATGTTTTGCGAATACATTATGTTAGCCAAAATATTTGAATGGTTTCGTTCAGTGATTTTTATTTAAGCTATAAATAATGAGTTGGAATAACCATCCGCATCAGAGCATAATAATATCAAATATAATAACATGCATCATGCGTCACTTTGATGTACTCAAGTCACAGCTGTGATAGAGAAATGACTAATTTGTCACATTATTATACATTTCGGCGAATTCCTTTTAGACGGTAATTACAGAAGTAATTGTATTTGAAAATATTACTACGTTTCGTTTATATATATATCATATCATGTATGGTATTTTGGTAAAAAAAAGTATTTTCAAGTACTTAGGACCTAAGTCTTAGGTGTTATTCATATCATGTTATTGTTGACTAATAATTAATTTTTTATTTATTCGGTACTAACAATATAATACAATAATAATTTTAACCCAAATTTTGTTGTTAGAGAATTTAAGTTACATAAAAAAATAATAAATACTTATAAAGGGTACATACTTCAAATACCTAACAATATAAATATGAACATAAAAATATGTTAGTATGCATATAAGTGTAGACATTTTATTTAATTTTTTACTTTTCACGATCAAAATAAATTAGTAAATTAAATAAAAATACAAGAAAAATAAAATAATAAAATATATTTTCCATTCAAAACATACATTTTATGTATTTATTAAATAAGACATTATATAATTATATACATTATACTATTATACATTTAATGTAATACGGAAAATTAAATCCAAATAATATAAATCAATATTATAGCTAATTAGTATATTTAAAGGTATTAAATATAATACCTGACCCAAGTTCTTAGCAATATAGTTTTTATTAGAAAATATTATTTATTTCGTTAATTAAAGGGTAAATAGGTACTGTACGAGGCCCGACTATTCAATCATAAGTTAAAACAGTTTATGTTTGTATACGAGATACAATACTATATAAAAATGCCATAAGTTATTAATTTATTATTTATTTAAAAATGTATAATTTTAATATTAACAGTAATTTTTAACGACGACAATTAATAAACTTTTAACGGTAAGTAGTTATTTTTTTTTTCATTGACCTCGAAACTCGGAAGCAAGGATAAAATATATTAACAAAATAATGATAATATTGGTTGGCGAGTTGTGAAACTACATTAACAATACAGGTAAACAAAATAATAATTATGTAATAATTAGTCTAGACATTTTTTACAAGTAAGGTTGTAAAATCCATTTTTAATTTTCAATTAGGAAAGTTATTTTTGTCAGAGAATCATAAATATATAATAATAATAATCAAATCGAATTTTTTTTCTTAAGTAAATAGACAATAGTTGTTAAAATCAACAAGTATTATATTATATTGAATTGATGTCGTTTTATATAAATTTCCAATAACGTATTATTTTTATAATTATTAAAGTACTCCGAAATGTATTAAATTGTTCGACCTCGTGCATATATAATATGTACACTTGAAATGAATGCAAGTAATGCAAGTAATATACATTTTATGATATAATAATTGATCAATTTGATTGATTTATATCAACTGCACGAATAGTGCGAATAATATTATTCACATTAAATATTGTATATTATATCAAACGTTTACATTTTATACATCACTCAATAGTTAGTCGATTTAATAGTTAAATTATTATTTGTATTGAGCTTAAATATATTACTACACTACTATAGTATATTGTATTGTATACAATATTAATAATCATAAAAATATTTAAATTCGAGTATTAAATTCATAATGGAGAAGCTGATATTTTGTTGTTGGTATATAATAATACTTAATAAATACACATGTATATTTGCAATGTTCTACTTGAGCAGTTGAATTATATAACTACGTGTACCTATATACGTATTTTTGTGATGCATTTTTTTTATGTTTGTAGTAACTTTTAAAAGATGGTTGTGACCAAACCTTGATCTTTGCAATCGCAATAATACGTGTGTTAGTAGTATGGTAACAATGCAATATTATTTCGGAAAAGTGTAGGTGGCAACATTTATATTTAGATACAATAAACTCGTAAACATTATTGATAAATATTTTTTTTCTTTCGTAAACAAATTATTTTATTGTTTTGTTATTTTTTCAACTTGATAATAAAATAATAAAAGCAAAAATTAACTTTATCTTAAATATATTACAAGTGATATAACAAGTTGGTAACTGTTTCGTGTGTAAATTCATACTTCATAGTGCACTGTAAGATGATACTATTATATGCATGTAACTTGTATATTACCAGCTACACTAGAGAAACAAATGAGTGTATACGAGTAAGGATATATATTAAAGGTACAGCTAAAAGTTTCAAAATTCAAATTAATCTATATCTTTTATCATAAATAATATTAATAATAATAATAATAATACAATAAGATAACAACGTATAGAGTGTGCAGTGTGCAGGTATAACAATACGTCAATACCACAGCTGCAGCGAATGCGTCACGAGATCAGTCCGAATACGATATCATCGCTCAGAAACTATTCCTCATTAGTTTCAAGTTTCGCGATTGTTTTTAATATGATATCATACACGGTCATAGAATTAAAATAAAAGGATCCTATATTATTCTGTAGTATACGCATATGTATTATATATATATATATATATATACATATATACTGTAAGAACACAATCCATTCGTCGTATATTCGTTCAATTTATAATATTACATTGATTTATAGAACATAATAATATACACAACGTCGCGTCCTACGCGCACTTGAAACTCAAATCACGACAAAAACAACTTTTCACCCATGGTCAACCGCGCTTTGATTCAATCCAATTCGAGTTATAGATAAAATACGTATTTTATATTTATATGTATAGATTTAAGTAGACGTTATACTACACTATTATCTGTAGCAGGTGCGGCCATGTCATCACAAGCGAAAGACGTTTTAATTTTTTTAGATAAATATTGTGGTTTGTTTAAGGTTAGATCTATATATTTATATAATAATATAAGGATACTTATATAAATATGTTGGTGGAAATACAACTATTAATACTACTTCAGCTCGGACAAGTTGTCACGAGTTTGATGTAATTTTATTTATTTGTTTACTTGAATTGTTTTCATAATTTCATGGGTGTGAATCCAGTTGCGAATACATTGATCACGAATAATTAATTCGATCAAACGTTATAAAATAAATAAAGGACTGATAATACATATGAAGGGTGGATTAATCGTTTTTTTAAAACTATTCAGAGTATAAAATAAATCATTCTAAAATAAATGGTTATTGGGAAACGATTGAAAAATTTGAATATTAAGTTAGGTAGAAGTGGCAGAAGTAGAAGAGCGCAAAATAGTTTCACATAATCTTGGAAATTTGTTTAAACTATACGTAGAAGTGAGTAAAATACGAAAAGCTTTAACAAATTGTATAATATACACTATTACACTATAAATGCATGCGATATAAAAATGGTAACTATGAAATATCGATAAATACGTAATATCTATACAAAATTAATTCGGTGAGGTTGGATAATAATGTTTCTTGGATTTTTTTTATTCTGGATTGTCATATGATATTCTTATAAATATATATAATTTTTGGCGATGGGTTTTTCGATTTAATAATTCAATAATGTAATTTTTTTTATTTAAATCGTGTTTCGCACTTTATTCAGTTGTAATTTTCTTTTTTTTTATGATAATAAATCATGTCATGGTTTTTTCTTTTCTTTTTTCGTACACAGAAATTACGACGAATACACCGACAGCCGGAGCCGTTGTTTTTATCCTATATAGGATATTTATGTTTTATAGTCCAAATGTCCCATGTATACGATGTGGGAAATAATTACTGGAGGTCAATTACCGTACGCCCGCCGTGTCAATTAGTCGAAAGAGACTTTATAATAGATTTTAATTCGGCTGCATTAACCCTATATGTATACATACAAAAATGATGCGCACATTGTAAGTATACCAGACAATATCAAGCGATATTACATACACATACTAAACTAATAGTGCAGAATACCAATCTGCTGTACTATAATATCGTGTAGTATATTACACCGCGGACTTGTGTTGTAGTCGTAGTGTACGATGTCATTTTTTTTTCAACCCCTACTGCACACGTGAACCCGCAGGCGTTAATCATTCCGGAGATAATAATAAATGACTGTGTTAACAAAGACCGTGACGATAGTGTATAATCGAAAACGTTTATGTATAATGCATGCAGACGTGTCCCGGACTCCCGATGTACCAAGCGAGTTAGGATTTATCACAAACGTATATACAAACACGTAAACACTGCAGTATAATATAACTATTTGATCGTTATAACGTCGTTTTTAAGAATTATCTACAACAAACGTACCGAAGTAATGCATAAATGGTCCCGTCGCATTCCTCTGTTTTTTACCTAATAATCCTGCTTCTGTTATCCAATGAAACTTAATGCAAGTACCAAGGAAGTGCTTAGACTATCGGATCAAAAAAAGATAACTAATCTTTTCGAGCTAATAACGGTTTATAACTCAACAGAAAAACTACAGTTGTTCAAGTAAAATAAAATAAAAAAATATAATATTATATAATAATAAACATAATAATTTTTTAAGCATGCTTATCGTATTGTTATGTTAAAATTATGCATAATATATTAAAATTAAAATTTTTAGAATTTTTAAGTGCACCTAGTTAAATACAATGTTTTTGAATACTTAGATTTTCACAACATTTATAGAGTATCTTGTGATGATACCAACTTTGGTTTTTCAAATGAAAATTTTTAATGTTGGTATCATAAAAGGATTTCCTTTTAAATATTGTGCAAAATCTAAGTATTAAAAATATTTTAGTTAACTCTTAAAAATTCTAAAAATTAATATTTTGATAAATATATAATTCAAACATAAAAAGATAGGTAAGGTGTTACCGCTTTGCTGTACATTAGGTGTCGATTAAGTCACTGTTATAGGTGTGTTAAATTTGAATATAATATGTTATATATATATATATATACATATATCATTCTATACGAAAAACGATTCTGAGCGGAAACGGTCTATCAGCCTATATTAAGTGATAGTTTTTTGATAAAGTTATTAAAGTATTTTTTTTACTTTTAGTATTATAGTAAATTGATATAATTTTTCCAAAAATATTGCAGTTTTTATTATATTATTACTAATGATCAATTTATATAACACACAGTTTAATAATATTTTTCTGTGAATACCGTAAAATAAAATAAATATATATTTATAGTTCTTATTATAAATAAATAATATTTAAAAAGAAAACAAAAATATCATATCGTATAGTAAAATTCATAATAATTTAAAACATATAAAAGTTTAAGTTTCCACGAATAATGTTTTTAAATTATAACAAAATAATAAACATATCGTTATTAAATAATGATATTAATAATATAAATATAATATTATTTTATCATTTAAATAAGTAATTTTGTACAAATTGAAACTTATAATGTCTATAAAAAAAATAATATAATTGTCTTTTTTATTTTTATTTTTTTAGATTTTATGGTTTCTGTATGCACTACTTATGACGGATCTCGTATACAATTTTCAAAACATAGATACAAAAAAAAAAGTTTTAATGAATTTTTAACTACAAAATAGTTAAAATTTTAATTGTTACGAAATTTTTTAAAATCTTGCTTCAAATGTATATACTAAAAAAATTGTGCCAATGTATTTTTAATATATTTATAAACATATAAGAATAATTAAGTTTTCGAGAATTTTAACGCAGTGAATAATTGTAATCGACATTTATAGAAAGAAAAACTAAAAAAATTGAAGATTTCTCATATCTATAAATAATTCAAAAAGTCAAAACATTTTGGAAATTTGATCGTATAATGAAAATGATAATATAAATATTTGGTGAAAATATCAAGTACCTATATCTATTATTATTATTGTTTGAAATAAAATGAAATATAAACAATTTTTTGAGGAAAAAAAATATTTCACCATAACTTATCGGGCACTCATCCACAAAAGAAAAATATATTATAAAATCAGTACATTCATCGTTCCGCTCAGAATCTGAAATGGGGTGAGTATGCTTAAAAAGTCACCCTGTATATTATGAGTTATGACGAACCACTATTAATCATATATTATATTTAGAACGGACATGCAATGTTTATATTACTAGGATGACGTAAAAAAAATTACATATATAGATAAATGTATAAATTATACATACATACACATTAAAGTCTAACCGACGAAAAATAAAAAGTATATAATAAATGGTTTCCAGCATTGATGACGACACAGTTTTGTCACCGTATAGCACAATAACACGTGTCTGTTAATATTTGTATGTTATATGTATATTTTACTATGCGTAAACAAAAATATCATTGCAGCTGATTAAAAAAAAAAAATTAAAAAATCGTCGGACATGACTATCAGACCATACACGTGATACTGCATCACACAGAGATTCCATACGTCAGTTCATATTGATCATAAAGAATATTTTATGTGTTTGAAAATAATGTTCGTAAGTTAAATATGTTTAAAATTTAAATTTATAAGTCTATAATTGTTGTTTATAAAACATAACGCCACGCGCGCGTATACACACACACGCGCACACATATACCTATATAAATCGGTTAACAGATATATTATTTTGTCCATTTAAATTTTAAATACAATTTTGTGTAGGAGGTTTTAGCGTGCACTGTGGAGTGTTAACTGACAAATATGTGACTTTAGTCCTCCCTTCTAGGAGTTTAATAGAATTAAGATTATTTAGTTCCATTTTCTATATATTTTAAACAATAAGATACTGTTGAGTGTTGAGTTAAATCAAAATAAAATAAATAAATATACACGCACATAAAATAGTACGTATTATTATAATTGAATATTTTGTATACTTAGTACCTTTAATACTTTTATATATTAGGTATTAGGTATCTCAGTACCTATCTGTAGATAATTAATATAAAATAATAAAGGTAATTTTATTTTTGATGTAAATTAATAATAAAGAAAATAATTCCCTGCGGAGTTAAGTTCTGAAGTTGCGTTAGACATTTAATTTGTTCGTGTTTAAAAAAAAAAAATTTATGATAAATTATCATTAAAATTTGTATTTTAAATCACCACGTATAGATAAGTATAATAATACAATAAATGTAAATTTATTTTTGATTCTACATTAATAATTTGTAATAATAATATGTCAACATTCATACTGGAAAATAATGAACTCAAAATATCAACTAGGTACGTTTAATTTTTGATTTTTAATTATGTATAGTATTATTAGACGAGGTTATTTGAATTAAATTTAAATTATTCTTTATTATAATATTATATATTTATTTAGCGACAGAAAAAAGTTAAATCTCAAATTGACTATCTACCGGAAATATGTGGGTTGATGCACTAAAAAACTGTTCAATCTTTCTGTCTGTTATCTTCGTACTTTGCTGATACATTTTTGATTTATTGAAAATTAATCAAATAAAAACAAAAATCTGTTGTTTACATCGTATTATACTAAGTACAATATTTGGGTCAATAAAGTAAATCATATGAGAAACTTACACAAAATGTTCTACGAGCACATATATTTTGATACAACATAAAGTATATAGTCCTTTTTACTATAATGTATTAAAATCGGTTTTATATTATATAAAAAAATTATTACATTCAAAGTATAATTAATAGAGATTTATGGAAGTAAAATATATATTTATTTGTACAAATATGCGTATTATTTTACATTTTCTAAGCTAGATAATCACAGAATTCTTGTTATTGTAGATTGAATCCACTAGCTTTGCTGAAGGTCTTTTGAATATTTGTTTACTTGCCTTCATCTAATATTGTTTAGATGTGACTTAAAATTATTCATGAAATATTTGGTTGTTTAATATGATTACCGAGTTCACCGAATTCAATCTCAAATAATATTATTCTTGTCTAAACGAAATATCGACACTATACCAGTTGCACATATTTAACGCTACATTTATAACATCTTCAGAATAATGTGGCATACTCAATACTTTTTTCTGTTATCTATACCTACCATACATTATTTTATTAATTTAATATAAAAGTGTATCAGACATATTTTAATTAAATAATGTTCAAGGTCTAAAAAAATCATATCATAAATTGATCTGATATATATTATATATTAGGTCTCATCATCTAATTAATTTTAAATTTAGATATTATGTATATATAATAGAATAGGACACAGATAGTAGGTATTTGTGATATTGAGTTGAGTCCTAAAAATACTTCTGAGTTATAAGAGTCGAGTCCGACCAATATATTTAGGTTATTTGAATTGAGTCTTTTCAGCTTATTAACGTTATCCAGTAGACACCACGTGGAGGTTGACTGATTAGTCTCCCAAAAATTATTTTCTCTTGTTTACATTGTTTTATTTTATTTTAAATAGTAAAAATAATAAGAATAAAAAACATAATTAACTAAAAAAAAATATTGAAAATAATAATAGAAATAATCATTAGGTGCAGTAATATAATAATGTAAAAATTAAATAATTGCTAGTAAAATTTTAATTAATATTAATTTAAAAAAATAAAATTTTCAAATTTGTTTATCTACTCCCGCAAAAATTGTTCATTTTCAAATGTTTTTTTTCATATGATTTTATTGTTTTGCTTCGTAATTTAATATATATATACCTGAATGTATCCCCAGAAAAGTGTCAACAAGAATAAAAATATTTGGATTTCTCGAATTAAAAAATGCATTTAATTTTGCCTAACCTTGTCGTCACCGGCTATATATATATATATACAGTTAGATATCTTATCTATACGGTCTCAATTCAAATATATTAAGATAATAAACTGGCCTCAATTCAAATTTCAAATACATAAAAGTAACATGGATTAAATTCAATGTTATCCGTATAATCAGCATACATAAACTGCATGCCGTATGCATAATAAAAATATTGGGTTCCTAATGAAGGGGTTTTATGGAAAGACTGGGGGTCCGGGACTGTCGACCTCTGCGTTGGATAAACACGCAACATAACATAGCACAGTAATCTATATAAATGGTACGTTCCACTTAATTGAAAACCATTTTATTTTAGTAGTATTGTGTAAACATTGTAAATGATGAGTATGTATATAAATTAAAAAATACTGCAGATATTAATTTTTGTTTTTAATAAAATTAATTTTAGGTCACGAATTGGATACATTATATATTCCTTATTTCTGTCGATAAATTTTAAATATTACATACATGTAAAAGTTTTTTTTTAATTTGTGGTAGACGAAAGACAAATTAAAATAAAACCGATAAAAATTGTTCAAACAATTAATAACAAATCGAGCAAACCACAATGTAGAATTTTACAGTTCGAAAAACTTTTGATGGGTGACATTTAGTTTAATGCAATTGCCGTGTTTCGGGAAATATCTCTGTGACAGTGGCGTGCAATCCTGTTTTCAAAAGTACATAAGTAACCTTGAATTTTAACAGTATGATATTAATGCATGTGTTATTATTAAACTTAATTAACGACCAGCGGTGTGTTATTATTTTCGAATCTTAACAAGCGTTTTTATCCCTGAACTGGTTTTCACACATTCATACACGTGAATTGATTCCAAATTGAGGTTTTTTGAGTTTCATTAATTTATGAGTATATATAGCATTTATATCAATTTACTAATAAAAAAAAAATTTATTATGTTATTGTATGTCTAGTTTGAAGTATTTATAATTTTAGGTATATTAAAAATAATACACTATTTTTATCAGTAGTTATATTATTGGGTTTTAATTAAAGTTTTTTTTATTAATAAATTTGATATTTTTAATTTCATAAAATAAGAAACAGAATGTTTTTCTAAAAATGTATATAAGTATATTTTATTTTATTACTACGATTTAAAGTTTAGATGCTGTGCAAAGTAAAATGACAAAGGATATCCTGAAAAACTTGTGCTCTACTTATGTATCTTATATGTAACCGTCCATTAGTTTAATAACTATAGTAAATACTAGCAGATTTATAATAAAATTGTAATATTTCAAAGTTGAATCGATAAGTAATTGAATTGATTTTATTAATTTATATTTATTGTAAATAATGCACAGATTTAAATATCGTAAAAAAAAACATCGTAGTAAAAATAATATTATGAAAACAAATAAATAATACCTACTTATATTTTCTTTTTTTCTTTTACGTGGAATTGTTTGTGGTGAATTCAGAATTGTGATCAAATTTTATCCATATTTACAAAATAAACAAAAACTGCAAAATACAATTTTAATTTCTAAGTTTTTAATTGTATCAAACGAATTTTGTATTTTGAAAGCGATGTCTGAGGACATTTAGAAACAAATGCAATTTGTATTTAAATCCACGCGTTATTATAATATTAAAATCACGGCTGACCACTTTGACTAGTCATGCTAATATTATATTATGTCATAATTCATAACTATATTAATAACAATTTAATTGCATATAATCAGGCCACACTATGTACTGAGAAACGTTACGGTGCAGCACATAATAAACGTTTTTGTGTAGGATCGTGTTTGACATTGTTAAACGTTTATTGAAACTATAAAAATATGTAGTGCAGTGTCATCGAAATTTCAAGTAAATAGGCAATTTAAAGAAGATTAATTATAATCGTTTTTAAAGCAATTTTGCGAACATAATAATATGGTATCACAGCAGAGTCTAGGAACCACTGATCAAAAATACAAAATTATTATTATTAAATCGAGTTTTGCCAAATCTATTCGTAGAATCCGCAAGTTTGTATATTTTTTCTTAAATTATTAAAATTTTCGAGCAACGTCAACAACACGTTATTGTCTAAAGGCACTATGCTAATTTATGTTATTTTATCAACTACATATTACGCACAATATGTTTTCATTTAATTATTAACACTTTACGTTAGGGCAAAATATTAACGGTAATATTATGTATACCTCATATTCAAAAGAGCTAGGTAATTATTTCACCATATACATAATAATGTCATTAAATTTTCTGCGAACTTCGCGAACCAATAACTATGCATTAATCCTAGCCCTATGGTGACAAGTACACAATTTTCACTTTAACATCGAAATCATTTGTCCGCATATTATTACGGTCATTTAAAACGGAACAAAACTTTTTTATGGTTTTATGAAATATTAATGAGTAATGTCATTGCGGCTTGCGTTAACTCAAAAACCGTGTTACGACAATATTACTATGACTTTATTTTTCAATTACTTAGCCACACAAAGGAGTGAAAATCAATTAATGATCAATGCCATTGTGTATACTTTATTGTTGCAAAAATATCGTTTATTCGTTATTGCTTTGAATTGGTTTCTTCCATCGGCATGTAACTTGCATGAAAAACTTTTAATATTTAAATACATATATATATAGCGGAATATGAGAAATAAATTAAAAAGGACATTGAGTACAACGACGACAATTTCAAATAAAAAAGAACATTACGATGTATATGAACTGTAGGTAATGAAAGTTCTTTTCAATAAAATCATATAATAGTTAGCGTAAAGTTTAATTATATTAAATTTTACTGTGTCACATTTTCTTGGAAATTTATTTTTATTTTATTAAAACTGATCGTAAAAGTCATATACGTAGGTTATGTAGTTTCTTACTGTATTTTATTTCACATCCATTTCGATAGAAACTATACGTAGGTTATCTAGAATAATATTATTTATTTATTTTATTTTTATCGAATCTGATTTAACTGAAATTATTATAAACAAGTCATATTTAAAAAAATTGAATCACAAAGTAAATCCAGTTTAAACTTTAAGTTTTTTTTTAAAATATGATTTTAATTTGTTCAAACTTTAAAAGACAAACAAATGGTTTGATGTTTAAATCAGTATAGTTTTCTTAAATCGAGTCCAAAAAACACTCGCAATCATCGTAATACACGTGCATATAAAATATTTATAACTTCCACAGTATTCATATTATATTTGTTTAAATAAACTCAACTGTTTGAAACTTTAAATTTAATGAATTTAGAATTTTCCAGATAATTGACCTCGATATAGTGGTTCTGGGAAACATCACTACGCCAAAGCAGCAACGATGACTCATAGTGTGAAAAGTTTGATAGAGTATTTTTATATTAATTTATTAGGCCTAAATTCTAGTGTTACAAAATAATATCTATAAGCACTGGTCAATGGCTCACAATTACAATTAACTGGTGAATTTTTCAAAGGAGAGAAAATAGAGTTTAATTCTACTACCTTCGTATCAAACCTAAGAAGTGTTATGGAAGAAATTTTCAAACAGAAATTTAATATACGAGTATAAAATGTTTATTAGAAAATATCTAAAGAAAACTGATTTTGTGTTCATACTTCGAGGAAAATATAAGAAAGCGTTATAATACTCGTGCCAAGGTCCTTCAAAACGTCAGAAAAGAATGAAAAGTTTTTCACCATATTGTTTGGAAATAACAAAACCAACACTATCTTGGTTAATTGATTAAAACCAATTTTCGTCTTAAAATAAGAGAACCAAGTAGACCCGGGAAGGAGAGAAAAGTATGCAGTTCCAGACTGTGGTGAATATAAAAAAAAACTACTCGTAGTGGTCAAAGAGCGAAGTTAACAAATACTTATATTAAAGGTGGAAGCGGTATGGCACTTATATACGATGGTAGTTAAAAAAAATAGGTTTAAAATTTTTTATGGATTATATTTACTTAGTCAGTCAGCTAGTTTTTCTTGCTTACCAGTTTTTGCTGTTCTATGTGATATATTAATATTATTATTAACTAATTGACTTTTTGTGTTTTAAATATTATACTGCGCATTCATTATATATGCACACATCAGGTCAGAACGTACAAGAATACATATCATAATAGACTAGGTATGCATTATGTCAAATATTTTGAAAATAGCGGTTTATTAGTGAAATTGTAGTTTGTTTAACCTAGGCGTATACATTATGTTTATCAGTACCTACCTATTCAGAAGTCACATATTTGAATGTAGGCGACGGTTACGTCATCATTAAACGTAATTATTATTGTGAATCTACCGTGTACGTACAATGATACCAACACACTGCATACGCATTTTGTAAAAGGTGTTTGTGGGAATTATATTTAATTTTAGAGTCCTAGTTTACCGAAATTAAAAAATTAAACAACAGCAAGTAGTGACGCTAGATACTTTGTGGTGGTGGCGGGCGTCTCCGTGTAATGACTAATGAGCATACAACCGGATAACTATTGCATTATTACAAAATAAAAAAATTAAATAAAATAGAAGTATCTCACCAGTACAGTGTATACATTCCTCCAAAAAGACAAAAAGTATATATAGTATATAATACCCATTGTACGCATGTATATATTATAAATTATACATAATAAAGTGTTTATTCAGAAACGTGACGAGCATAATGGATACGTGACCGAATATATAGGACCCGAATTATAAAAATCTATTTTTATATTTTATCGAAAGTTTTTTTTGTTTAATATCGACTTCAAAGTTTAAAAATAATAAATTAGACAATTCGAAATGCACGTGTATTGAATATTACGTATAACTATACAAGTATATTTTTGCACTTATAACATATTTTGATTGAGTTGTTTTGAAAATGACTAAAATCTGGTAGAAGTAGTTAGTACGACTAGATCATAAACATAATATAATACATGTATTAAATAGGTAGTAGGTATCAAGTATGCACGTTCCACGCGTATTTAGTATACACTTAATATTATTACACGGAAAATGTGCGAAGGAGGCATCACAAAATAATATTCTAACGAGTATTACAATAACATCATAATTTATATTAAGTAAAATAATGATAATAATGATTATCCATAGTTTGGAAATTGAGTTGTGAGAAAGTGCGAGTTTGAGTAGCACGACGACGTTAAGGTATGGATGACAGGAAATATAAAGATAATTTAGAAGATTCTATCAACGCAACCCTCGAGGCGATCAGGGCGATGATGTCGACCTCTAAGCGAAAGTCAATAAACTCGCACGCGATAGATAGGTACTCGAAGTCTTTAACAAACATTAAAAACAATTAGTACCTACCTAGTATGTTTTATAAAATTTTATAATCTATAATACATATTTATATATTTATTTTTTCATGTTATCCGATGTTACATCTACGTAATAAGATAAGTGATCCGCGCTCGTATTTATAATTGTATAAATTATACGAATCGAAAATATTATATAATATATGCGGTGGATGGAAGTAACGAACTGTTTTAGCGTTTAGCAAGACTAAAATAATAATTTCCCACTGTGTATAACGTAAGTTTCGCTACTTTTTACAAGAATTTACCGTTTTTAACACATTAAATACAATATATCTATATTCAATTTAAATACTAGAATAAATAATAATCTTTTTAAAATGTAAAAAGAACTGTATATATATCGCCCGATATAATAATTGAAATTCAATCACTGCTATTGCCCAATATGTAAGCATAACTTTTGTTTAATAAATAAATAAATATATATATTACGTTTTTGTAAACACAAGCAGATTTAACAAGCTCACTCGAGATTTTTTTTTTTTTGAACGAGGGGACATAATATAGACGTTAGTCTTAGAATAAAAAAAAGAAAAAAACAAGGCCTATACAGTATTATGCATGCTAGTTTTTATCTTTCGACCACTAATTGTTATTTGTATTTATGTTGTATAGACCAGAGCTTGTAATCGAAATTAACAATTTTAATTTCAATTTTACTTATCGATAATTTTTCTGATTTAAATCTAAAATAATGTAGGTACTAGTATTTATTTTAATATTTTATTGCTTTATGCATTTATACTGTTGCGCAATATTGATTTAATAGTTTTATGATTTATTGGTAAAACCTTAACATCATTTTTTTTTATTTAATATATCAATTAAAATATTCTAATTTTGATATGTACGAGAAAATTATTGTCGTTCGTGCATTTCATAATATTCGTCATTTCGTGCGGCTTTGAAACGGGCCAAAGAAAACTAAATATTATTTATTACTAATTAGTAATTACCTGCTACAGATGTATAATATTATATTCCTATAAGCGGTTGTTAAATTGTAAATTGAAATTATTAATTGTTTTTAGTTTTAAATTGATTTGTATTTATAAACTATAGACCGATTAGTATCGATTTTATTTATTATTTTTAATAAAACATGTTGAATATCATAAAAAAACAAATTTTAATTTGGAAATGAATTTTTATTTTTTGATGATTTTTAAACGATTCGAAATTTATTTCAAGCCCTAGTTTTGGCACGCACCTGCGAGTAAGGCAACAACCGGCATACAAAATCGCCGAACGGCCAGTCGGGCCGAACACGGACGTAGGCTAGCGCCGGCGTGGTGACGGCGAACAGTAGGTCGGCCACGGTGAGGTTGAGCAGGAAGCAGTTGGTGACGGTGCGCATCTCCCGGTATCTGAGCACGGCCCAAGCGATGGACACGTTGGCCATGACGGACGCGGCGAATATTACCATGAACACTGTCACCTCGACAGCCGACTCGGCCTGCTCGTCGCCGAACTCCGAGTAGAACGTGAAAAAATACCTTGGACCCCATCCGCCCGTCGTGTCGTTGCCCATCAGGTACGACGTGTTGAACAGACTCATTTTGTGCGCCGAACTACGCTAGTCTCCGAGTACCGTGACCGTTATAGTTTGTACAGAGGTGCCGCCGCTGCTGCTTGTTGGCGATAACCAGGAAAGTCACCGCAGTCGCACATCTATGCAATAAAATCATTACAACCGTATTATTACACCGGGTGGTCACAAATATTTTCTACGGTTTCAACTAAAAACGATGTTAAAATAAAATAAGAAAAATCGTCTAAATCTATAGACCTTAATAATAATAGAGGTACATAATATACATAGTTGATTATTTTGTATAGATAAAATATTGAAATCAATAAAATATGGTATTCAGGTAAAAAAAGACCGTTGGGAAGGACCGTTCTCCACATCCTCTCCACTGCGTACGCCACTGATAATATATATGCACGAGGTGATAAGATGGTGGAGAGGAGTATTTCGTTAAATGGACACCATATTTTGGTATGACGGCGTAAGTAAATTAATGGACTCGTATAAATTGTACGAATCGTATGAACGTCTTCCACGTGTTTAAGGGAGAGGGGGCAATATGGGGGATCGTACTACCCTGAATATTTCTTCGTGTACATTTTTCTTCAGTTATTGAAGAGTGGAAAATAAAAATATATATTATACATTAATGAAATATAGTAAAATCAGATCTATAAAAGTACATAACGAATTGTGATTTGATAGTTAAAATTAACTAAGTATTATAAATTATTATCTATTAATACAACAATATCTGCGTATTTATAGAATTATAAAAATAATTATACATTTTTTAAAGAATCTAATGCCGATTGCATAATAATCGCTAAACATTTAATGTATCAACAGTGATGAACATATTGAAAAAAATGCTTCGGTTAAGATACAAATAAACATGTTATTAATAATGTTTATTATATGTTATATTATTGTAATATCGATGCATTTTCAATTTTTTTTATATAAATCTATAGTGTACAAAGAGAGGTTTTTAATAATTTTCTTAACTATTATACTTTAAAATAAATAGGTAATGAATAAAATACACGTGAAAAAGTATTTCGGAGAAGTATCGCAAGCTGCAGGGATAATCAAAAGGTGAAAACTATAATAATTTTGTTTGAATAAAACAATATATTTTTGTATGATATTTAAATTTATATTTTTAATTTTTGTGTTGAGTAAAATGTGATTTATTTATGAACACACGTATCACACATGGCATATAGGTATCATTTATACGATCTGCCAAACAAAAACTGAGTGGAAGAAGTTCAATTAGCATAAGTTATAAGGGTATATTGTAAATGATAATTAATTAATAGTTTATATATTATCTGAATATGCCCATGTTGTTTATTTATGCAATGTACACTCAATGCTGCACTGTCACAAAGTCTGGAAAAATATTTGAATTTATGAACGTGAAGTTAATTTTTGATTGGCTTTTTCGTGTCATCTTATTAATCCTTTGAATGAAATTGTGAAATATATACATTTTTAAACACCTAACCCGGGAGTATATATATATATATATATATATATATATATATAGTTTGATACAAATGAAATATTATATAAATGATAAAATAAATTGTGTGTATAATTAATTTTTTTGGAAGCAAAGTTTCAAAAGTTCTATAAATCCTTCTTAGAAATTCAGTTCATTAGGTAGGTAACTAAATTTGTTTAATACCTATAGGCTATTTTGAGAACTTTTCAGTAGTTTTCAAGAAAATATTCATTAGCACTACAAACAAAGATCGTACGAAAAATCGGAAAATTCACATTAAATTTATGTGTCTTTTTTTTTAAATTAATTTTTTGTCCATACATTTGTTTTTTTTCCTCGTGATATTCGTAGAGCTGAAGATAGATATTTAATTTTGAAAAACACCTTTATTCATATTTTAAGCTTAATGATAAAATATGAATAGTAATAATAAATAATTTTAATTATTTGTAAACTATGTATTGTGATAGGTACCTACTTAAAGCATAGAGCTTAAATAATTTTTAAATTAAAATGTCAAGTAAGACAAATATTTTATATATTTTGAGTAAATATCAATGTAATAATATGTCTCCTACGACTGATATATTGCTGCCTAATTATGGTTTAAGCTTCTTATTGATTGACAATAATTATTCAAAAGTATTAGTTTACGAAGACATTTTTTTTTTATAAATATTGACTAACTTAATATTATCTTTGCTTGGAAAATTAAATTCATAAAACTACATCACCATTATATCACATTTGGTGATTCATAAGGATAAATAAGAAAATTAACTGTATACAAAAAATTATTATTATATGGTATTATAAGACCTCATAATTTCATATTTATTTTAATGTGAAAATAATAACAGTTTATTTTTTGACTGCATACGAGTATATAAGATAATATTGTTACATAAAGTATTTTTAAATGTAAAAATCACGAGGATATTAAACTGTTAATTATTCAGATACAAAGTGAATTCAAATATAAAGTTAGCTTCATTAATTTAGTTGTACTCAATATATTTTTAGTATATAATAAAAAGCTTGGGTTCTAGGAGAGAGAAAACTTATTTATAATTGATAAGTCAACAATATATTTTTACCGGCAATGAATCAAAAATATTTGTTTATCATTAGGTACTATTAGTATTAGTTACCTACTTTATAAATTAGAAAATAAAAAATAAATTAGAGACATAATATCTGAAAATCCTTAAAAAAAAAAGTTAATATGTAATTTTGTTTTTCAATGAATACAAATACATAATAATATAATAATATAATAGGTATTTACTTTTTATACAATTTTTGTTTTATTGATGGTTATTAAAAAGTTTAGTTTTAAAATAAACCTATTCAATAAAAAAACTGTTAAACGAAACCAAAAACAGTTCAAGATTTGGACATAAATATTTTTATATAGGCATATAGATAAAATACAAATGTATTAAAAAAATAAGCAATATATCTATTTTTTTAAAACCATCCAAAAACGTTTAATACAATATCGTATTTATTTGTGATAGATCACATTTGCAATCGAATTATTATAAAAATTAAAAAATAATAATAATAATAATAGTAAATAGCTACCTACGACATTTCATATCCATAGGTTGTTATGAACAATAAATACATTTAAAGAAATAAATGAAAATGGACTGAGATATGTATAGTATAATATGATAATAATATAGTACAAACTAACACTACGTATTGCCAATTGGCTTGGTCAGAATAAGTCTGCGATAAATAATATAATATTTTAAAATATTACTAAAGTATTCTTACAAAGTTAAGTCACAATACTAAATCGATTTGTGCACATAATTTTATATTATATTTTATAAAATGGACAGGTGTTCAAGAAAAATCTTACACTTAAGACTTATTCGCAATTGCTAAATAATATAATTACTTTCCGTCACAAGACAATGGAATAATTAATATAATTTTAAAACAGTAAGGTATGGTGATATATGGTTTTCAGATATCTCTTGGAAAACGGAGGTTAGTACCTAATAAAATATTTACATAGATACACAAAAATCTTAAATATTGTTTGTCGCACACGACATAGCCATTAATGTACGACGCGTGGAATATTTAACACTTTTAACTGTTCTAAACGTGCTAACAGTTCAAATACACATTACTATTTTTAACACGATATTATTTTATCGCCCATACGTAATATTAGTATTGTTCAAGTTTAGGAAAACTAAGCAAGAGAAAAAAATATATAATAAAATAAAAATAGTAAAATATATTTACAAATCTCTTTAGCTTTATAAAATATAAAATATTATGAACGGTATATTATATTCATAAAATATACCAATAGTACCTATATAATATTATAATACATTATATTTTACACGATACTATTCGGTCAGTGATACTTTGTTTTTGATGTACCTACAGAATTTATTCTATGACTTGACATAATATGTTTTTTTACTTAAGTATTCAAAATTTTAAAGCATAAGTCTGTAATTTTGAATAAATAGTACATAGTGATTATGAAAATTAAATTATTTAATTTCTCAATAGTCATTCTACATAAGATACAATTAAAATAGAATATCTATGTTTATTGCCTTGCTTATAAGTATTTTAAGTTTTGAAAAATGGCTCAATCTTGACTTGCGGTTTTCAGGGTAACAAAATGGTGATGAAGATGTGCATGACATTGTATTTCATTATAAATCATTTTCGTCGACTACTATCTCTAAAAATATAACGATTAAAGATTTTTGTTTTACACTTCTTCTCAATCTTACTTAAACGAATGTACAAATTTAATTTAATACCAAGAATATTTTTTTTTTAGAAAGTAGTTTGTTGTGTACTTTATTAAAGTACATTTATAATATTTAATAATAATTATTTATAATATTTGAAGGCTTTTATAGGTATATATGTATATTTTTTTAACAATGAAAACTGTATAGTGCTTTTAGAATTAAAATGTAAATATTTTTGTTGGGTTATAAAATCAATATAATTCTAATTGACATAATATTTTGAATCTATTAAATAAATTGGATGTGGCTAAATAAAAATAAGCAATGGATAAATTTTTTATATAAACGATTAGTAGCTTATATAATATCTATATTATTTAAATTCGAAGTATTGAGATATAATATGGGTACCAGTTACATAAGAAATTGTATTGTGTCAATTGTATACAAACCTTATAATTACAAACTTAAATTAAAAAAAAAAAAAATCTAATTAAGTAATAAAACATAATTTATCATATTGATTATATGGACATTTTAAAAAACAAATTAAGTAATAGGTAACTAGGAATAGACAATATAGTAAGATGGGCACTTACAAGGAGATTACTTACGATTAAAGATTTTGAACATTAGTGAAGTATTATAATGCATGTTTTATGAGTAACCTTGTACTAAATATCCATGTCTTGGTTATAAAAATTGAAAATGTATTAAAACAATAAAAAAACTAATGAAAACGTAAAATATTCAAAACTAAATATTATATAAGTGGTCTGTATTTCTTCAATAATATTTCAGTTCTATATAGGTATCTAATTGATGAATTTTTTTTTCAAAATTTTTTTTTTTTCTCGTGTATAATAATACTACCACTTCTTAAATGTTTAATGTTTCAGCCAACTAACTTATCAAACTAATAGATAGTTTCACATGAAACATTTGTTACACTCGTTTTAGTAGACATGAGAAAGGTCAATATGAAACATTATGAAATAGTTATAATGTTATAACATACAATGATTAAAATATATTAATATACAGGGAGTCCTAAAAATAACGCTTTTTTTTTTAATCAGTTGCAATTTTTTTTGTTTTTATGTTTACAATATGGTTCTCATCATTTTTTTAATCTATTATCATTCGGGTTTGTTGTTGCGTAATCAGTTTTTGTCAAGTGTCACCATGGATCGAATTTAAATTAAAACACGTGTGTTGGTTGTTAAGAACTTTTACCAAACTAACGAAAGTGGCACAGAGACTATTTCGTAACTTACTCTAATGGGATGTTGCTCCAAATGTGTCGTAAATTTTTTTTGCTAATGAAAAATTCGAAAAAACTGGTTCTATTGTTAATCTCAAAAGCCCCGGTTAGGTTAAGGTGTCCTCCTGAAACTCATCAGAGAGAACTGAGAGGCAGTTGTTAAATTATCTCGACCGCACTTCGGCCTGTAAACAAGCTAGAGGAGAACAATCAAATAATATTATTTTTTATACATAAATCGGATGTTATATTGTAACTGTATATATTCTTTTTCTGTAATATTTTGAAAAATAAAATGTTGTTTTTTAGCTTATTTAAAAAAAGCGCTTTTTGGGACACCCTATATATAATAAAAATAATTTTTGTTTGCATTTTATTAATACAATCAAAAATAATGTCATTTTTATTAATTGATAATATTCTTCAATTGATTAGAATATTGATATTTATGTTATTGCACATTTCACGACCTTCTGCAAACAGGAATCATATTTTTCAATAATTTTAAATAGTGTAATTATTCAGTGTAATTATTAATTTAAATTTAATAAAATTCAAAATGTCGAGAATTTAATTTTTAGATTATGTCCTATATATATATATATAGATACATTATACTGCCATTTGATTGAAGTATATCTCGACAGACTATATTATAAAAATATAAACCAAGTCAACTTTAAGCAGTAAAATAAATCATGTGTGAAATAAAAACTCGATAAATTTGCTACAAAACAAGCTTGTCAGTTGAAGAACTCGTGTTAATAACTTAATTTTAGTGACAGTTATTCATTGAGTTTTAGTATTTAACTCGTGTTTAATGTTTCTATAACAAGTTTAAGAAACCACTACGTAAAATAAAATATTAGGCGAACTTTTTGTTTTAAATAACTATTATTATTTTAAAATTACGTTCAAGAGTTGATTATTATTACTTATTGATTCGTATGAAACTTTTATATATTTAAACAGAAACTGTTGTTAGACACAATGGTTTTACAATGCTTATTACAGCAAAAACTATATTATAATATTTCAGTTGTCACTAAAACAATAATATTGATAATTTTAATAGACGAGTGTGTAAAAAAACTAATGAAATATCATAAATCTGCGTAAGAAGACACAGCAATAAAAAATTCTATGTTCACACACGTATTATATAATAATAAATAAAAACTTCTCTCTAATTTCACTCATTGTGATAACATATTATTGAAATTAAAGTATAATTAACCTATTAAAACAATTATTAAATATTTTAGTATTTTGTCGGAATGGCTTTGATTAATATTTTAGTTTATATTTTTTTTAGTAACCTATTTCTAATTATAAATAATTTTCATAAAAATAAAAATATTGAAAAATCCAGCCAAAACTCATATTATGTTTTTTTTTATAATTATTAGGATAGATTATAATATTTTAAGTTCAACAAAGTAATCACAATGAGTGAAATATAGAGAGAAGTTGTAATTATATTACTGCACATGGTAACATTAAGAAAAAATTATACTGGTATTATTCGCTCTTAACATGTATACGCAATATTCTAATCATTATTATAAATTACTGAGAAAAGATTAGCTCTGTAACTAGGGAGTTCAAATAAAGATGTGTCATATGTGTGTGTGTATATTTTTTTTTTTTTGACAGATTATTGAAGTGTTCACGTTTGGAATGTGTTTTAGTACGGAACATAATTAATATTCTATTAGTTTATTGTAAATATTTTTAAATGTAAAACTACAATATTTGTTTAGTAATTTTTGAATACATAAATTAACCTATCAAATTCAAATAAATAGGAAAATTTTAATAAATATAAACATAACGTAACATTATGCTATTACCTAAGTACTCCAAGCGATTTATAATGAGTCATAAGGATTTAAAATGAGTCATAAGGATTTATAATGAGTTACAAAACGTTTTGTTTCGATTATACGCAACAATATAATTTAAGTGGATGGTACCTATATAGTATTTGAATACATAATACTTTCTAATGGAATAATCTGATCGAATTACTTGCTTAAGAACAACGTATAATATGTAATCGTTCAAAATACAAAATAATATGAGATATAATGATATAAATATCGAATGTAAAATTTGTTTATTGAAATTATTGAATAATAATTTATGATTGTTTCTATAGAATGACAAAAAAAAAACGAATTATATTATAATCTGTATGAGAAAATGGGGAAGTCTCTCTGTATTGTTATACATTTTGAGTTAACCTTAGCACTGAGTAGGCCAAAGTAATGGATGATTTAAATTTGAATTAGACCATAAATAAATTTAGACAAAATGCAATTTTGAGCAAAGGAGACAAGTAAAACAGCAACTATTTCTAATAATATTCTTTAATTTATTCGTATTTCTATTGGTAATTTATTGTTATTTACATTATATTATTCATGCTCTATATTAAACTAATTTTTTCCAATAATGTTGCACATATCATTGTTATTAACTTAAATATAAATTTATAAGTCAATAGTTAATAATTACCTACGTAATTACGGTAGAATAATGGGAATAGTTCGTGATATAAATAGCAGAAAATTAGTTCTATTCTAATATCTAAAATATTATTCGGAATACACATAATTATCAATGTTTTATTTTTTATTATTTTGTATCAGGATAATGGGTAAATAATATTACACATTTCAATAGATTTCTTCGTTTATTGTTTCTACAATTTATCACATAACTTATTCGAATAGCCTATTATATTTTGAATTCTATAATACCTTTTTTCATTTCAGCATATATTATTATTTTAATTGAAAATTAAACACTATTGTTATAAACAAAATTTGTTATTGTTTAATGTTTATAATAATACTATGACCGTAAAATATTATAATTGGGGTGAGACAATTGCGTCCCTCTGATCGTTTAGTCATAAGCTGACGGATAACAAAAAACATCTTTAAGTTACCGTAAGAGCTTCTGATAATATATAAAGATGGTAAGAAAATACATTTCTGAGAAATTTAAAAGCCTAAACTAAAAAACGTTAATTTTTTTGTTAACATATTTGTTATGAATTTATATCTAACACGTTATTGTAATAATATCGAGAACGACTTTGGTGAGATGAAAACATATTACTTATAATATTGTGTTCACATATACCCACAGCTGTATTTTAAATAAATACTTTTATTGATTTTATCGAGTGTCGAGTAATGCTCTTTTTACATAAATTGTATATAGGCTTATGTAAAAAAAATTTTGGAATTGTAAACACACACGAACTCGAATATAGTAATCCCCAGAGCTTTCTGATACGTCCAATTTGAACGATCCTTTGCAAATATTTGCTTATATTCGTTTAGTACAGGATATTTATGCAGAAATATCATAAGTTTTTGATCTCGAACTCGATTGAATTGTATGTTATATAAAACCTAATCAAACACGCGTTTTGTAAATACCCACACAGTCATACGAACTAGTCATATTATTTTTGTAGATTTGCAGCTATACAATTTGTATAATACAGTGAAACCCCTCGTAACGGACGTCTCTAGATATCAGATTCTCCGAATAGTGAATACATTTTTTGCGAGAATATCCGTTATTGAAAGGTATCACTGTATGTTGTTCGAGAGATGAGGGTAAACAATTAATCGAAACTTTAATCCCTTCTCAGACTAACAAAATAAGTATCAACAATATTTTTTTAGTATTTATGGCTGGAATAAGATTATTTTAACAGTAAAAAAAAAACTATATTTTAAATAATTTAACTAAGTACGTATCTATACATTTTCAATATTAAAAAAATATATATCAGAAGTGTGAAGATATGCACCGTTTATCACCCCTGAATACATAAATCATTATGATGTACTCACAGAATTTCGCATGCCAACCTAATCAAAACGAGCACAGAGGAGGAAAAAAAAATAACAGTAACGGCGGCTGGCAAATCGTTCACATTTCGTCGTCGGTCGAACGCTCGATCGTGTATGATAAATTATTTTGAATATTATCGTCCAATAATCTAATTTATTAATATTATATTGTTTATTTCGTACGCGGCAAATTTCACGGTTACGGACTGTCGGGACGAATAACACGCGCAACGACATGCACAACGGACAAGCGTGTGGACGTAACTCTGGCAGCGCGTCCGCGTGCGACTCGCCGACGATGTTTGCGGATTAACGCCACTGTGTCGCCCCACCCCTACCGCCTAGACGTCACGTGCGCGCGCTG
Organism: Rhopalosiphum padi; assembly: GCF_020882245.1. Taxonomy (NCBI): domain Eukaryota; kingdom Metazoa; phylum Arthropoda; class Insecta; order Hemiptera; family Aphididae; genus Rhopalosiphum; species Rhopalosiphum padi. Next base: position 78,638,177 of record NC_083598.1, read on the forward strand.
TGCGGTAATGCGCTTAAACGATATTGTATCTCCGTAATCGACCGAACCGATCATCGTAAAATAATATTTAAATTACCAAATTTACTTCAAACCTATAATCACGTTTTTATTGGGTAGGAGTCAATATTGTAGAGACGGAAATAATATGCGGTAGTTGTTGAGTGAAATATTACGTAGACCATATAAAAGAAGTAAATCTCACTGCACTGCAGCTCGTGTGTTTATTAGTCAAGCTTATATAGTTTGTGGGGATAATTATCAACGATTTTTTGAAAAATTGATCGCATTTTTATTTGTTACTCATTTTTTTCTAACGCGTATTTTATATACATTTGAATGTTTGGGTCCGGAATAAGGGCTGATGTTATAGATCCACAACATACTGATAGTGACCGAACTAAACTATTCAATTATTTTACCATTTTTACATACATCCGTGACTGTTATTTCACGAATAGTGTTATTACATAGTCGAAATATTTGCAAGAGTGACACTAAAACAATATATGTTATATAAATTATAGGTAGGTGCACTCTGTGGCCAGAATACGATACATTTGTAGACTCTGTTACCGGCTATCGTGTTTACGACTTTGCTGTGTTTGAAACGTTAAAAATCACTACCGATATTATAAGCGATGTATGCACGTCAAGTTCTTACGTCGTGATTTACGAGTACGAGTCTAAAATATGAAATACGAAATATTATTGAGTTCAACGTGTGTTTAAACACTTACGTTATAGAAACGAAAATACACGTTATAATAGACCAAACAAACTTCTAAACCGCACATAATTACGAGTTTTAAAATGTTTATAAATAAATAATATTAATAATAATTTTTCAACCATATAATATATAATATCCGTTTTGATTTATAGAATAAAATTATCGTATTGTTTATCAAAAGTGTATATATATACTAGATACGACACTGCAACGATTATATACAATGTATAATATCATGTTGTATGACATACGAATAGGTATACATTATGTAGAAAATATCAAAAAAGGTTACAGATAATATTTTTAAAGTCCTAAATTAAGTGTGATGGAAAAAAAGATATTTACAAATATTGCAACTTTTAAAGAAGAATGCTGCTTAGTATATTATAATTTGAAAGGTTATTAGTTAAGCCCTTTAATTATCTTTTCAGCTATTGTGTTTCTGTGATTAGTGTATATTTATCAATTGTCTATACCCATACGGTAAAATATTTTCAAAAAGTTGTCTTTTTATTACAAATGAAATTAACGGATAAAAATTATATTCTTGACAGTGATAAACATCTAATGTAGAATTATTTTCAAAAAATACAATTTTTTCTACAATTGTTGAAAAATAAGAGTACAATTTAAAATTTTTTCTTTAAATAGTAAAAAAATCATTTTTTATTAAGCTTTTATAAATGCCATACTAATTATCCACTGTTTACAACAGAAATACTAAAATTTTGTCGTATATACCTATATCGAATGCAAATGAAGAATATAAAAATATATTTTTCAGTTTTGAAACTAACACAACATTGTCTAATATCCTCTTTAATAAATTAATTTATACAATTTATTGCTTTCCATATAAAAAAAAAATAATATATTTTGTAAAATAAATTGATTGGTTAAAGATTGCCCATTATCTTGCAATCATTAAATTAAAAAAAAATTCATTATAAAATGAAACAAACATTATTTAACAAAATATGTGGTATTAGTTTTATAATTTTTTTAATTAGATTAAGTTGTATAATACCTATTATTTAAATATAAGTATTTGTTTTTCTAAAATATTATTGTACATAAAAATGTACTGTGTTTTTCCTAATATTTGTTGTTCGTAAATTGTTATTTTTATAAATATAATATACATCTTTATAAATGTAGTTTAATTCGGCACTTATAGATATAGTTATGCCACACTAGGTACAATACAATTTTTTTCTTTATTGTTTATGGTGCACATACGGTACAATTACAAAAATCTATTGTATTACGTGAATAGTTATACTCTTATACTTCTGTTTTTTTTTCATGTATTTACAAATTCGAAATGTGTTCAATAGATAGTAGAACTTTTAACTTACGAATCTATTTATATTAAAATGAAAGGTTAGGTTTTAACGGATTTTTTATTCCAAAGTATGTACTTATAATAATTTATTGTTAGTTAATTTTATTTAAAATATATACTCTGCAAGCTGACACCCATGTTTATTATATAAGTTAAGTGTACAATACACTACACCAGTTTTGATTATAAATTCATTTTAAGTACACAAATTACAGTTTAAACACTTCATATTGCTGTATATTTTGTTATACAATGAATACACATGAATAGCATTATGAATTCAACTTATCAAAGAAAACTACAAGTGTAATAAGTAATTTAAATTCAGTAAATTTACTTAACATTCACACATGAATACTCAAATTCATTAAAACTGCCACAGATGAGTGCATTTAGGAAATATAAATAATTTGTATTTTATTTTACTGAATTGAAGGCAGGTACTATATTAAATACTGCTAATATAGTTTTAACCGTAAAGTTTAAACGTTTTCAGTTTCAATTGTACGCCTATGCAAATTGGTAATATTATTCTTGGGCGCATCGCACCAGTAGAAGTTTTATTGACAATACTAATAATATGCTAGTCTTCAATGTACAGCGGAACAAAACATCGATAACTATAAAAATATATTGGAAACAGTTCCTGTATTATATTATATAGATGTGGAATGAGAAAATAATAATATATTATTCAATATTCACATCCCGTTTGTTTGAAGGTACGAAAAGATAAATGCTTTTTTTGCCACCCTGCGAATATATATTATAGTTAACGTTATGTAAGTTATTCTTCTAGTGAATATAATCTATACAACGAGATGTTGAGCGAAATAGCTATAAAGAAAAAATGAAAAAAAGAATAGCTCGTAATAGTTAAGTAAATTTAATATCATGTGTAATATATACTTAATACTTACGTAATAAATTTAATATTTTTTTAAAACACTTAAAAATTTTCAAATTAAAATTCAGATTTATAAAGTCAAAGTAAAATCACGAAAATAATCAAAAAATAAATGATTCCGTATAGTTTTATATATTAGATTGTACTTTGAAATTAGTTTTAGAAAGTTATGGATTTGTTACCAACATGAAACAATAATAAGACAAGTGTTGTCTATGTACAGGGTTAAGTAGATACAGTATTAGATTTGACATTCTAAGTCATATAGATATTATGTTTGTATTATAATAAAAACCAAAGCGAAGTTATATCAAGACTTTTTACAGATGAAAATACATTGATTTTAAATTACCGTCTGAACAGTAAACACGACCTTACTAATTTATTTTTATTCTCATAATTGTAACTAATGGTGATTGGTGGCAAATGCACTTTCTCGTAAGACTCACGAATCACGATTTGTTTTCAGTATTCTATTATTAGAGTAATGTTGGGCTGCATTAACAATAACAAAACATTTAATGAATCAATATTATATACTAATGAGTTGTAAAATGGCTACAAATGGTTGCTTGAATATAATTTAACGTTTTATGATTGGTATATTATATTCAATTAAACTATTAAATTAATTCATTTTTTTATTGAACTTAAAATTAGTATAGTATAGAACTTTACTATTGTATATAATATTTAAAATTAATTGCATGCAGATAATTATTATTATTTATTTATAAAAGTGGAACCTTCTTTGGAAATTGCAGATACTCTCGACTAATGTCAACTATATACCTAGTATTTATATTAAAATATTATTAAGAAATAATTCAGTTGGATGATCTTTATTTTCATATTCAAAGAAAACTAAATCTATTATTATAACTTATAAGTTACAAGTTATAAGTTTTCATATATGTTAGATTATACTATATTTATTTTTAACTGATTTTAGTGGCTTAGGGCCAAAATATCATACAGACTTATTACGGCCACATAATTCACTGTTTCCAGAAGTAATAAACCGTCCCAGGTCACTATAATAAATGCTCCAGTTAAATGCACTTTTTATTTATAAATACAGCCAATTGGCTATACTACAATAGAGTAAAAATAGTATCCGACTACTATATAGAAATCAAAATACAATAAAAGCAAATGTGCACATTAATTACTACCCAATAAGTACTATAAAAAGTATATAAAAAGTGTATAGTATTTTAAAACGACCAAATTTTATTGAAGTCTGTAGAAAGTGTACTCTAAAGGCAAAAACATTCTGTCCTATCCACTATAAGATATGATTAATTTAGCTTTCTAAAAAAAAAAATGTTCTAATCAATAAACCCTAATGGTATTAAATCGATAATACACAAAACTAATTTTTAGACTTTGTGAAGACATTTTAGATTCTGAGAAAGATATATGGGTTTTAAAATGAATGAAGTTTTGTTTTCTATAAAATAAAAATGTTTTATTTGTCATCATGATATAATTTTTAAAATATGTTGGCTCTTTTAGTGCTATATTTATAGACATTTGAAATCGTGGATTAGTTTTGTTATATATTTTTTTGATTTATATTAAAATCAATTTTTCTCAATTAAAAGCCTTAAAATATAATTAAAGGTTCCTCAAAAGAGGTTCCTTTATACAAAATATAAAGTCACAATGCTTTTGTTTTCATTCTAATTTCTTATGAATTCTAAAATGCCTATTAAATATAATATTTAAATCTTATTTAACAAATATAAAACACATTGCCAATACAACTATCGGTATTTACCTTTACTAATTTTTAATATTTTATAATTTGTAATGTATATAAATAATTACAAAAGACTAGAGTACGGTTGAACACGTTGTGAAGTTAACCGACAATTTTTTATATTATATTAAATTATATACTCGTATATATACATATTTTAATATTTATATGTATATTTACGTATATATTTATAGTGAACACTGTTTTTATTTACAATTACAGTGATCTGTGTTATGAATGTGTGATGTGAAATGACGTTTTTCTGTTCTGAAAACATCAGGTCATAGGTATAGTCATTTTTTTATGAAAGCTAACAATATTCATCATGATTCGTGAGTCATGACTCATGACTATCTATGACTTTTGACTCACAGATGCCATGAAACAATAATTTTGACCTGAAGAATGACTATACCTGTGGCCGGTGATCGACGATATCGAATTTCGTATTGATCATATTTTACTAATTTTATGATACTGTACTTAATTTCACATTTAAATGTATAGCTATTATACACTTTAGTGTATATGACCACGACAATAAGTAGTACCTATTTCTCGCCGCTTGCACAGTGACACATTTATTGTATATTATGGCGATAGAATTATGTGATCACTATATTCATTAAAATGATTCAAAGATTGACTCACTTAACCGTGTTGCATATAATTTATTAAACAAAGCATTTTTATATTATTTATGAATTATAAATAAAATGTATTGGATACGTCATTATTGTTAATACAAAGCATAAACATAAATGTAGTATAATTATTAATTATTATTACTTATTACTTATTATGACAATATTAATGTATATTAATATGGTATTAAATAGTAGAAGTTCTACTACTCAATACCATAACACTGTACGAGTGTACGACAATGAATCACACATAGAAATACACAACATAGTCGTTGTATAGACTTTCTCGATTTTAATTTTCAATCAAAACAAATTGTTTATCAAATTTAAAGTGTTTTCGATGAAATTTTTGTTACGTAATGATACTTAAATAATACATAATACGAACACCGTTTTACGGTTTTATTAATCGGTCCCACAAATTTGTTGATTGACTTTGAAAATATATTATTTCTTGTACGTTTTAACCGTCTTAACGGTTCCAACCGAATATAAACAATACGCAACGTGTGGATCAACGAACCCAGCTTACTACTAAAATTGTGTTTCGATTTATCCAATAACATTACTACATTAGTTAATAAAGTAGTATTAAGTATGCATATTGTAACCTTGCGTGCATGTGGTATTTATATTGTAGATTAAAAACAAACTATTTTCATTACTCATTTTAGTCTTGTTAAATTTAATCAAATTACCGGATAAATGTAAACTTTTCATTTCATAATGACATAAATGTATGAATTTGTTGAATATTTAATAAGATATATGAATATATTAAAAACACAAAGAGTCCGATAAACGATAATTATTTTAAGTTTTACTAAATATTAATGCTTAAATACTTCAAAATGTTATTTTGAGATGGTAAATGTGTTATTTTTATTAACTAGAATAGTATATATTATATTTCAGAGAAAAAAAACGTTCACTGAGTGTAACTTTAATTATCACTTTATGGTGAACTTATAATAACTTAATTGTATTGTCTTTCATTGTAGAATTTAAAATATTAATATAAATTTCATGTTAATCATTCATAATAATTATATTATTATATATTATTCACTAATTCGCTATAAGCCAGCAAAAAAAAACATATTATCAACTCGATTTAGGTGTGTTCTTCACGTTATTCGACTGATAAGAAAAAAAACTTAGAACCATATCATATTATCTTCCAAGTAATAAAATACAATATAAATGTGCCTATTAGTTACCATGTACATAACTAACAATAGACTCTATAATATAAATCCAGTTCTTAATAAAATTAATAAGTCCAGTTATTTTTTTTAAATACATGAATCAATAGTTCTAAACTGTGACACCTGTTTATTTACCAGCTACGATTATTTTACGATTTATGTTATGTGTATAATATTATACTATTGATATACAAAATAACAACTTATATGCAACTGCGTTTTAAATTTAATGGGTTAAAATAGTATCAATATTAGGTTAAACACCTACAATTTTCGATTGGTAGTATTATGATTTATTTGTTTTAATATATAGTGTTGTTAGATAAATATTATTGTAAATTTTAATAGCTGGTTGTGATCTTAAAAAGTTGTATAGCCACTGACCTAAATCTAAATTAACCGTAGAAATTTAAAACGTTTAAGTTAGGTAATAGACTAAGATATATCTACTATACAAGTATTAAACAATATGAAAAGTACATTAAATTCACATTACCATTATATCTGTTTGCTCCAAATTGATTTTGTTTGTAAACATATAAAATTATACTGTAGATATTTTATTTTATTATATTAATTCCACATAATATGAGAAATTATAGTAGACTAAACTTGAATAAATTCATGTAAAATATAAACATTTTGGTGAGTCAGTAAAACGTAAAATAGTCTGAACTTTCTGAACGAATGCTCTCATTTATTAAAAAAAAAACATAATATGGAAGGTGTATTATAATTTACAAGCCTATATGGTACTAAAGTTAGTTATATTTGTGTAAACATTTATTATATTTACAATTATTTCGTATTTTTTTTTTTTTATATTAAACCGTTTATTAAATATAATAGAAATACATGTACAATTAGTATACTTAATAAACATTTTGGTTTATCTACCTTCTTTAAGCATAGCTTGAGTTGAAGGTAGCGAGTTATTACGAGTTGTATATTAACATAGTTTATACATCTATATTTTTTATTGTATTACTTCGAGTAAGCTTAGATAATTTAAAAACATGTATTATAATTTTATGATTTTATTATTTTAATTATTTCAAGTGCATCATTATGCGCATATTATTTTATTATATTATTTGGCGAATGAACTTTTCTTTGTATATATATAATATGATATAATGTCGTGTCCTTAGGTATAACGATTTGCAGCGTTTGGTAATAAATTATAAATCGAACGATGACGTACGTAATATTTTTTCCGGCTTACTTTTACCTTTGCTTGTATTAAACGACTATATTATTATGATATAGGTAAAAGCCTAGCGAAGGAGGGATACATATATGTCTGCCATTGACACTGATTTGTATTCACATCGTTCTTGTGGCCGTCAACAAAAAAGTTTCATACGGTTCCGTATACGGAGAAGAAAACCTATAACTTCAAGCACACTTATTACAAGCAATATAATTATATGATAAAAAATAAATAATCCATAGTAACAAAAAAAAGGAATTGGTCATCAAACATTAATCACATGTCAAATATTTTAATAAGAAGAATAATTTTTTAATTGAACACCTATTATTTTAAAATCTATTAACGTTTACGAATACATTTTTCTTACATAATTTACAGTCGAATTATATTTTTTTATATTTTTGTCGTTATATTTATTTTAAGTTTTTTAATTTTTTGAATGAACATACATTCATATGTAGTTTTTAAATTCATATTCTGAAGCAGAATATTTTTTAAAATATTTCAATACCTACAAGATATAAGTTTGGACGTGTAGCTTATGAATTATAAGTATTTAAAGGTTTGGTAAGCAAAATTAAGTGGAATGGGGATACTCCGAAAAATGTTTATCTACTACTAGTTACACGAGTTTCTTGTTAAATTTTAAATTTAAATTGAATTAAAATTTGTTCTTGAATGATATTGAATGAATGTAATTTTTATCAAAAAGTATTATAGTATAGTTTTAATATTATACAGGACCCCCCCCACAAAAAAAAAAAAAGAATTCCAATTGAACTTATCTAATGGAGTCTACGTAATTTATTTGAAGAAACACTTAACTGTATTGCGCATATACTATATACTATATTATATAAAATTGTTAGAATATAATGTGTTTATAAAACTTCAAAATAGTTTTAACGGTACGAGTACTTGTTATAGCCACTACTCTAAATTATTAATGTAAGACAATTAAATGTGTATGCTAATAATTTTTATAATTTATTATTGTGTATACAAATAATTAACAAGCAAATAAATAAATTATATTTTTTGATTATTTATAATAATATGGTTTATTTAATAAAATAAGTAATACAGTAGACAATTTAAGTGATTATCAAGTATAAAAGTGTATATTTAAAGTAATTAATAAAAGTTATTAAATGGCTTTCCTCATCATATAATTCGCACCTACTTATATACAATAATTTTAATGTAGTTTAAAGAAAACACGAACATTTTACTATTTTACTAAGGTTATTATGACGACAAAGAAAATTAATTAACTTTCAAGTTGGCAGTTTATATTCTTTAAACAACAAGTTTTATTTTATTTAAAAATATTATACAACATATTTATGTATATATTATATTGAATAATTATAATTGAATATTCGTATCTATATTTAAATAATTAAGCAAGTTAACATATTTAGTTTCTAGATTGAAATATATTTTTTACATAACTGATGTACTCGTGTGTAACTGTTTACCGCAACATTAAATCCGAATTAAATAATACATTTTATAATATATTATATACATAATTAACTGAGCTTTTCTTTTTTATTATATTAATATGGATTGCATTTATGGCTAAATTACGTTTATATCGTAGGTATGATAGAAATTAAAAAAAATATTACCATTTATTTAGTTATATTGTTGTTTTGATATTTAAATATTAAATAACATCAAATTAAAATTGTGTAAATAATAATTTTGGAAAATACAGGTACTTATGAACCCTAATATTATTATTATTAAACTATAGGTAAAACAGTACATAATTTATAATATTATGATGACATTTAAGTGTTAAATAATTACGATTTGTTATGTTTCTTTCTTTATTAAAATAGAAAAACACCAATTTGCATTTATCGAATACCAGTTTTCTTGGGTTTTATATAAAGAGTACAACTGTGCGACCGCGTTTAAGTAGATTGAAATAAAAATATTTTAAATTTTATTCTAAAATCCGCGAAGAAGTACTATTTCATCAACTAGGTTTAAAACAAACCGAACTACATTATGGTTTATTTTAGTTTTTGTTTAGATATTAGTATGGCTAGTTAACTATTGAAAGTACGCTGTATGCATGATCTATACAATGTTATTATGTAAAATATGCATTATTATTGTATAAGATATTATTAATATATCAATATTATAGTGCAATTGTAATAATCCACTGAAAAAATGCAATGTTGTTTCACTTATATATATATATATATATATATATATTAGGACATCGGGTGAAGTAAACAAAATTATCTGCGCGGTGAAATATAACGTTATTTAATGTATGAAACGATACAGCTGATCTCTGTCATCACTGTGTAGTACGATTGAACTTTAAGCTACATACTACAACAACCCAGAGAAAATAAAAATCGAATGGTTTAAGTATACAAGTATCGCATATATGAAATTACTAACTATAATCTATATAATTCATAAAACAATATAAAACAGATACTATACTCGAACACGTCGAACGTATACAAAAACCGTATTTTTACATTAAACAGGGATGTGTTATATAGAACGTTGTTTTTATTGTTTAAAAATTAAAAATATGTATACTACGTGTTTGCAATGTGCACTTATTATAGCTGGATACTATTATATAATAATAATAATAATATAATATATTTATAGAAGAAAATATTTTCTGCGTACGAAAACTACTACAAACGTAGAATTAAAAACAATTGATATTATTATGATATAACATTATTGTAATTGTCGTAAAATAAATAAGTCGTTGCTGGCGCACTGCTATTATGTATTATAATTTATAACGTATACCTATTCAGTGATCAATCATTAATATTTAATAAGTGTTAGTGCTTAAACAATAACAGAAAACGGTTTCGCGTTAAAGCCGGAGGTCAGAGGTGAATTTTAAGCCCACCATAGCTCATAGGTAATTAAAAAGTAAACGGCCTGTCGCGTATAATATTATGAACTCTGAAAAATAGTTTACAAATATTTTTCAGTTGTTACGACCCATCCGTCAGACACGATGACACGCGTGACATTATTGTTGGACCCCGATCAACAATATCGTGACGTCAGCGCGATGCTAGATGTTTATCAATCGCGAATTTTATTTTTTAACGCCTGTTTATATATATATTTCAAAGTTTCAGGCGAACGGAATATTGACGGACGAACGATGATGACAGGCAGGACTTGCAACGGAAAATTGTTGCTGTTCTATACGGAGAATCGTCAATCAAGTTGCATTTGATCTAATTTTAACAAACTTCAATCGAATGACATAAAAAAAAAATAAAAAATATATATAAACGAATTTTTCCAAAAAATATATGAGTTGTATATTTAATGTTTGACTCAAAAAATACAATTTTAAACGATTATTTAAATTATTTAAATTCAATTATTTACCAGACGCATCATAATACTTTTAAGACTTATGCAAAACAACTCGACTTTTGTTTATGTTAATGTCAGATTTAACATTAATAATTATTTTAATATCTTAATTGTTTATCAAATTCGTGGAATATTTTTACATTTATTCATTTTAATAACATCATATTGTTGTCAGTAAAAACTAAAAAAATATCATAGAATATGTTTGATGGGGGAAAAACATTTCGTAATATAAGTGTAATATGTCGTTGGTAATAGCCAATATTAATTACAGAATTTAAAAATATCTCAAATTACATCATCTCTTCTGGTTTTATGTTTTAGACAGTTTTGAGATGAAAATATTATATCAGCGAAAATGTGACAACTTGTGATGGGTTTGTAATAAGAAAAATAGAAATATAGTAATCAAAAATTAATAGGAGAGCAGATGATGACTGATAGTGAAAATAGTAAAAACGATTAAGTAGTTCATAACCCGTTAAAATTAAACTTAATATAATTTTTATCTTTATAATTCAAAACACGATTTGGCTGGTTGACAAAGTTTATATTTTTAGAACTCAAAGTTCGAATAAATCGTTAAGTATTAAAAAAAAAAAATTATATATTATATAATTTTACCTATATCGGGCTATTTGTGCATATAAGAATGCATAATTAGGAAATACTTCAAAAACTCTTGAGTTCGAGTTGTATTAAACTTTGTGTAATCGAATGAGATGTGGACAGAACACCGGTCCGTAACTGAAATAAATAGTTATTATTAGAAAGCTGATAATGCATATATACAACGTAAGAATGAAATGTTATATATTTTGGTTATACGTAATATTGAACTCTATTTACGACTTAATGTAAATACCATTCCAAATTGTGCACTTAATCGAACTAACATTTATTTTATATCCAATAAACAAAATCTAATATCGTAATCGCCTATCAAGTATATTTTCTGTGGGTAGTCCACTACTCACACTTGATAAACCTCTGAAGTTCTTCAACAATATATTATTATTATAAGTATGTTTAGTTAATATTTATGTTCTAAATTCTGAATGTATTTATTTTAAAATGCTGTGTAAAATACTAAAATACGTTGCTTTAACTTCTTTATCAATTATTAAATATTCCTTTAAACATTAATAAGCAGATGAGTTTTAAAAGGAAAATAAATAAATTTATCCAATTAAAAATATTTAAATTATATAATAATTTATATTTAAAAACCAGAGAAGTAGCTCTCGTTATAGAGTAGGCGTCGAACGTAAAACTCCTATTTGAGTAGGTCATTGTAACGGAGGTGACCAAATGGATATCGAATTCAACAAAAAAAATATTCTCAACTGAGACAAGTCAGCCTTAATTTATAAGAGGATATTTAATTATTTATTTATATTGCTGTTAGTAATTTATATTTTAATTAATATGGTAAGTATTGAACTAATTTTTCCAAAAAATAGTAGCATATATTATTATTTATTAGATAATAATAATCATGATATTATTTAAAATAATATCATTAATTTTATTATTAGCATATATTACTCAATGGTCAATACTGACTTATCGTAAATTGGTGTGAATAGTTCCATGGTATATAAATAACTTAAAAAATCGGAATACACTGAAAATGCGATAGTGTGTAGTAAATCGTATAATACATAGTATCAAAAAGTTTCGAATGCCTGTGAATAATAAATCCAAAATTTTTACAATTTTATCAATAGGTCTATGTTGTTATTTTATAAGGCATGTTTTATATCAAATTCAAATCGCTTAGTTTATATGACGTAAATAATATTTGATTTATTAGTTATTAATCATATCAAAGACGAACGATGATAGTCATATTTTGTTTTGCAATGAGTCATGATATATGAATGGTGTGTGTAATAATTCTAACGGTAACCGTAATTTAATAGTTGAAAAAAAATTGGCGAATTTTGTGAAACTAGCATTACACTGGAAATTTCATAACCACAATATTATTGTATGTTTGTATATCATAAGAACAATAAGTGTTTTCTTCCTTACAAGTAAACAGCATTATTCAAGACATTCGTGTTAGATGTGTTGCGTGCACATATAAGTTAGGAAATTATATAAGTATAATGTTATACTAATATTAGTATTACTTATTTATGGTTTTAGGATTTAAAAACAAGTAATATTATTATGATTAAATAAAAAATAAAAATAAAATAATTTAATTTAATATAAGGCTATACAATATTTAACTCAATTTTGGTCTATGCTTGTAACAATCATAATGTCAGTAATATAATATATTATGCATACTACAATATTATTATAATTACAATTAATATTTTTTTAGATTCCAACAAAATTAATTTTTTGTTAAAATAGATTCTATCATGCTGTTTTTTTGGTAGATTATAAATACAAGTAGATTGTATTATTTTTGACTACAACTAAAACCGTACAATAAAAACTGGATTTTTGATCATGAGATTGCTAATTGCTAAATATAAACAAAACATTTTTAATATTTTGTTGATACATTGTTACCTAAAAAAGTGTGAAAAAAATAAAGTATTATAATTACACTCCTTATCACTTGATTTTGTCTCATTACTCACGTCTGACACCCACACTCTACACTATAGTTTACAGACTATAATTATTTAATTTACACGGTCGACTAAATATCTAAATAGAATAGTTAAGCCAATCATCTACGACTATATTATTTATTATTTCCAGACAATTTGAATTAAATATTGGCAAAATTTTACTTTAAAAATTAAGACTTATTAATTATTAGATAATAAATTTAAAATCTAAGTATATAATTTAGTTGAGCTTATAAATAAATAACTCATCAGTACTAAAAAATTCTAAGATTATTCTCCAAGTCTATATAACACTTAAATTTAAATTTTTAAGTAAAATCATATATAAATATAATATTAAAATTTAAATTATTTCATAAAGTTATGTGGTGATTCATTATTTTTTATTATTATTATATTAAAAGTTATTGTAACAGTTCCATAGGTACTCTACATTTATAGATTTTCTTAAGTTAGTATATTACCATTATTATATCATTGCCTGGGTAGTATAGCTTTTTGTCAAATGTAATCTATATAAGTTTTAAAAAATAATGTATGTTGATAAACTAGTATACATATATTCAGTGGATATGACTTATTTAGTTTTGGAATTTTTAACAACTTGATGCGACAAGAAGAATATAATACCAAAATGGGTACATGTACCAGATAACTGGGTTACTTAGAAGTGCACGCTTATTTAAAAACGATGAATCTATTGTATTTTGAACTGCAATTGTTGTTTCAAACACACCGAGTTAAAAATTGTGGTGGGTATACACTATACAATCATCGTGTATAATGCACAGGACCGGTTTCTTCTGATGATCGCATTAAGATGAATAATAACAATAAAGAAGTTTGACTCTAGTTCCGCGGTTCAGTGGGTTCAGGTGCTTATAGTTTAAAGTATAGACCCTATACAGTAGAATAAATAAATGTGTTGGTTATCTTGTAAATTTAAAAATATTTTTTAACGATAACTGAAATTATAATATAGCATATATATTTATCTTTTTTTTTTTTGTTAGATCTACTTTACTTGTTTAAAATTGTTTCAAACTATAATATCGTTCAAAAGGAAAATATTTAAATTTCTTAAGTACGTTATGGTATTTTTTAAATAGTTTAACAAAATATTCTTTACAGCTATGTTAGAAACTTAATTAAATGAACTAAATAATTTTAAAAAATGTATAAAATGATTTATACACACGTTCATACTAATGCCTATATTTATTTCAAATACTCTGACAGTTAAAATATACTCAACACTATATTATAAAGAATTAAATAAATATATAGTAAGACATACCCATATTAGCTACACATTTAATTCAGTTCAAGTGGGTTGGAAACTGTAGAATATACTGACTCTATTAAATAGAGTCGGTATATTCTAAAGAAAACATTTTTATCTGACTCACATAAATATAAAATTAATTTATTAAATTAAGAATATTATAAGTTTTTATTTATGTCTTATTTGTAGATTCAATATGAACGTCAAATTTAGAGAAAAAAAATGTATTACTCTTACATTTTAAATTATTTTTAACAATTTTATAAGGAATTGAAACGGTTATGGAAATTTAATAATATGTAAATGGTAATTTTTATTACCTTTATTGAAAACGAGACTGTTATAAGATTATGGTTCACACATTTTCTATCTGAATCTAATAAATAAAAATACTCTCATAATATCGAATTCACGTCACACACGGAATTAAAAAATAATTTTACTCGACTTTAAGATACAGTGATTACTTTGTATTAATTCTAAATTTAAAAATACACATTTATTCATATTATGTTCAATTTTAAATATGTGCCATTTTTAGTTCCTCGTTTATATAAAAATCAATACATTGTATATTATTCATTATAAGTATTTATTAATAGTATTATTAATATTTTTCAACATTTATAGGTATTATGTTGGTTATATAGAGCATACAAATATACAATTAAACGAATTTTTAATAATTACTTTTTAAAGTTCATATAAATAATAAATAGTAATATAATAGTAAAGATACTACTAAATTAATATTCCAGGTTATTAAAGTTATAATTTATACAAATTATTTAATTATTAGTATTTATGATTAATATTATAATTTATTATCATCAAAAATCATTGTGTAATTTTTTTATAGGTACTTAAAATATATCTATATCTGTTGTCTCCGTTATGTCAGTATACTCGTATCATCCATTTCCACCTAAAAGCTAGACACCTATCTAATATATTTTTTTTGATCAACTAAATAAATAATCATACTATATATCCATACTATATACAGGTAAAAAAAAAAATGACGTTTGGGTGATGAAATTAAGAATACGAGAGTCATGTGACACATCGTTTTTGTCGGCTTGAATTAGTCGTGATCCATTGATCAAACGGTCAGAGCGTGATGACCGACTTAGAAAAAACCAGGAACTCCTACGCAAAATGTTTCATCTCATTTTTGTATTGTACCGAGTGATATATGACCATTTTTGATGGCTAAACCGTTTAACCGTGACTAATCTGTACGTTATTGTATTACTTATTTTAAAACAAACTAAAAACATATTGATATTTATATCAGAAGAATAAAATTTAGTACACACATAGGGATTGTGACACCACGTGAAAAGATAAACAATAAATTCAGAAAGTGCACATTATTATGATGTATGTAATGACAATGATATTTATATAAAATATAATGCATACAATTTTAAACGATTCATTAGATATTGATTCTACAAATATTAATATTATAACGACATAACAATAAATAATGTTATATATATATATTTATTAATATTTTACCTAGGTATGTATATGGTGAGAATATAATCAAAAGATAAAATAATTAATTATCATAATATGAGTCATTAATATAATCAATAATAATAATAATATAGATAAGGACTATTTTACAAGATTTTTATTATTATATACCTGTAGATTTTGCAAATTGTCTAATATTGTACATTATATAATAAGTATTTATAGGACCTATTATTTTAAGCATTGTATTAACTACAAATACAATTTGTAATAATAAAATCACATAATATTCAATCAATATTAGTTTTTATATATATAGGAATGTTAATTATGCGATTAATATGTGCGATTGTTGTGGAACAATTTTTGACTTACCACAATATATGCAAATATGAATTTTAATATTTGACTAGAAGACTAATAAAACGTAGTTGTATTCAATCTTAACCATATTGGCAATGCATACACGGAAACTTTGAATCACCTCCAAAACATATAAGAAGTGAGCAAAGGAATGTATTAAACGTCGGAATGAAGCGATCAAAAGGCCCCTTTTCATACATTTATAATAGTTCCATTTAAAGTTTATCAAAAGCAACTCACATTTCATTCGTACCTGTTTCGAAATGGTGTTCTGTCTGTTTTTTTATTTTAATTTTTCTCTGTACAGTTAAATCGCAATAATTCGAAAAGCTTGACAACTCTAATTTATTTTTATTCCCCTACAAATATAAATTATACATAAATTAATATAAATTCGAGTTAGATATCTCGAATAATGCATACCTATATATCTCGAAGCGAATTTTTATTTCCCTTCAACTTCGAGTTATCGTAATTCGACTGTTTTATGTTATATGTTATCAACGTATTTAAAATTTGAAACTCGAATTAAAAATGTAAGAACAAAATCAGCAATAACCATATGAATATTATCTGTAGTTATATAAATTACATATGTTATTTATATATGAATTATATTACATACTCGCATTATTAGGTACATATATTATATGAATAGCGGTACTAAATAATGATTTTTTTTTTCTGTAATATAAAATAAAAATCAATGTCATATTTAAAATATATACTTTATACAGAAATATAATAACTTACTAAATTATATTTGTTTGAAGTTTTTGCCATTTCATCAATTAACATAATTGGATAAATATGTCTAGGTGTATATGGCTCGTTGCCAAATAGTTTAATCTTTCTTGACATTTAGGCTGTAATAATAATTTTTAAGGTACTTAAAGTATAACTTGAGAATAAATGTAATGTAGAAAAAGATCTTGATAGTGAATAAATTATTAATAAGTAATAAGTATTTGTAATCATTTAAAAATTATTGGGTAAAATTCTGGATTTCAGTGAAAAATGTCGATTGTTATAGTTATTTTTGGCGATTTGAATGCATAATTATTACATTTTTAAACTTATAGTAAAATTATGACTGTGATTTAAAATGCTGTTACCATCTTATAAAAATAAGTTAATGATTTTTTATTCCTTAAAAGTTTTTTTTAGATATTAAATCAACAATTAAACCTTTGTAAATATCACATGAATTGTTTGTTAATATATTGTATTGATTTGTATTTTGCTGGTTGTTCGGAGTAGAAAAATGTAACAAAAGTTTAGAAATTACATTCCCACCACATCATTGTAACTTTTTCCAATTAAGTCGTTCAAATTGAGTCTTATGTTTCCAAGAATTTTAAGTCTAACATTGGTCAATACTTTATCACTTACATCATTAACTTCCATTTACTGTAAAAAGGCTTCTGTATTTTTTTTTTTTGTTCATTATAAATATAGCAAACTATTTTTTCTATATCTATGGTTGATAAAAAAAAAAAAAAAAAATATTAAGCCGAGAGGATTTTAACCCATGACCCCCTCCCCTAATTGTACCATTGGATGGTGAGAATATTATCAGATATGTTATTTTTAAATGTTCTTTGCAATAATAGTATAGAACTATTTATTGTATAGGTTAGGTTAGGTTAGGTATATGAGGTTACAAGACATATTATACACAAAATTTCTACAGATTTTCCATTTGGATCTATATAAGATGATAATATTATATTAGCCATGACCACATAGGTTATATGACACACATAATATTTTGATTGCCATTATAAATTTAATTATTATTATTATCATATTATTATCTTAATCATCGGAGAAAATATATACATTAGTAATCCTTCCAATACCTATATTATTATATATATAACATAATATTAATGCATATAATAGCTGATATACGATATGGTAGATAGTAAGTAGTACTGTAGTAGTAACCAAACCTATAACACGAACGTTACGCCGTTATTATTCGCTATGCAGGTACTGACTTAACGTCGTATAATATACTTTAATACACATTGGTCTATTTTTTAATTAGCATACCGTTACATTTTATATAATTCGATTTTCTGCATTTTTTGTATTTTTCACGTTATTTTTGTCAGTTATACGACTTATACGCGTTGGTAAATTGAAACAATCGCCTTTTATTCTATTGTCTTACAATCGTCTTACTATTGTTGTTATTATTTTTTACAAAGTAATTATGTCCATTTTAGTAAGATGTTCTCACGTCCGATCCGCATTTATATTTTTCATATAGATATTTAAACCGACAAATTATTTTTTTAATTTATACGTTTGTAAGAATGTGATTGATAGTAAATTACTCAAAAAAAATCAATATGATATTATAATATAATTAATAATGATGACAATGTAGCATTTTTTAAGTAAAAAGTAAGGTATTTCTTTATACATAAATATAATACAAGAATTCGCTCAAACAAAAATAAATACTTCGTGTTATACTCTATTTGGTTATTGTCTTAAATCAAAAAAAAATGTTTAATTAATGGTTGTATACATCTAAACTATATGGTTTTACAGTTAAGTGTAATAATAATGATAAGATGCATGTCATATAAGAGAAATGTAAATAGGTATCATAATATCATAATTGTATTTAAAATTAATAATTTAATTAAAATGTAAATTTGTCAGTGTCTTATAAATTTTCAGATCGTAGATATTCAATCTGACAACGCATAATAAAAATGAGTTTAAACGGGTCCATATAATTTGGACAGACAGCTTTTCTTTATGAATACTGACAATAGAGATTATTATGTAATAAGTTTTAAATTATAAATCTTTATTTTTTAAACTCCTATCATTTTTATTAAATGGGTCACTAAAGAATAAACTGGATTTTAATATAAGATAAAATTTTCCAGAAATAATAAACACAACTAAATAGTGGTATTGATCAATAGTATAATAAATAACGGGTTTTAAAAAATATATGCAAATATAAATTTAAAATAATAAATTATAATTCATCATTATGGTCATCACTTATCGTCAACTCATTCAATGAGACGAAGTAATTACTAGCTTTTAATTTTTAGTTTCATTAGTAAATAATGTTGGTACGTTGAATATGTAACTAATTGGTTCAATAAATTAACTATTTTATTTAATAATTTAAAAATATAAATATATCTTCACAAAATGAATAACTGTATGCAATACGTTTTCATTACTCGGTACTAAAAGTTATTATTGATTATACCAAGTAATAGTATTATATAATACATTAAATAGTACAAGTTTATTTAAAAAAATACATTCAATATATGTATAGGTAATTTATATAGAGAAATAAAATAAAATGTAATCTCATTGAATTTTCAATTTTTAATATTTGTAAATATAAAATTAGAAAACAATTAAGAATAAATTATTGATTGTACTCACGAGTCAAAACATATTTTCTTTTTGATTTAACACAATATTACTATAAAAATATAATTATCGAAGTAAAATTTGTTTTTTTTTGTATAAATAAAATTTTCTAAGAAATAATAATTTTGTAAGATTATTTTTGAATTCTCTTATTTAAGTATAATTAATTTTTAGTCATATATTTTATTACAATGCATTTTTGCATACACGGTTTTGGTACAAACTTATTTTTGCATGAGTAATATTCTTTATGGCTTTATTGTAATAAAATAAAATAGTTATCCAACAGTTGTTATAACTTTAATTTTTATTGGTTTCTTTTAATAATGAAAAATTAATTATGATTATTCATTAATAAATGAATATTATTCTTCATTTTCAAATAAGTTGTTTATTTGCAGTAAAAGCTATTTACTTACATCTATTGAAATCTAAGGAAATCGTAAACATGCTATTCATAAATACATAATTTATATAATATTCTGAAATAAAAAATAATGTTGATTGAATAATAAATATGTAATATTAGGTATATATTATAAAAATGTGTTATATTTTTATTTTATCATTGTATTATAACATACCTATATTTTATATTATATTTTCATATTTTTGAAAAATAACCACTAATACTAACAGGTTATAGATAATTTAATTTTACGTCTCATCATGCACCTCTTATGGAGTTTATATCAACATAAAATAAAAACCAAGGGAAATATTAAACAATTTTAAACTTTCGGTATCAATTTAGTATATGTATACCTATCGTTCAATCACGATTCCCGAATCGGCCGACTCTATCAGCACCGTCAGAAAATTTGTCATTGTCGCCAGTTTACAAGACACACTTAAAATGATTTTTAAACTATTATACATTACAATTTTTATAAACCGTGTAGGTACCTCAAAAAAATATTTTAAATTCAGTAAAGAGAAAAGTAGCTGAAAAAAATATTTATAGACAATTAAAAGTTATTAGAGAAGACATTTTTTACTCCCCTGTAAATTGAATTAACACAATCAATAAACAATAACGACATAAATCGAATATGAAAACATATATACTATGCATAATAAACATCGAAAAAAATAAGCAAAATTGAAAAATACATACAATTATATGCTCAAAAATGAATTACCCGGTTTCAGTTTGTTATAATTATTACAAAAAAATAATTGACAAGTTTAAAAATGCTTTAAAAACATTTGTAACACTTAAATATTTGAATCTAAGATATTTATTCAGAGACTGGATTAACATAAAAGATAATCTTTTTAATATTAATTTTTTGTTAACCTATAATAATAAACACAATATATTATTCGATTGTGAACTAAATATTAACGTTTCAAATTGTTGTTTACATGATAAACAACATTAAGTAGGTAATACTAAGATACGGCGATAATATTACTCCGATTAGTGACAATTAGTCAGAGGATTTAGTTTATCATAATATAGTCCACTAAAAATCTTGGCAAATTTAAAATGCGTCATGTTTTTGTACATTTTTATAAATTGTGTTAAATAATAACAATAAATTATTTTAGCATAAAAATATTGTATAAAAAAAAGTTGAAAACGGTACCCTAACCTGATAAGATGTTCTGTATTGCTTATTTTTGTATTTTTTATCTGTAGCTTTTTGGACGGTAGAATTTTCATTTAAATACATTAATATATTATATATTAACATAATTTTATTATATATATATATATAAAAATTCACGTCATCACGACAATGATCAAAATTATTGTTAGCCCGTAAATGGAAAGATAAATGAGTGTTTTTTAGAGTTAAACCCCTTAAAATTTATGATATTTTTATCAGAATACCTTTTTTGAGTCTGAGTGCATTTCAACCATTACCTGTTTTTTACCTGTGTGTAGTTCTTTGACTAATATAAGTGCAATTCGATAATACCTATAAAAATAAATGAGCCATATTATGTCTCCAACAGATAGACAGCTATTTTGCAATTACCACCCTAATATTATTGTACTTAATATGAAATAATAAATTATTTATATCTAAATGATTTACTTTTGTAATATTTTCTATTTCTGATTGATTTAATTTAATGGCATAATAAATTCAGAATGCTGAAAATCGATACATGCGTTTGACACTTAACTCGTTTACCATACTTCGGTTTAAGAGAGTGGTGTATTATTATTTTAAACTTCAACACCAGAATTATTGTTTTAAATTCAGCGATTCATCGCTAAACTAATACTAGCAAAAAATGATTATATTCTTACCTAAAATTGTGTTTGAACCATGTGATTTCATAGATATTTATTAATTCGTTTCCGCTGCTTTTACTGATGTCCCCATAAACTATAATAATATGAAGAAATTGAAAAAAGATAACCTTTATAGAATAAAGAAAAATCAATCGGATTATGCCTAGACTCACGACGAATATAGCTAATATAATATATGTATATCAAGTCTGGTTCACGGAATTTCAAAATGTCCTACGGATATTTGACTGTGATAATTATTTAACCCAACCGTGAGTGTATATAATAATATAATATGTATGTGCGTTCTATTTGTAGTCGTCATTCGAGTATCTCGTCACTTGTATATGGACCGCGTTCTTTGTAAATCGCTGAATGAAACCAGGGCTGCAGGAACTTAATTATAAATTATTTGAGTGCGAAATTAAATGGAGAAAATGGGTGTGAAATGTCGGCAAAGAGGGACGTGACGCTGATAATAGTAATACGCTCGAAATGTACACACGCGATACACAATCACATTGGCGTCCTATTGTCGTACGCCTTGGGCCGCGGACTAGAGTGCAACGCACTCGTTCTGGTCAGCGTGCATTAAACAGCATCCAATTATATTGCTATTACCCGTGTATTGGGTATGTGTATTGTGGTTCTGACTGAAATCTATGCGACGTATCCACTGGTGGGATGATCCTTCGACCGGGCCCGTAGATATCGACACATCAACGCACGAATAATACTCATTATCGTAAAAAAAAAACCGGTAAAATTAGTACCTAAATGTCCTAAATATTAAACATATGTATTTCTATTTAAAATGATAAGTATTATTATATTAAAAATGTTAATGTTTAATATCATCTAAATATTTTCCTAAGACTTCTAAGATGTTGGCCAAACTCAGTGTGATATCTTCTGCTTTAAGTTACAATCACTAGATAACTTTATTTTATACTATCAAATTTACTAGTTTGTGGTATTTAAGTAAGTTTAAGTGTATAAATATTAGTGCTCATTAAGAAACATTTTTAAAATAATACATTTGATACTTTTGCGTCTGTGCAGGAGACAAGTTCATTATTTTATTATTTTGTAAGCTTTTAAATAATGGTAGTAATAGTATTAAAGTCATACGTTATGACGGATAACCATCAAATAGGTAGTTTTGATAACAATAAAATGAAACGTCGTAATCGGTAACATGTCTAATAATAAACAGCTAACAGTGTCTTCAAAGATATATAGTAAGACATTTTTTTAGTTTTTCATATTATACTTTATTATAGTTGTAACATTACAATTATTTTCTTAAAAATAGGTTTATGATTGTTTTGCTATTAATTTTGAATAGACTATTTCGATATGTCAAGATATCAAATATTACGACAGCATAATATAATGTATATCTATTATTTAATAACATTTGTTAGATTAAAAACTGAATCAAATTGAAGTGTTTTATCAAAAATTGAATTACGCAATGCTATGTAAGTAAATATCGCATGTATCGTTCATAAAAAATATTAAGAATATTTGTTCGATCAGCAGATACTATTATTAAAAATTAATAATTCATTCGTATTTTCAATTTTGTAAGTACATTTACAAATAGTATTATGTATGTGAAATGATTAAGTTTGCGTTATTATCACGGATTCATGTGCATATACATTTTTATTTAGTGTTTCGATGAAATTCGTAAAATTTTTAAAATGTTCAAATTATTTTGTAATTAAAAATTCATAATTTTTTTTTTCATATTTAAGTTTTGAAAACTTAATACAAGGTTCATTACAAGTTTTCAACTTATATCAAAAAAAAAAATTTTATCGGGTGTCAAATTAATGTTTTATGAGCGCTTGAATTTCAAATTTTTACGACATTATATTTTCACAGGTTAAATAATTATTTTCAATTATTACAGTAACCCACTCGACTTTTACTACACAGCAGAGCGGTATCCTTTTTTCCACCTTTTTTTAATTCAACATGTTATAGTATTATTTTTCAATGGTCGGAAGTCATTTTTTTTTATACGTAACGGCATAATAATATAATACTACTACACTATAAAAACATTTCGTTACAATCATGACTTATTTTATACAAATGTAGGAGTCTACTTTAAGTATTTTTTTTTTGTTAGAAATAATATATTTAGGATTTATTCAGAAAAAAAATTTAAATCTGAATTTTAAATTTATCAATGTTCAGAAAACGTATATATATTTTTAAACATATTTAATCATGTATGTGACAGTGATGAAATTTAATTATTTTGTTAGAATGTGTAAAATTATATTTAATTTAGAATGAATCGTATTTAGTTTAGTTTATTATAAAATAAATTTATTTTATTATAGCTAGGTTATTCTAATGGAAATAAAAAAATTTGCGCTTATTTAAAAAAAAAAAAAAGTATATTATTATGGTTATACTACATTTTATCGAAAAAAAGCAGTACGCGTAATATATAATAAAAATTTGTTAGCTACTGTAGCGTTCACGTGTTATTGCTACAAATACCTTGACATCTGACCAAATTTATTATTTATACACGAGTATTATGTGTTATTATTGTTTTTTTAGGTAGGTATTATAATTGATAAGTGTTGATATTTTTTATTTATTTTTATTATAATACATTGGATATTTAACATTTAATTATATTCGTTATATTTAGGTTGAATCTTGTTCATAAATAATTTCAAACCAACATAACATAAAATACATTATAAATTATAGTAATTTAGTATAATCATTAGAAGACTTAAGGCTTATTACAAATGTATTTCAAATCCAATTTTGCTCCGAGTGAGTGAGACACTAGAAATTGGTGTTACAATATTAATGATCAAATAATCACTGTTCTGGAATACGATACATAATTAACTGATATTTGATGCTGCACACAATGCAATTGTTTCCTGCACGTCACACGAAGGTGTCAATTATCCATCACAATGAATAGAAAATTGGTTCAAAACTGTGAAAACGTGCTGTACGCAGATAATACTTCATTGGTAATTTGTAGAGGATGTATCGATGATTATTGATCCAAATTATACATTTTAAAGAAGGTAAATGTCCTAAGATAGAAAGAAAAATGAGGTTACAATACGTTAGTTTTTACGGGCTGTGAACAACTGTAATTGCCTCAACGGTCTATTTCCGTAAGATAAGACATTAGATTTATTATTTAATGATATTAATATGCGTAAAATCGTTAAATAAATCAATTTTGATGTTTGTATCATAAAATAGCTACATTTTGTTTCAGTTTAGAATAAAGCTCACAAAATTGTATAAAAAATTAATATTATAGTTTGTTCAAAGTCCAAAAAAAAAAAAAATAAAGATATATAATACATATATATAAATAGTACAATATTCAACAAATCAGTTTTAATTAACTAATAATTACAATAAACAAAAAACATTGGGTTTCAATCAAACCTGTGAAATTTGATTCTTTTTATAAATTACTAATAATAAATATATTTTGTATTTGGTATAATATTATATAACACAATACAAGTCTATATCAGAGGTTACACAAAGAAGTCTGTAGACCCCCCTTGTGTCCATGTCAACGAAGAAAAAAAATGGGGCTGCATAAGATAAAAATAGGGGTCCTCGAGAGTTATTAAATCAAAAACAAGTGCATCGTAATTTTTACGAAAAACATGTGTGAGACAATGCGAACGAAAAACAACATTATAATTTTTCTTTTATTTTATCAGTTTTAATTTTCATTTCTTGTCGTTTAAATAATTAAAAAATTAAATAAATATTGTCATTATTATAAAATGTTCATTCCGTAGTAAACATTATTCAAGTAAGTAGCTCCGTGTAAGCTATTAAAAACACCATTATATTTATTTGTACAAATTTAATATTAAGAGTTCGAAAATTGAAAAAATTGATACCTACGTGGTTTACGGGAGAAAGACGTTTAGGAACCTCTGGTCTGTATGTACTAAAATTTAAACTATGTACATATAATACATAAATATGATAATTCAAAGTTCATCTTGATTCTTGATACATAAAGTACTAAAAACAAACTACTAGAAGGACTTTCTGGTACTCCCAAATCTTAAGAGGACATATAATTTTTCATCAATAAAGAATTAGATGGAATGTTTACTTAAGTTATTATTATATACCTTTGTAATAATTTTTTTGATTCAATTCTATTTTTTCAGATGACATTGCAACAACATTTCTTACTCCAATTCGCTGTCAGTACATACGTTTATTTTCTATTGGTGTCCTCAAGGTTTATGGAAATCATATTTAACACTACAATTCATAATAGATAGAAATTATGTCAATTTTTAAGGAATGTCTAGCTAAGATTGTACATATATTAATTTAAACATTTACTAAAGTAAAAAAATGATATTTGTAAATGATAATATTTATTATTGTATGTCTTGCGATGAAACAAACATTTTTTTGCTTTAATTTTCAACATTAATGATATTTTGAAATATTTTGATTTATCGATATCAAAATTTCATTGGGTAATTTTGAGTTTTTAAATTTATAATAATAAATTATAATATTATAGTCGTTAAAAAAATTTTAACTACATATAAAATAAATTATATTGATATAGTATTTATTATACTCATATAATTTTTACAAGTTATAAAATATTAATTGATTAATATTAACTGCTATACTTTGCAAAGTATCGTTGTTCATATAGACAAACTACGTTCTAAGCATACGACTTAGTATAGGAATATATTAATTAACCTAAGTATATAAATTAAATAAGCCGAAAACCACTCGTTTGAATTTTGATTCATTTTATCAAATATTAAAAAAGGTATATGATTAAAAATTTACGGAAAAAAATGATGACTTTTATTAAACAATAAATAAATATCGCCAAAGCCTCCAGAACACTCCTGAAAAAAAATTAAATTTTTAAAACATGAAAAATCAGAATTTGAATAAATTTATTAAAAACAAAAGAAGTGAGTATACTTCGTGAATCACCTATGTAAAAAAACAGTAACTATTACTATTCGAGGTTCATATTTGTATATAAATATTAGATTTAGACGATAATCACGGATTGGCTAAAATTAATTAACCCAATAATGGGAAGATTATTAAGAAACATTGTATACATTAAATGTATAATATGTAATCAAAATTCAAAGCTACTACCAGGCTTTATAAGTATGTACCTACATCACATTTAAAAGTGTTAGTCCTTTAGTAAAATACTATCATTAGACGCTGAATACGAAAAAAAAATGGTCAATGGTCCGAAACCACTTGGTACGATCCTCTGATTATAATTATTTTATCTTCATCCACTATATACTTACTATATTTATAAAATATAAAAAATTATAAGCATTAACTACAGAAATAATAATAATTATAGTATTTTTTTTTAAAGTTAGATTATACAATTATGGGGGTACTAATGTCTAATACATTAAGAACTGAAATTATGAGGTTTTTTTTTATAAGGAACTTGAAAAGTATTCAGTGAATGACATTAAATCAACACAGATACATAAAAGTAATAAAAATTGTGTTAAGTACTTATATCATAATAAATTGGAGACAATATTGAATAACAAGAGCTTTAGAAATTTAATAGAATAAGAAAATGTACCTACGTGCATAAACAAGCGGGCATTAAAATTACTGTAGAAACAACTATAGTTGTCATCAACATGAGAAAAATGTTTGAAATAGATATCGAGGAAAATATGTTAAATTAATTTCTTAATGATATCACAAAAGACGACATTTTTAATAAATCATTTTGTAGTCATTAATACATAATAAATTAAATTATGTCTGTGTAATAGTTACTAGATATGCCACAGAAACACTATATTATAGTATCTTTTACACTATTATATTGTTATACAATACCGTTCAACTTATTTCCACGTGCGATCTAATTCACAGGCGGTTGTCTTCATTATTCAACGATAATTAAAAAAAAAACCTAAAAGAGACGCTTAAAGGTTCTGTCGTACATTTCACACACGAATTTACAAACAAGTGCATCTAGGCTCGACGTTTCCCACGAATTCATTATTTTTTATTTTGTTCTTTTCGTTTAAACTTATACTATGTAATTTTATTACTTATTCACCAACACTTATTCGTATTGAAATCATTTTCGGCAAAACATTTCACATAATATACTTTGGTGTCTTTCTAGAATAATACGAAAAAACTCAAACGAAAATAAAAAAAATACGGACAAGATACGAACGCGGAACGCACACGCCACCGGTTCGGGGTCACCGCCGCTGGAGGGATAACGGAATCTTCGGTCGGGGGGAAGCCGACCTGCAGCAGCATCAGCCAGCCGGCTGGTCGCGGTGGTTTCCGCGGTACGTCCGGTTTCTGGTGGTGGCGCAACAGCCGCCGCCGTCGTCGCGTAGCTCCTCTTCCTCGCCACCAACACAACCACAGACGCAGCTGACGACGAAGACCACCTCCGCAGTCCGCCTCAGTGTCGTACAAGACGTCGGTGCCGCACAACGTTCGTAGCGCCATAGTATATTATAATATTCCAAACGCAAACCCCTCTGACGTGTGCGCGTAAGAATTATCACTTGGACGTATTATTGCGATTTCGTTCGTCTCAATAATAACAGTACCTAATACCGACGGGTACAACAGTAGTTATACTCTCCTGCGCGTCCACCCGCACTACCGCCGGAGTCGTCTACACGCACCCACCACACCCCACAAAGAAAACCCGCTACAGCCGACGATTAGGGGATTACCGGAAGCAGGTATTTCGGCCGTCCCAGAGGCCTGGCATTTTTTCTGTGCGTTCCCAAACACGATTGTTTTGACGACGCATCCGTCCCTTTCCGGTCACGAGTGATAAAGCCGACACATTTCTACACTGAGGTAAGAACCGAAGACTAACCGTATCTAATAATTATTATGAAAATGAAAATCCATAATATCACATTCAATACGCCGCCACTATTATATTACTTAAACTTCCGAAATTTATTTTAAATGGTTTGTGCGATCACTAGGGCATTGACTTGATATGTTATTTATCTATAAGCACAGTTATTAATAAATTTAAAGGTCTGCACTCTGCAGATGGTTTCATAGTTTTTGAACCAATTAAATCGTTTCAGTGTGGTATACTAAACTTGAACTTAACAAATCATAAGGACCTGGTGTTTATATATCATTATATTATGCACGTGCAAATCGAGTATATTATATAACTATACATATTTTGTGTATCGGAACTGCATTGTATAATAATTATGTAAACACACTTTGTTATTGTTCATTTTTTATTTATAGTCTAATATGTTTCAAAAAAATATTGTGAATACACTAATAGCCTCTATCTTATATGATTGACATTGATTATTCTTAAAATCAAGTATTTTTTTTTAATTTTAATATTAGTAAAGATTTTATCCTTAACCAACTAATGAATTGTTAATCTCTTAATTAATTATGAATTTTTTAGAAATAAAACTGAAAAAATTACGAGTCGGATTTTATTTATCAAATTTATGAATAAGTAGTGTTTTGTGATTTAGTTTTTCTTTAAATAAAAAGAACTGTTTTTCAACAACATAATAAGAAACCTATATAGTTATTTTAATTAATATAAAATTGAAATTTCAAACAATAATTATTATTTTTATTGGTAAATAGTGATAGTCTTGTAATTTTTATGAATCATTTTTTAAGAAACTTTAATATTTTCCTGTCATATAAAATGTCCTAATATGTATTAAGTAAAAGTATACGGTAAATTATAAAATGTTTAACCTCGCTAATAATTTATCACGTTATTTTGGTATGACTCAATACTAACTCAGACCATTAATACATATAGGTAAGAAATTCATAATAAATAATTTTTCACGAGGTATAATAAATAATAATTTGATCTGATTTTATTTTTATTCTTGGTTTTGGAATAAGTGTCTATTATTATAAAATATCAAATTTCTCACGATCAAAATATTGAAATGCCCGTTTTTCAATTTGTTTTTTAAATAAGAATTTGAACAATATTCAAAAGTTGTAAAAATATAGCATTTTACAATATCTAGGTACTATTATATTACTTATTAGTTTTGTATTGTTTTAGTCGAATATCTATTAAGAATTTCACAAAAATATTCTTTAATATTGTGTTTTTGCATTTGTAGTCACATATTGATATTAAACATTTCACGATTTGTGATGATCGTTTAATGGATTGGTTTTTTTGTTTTTTTTTTTTGTTATTAGTAATTTAATATAATATGATTAAAACTAATTTAAGTATAAACTATGTCTTTTTTGATGCGTTTCTCGTGTTTCGGGAGTTGGTATAAATAAGCCGCTACTAGGAAACAATTAAAGTAATATTATTGTCACGATACATGGTTTAACCGTAAAAAATAACTAAAAAGTTACAGTCACTGAAGGTGACATAGTTTTACCTTATTAATAATTCAAGAGGTTTTCAGTTTGCACTGAGTCCTCAGGACGGTAAGTTGACGTAGAATTTCGCTCAATTCGTAGCATTAATATTGGAACATTAATACGTGATAGAATTATGATATCTAGGTCAAATCTTTCCAAAATGTAGAAGTAAATAATACTATCGATAAGGTTTTCCTAATGTTTATATATTAGATATTTTATTAGATCTAATATTATTTCTATTTAGTGTTATTGTATGAATTATATATTATGAGAATAATATGTTACTTATATTTTAAAGACTATACCTAATTAATAGTTTC
The DNA here is from genome assembly GCF_020882245.1 of Rhopalosiphum padi. Lineage (NCBI taxonomy): Eukaryota > Metazoa > Arthropoda > Insecta > Hemiptera > Aphididae > Rhopalosiphum > Rhopalosiphum padi. The sequence goes on from NC_083598.1 coordinate 78,669,566, forward strand.
AATAATTTTATAAAAATATAACGTATTAGTTCATTATTATTGTATTTTTAGCAAGAAAAAAGTATTTTTACTTTATGTTTGCGTGTCTATTAAATTAAACTTTTATTTTGAGTTTGTCGGTTCATTGACTGTTCAAATGAAATGCAATAAAGATAGATACGTAACATATATAATACCTTCCTAACCTATACCTTCTACAAAAATACAAATTTTTGTTTATTTTATATTAATTGAAAATTACATTTATTTAATTTGAAATTTATTTTAAAAGTAAACCCCTTAAAAATGATCGTAACCGAATCCTTTTAAATATATTATCATTATTATAACAGAAATCTAGAAATTAAGTTATCCTTTTTATTTAAGGTAATAAAGAACAAAACGCTTTATGCGATAGGTATTTAAAATGTAATTCGTGTATACCGTATAGCATGGGTCATGAAATGGTGGCCCGCAGACAGCATTATATGTGTTATTGTTGTTAAATATTATTGTTTTTTAAATAATGTAAATATGTACTTAACATTTTGATGGCCCGCAAAAAAATTTTCCGATTTCTAATGTTGCCCTTCAAAAATATTATTTGGTGACCCCTGCTGTATAGGATGTTAATATTTACATTAATAAACCACATTATTAATTTCTATTATACTATGGAGATCTACATCTTATTGTATAATACCTACTCTATTAGTATCCGTCATGAAAATATTGTCATTCACTAGTATTATGTTTTTTATTTTAATAATATAATAGAAATTATATAATTATGGTCAATAATCACTATTAAACATTATTATATAGTTTGTTTCTTTATAGTATATATTGGACGTTAAAATTGCACGTTTATTCAACAAGATAATATCATACTGATATTATTGTTGTGGTGTCATCTTAAAAACTAGTTTTTCGTCAATGGTTTTTAATAATTTCTTGTCTACAAAGGCAACAACGATAATGATAATAATTAATATAATGTATATAACGATGTAATGAAGATGTTCTTATGGCAAATAATTATGCGCACTTTACGGCCGCGTTACACGTTCCTTAGCACAGCAATAAACGGCCGTCGACCCGTAAGCCATAATATACAAACCACTATAATATACGTCTACTTATAGCTATAATTATTTAATACCGACGCTGTAATACTGCAAAAACACCGGTTAGCCGATTCAGCGTAGTTTTGTGGCGGCAGTCGGACAGGCAAACATCACGGAGCAAATTATTTGAATTATGTAATATGTTATTTTACACCCTTTTTACACCTGCGTTCCGATCCATCAAATATCTGATTTGTTCAAGTCTGTTTCGCATATGTTTTACATATATGTACACGTGTATATAACATTATAGACGTATCGTATCGTAATCATAATTTCGTGAGCACTATAACTATTTCACATCGGTAAAAAACACAATATTCGATATAGTCAATTAGATAGGTATAGGGACGTCCTATAGTTTTGGGTATGATCTATATAATATACCTTTATCATAATATATTGATGCATAAAACTCGAATACAGACGAATGCATAATGTGCGCGTGTATCGATTTATACGCAACACAAAAACAGTACAACAAACTGTTATAACATGCATCTATATACCTATACTACTGTAATTTCCTAAACATCTGTAACGATCAAAAGATTCCAGTATACATCACTGGTCAATAAAATACAATGTTTTGGGTCAGAGAACACTGGATCGATAAATTTCCGTTGAAATTAATTAGCTGTTGTTGTCGTCAGACGTTTCTGACTATAAACTGCCGTAGAGTAACTGTACAATTATTCGCGTTTACCCGCCGCAAATGATGCATTAGTCAAAGTTGTTAAATTATACGGTTTAAAAATAAAATAAAACAACGAAGAACTAAAATCTGTGTCAAATTCACAAAATTATATATTATGAACGTATAGTTACTACATATTTTTGATAAATCGTTTCAGATAAATTTAACATACCGATGGAACTGTAGATATGAACGTGTTGTAACATAATTATACGACCTGAAGCTTGCACTACACTCTAAAGGGTGATGATAATATTATTATTTTTTCCAATAGATACTATTATTATACATATATATATATATATATAGTTATATTATGTTTAATTAAAACAGTAAATAATACTTAAAATAAACGCAATCGTCGTTCATGACGGTTATTTAAATAAAAAATAAAATCCTAAGCTAGCATTATATATGTTCAATTATACCTGTGTGGCATAATTTTAATAATACTTTGATGAATGATTGTACTTTATTATTAATAATAATAATAATCATATACCGTCAAAGTGTCGATTTTATTTAATACATTTTACCGCTGTTTTGCGTTCATTTTAATATATTAATTCACGAATACGCTCTCATCTTATTGAAATGTATATTTTATACACGTGTAAATCATACAGTATATTATGTAGATTAATAGATTATGCATATTATTAAAGTTATGAAATTGTATTTCTCGTTTGTAACGACGTTGTCATTTTTCGTTTCTTGTCAACGTGTAAATTGTAATCAACTTTTTATTCACGTCTTGACAATGCACAAGAGACACGTTGAATTCGTTATTAGTTTATTACCTACTCTTCTGTATATAAAAAATGATAATAATAGAGTTTTAGATATTTTACATATAATATTATACTCGTATTGTACGAATCGAGATCGTTGAAGTTTTTGTGTGATTTTGTGGTATAATAACCGCATTATATTATTATTTCCGTTTCATAATATAATTGTCCAACGACAGAGGCGAATTCCAATCATCGCCGCAATATAATGACTACAACAGTAAATTGTAATATATTTTTGTTAATGAAATTTCATCACCTGTGGTACATAGCGCAGGTATCATGCTGTGGACCGAAAAATAGCACCGTTTTGTTTGTTTATTATTTTTCCATTTAATTGTTATTATTATTCTGTCTAGATTGCCATGATGCGTATAGATAATAATATAAATAGAGATAATAAATCTGGCCAGTCGTGTATTATTTACGGGGTGGAAAATTATGAATCTATGACGTCCAATAATGAAGCAAGTTTATCAATTTATGATATCTTAAGAGTTGAGGGTATTGGAAATGTCTGTGTCCAACAAACAACATTACCTAATTTAGAAATATTTTATTTCTAACGAATGTCAATCGATTATTAATGCAATAAGAACTTTTAAAAATGTATATTATGAATACCATGCCAAGTGATTTACAGAACAATTTTGTCTTATTGAATTTTTTTTTTTCGTAAAATCTACAGAAATGAATTAAAAACGAACTTCAACATTTATTGATATCGTTAGATTTATATAAAAAAAAAGTCGATCATTCGAATACGAGCAGTTCAATTCAAATTCGTTTAAAGAATGCGGTGTTCTGTCGATGGTCATCGCTTGCGGTCAAGGGCTTAAATGGCGATTTATAGTTTTATATTATTATTATAACATATGGCTGGCATACCTGCAGCTATAGCAGTATAATATACACAACACGGCACGTCGATAACACCATAGATGCATTATTATTTATAATAACACATATATACTATATTATATACAGTTCGTATTCACTCGCGCATACCACGTAATATCGTCTTATCGCGAAGTCGACGAGCATTATAATATTATAATATACGTAAGTACTGCAGAGCATCTCGTTCGCCCAGAAGAACTGGACGTCGTCGCGTTATTAAATCTCAGCCGTCGGCCCGGACCGGTGACCGATCCGCACACGCCGCCAGTGTTTCGTCGACCCACTTTAGTGTTCCGAGCTTACCGCCGCCTTCGCCTCCTACGCACGAGACGTGCATAATAATAATACACGATAATGATAATATATTATATATTATACGATATTAATAATAACGTCTAATATACCGTCGTCTCCCGTAACACGTATTTAACTCAAAGTGTGTGTATACGCACACGTATATAACATTATATTATTATTATTATTATATTATGCATGTACGTCCCGAGTGGAGTATCAATCTTATACAAGCGACTAGGCATCTCATCAGATATAATATATATATATATATTATATGCGGGTATAATATATTTACGTCTGTGACGGATCTTCAAATCACACCGTTTCTCACCGTCCGTCCGTCAGGTAATACACCATTATAGCGCGTAGACACGACCGCCGTCGCCGCCTATTATAAGTTATAACGGACACGTGTGCTTGTGTGCCTGTGTGTATGTGCGTATACAATAATATACGAGTCGGCCGTCGCCGCCGCCACCGCCGTACAGACCTACATCTCGGACTGTACAATATTATTATATTTATTATTATTAAATGATAGGTAGGTATACGTTCGCGCGCGTCGTCTTTGGCCCGTTTCGATATCGTGTGTGTGTGTGTGTGTGTGTGTGTGTGTGTGTGTGTGTGTTATATACGTTTCATTTCGTCCGTCTCGTTTCGCCGTAATAGATTATTATTATTTTACGATTGTGTTTCGATCACGTCGTGTATATATGTATATATATATATGTAATATGTGTGTGTGTGTGTGTAAGTGTTGTCCGGAGACAACTCCGTCGGTCGTTCGCCCGAATCGCAACTGTACAAGTGTGCGCGCACAACAGTCGGCGAGTGAACGTATAAATTCAAACATCCGTCGGCCAGTTGCGGAGATGAAAAACGTACTGTACCTATATATACCTATATATATATATATATATATATAATATAATATTGAATGCGATATAAATGTATACGGTGTACACGTACGGCGACGTGAAGTACAATTATATTTAAAAGTAGGTAGTTTTTTTTTCTCCTCTTTGATTGTGACTCAAAAAATAGAACAGTTATACAGAACATTGTCTATCTCTGCCCCCGTCGCCGGTCGATAATAGCACTGCGGTTTTCCGGACTGTCGGTTTTTTCCACCCGAAGCCGTTTGTCAACCACCCGCGTGCGAAAATGCGACGACGACTAAAACTATTATGATACCTACGCACGTGTAGAACATGTCGTTGAACTCTCCCGTGTCCCTTGGTAGATGTGTCGGTTCGTATTAAATTATACCAACTGCACATTATATGCGTATGAATATTGCACACGGATTCAATTCACAGTAACACTTCGCGCAGAGAATCGGCTTTAGCTATACAATATGTTTATTGGTTGGATATACGCCTGCAGTCACACGACGTGTTATTGTATTGATAAACGATGTACATATGCATAATAATTCACTCGTATAGGTACACATTGTAAAGTAAATGTAATGATGTTTTGATTCTATAATATCATGAATATATTATTACGTGTACGAATATTATGTATATATTATGTGTAATGTGTATAAGTGCACCATAAAGAAACATTATACTATAGTCGATCCAATATTGTTGGATTTTATTATTTCGGTTTTTTCATATCTCAACGTTACTTTCGTAGTGACGTTCTTGGTATCGTATTCACGTGGTCATTCAGCTGAAACTATACTGACCGTTTTCTTTGAAATTTAAGTAGCCCAGCATTCCATTGAAATATAAAACAAAAGTTAGACCTTCTATATATAATATAATATGTGGTACATATGTTTAATTTATTTAAAAATATATCATACATTTCTTAGAACTATTTCTAAAAAGGACTAAAATCGTTATTTTTCTAAAATTAAAAATTCTCTATTATTTTTAAAAAAATATTAGACTTTTTTTACTTCTTTAAATAGAAAAAAGATCAAATTTTCTACCAGAAACCACCTTCAAAGTTGAAAATCAAATTATTTTTACTCCTCCAAAAGGCGATGATAGACAAAAACGATCAAATTATTATAAAATCAATAGATTCATAGCTGCGCTCAGAATCTAAGTTAAATGTTTGAAAACCTATTAATCTATATATATATATATAATATTTCAGTATGATAAATATTACGCATACATTTATTTGTATACGTTTATGTAGTTTTTTTTTCGAGGCAGGATTGGTTAATCCATTTAATTTTTGTAAAATTTTATTAGCTTAATTCATTTAATTGAATTTAGCTTGGTATCTTGAGCGGTGAAGCCACTTCCGAGGACACTCCTGATAATATGTACTTTTTTTATCAAAAATATTTTTAATTATATTACCTATTCGATTGGGTAATGTAAGTATTTATTTGACATTTTTTAAGGTTGTTGATTTACACGAAATTATAATCAAGTAAAATATTAATACGAAAAATACAAATCTTAGGTGATTTTAAAATAGCATGAAAAAAAAATGATAATATCTATGCGATTATTTGTTTAGTTATTATACTTATTACTAACATGGTATTACGCAGTCTACCGCATGAGTAAGACATGCAATTATTGTTAGAGTTGTTTTTAGGTATAGTGATCGAAATCGATGTACCTATTACTACACTATATCTATTTATATATATACTATAATATATAATAATAACACTGTAACACGATATACATGCAAATTACATAGTTGAATCATCAGATCCACACGAACCATATTATTTTATTTAACCTGGTAAAATATTTTGCTTAGATCTTTATCACTATATCGCCGAAGCATCGTGTTTATTAAATACGTCATGGTTTTATACTTTATTTGAACGTTAATACTAAGTTAAACCGGTGAAGCACAAAGGGTACAAGAGGTCTTTGACTTACGGTTCTTACTAATTGTGGTAATAACACGTATATCTCGAATGCGGTATATTAATGCACCGTTATTCCGATACACTTTTTAAAACACATTTCAGACTGTCTGGAATATATTTTACGATAAAGCTACACACACTTTCAATTTTTATGAACATTTTTACTTACTTAACAATATTTATTACGTTTATATTGTGCATTTAAAATTGAAATGTATATTTTACAATATACCATAAACTTATTAAATAGTATAACGATATTTTAAATATTATATTATATATTTTGAATTCATATTTACCTTAGACTTGTCCTCGTCATTTAATAATGTCTTTGAATAAAAATGGATATTTTTATAGATATATAACAATATTTTGCATTGTTTGTTTTAAATTAAATTATGTAATTGAAAAATTTTAGCTGAAACCATTATCAAAATCAAAGTAAATATAAAAATATGAGATATAAAATTATTATATTATTTTAAATTGACCGACGCGTCAATTACAAAAATAGTTTTGTTTATTATTTAAATTATTTAAATAATACGCTTTCTCAGCAAAAATGTATTTCTCATAATACTTTAAAAAAAAATGTAAATAATAGCATAATTTATCGCATGAATAATTCATAGCAATATTTATATTTTGTAGTTTTGAGTTTTTCTCCATTTTTTTTTTTTTTTTTTTTAGGCATATTGCAGTAGTTATTACAGCAACGATACGTGATTGTATATTTTGACGGTCCAGTTCTATTAAGAGCTCATTGGATCGTTATATTCGTTATATTTATACACTGCAGTTCTGCATAAGAACGATTAATATCAATGTGTAAATTACACTACGTAATCAACAATTCAAAAGTATAATAATTATTGTTATAGCGTTTCATACAGTTCGGGATCTAGAACTAGTAGAACTGTTGACTTAACTTTAATTGGATTTTAAGCTATAAGCACGACATTTTTGTAAAAATGTTTTAAGTTTTGTAATTTAAGAGTAATATTGCTGAAAAAACATTTATTGGTACTGAATTATATTATATTCGTATACGTTACTAATGCAAAGTTACATCATTAGAAATTTTACATAAAAAATATCGTCTTTGTGACCATCGTCACCTCAACTAAAGAGGAAAATATGAGATCGCATTGATATAGTTGTGGTGTATCAAAATTATTATATATTCTTATACACGGGTAGGTATTTTAAAATATTGTATAGGTAATGTAATCGACCGTTGATTTTGTTATCCGGGTCGTCAGAGACGTTCTGGGGTTTAATTTCATTTGTATGGGATATTTTTACATTTTTTTATTTTTTTTATTCTATTCATTTCCATTCGTGTTCGATCGGTTTAACAACCAGCTTGACGAAAACGTATTTATTGTTATTCGTTATTATTGTCACCTTATCGACCGGAAACGACGATGTAAGTACACGGTGTTTTACCTGCCGACAGTTTCCGATAAATTGCATAACGAATTCTCACGGTTTTACTAGATAATGGAACATACCACGCGTACCACCGAATATACTTCTATGTCTTATTGTTATCCGCGATTGTCGTACCAGGTATGATTATTGTCTCCAGGTGATTATTTTGCACCGCGGCGGTGACGACATGACGTAGTGTTGCAGGTGCCGTGACTGGTCGGCCATCCAAAACATTTAGCTCGTCGGCGATAATATAAGTACGTTTACCGTCATCGATACTGATTCTTGTATAACGCGCATTTATCCGACTTGGTATTTTTTTCTTCTTCTACTCATTGTTCTCGAGTATGTCAGTATTACATCGGCAGCGGCCACTGCGGGTGTAATAAAGACGTGATGTGTCGCCACTCGCGGAGAGAATGCGAATAGAACACGAGTATAAGATAGCCGAAGACGACTATGATGATGACTAAACCTCGTACAGACGTACGTAATAATATAGTAATAGTTTACTGTGACGGCGGATCGAACTGTGGCGCGTAATTCACGGCCTGCCGCCCAACCGTGTATGATATTGTTCTCCGGTTCATCGGTCGTCCATTAGCCTGAATGAGCGACATTGTGCGAAGCGTATTGTGTACCTGCTGCAGTAACGAGATGTGTTTTAATGACAGCTTTTAGAAAAATCGATGACAATGATGTCATCATGCGAAGACAACGAAGATCGACGATCGACGAGACGAGAATAATATGCCAGAATCCATGACGCGCCATCATACAACGCATTCTGTACCTGCATGCAGACGAGGGGTACATCGAATTAAATATTTATTCGTAAACATCGAAATCTAGGCCAATACCATAATAATATATGATCTGTCGCGAGTGATTTTCAAAAACCATTGGTGGATATTTAATGCGTTCCTTTAAAATAAGCCAGGAGGCCGCAGTTATGTTGATCTATTTTTTTTTTTTGCAATGCATTTTCACTGATTTATGTTTGTTCAATTGTAGTATAGCTATAATCTTCCTTTTTAGTCGCACGCAATGAACGATTTCCAATTAATCGGTCCTGTAGAAATCATCTTTATCAAATTATGGCAGCCGTCAATTTGATTATTGCGTCTATCGAACAAGATTGGAATATAGTTTAATACCTGGATTTGAAACTAGTACGAACAAAATTTTTCTCTCCATTATTTTTAATAACGACTATCGATGTAGAGAAGATACAATTTCTCAATTTGTAGGATACTTATCTAGTATTGAATGAAGAAGTTTTGTGTTATTACCTTGTGTATAGTTATATAAGTTATATAAAAGAAAAAGCTTCTGATTTTGGCACTCTAAATGCAAAATTAAATTTAAAAATAGTGCGAGTGTCTACTGTATTGTTTTAAAAAAATATTGAAAAAAATGTACTGACTTAATATGCTTACTGTCTAAATTGTAGCTAGTAAATACAGTCATAAATAATTATAACAGGTAAAAATACACAAAAAATAAAAATGCAAACGCAAAATATTAAATAAAATTATTACATAATTTTAAAATAAAAGAAAATGTACGCTGTAGGTATTTATGATGATAAATATTTTTATTTTTAAATCTTAACCTTTAACAAGATGTAAAGACCAGTTATTATTGTTATTAATCAACATTTAATTTAAAAAAAATAAAAGTTATAATGTTAAATTGTAAAGCTAATGATAATTTTATAATTTTTATAGTTAACACAATATTGTTGACTAAAGTTTATTTTGTAAAATTTTTATAAATTTCTTCAGGATTTTCTACATTGAATGCTTGATGTAGTGAAAATGAGTTGTTAAAGATTTGATGTAATTAAGTATACTTGAGACAGACGATCACTAAATATTTGGTTGTTTGTCCTTTGCATGTTACTATAGGTTGATATTGGTTCTTTACTGATAATAAGAAGCGCGTTACATTTAATGCATCTAACTGATGGATGTGCCCTATTTTCACTCGAGTGATTACCATTTACTAACACAAAATTTAATTTTATGAAAATATATAGTTTCGTTAAATGTATACTAAATTGTTACCTCTACATGGACATTATAATTACAAGAGTATTAAACTTATATTCATAACAAAAATAATTGATTTTAACCATACTTCGAATCATTAAATAATAATTTATACAGTTGAAATTGAAAAATAAAATGTATGCACCACAGCTATGTTATGAGATTGAAAATACATAATATTAAGTTTTATTTTTTTTAAATGTAAATAATTTTTTATGTCCATCAACTTCTACTATAGGTATCTACTATTACCTGGGTATTTAACGTTTAGAATAATGAAAAATAATAAATTAAATTTATTAATACAAATATGAAATATAATATAATAATTGTCTACATTTTAATTATATGATAGTTATAACTTATGAGTGAAGATTAAATTATAACAATAATGACTAATTATAAAAATGTATTTTTTCAGGAAAAACTAAACAAATATTACTACTATTTATAAATATATTTTAATCGAAGGTATATATCTTTAAATTTATATATCTCTACGTATATAGTGCTTTTATTTAATAGGACGCTACACGCTACCCCAGTCCTAAATAGGACCAGTGAATTATCGAATTATCTACTTAACAACTTAATGAACTTTACTTTATTTTCGTATATTTAATATTAAATTTAATTATTCTAACTAATTTTCACGAGTCTTGGGTTAGTAAAAGTTTTGAAACTCGGCGGGCTAGTATTTACCCTATCTGGCATTGCGCTGCCCAGATTAACGAAACCATGTAATGGTCAACAGAATGCGCTACTCTAAATGTAGTGCTTGTATTCATTTAAAGGGTATTAAAAAAAAAAAAATTATCTTGAGCGAATTAAAAACTATATCATGGGATTATTGTAAAATCACTACCTTTTCATAATTCAAAGAGTTCATTATCAGCTGTACTAAAGATAGGTTTTATAAGTTCAATTATTTAATCTATTCATTTTTAATATTTTATTATTTTATTGTATTTATACAAAAAAAATTATTTTATTCAACGAACAATTTATCCGTTCAGGCATAGATAATAGTGTCATCTATTTTTCTATATAATTTTGTATTTTAATTACTATTGCTGCTCCTATATCATTTATTCACCCAATGACAGAGTATATTCACATATTCACATTACACATTACAAATGTCCTTTGCAGATTGAAAATAATAAATAAATGTTATTTGAATTCAAACTCGTCAACAAAAAGACAGATTGGTAAAAATGTATTTATACTTTAAGTATTATTAGGTTAGACTAGTGTCTATTAGACATATTATTAAATTAGATTAAAAAATAAATAACGAACAAAATATTACTTCCATCATAATTACACATATAATAAGTGCCTATAACTGTATTTTTTTCAAATATGTACTCTTATTATTTTTTTAATTGTCGTAATAACAACACTAGGTATAACATTTCTAGTCATCGCGTGTTAATATAATATGCACAGTTGTACAGTTATGTCCAATCGGCGTTCATAAAGTTACATCATCATCATCAACAATTAAATGTATATTTTATAATTTATTTTGCATAATTCAATAATAGTAGTTATTGTTTGTAGTAATGATTTAAGCAATTTTTCTACAGCCCTGGATAGACCGGTTAAACGACGATACGTCGATAACGGTTTTCTGTTAGACATGCTATTTGTATTTACAGAGATACATACAATATGTACTTAACGTTACTTTTAATTTAATGTTTGTTTTTGGCAGGGCTGGGTATAAAAAATGTTTGTCTTTTCTACACCTCATCTTGAGATCATTGACCCATAAAACAGAATCACTATACTTGTTTTTATATGGTAAATGATATCGTCAAATGTCAAATGAACTACAGGATTTGTATATTATTTTTATTACATGTCGGCGTTTTATGTGATCAGATTATTTTCTGTTACATACGTAGATTGGATGCTTGTTTTATATATTCTTATAATTCTCATGATTTCGTTACATTTCTCTTTTATGAATTTCGACGAAGTTTATGGGATAATGCGGTTTTATGCCTTATACTCGTAATATAATTGTTTAGTTAGTTACACATTTTAAATTAGTATTGATTAAATCTAATCAAATAAATATACATAAAATATTACTGCTTAATTAAATAATTTAATTTTAAATGTTTTAAAAAAACATTAAATATAGTAAATAAACTATATAAAAAAAAAAATAATAATAAATACATAATTAAAAATATGTAAATTCATTATGACATCATTAAAAGCAAGTATACTTGCTTAAATGTGCTATTTCATAAATAATATTGAAAAACATTTTAAAATTATTAAATTTTCAATCGGGCAGTGAACGATTTTTTTAAAATATACATGAATGATACGTGTAACTCAAATCATTGAAAAAAATATTATACGTCCTAAAAATTAAAATATGCATATTATAATATGATTCGTTATAGTAATTTAAAATACATTGACAATTTGAGTGATTTGATTTTTTATTATATAAATATATTTTTTTATTATAAGCGTTATGTTGATTTTTTTTCTTTTTACATTTTCATTATTACCTAATTTTCTTTATACGAATAATCGATTGTTACAGTTTTTTTAATAATGGTTAGTTTGACCGTGTGTTTAGTTGACAAAAAATCAATTAACACGACATAAACATCGATCCGTGGAAATTAAATGGAAAACAATTGTAATATCGCAGACTAACGCGAATTACCTACATTTTGATACAATTGAATCGAATACGAATCAAATTTTGTTTTTTTATTTTTCGTAAACCAATTGAGTAATATAATATTCTATTGAATTTGGTAATCGCACGAGTACGTGTAGATATTTTAGTCAATCGATTCGCATTCATATAGACGTATTTACATGTGGTTAAGAAGTGCAATACGAAGAAAACCTTCAAAAAATAAATTCGGATTTGTATTAAAAGCATTAAGGAAAAATTCAATTTTTGATTCGTTACGCATAATAATATTTTTACATATTATATCGCATTTTTTCTTAGCCATCAAGTATATTTGTAATATTATTTCAATGATTTTCACAAAATTCATTGACACGAATTTGAAAAAGGTTTAAAAGCTATGGTAACATATTAACCCAGTTTGTAGAGAAAATTGCCCGTGCAATTCGATGGAATCTAGTGTTGTCGAATGATAATCGCGATGGGTAAATATTTCGCACAATAAAAATTGAAAAAGAAAAATATTAAAAAAAAATCGTTTGATAAAACATTCTTAAAACGATAATAATATACATTTTTATTTTTGTTGTGTGTTGTGTCCTCCGCGAACGAGCCAACGTTCGTCTCGCTTTAACATTGGCACAAGGCCGATATGTCATGGAAATATAATATCTTATGTCCATTAGCCTCTTGAAAATAAGAAACGACACAAGTCGTTGACTGATTGTTGTCATCGTGTTTCATCAAACACTCATGATAGATAAATGTAAAAACTACAGCCAGTTATTATTCTTTGGCGGCATAAATTATATCTTTGATAGATCAAAATCACTAATATACCTAAATGGAAGTACCTAATGACCAACCGCAGTCATTGAATAAAACCTATTGCCCTCCAAATTGAGCATCTTGCATACAAAATCTTTATTATTTGTATGCTTAGGACCTTTAAAAATATTGAATAAATAAATTGCAATTGTAATTGAAGTAATAAATTATTTAAAGTGTACTATTTAAGTAAGCCTATTTTCCTACTTTATACCTATGTATAAAAATATATGTTCTACAAATGTTTAATATAATTACATCTTGTTTAAATGAGTATATATATCTAGCTATATTTATAAGATTTAAAAAAATATATTTTTTAGAGTCTAAATTGTCAATGTGTTATAAAAATTTTACATTCACAGTCGTTTTCACGCTCTGGTTCATGCAACCTATCTAAAACAGTTAATAGCATACAAGTATATAATTTAGCGATGATTCGTACTAGTTTGTTTTTACAGTTAAAATATTAGATCATGTTAGAAAAATACCTCGGAAAATATTCTTGTTGTACTATTTTTACTATTTTACTTTGGATCATTAAATTATCAAACATTGACTCTTAATAATTTAGTATTAATTTTTAAAAACAATAACAATAAAAAAATGAATAAATATTATGTTTTTTAGGTTTCCAAAACTAATGTAAGATTCAGACATGGCGGGTACCGATACCCGATGGCTATTGATCCTGTGTTTGCTATCTGCAGCACAATGTGTTCCTTCCAAGGTAACGTCTCAACCAGAAACAGATTCCGAAGACTCAAGAAGAGTTCTTGGTTCAAGGTTTGTTAATAAATATTTAAAATTATATAACCAGAAATTAATTTTTTTTTATTTAATTTAGTGTGGTAACGTCTGTATCTGTAATAATGGATCATGGAAATGGCACAAAAACATATTTTGCCGATGGACAAAGTAAAAACGTGCATAAACCTACTGATACCATAATCGGTAGTCCTGGAAATTTATTATCGCCAGACCGTTATGAGTTTTATACATTTGACGAAACGGGAGATTTAGTTAAACGATTAATGACATTAGATGAAATACATGGTTTAATTGCTGGAGCAGATCCAGAATCAGTAATGGCTGATGCTTCTCCTACATATTATCATGATGCACTAGCGAGTCATTCATCGGAAGCACTTATGCACTTACCCGCTTCAGATCTCGAATCACTAGATGCACCAGCAGTTCACAAGGTTTTAGAAAGTGTACAAAATGTATTGAAAAATGAAATGGCAGCCAACTCAGGTAAACCTATTCCTTCTATGCCTAGTACATCTTTACATCGCCCTGAGTCAGCTTCCGCATGGTCAGCCTTATTCCCAGGTCTAATTGAAACTCCAGATGACGTAGCTCATCTTTCCGGATACTTGCTTCCGTCCAAAACAACTGAGTCAATAGACACACCATCGACTAAAAAACCATTGTCACATACTAAGGCACCGTTAGTATCAATGCAACCTCAATCAACGACACTTAAATTGCCATCGTCGTCTATAAAAACACAATTGACCACTACAACAGAAAAAATAAGGTCAACACCAAAGTACTCTACTGTCAAACCTGAAGTAACAACGAAATTCACTCCAACACAGTCAACAACACAATGGACAACATTTAAACCATCAACAACTAAAAAACCTTTTAAGCCAATACAGTCATTTGAGAAGCAAAAACCGGCACTGCAAAAGCCAATTTCAATGTTGCATTCAACTGCTAAACCTCCTATTATTGCAGATAGTCTTGAGATAAATAAAGAAATGTCTGCTTCTATATCAGATATGCTGTCACAAGTGACTGACAGTCAATCGTCCAACCACAAACCTTTACAAACTAATGATTTAGTAGAAAAAGATAGTACATCAGATTATGTACCAGAAGAGAGTTCGCCAGAATTAAGTTACTATAGTCCAATAGCAATGTCGTTGAGCACTGGTGGCGCATTGAAACCAGTTACAGAAGCTTTAACATCTGCAAGAAAACCTCCAACTACAATGTCATTTAAATCTACAACTACGGATATACCATTTTCGCAAAAGACCGCTCCTACCATTACAGCAACAAGATTTTCACCACCCAAATCTAATATCACCAAACCTCGACCATATACGAATGCTACTACAGCCTCTTATATCACAAAGCCATCATCGATGAATAAATATACTGCAACTACTCCTCCAACTACCAGAAACAACTACCATTATCCACCAAGTAATATGTCAACTAAATATATGCAAAAAATTACACAAACTACTCAAACTTACCCAAACAAATTACTCGACAGTTTCGTAAAAGTTGTTAACAAAACAATAAATAATGCAACTCTTAGCGTGAAACAACCAATTGATACATTTTGGAATTCCACAGAGGAGACAAAGAATAAATTCGTTAAAGAGCCTGTTAAAGTTTTCCAAAGCAAAGTCACTTCATCTCGACCAAACGGCATAAATCGAACAAATGTCACTTTGTCAAATCGCATACAAGAATTAAAAACTACGGCTATTCCAAATTTCGGATTTGGTTCGTCTACCACTACGGTTCGTAGTCAAACAGAACCCGATAAATATGTATCAGTAAAAGTGGAAGAATGGCCAATTACTGCTCAACATCCAACTGCCTACCCTTCAACTACTCCATACATGAGTACTGAAAAATCGTTCTTTTCTAGCAATAGTCAGTCACTGAATTCTGTTACGGATGCTAACGTCATTAGAGATTTAATATCGTATTTTATGACTAAAACGTCAACAGCTTCCAGTATCTCCACTAGTACCGCATCTCCAACTACCGTCAGTGCTGAACAAACACTGACTGCAGCCATATCAACTACTACACCATCGGCAATAACTACTGTAACTGGAATTCCAATATCAATGATATCGTCCACAGTTAGAGATTTAGTGACACCCTCAACAACTACTACTACGACAACAACAACGCCAACTACAACAATATCAACGAAAACAGAAGCTACGACAGTGGAAACCACAACGACATCAGCGTCAACGACAGCAGTAATGGAAGCGGTAAAAACTGCCGTGGAAGCTGCAGATACAGGTATAGTTTCAACGACGACAACTGCGGCGTCAACGAGTGCTGCGAATACGATAGCGGTCGGTACAACGACTGTTCAGATGACAACTGGCACACCGATAACACAGACGACGGCCAGTGTAGCAACAGGCTCGATATCATCCACAACAGCGACCGGAACCACGATTGATAATGCGACCGCGGTTACATTTACAACACCGGAATCGGAAACGCAATACGTACCTGTGACACATTTTTTGCCAGAATTACAACTAAAAGATAGACCAGAAATTGAAAATAACAACAGTGCACCGGGCGTAGATCTGATGCTCAAAGACGGTATAAATGCGGTAACTAGTATGTTGCAAAACACACAAAAGCCAGCGGTGGCAACGGTTCTTGAAACGGACTACCAGGAAATGGGTGAGCGCCCTTACGAAAAATTGTCTTCGGTTGAGAGTAAACAATCATCTACCGAACAAACCAGCCGGAAACAAGCAACGGTCAAATCAGACTTCGACGAGACCACCACATTTACCATGTCTGAGAACCCAGCAACACAGGATTTCTACGACTTCACTACAATTGCAGCGGAATCGGTCACCAAATTCCCAGAGCAAAACGATACGATCGCCGCGGAATCGGTAACTACCAACGACACAGAACAGGTTTTGCGTAATTCAGAACTAGGCTTGGAAATGCTGACTGTGTTCAATGTTAGTTCCACCGATGGACCTGGACAAGCGGCTAAGTTGGCTGATTTGTCATCAGAAACGCAAGTGTTATTCGACACTACTACGCCATTTGAAAACCGAGGCGCCGCTACCAATCCGGCGACCGATATTGAAGAACCTGTAACTACAACGTTTACCCTTTATGTCCCTCCAGTGACGAAGGATTTGACGGCGTCAACCGTAACTGTGCCGTCTACATCGACCACCACGACGAAACCACCTTCACCAGCACCATTAGTGAAAGCAGCGACCGTAACACCAGCATCAGTAGCAACAGTAACAGAAGCATCAGTAGCTACAGCAACAGCATCAACGACAACAGCAGCAGCAGCAGCAGTATCAGTCACGGCGTCAGAACCTGAAATCCAAAACTCGACCACGCCAGCAGCCGAAAACTCTTCCGCGGCAGTGGCAAACTATACCACTTGGTCTACGCCAGCCGTAGTCACGCTGCCGCCTGCGGTCAAATCACCTGGACCTTCATCCAATGCGTACAGACCACCAATGGCTAATAGTGCATCTCCGTCTACAGTCGAGCTGCATCCTGCGCCGCACGAGAGCATGGGCATGGAAGCTAGTGTAGCGTTCTTGGGCGATGACGTGCGCCGATTTGCCGACCTTTGTAACGAGCTGTCGTTCAAAATGTGGACAGCCGTTACCGGAAAAGGTCAAATAGCGTCTAGAAGTCTGGTGCTGTCTCCCTTCGAGCTAACCGCCATGCTGGCTATGGTATTCTTAGGTGCCCGTGGTTCCACTTCCGGTCAGATGAACGACGTACTCAGGCTTGATGATATGGTGACATTTAATCCTCATCAAGTGCTTCGGAACATAACGCATTCAATAACGAATGTCAACAATCCAGGAGTGGCCACCGCATCTTTTGTCAGGGAGATATACAGCCACAAGGTAATATAATTGTTATCATAGTAATTTTTTCGATATTTGTCATCCAAACTTAGATTTAATAATATGAACATTATTTTTACCTCTCAAAATACTTAAATGTGTTTTTGTATTCACACGTTGTCATTATTTAAACAACTTTTTTTTTTATTCAGGGAAATGGAAAAATATTGGAATTCTATAAAGAACGAGTACAGCAGTATTACGATGGGCACGTAGAAGAAGTTGACTTCAATGCAATTGGAGACGTTTTAAGGAGACGAACGAATTTATTAGTCAAAAGACAAACTTTGGGTCGTGTTGTGGAATATCTTCGTGGATCTGGCTTAAGTTTGACACCGCCATTTGCTGCATTCAGTGCTAACGTATTCCAGGTAAAAATATTTTAATTAATAATAATTTACAGTTGTTAGAAGTAACTATTAATAAGAAGTATAAATCTAGTAAAATATATACTAACAAAATAAAGACACTTTATGGACATTAATTGATACGAAAAACAATATACATCATAATATATTCTTTAATAATATAATATTATCGTTCTATTATCACTCTGCATTTTGAATTTACTTATTTTAAAATATTTAAAGGTGAAAATATCATCTAGGGCTCCACGTAAGGTAAACTTAAAAATATAACCCAAAGTGATAGCCAAAATAATATTAATATTCAATCTCCAAATAGTTCAATGATTGTAAATTGTATTAATCACAATGTTATATAAGATTATTAAACAAACAATAATCGTTTAATAAATTTGCGGTTTAAAATTAGTTTGCGTCTATCGCACGTTACTTATGCGTCCCGTTCGTGTTACAGACGAGTTGCGAGAGCGCGTCAACCGAAGGCCGCGACGGTGAAATGTACTTCGTGGTGAGACCGTCGACCAGACAGCGACGGCTGGTCCCGGTGCCGGCGGCCGTGTGGCGCAGCGGGTTCCTGGCCGGCTACGAGCCCGGACTGGACGCGACGGCCGTGTGCCTGGGCCCGGACTCGGCAGTGTCCACCATACTGGTGCTGCCCGGCCAACAGGGCCAGGTGGCTCCGGGCGACGGGCTCGCCCGACTGGAGCAGCGGCTCATCGAGACGTCCTACCGGCGAGGCGGCTGGTCCCGCGTGCTCCGCAGCCTGTTGCCCCGGCCCGGGCTCGAGCTGCAAGTGCCGCGGTTCTCGCACCGGTCCGTGCTGAACGCCACGGCAGCCCTGCAAAAGATGGGCCTGCGCGACGTGTTCAGCGATCAGAAGGCAGACTTGCGCGGCGTCAACGGCCTGTACGACCTGTACCTGTCCGACATGCTGCAGGTGAACACGTTCAGCACGTGCGGCGAGGACACCATCGGGGCCCGACACCACGTGGAAACGTATCCGGCGTCGCCACAGCGGATGGGTCGCGCCGGTCGCCACGGTGGCCGAGAAAGCGGTCGAAACGACGACGACGACAGTCACACGAGCGGCGACGACGAAAGCCTCACGAGCGGCGACGGAAGTATTCACGACGGCGGTCGCCGGAAACGCGACGCGGACGACCTGCCGCTGCACAGCCCGTACTCGCATCTGCCGCTGAACCTGCGACCCAGGCAGGCGAGGCTCCCGGACGTGCCGAGGCTCCGGTTCGACAGGCCGTTTTTGTATCTGGTCCGGCACAACCCCACGGGAATGATCATCTACTTGGGCAGGTTCAACCCGAGGCTGTTGCCTTGAACCGTCGTACAGCGACCGCGATAATAATTAACGAAATCGTTGTTGTTAGTTATTGTTGATATCGTCAAAAAATATAATCTAGCGTTATAACTATGTACACACTATTACACTATTGCCAAACGATGATTTTTTAAAGTGAGTTTCTATTTTTAAAATATAAAATTGACCGCAAGACATACCTCCGTTTTTGCAACCAAAAATTGACTAATTTACACACGAGTATAATATATTGTGTTTGGCATTAGGTTTTATGGAACTAATCCGGTCGATTTCACTGACATTTAACAATAAAAGTATTTAAAAATGATCCATTATTGATATTTTTCAAATAATTTTGTGATCTTGGTAAAATCGACATCCTAAATGTTTATTTAAGTTTAATATTATATACGATAATCTTACATTTTATTTATAAAGGTATATTTATTTTTATACGTACAATTTATCATTATTATTATTATTATTATTATGATTATTATCATTTTTCAATTTATTATTATAGTAATAATTAATTATACTAAATGCGTTATTAAAAAAATTGTGACACGCTTTGTGATATATATTTTGGCAATGTAAAATTACATATTTTATATATGATAATTATATTAAATATTAGATTTTTTATACGTAAAATAAGGTTGTTCCTAGTTTTTTTAAACGAATCATGTCTACGTTTTTTTTTTATACAGAATAAGTAAATCCATGATTCCGTTTTTTTGTAAACTTTTATTATAAATAAATTATCATTTATAATAAATTTACACCAATTAATAAATCTGCAGTTGAATTTATTTTAGGTTTAGTCAAAATTATAATTATTTGATTATTTTTTTTGTAATAATAAAAAATTAAACAAGTACCTGTCTATTGTATTTAATTTGTACTTAATTCAATTTGTAGGTTGATTTTATTCAAAGGGCAACAAGTTTGTGTCTTTAATTTTATTTAATCGTTATTTATAGAATAATCAGTTTTTGTGTGCTTATCATATTATTGGTATTAAATTAACGTTTTTCAAAATACGAACAATTCCTCAGGTTTAGTAGTTATGATAAATAATTATCGTGTTATATTTTTTTTTCAAAAATAGTAAATAATATAATAATAATATTTGTTTTTTTATCATCAAAAATTACACATACAAATCTTATACGTAAGTCTCATTTCACAATAATGTATAAACAAATATTTATTGCCGTCAACTGTTGTGTATAGGACATTTTATAATATTGTTGTAAATTTTATGGACATAATATTGTAATATTGTTGATTGGTCAGTGATAAACTATTATGCTGATGACTACGTCAACATAAGCATTTAGGAATAATTACTGATTTTAGAACACTTAGTTGGAACACAACTCGATCTGGGTATCTTGGTATCATAAGTATTTTATTATTGTACATCAATGGAATAATTAAAACTATGTTAAGTAACTATTATTTAAATTATCATAGATAATAACGTTAATCCAAATAGTGTAAACAAGATCAACAGACTTTTATGAACTAATGTTAAACCGAAAAAATGTGAGTCATGAAGATCAAGGATTTTAAGTCTGGGTAATTTTGTCAGTCGGAAAAATAATAAAGACGATTTTACTCGTTCGTGGTGGATAAATGATCAACGTATTAAAACTCGGTTCATCGTAATATAGTATAAACATCATAACACGTGTGTAATGGGCGCGATTAATAATTTAGTCAAACGCACTTTGTAACTTAGATAATTTCATTTAACATGTAGATACAGTAATTGTTGTTCCGAAATTGGCTTAATATAATTTTAGTTAAAATTGAAGTTTGAACTATTCTAAACGTATAATAGGTAGTTAATTAAATCAAAATAAAATAATTTATCGTAAGTCATAACCTACTATAAATAGTATTACTATAACAATGCAGTTGTAAAAAATAAATAACGAAGCTAGGAGCTCTCTTTGCTTTAGGTTGGTATCGGTTACCTCGCCGTTAAGTAGTCACTATAATAATGGTTGAGTACATATTGAATTAAATGCAATAATCAATATGTACTAAAATATAATTCTGAATGAAAAATATGGGTTGATCAGCATCTATAATATTTCTAAAGATGTTAAATGTTATATTATATTTATATTATTATAATTGGTATTATTTTATTCAGTAGGTTAAACAATAATCTTTGCTAAAAACTGTTACATATTTCACATAATTATTATAAATCAATACAAACGGACCATACAATAATATGGCTAGGATATCTTATAGTATAAAATTATAAAAAGCTTAAAATTAGTTTAAATATTAAATACTACGATAGTTTAATTTTATAATGTACCTATATAGAAAATGATAATAATAGCGGATTTTTCCGTTTAATTAAAACAAAATAATTGAAATGCATTTAAGGAAAACCCGTTATTTTACATTTAAAATTTAAATACCCAATATAACGTTAATATAATTTTAATTTTAAACACTTACATTACAAAAAAAAAGGTGAGAAAGTGCAGTATCGCTCTGATGTATAGTCGAGATGGGGAGTAGGTT
This sequence comes from Rhopalosiphum padi, assembly GCF_020882245.1. Lineage (NCBI taxonomy): Eukaryota > Metazoa > Arthropoda > Insecta > Hemiptera > Aphididae > Rhopalosiphum > Rhopalosiphum padi. The sequence continues at coordinate 78,692,119 of NC_083598.1, forward strand.
ACTATAACTGATGTGTTAAATTTGAATGCAATAACAGGTATCATTGTATACGAAAAACGATTCTGAACGGAGATGATTTGTCAGTCTAGGATAATTAGTAGTATATATTATATTATTAAAATAATTATAATAGGCATTTCAAGAAAAAAATTTAAAAAAATCGAAAAGTAAATTGTCTGAAAAGTGTAAATAGCTTAAAAAAAGTCAAAATATTTTAAAAAATTAATCGTAAATAGAAAACGCAAATATAACATCTGGTGAAAATTTCAAGTATTTACAATCATTAGTTTTTGAGTTACATCAAAATAAAAAAATCGATTTTGTCGAAAACTGATTATGCGTAAAAATTCCCGTTTTTCCATCACTTTTTTAAGGGTTTTCCTAACACTTTTGAAAACTACTATACATTTTTCAGTTTTGACCCCCAAAGTACCAACTAGATGAATTTTCCTTTCCAAAGAGAGGCTGAACGCTGAAGTCAAAAATCAAAGCATTATTTCTACTCCAAATCGTGATGACAGACAAAAAAAAAAAAAACATACATCATTGTAAAATCAATACATTCCTCACTTCGTTCAGAATCTAAAATAAGTTAGGTATATTATCGATGTATTTTAGCTATTTGGTTGCTGTAAGAACAAATGAGAAACCTTTATAAATATGTATATAAAATATACCGTTATTGATTTCATTAACTCAGATTGAGCATTAAATGATAAAAAATGTGTTTTTAAATATATTAATTACATAATGTAATTTCAATGAACTGTCGTTAGTAATGAATGAAGTATGAACAACTTTTTTAATGTGAAAATAATAAGGATTAATCAAAATACATTAATGGCTTATAAAAATGCTCATCTTTATTCTTTATTTATATTCACTTTTAACAGTTCTAACACCCTATTAAATCGTGATGTTGTTTATGATATAAAATAATATTTTTAATCATAATTTCTTATTAGGACCAATCTCAACCCAAATATTTACGCCGCTATCAAAATGTAATCCTAATGACAAAACACAGATTAATGTACTTCGATAAAATAAGTGTTCTAATCAATTAGACATCTGATAGGTACTCATCTCATAAGAATAGATACATTTGATGACAACTGTAAAATTTTAAATATAAACATAAACTTGCGTAGGTATATTAAATGTTTATCATATAAACAAAGATAACCTACAGGCTAAAGACGTCATTTATAGAACAGTAACTGATTACAATTTTTATGTTTAATTAATTATAGTAACTAGGAATATAAAATAAAAAATAGTTAAATAAGAAAATACACGCTCCCCGAGTGTGATTTTACTATGGAGTTCTGTGTAATGTTATGATACAATCTTTCGATTGAAAATAATGAATATAGTTTAAGCGTACTATATAGTTAGTTAGTACTTTGAAGATTTCTTGCTGATTATTAATAATTAGTCTAGTTAATAGCCATCGATTTTCTTGTTAGTTTCTTTAAGTTTAAGAATAAGTAAAACTTTAAAACAAAATCCAAAAAATAATGGTGATATTATTTAAATAATAATAATAATAATTTTTATTTCTTGCAAACAATAAAACATAAAAGATTAAAATATTATTACATAAAATATTTAATAAAATATATTTTAATAGAATTAACTTTGGTTATTATATTACTTTAATAATTCATAGGTAATTATTGTACCATAGTACAATAGAAAAATTAAAATAAATAATTTATTTAACTAAGTATTGTAATAAGAAGTTCAAATCGATCAAAATATCTCCAATTAAATCAATATTTTTAATGTTTAGTTTTATACTATCATTAACTCTCGAAAATGTTGTGAAATAATATTAATTAGGTATCATGCAGTTACAATATTTACGTATTTACTACTATACTACTTTACCGGTCAACTATTATTAAAATGATATAGTTTTTATTTAAAAATATATATAGCTACTAATAATATATATTTATTTATTTATTTATTAATTTAGGGAATGCAACTAAAAAGTGGCAGCATTAATTTTATTGCACAAACAATCAAAACACGAATGTGATTTGGGAAAATTTTCGAACTTTAATTCATGGAAAAAAATTAGGTTTATGAAATAAATTATAAAATTGGTTTGTTTTTTTATAAATTAAAACTCACAAATTGTCCTGCAAAAATGTTTTATTTTAACTATTTTATTATCCTAAATAATTCTTAAATGCAAGAAGTATTCAGTACACGTGGAAAGGTACAGGAATTGTCAGGAAAATGAAGGGAGTATAATATATTCACAGTTCAAATATATTTTGTAAATCTAGGTATAAGATTTTTTTATGAAATCTCTACAGAAATATTGACTACTGTATTACTTTGTTTTTAAAATATTGATAACCAAACCTTAAAACTTATATTGATTAACAACTCACAAGAAAGGAAAATAAAGTTATTCGGGTATTATTTTACTTTCTTAATATATTATATACATGTGGAATTCTTTTATAAGCATTTATAACATACAAATATAGTTTTTGAATTTTGCAGATTGAACAAAACCATAATAATATTACCAAGCTAAAATTCGGAGATTGTTTCACATAACATTATTTATAATATTTCAAATAGTAATTATTATTTTGTGTTGTTATTTAGTACCTATGACAGTTAACCGGGAAATACGCGTATAGCTTTGCTACGTAATAATAGTATGTATAAAAAAGTATAAATAATAATAATAACCGGAATAATAACTATGTTTATTGTCTTCCACTTCTTGTAAATATAATACTATTATATATTATTATTAATATTGTCGTGTATTGTAAATTATAAAATCATTCACCAATAAGCAATATTGAGTTCGTAGAACAAATCTATTAGCTATTTAAGACGAAAATTACAACGCCATGAGGAAATCTACATCATACTTGACTATAAATTGTAAGTTTATGCTGAACTACTAGAGTATAATATTATTTATTAACTATACACACAAAGCACGGTCCAATTCAAATAGGTAATACAAGTAAATTATATTAATTGTTACTATTAACATAGGTATATACCACCTATCCATACGTAGTAAAGCGGTACTTTTAAGTAAATATTTTGACGTCTCTGATGATCTGCGATTGCTGACGTGCGTTGTATCACATGTCCCGGTCGTTATCGACCATTCAGGGCCTTGATCACTATGCACGTGAAGATAAGACTCTCGTTTGTTATATCGTTCGTTTCAATCAAAATATTATACACATATAACAATACATGTATACATGTTATATAATATTTATATAAGTATAGCTTAATAGTGTAACGGATGCACGCACGCGGTTCCCGCATCATCGGTACACTCTTTATCGCGGTTTACGTACATTCAATGAATCTCGCGTGGAACCAAAGTGCGCGCTCCGTCAAAAGTCCCGGAACGTTCATCCAGCGCAGACATGAGACCCGACAGTAAACTCAAACTGAAATCAGAATGCTTCGCCATCAACAGGTTACAGCTGTTGGAATACGAATATCACACTGCCCTCGACGACCTTAAAAAAGTGCGTAAATCGATTAGCAATTAAACGTATACAATTAAATTTATAAAATAGATTTGTTTATTTATAATAATATGTATGATATAAATTAATAATCGTAAATAGTATATTATAATTTAACAATACCATAACCTACGTATGGTCTGCCTAGGTTTTATTTATTATACCTATTATAGGTAATATATTATATTGGGTTTAGGTTAATTAAAAAAAAAAAAAAAATCAATAAGTACTTATTACTTATTAGGATTATCGTAGCTAAATTAAATAAATATCTTGTTTTTTGATCTATAATAATAATAGTCATTGTATGATAAAAAATGTTCGTGACCATACTTTAATATAATTTACAATATTCCGTATATTATATTTATACCGCGTGTAAATTACGGGTTGGTTGAAGTATTTAAAGTGACCATCGTTTAATTTAGAGAAGTAAAAATAAAAAAATTATATTTATACCCTTGTATTTTAATGGGTTGTATCTCCGTTTAAATTGTAAATTTATAAAACTTCAAATTTAAATTTGTATGGTTATCAGTTTATCACGCATTTTTAGATAATTAAAAATAAAGTACTATTATTTATAAAGCTCAAATTATGGTCTATCTACGAAACAATAATAAATTTAGTTATTTTCTGTATAAAAATAACAACTTAAAATCTAACTTATTAAATACCAACTCGACCACTCGAGTACTTACTAAAATCACAGAAATATATTTTTAGTTAATTTTGAATTGACCAATAACAATACTAATATTATTAGTAAGTATCAATTATTACCACATAATTATATCCACTGGTTATTTTGTATATATTTTTTTATTAAAATATAACATAGGTATATTTTAATCAAATTTCAAATTTCAAATCGAATTGTTTTACTTCTTATAATATTGTTCTGATGCGATTTACAGTTATAGAACATTGTGTAGGAATTAGAAAATATAAGGTATTAAGGTAATTTACATACATTTTATATATAGTATTATTTTCTATATTTTGTTATTAAGGCCCATTATTTTCAAATTGGTGATTAATTTAAAATGTATAATCACATGATGTTGATGGAAGCTTTCATATTTTTGGTTGTCAATGGTTGTGAATTAATTACCCAATGTTAGAAAATAATAAGCAATAGCTATAGACGTTAAAGTAATTCTGAATTCAAAATAAATTGTAATATAATATTAAATTCTTAAAAATCAAAAATCTATTTAGTGATATTTAAAATATACCGTTTTAAATATGAATTTAATATCAAGTTATGTAAGCTAAGTAAAAATTTTTGTTTACAACATAACTACAACTTCGATTGCAAGTATATTATTTATTTATAATATTAGTTCAATACAAAATATTGTATTCGAAATCGTATTTATATAATATATTATATTTATTTACAATATGTAAGGATTGTAACGCATAATATGCTAATATTTTGTTTTTCATTTGAAATAAAAATGTAATTTATTATTTGTCATAAGAGTACCTAGTTATAAATTATTCTAAAATGATCGATTCGATGTTGTTTAATCAAGCATTTAACAATGCGCATTATTCTTTATAATATAATATTATTGTGGAAAAAATAAAACTGAAGACTGATGAATTTCTATTAAGTTTTCTCATATTATATTAATACATCATCTATACAATATTACAGTAGGCACCTAACCTGTATGATTTAAAAAAATATGAACTATTATTTTTTTATAATTTTAAAATGCAACCCCCTCAAGGCCCCATGTACTATGTACTGTCTTCACGAATAATTCTGTTACCTTTAAGTTGATTAATATAACTGGTAAACTAATTTTGCTATTTATGCACTTCTAAGACGGTTGACAAAAACAGCCTGTGCAGATGAAACATAGAATATGTACTTGTGTTTTGCTCGGAACTAGTAAACTTAATCCGGATAATTTTTTCGAGAATTTATATAGGTTTCTTAGAACTACTTATAAAGGGCACCTAATATACAAACAGTTTTTATCATTACATTTTAAATGGTCATTATAAAATTATATTCTATAGACCAAAACACCGCGTGTTGACGCGATAAATATGGGTTGATACAATCTAATACAAATAAATATCAGAGCGATATATTATATTTTATTACAAAAAAAAAATGTAACTTTTGAGAGACTCTTTAAGCACAGTTATTTATGAGTAAATAATTATTTAAATTATGTTATTTTATATAAATATTATAACATACTTATTATCAGTGACGTTTAACGGTAAAACATGACGGGTATATGAGTTCAAACATGTATATTATATATTTTGTTATTGTATATACGCGTGTCATTTGAACTTCGATTTATAGACTATAGTGATTATGACTACCGTTATGTATGTATGTGTATACATATTTCAATGTTTGTTTATTGTCAACAACCATTACCGATGTCGATTACTCGAATACGTCTGACAGCGGAAATAATAAATACTGTGGAATTTTTTTTCGACGGCAGTGTTAAAATCATTTAAATCATAATCTATACGCGCCACGAGTGACTACCCATCTTTGAACACTGCAATAATTATAATTAATTATCTCGATAAACCTGTTATCTAGTTTTGCTAGGTACCGCTTACGTTTATAAGTCGCCCATTACAAAAAAAAATATTTTAACCAATATTGAATCGTTTGATACAATTTTGAACACTGTAATTAAACTGGTTTAAACATCATATTTCTTAATTATTTGTTTTATTATCACCAAACTTGTATACTGGGAGAAAAGAGTTGAAAGTTTCCCCTCCCTCCCAACACTTAAAATGTTTATACTATAATTTTAAGTTTGTATTTTGTATTGCAGGTTATGCATATATGATTTATAACTCTATACAAAATCTTATTCCCTTTTAAAAATAGTTGTTTCTGTTTACTTATACCTCAATGCCACTATATAACTTTTTAGTTAAACCTACATTTTATGAATTTTTCCTTTGAATTCATTCCACATATTTACTATTTTGTTCTATTTTAACTAAGATTAAACACTATGACGCACTTTTTGATCAATTATCCGACCATGGTAAAAACCAAAATTAGAAACAAAAGACAATTTTGCTTGAAATTACTTTTACAATTGTAAATTTTGTTTTGTACAAAAAAAAATAAGCAATAATAATCAAATAAACTGTCGCTAATAGGTGACTCTTTAATCAACCACTTTCGTGCTTTATTTACTCTTAGTATATAAAATAAATAAGCTTATTAGTTATTACCCATTTTTTGTATAAATTGTTTATTTTAAATTAAAAAAACAAGCACTGTCATACAATATACATGATTGAATATAACTTTTTATTTGTTAAAAAAGTTAATATTTTTAATAGGTATTATTCTAAAAAGTTAAAAATATAAAAATAATTATTTTATTAAACACGTTATTCGATATTAAATGTATTTACTTAAAATTTAAAAAAAATATGTAATCAGAATAATTTTATTATTTTTTCATTGCCTCAGTAAACAATAACATTATTATAATTGTAATTTTTGCTATGAAAATACAAACTTTATATTTATGTTTTTATAACTTAAGCTGAACTTTATACCTATTCTAAGTTTTACATAATAAAAGAATAACAATTTATTGAAAATACGGAAGCAATAATAATCCTATTAATTTTATTGTAAATAAAAGCGTACAAAAATAATTGTTTCGCCATATTATAATTAGTATTTACTATTTAGTAAAGTTATAAATAAATAATAATTGTTTTCTTAAATCATAATGTCTATAATTAACTGTCTTCCTTTCAGCTATAATAAGAAAATATATGATAACAATGAGTTTCAAATTTTTATATGAATCAAATTATTTTTTATAGCAAAGATCATAATGATAACTCATAATATAACAACCGATAATACTTATAAAAACAACACTTATTGTAGGTACATTACATTAACCTTTGACTTTCGAGTATCATAAATATGATAAACTGATAACTTGTGTGATATTACTGATATTAACAAAATAATCAAAAGGTTTTCAAAACGTTGTGTACTAAGAAAAGTAACTCGAATGCACCCGTGGCTTCATAAAATTCTAAATATATAAAAACTGTTATGTAAATTATCGTAATATTGTAATATTTATATTATGTTATGAGTTTTGACTCACTTTCAATATTCTTCAATTATTATCTAATTCTAATACTTTGTTTAATTGTCACATTTAAATAATTATTAAATGCACTTCAAAATCCAGTAATCACCACTACGAATTTTTATTAGTATTATCTTACTTAAGTATTGTTAGTTTTAGTTAAGTAAAATTATTGATCTTTAAATCTTAACGGTTAATTACAACCAATTTCAGTTTTGGTTTCCTTGATACATTTTACATACAATCAAAGATATTATTATAAAATAATTTCAAAATGAATTATTTGCAATACAACTATTTATTTATAATCGATGTAAATAGTGTTTCAGTCATGCAGTATTTACATTCTTATTTAGGTACCTGCACACATTGAAATACGATAAAAATCAATAATATTCTAGTAAATGTATATTATTACAAACCAAAAATAATGAAATTTATTTATAAAGTTATTTCTCTGATGCAGGATCAAATATCCTTCAGTATTCTCTCCGACGTTTGCCTGCCAGTTTCACTGCTGATCCTCGTAGTAGTATGGGGTTACCAATTGAACGCCATGACCATAGACACCGATAGCGGAGACAACCGTACGATGTTACTCGTGTGTGGCATTGGACTCATCGTGGTCTCGGGCACGGCATGCGTTTACATCGCCATACGAACCTCAGTTATGCGACCGGAAGTGGAGGTGACCACTTTTCTCCAGGGAGAGGTAGTAATATTTTAAAATTGTCAAAATTTTACTAAATTATTGTATAGGCGCGTGGGTTGAAAGAAAAAATTATTTTGAGTGGAGTAATAATTATTTTATTTTATCGTTTAACTATCATATTAATAGTTAATATATTAATATTATATCCTGATACACATTATTATTTATTCATGTGGTGTCTTAAAACGACATGTTATATTATTTATTTTATTTTGTTTTGTGGCGCGGCGCAATAAGATAGGTTAAAATTGTACAGATAATAATCTAAGCATGCAACTAGAATAGCCAAAACAAATATATTATATATGGTTATATATATATATCAAATACATTTTCGATTTCTTATATAACTAGCTATTTTACGAATGAGATTTTAAATGCTTTGATATAAAAAAATAATTATTTAGGATCTCTTAGCTATATTAGACTATTATATAATTGTATTTTAACATTGATATTTTAATAAAATATTAAAAATGAAATTGTAAAAACGCAGTTATTGAATTACCATTATGTTATAGTCATAATATTTTGGTATCGTTTGTTTTAATAAATTAAAGATAATTGCATTATTATGTATTTAATAACTATTATATATTTATAATTTATATCTATTATATTTTAATTTTCAGATGAGACCTTTACATTCTGAACAAAAGAGATCTCAGTGTTTTTACTATCAAACTATACCTGGCATACATAGGACTGATAAAAAACCAACCGACATTTTTATTGTGTAAAATATATCAATTTTTTTTATACATCCATACTTAGTCATTTTTATTTATAATATTTTAATAGAAATAATTACATATTATTTAGTAAGTAAGCTCAATTATATTGTCTGTCTAATATTTTTATATTTGTATGTTATATTATTTTATTCCGAAAGTTCGTAATACTTGTAAACTGATCAGTATTATTACTGAACCTATGTGTATTTATGTGACTTTCAGTTAATTTATAGTTTTTTTTATATATAATTAATATTGTATATACTATTTATACTATTTTAAATTTATGTAAATAAAACGTTATATTTAAATAGATAAAAATAATTTTTATTGTACTTTATTTAGCTACTTAGCTAAATCTATACGAACATTAATGTGTTATAATAGTATGGTTTTTTTTATTAAAATATATTATACCACGATTTATTGTACGGCGGTTTGTATAGGCAGTTTTAATACATTTGTGAGTAGAAACCAAAGTTTACAACATTCGATTTATGTAGTAACACGGCGCTTCACTTATGTCTCCTATAATAGTATTCCGACAAAATATGTCGAATATTATAATAATTTAAATTTGTCTTATTCTATTATTTTTAGTTACTTTTAATATTATAAATTGATATTAGTAATAAATGAAGTCAAACTAGCTGGTTTTAGAAAGAACACTGAGTAGTGATCGTGAGTAATATCGATAGTAGATGTATATTTTTCACAGTTTTTGGTATTATGACAGATATACGTACTATCCATCTATGTATAACGTTTTTAAAAGTTGATGAATAAATGATACGGGACCTGGTGGCAGCATTGTGACAAACAGTTCCCACCTGTTCCTTGTTTTTTGGAAAGAAAAACAAATTAAGGTATACATACTTTAATAAAATTATTGTATTAGAATTAGATAGACGAACATAATAAAAGTCTTATCTTGAAAATGTTATTTTGCATTACAGTATAACTATACATTTTAAGTCAATACTCGATGAAAAATTAGTATGCTTCTATATTTTCATGCTGAACGCGATACAAATAAATGTTAAATATTTTTGTTGTTAGCGATTTTTTTTTTTTTATTACATAACGATTGTATTCTATTAATAAAGGATGATGTTCAATCGTACAATAAGTAATACAAAACATAATTATATACCTTGTATCGATTAATAAAGGTAAACTCCTGCGAAGTAAAGGTCACAAATATAGTATAGAACTAAAATGTGTAAAATAGTAAAACTTTAACTGTAGCTGAACCACAAAAAATAAAAAATACTACCAAAATATCGATTTCAATAACTATAAAATCCTCAGTAAATAATTTACTCACAGAAAACTAATGATGAGAAAAGGACCAAAACTATTCTGGTAATTTGAACAGAGAAGATGATTGGGAAGATATAAGCTAGTATTCTGGTAGTTAGTTCAACTAACTTAAAATATATCACGGATGAACAGAAAATCATTGCAAAAATAGTTAATAAAGCGGTACATTAAAAACACACGTGAATGAGGTGACGTGATAGAATTCTCAAAAATTTCTTGGGAAAATTGGAAAGCCTTAACAACCAGCATATTTAAACAATCGTTGGTCGATTTCGATTTTAGAGAAGTATTACATTACTTGCGTTGGATTTTATCAAAACAAACCTATTAATAAGAATACGCACACTCTGCTCTGGACGGAATCCGAAAATGGTAAATTATTTGTTCGAATTATAAACGTGCTCGGTGTCGATATCGAGAACGAATACCATTGTGAAAACGTCAAAGACTATTATCACTTACGTGTTCTACTTTTTAATCACACCGTATACATCATAGCTGTAATACGGAACGGCCCGTAGTATGTTATATTGAACACACGAAAAATAAAAATCGATCGACGAATGGCGACAGCGTTACGGCCTGTAAGCAGTCTGTCTGGCACCGTTGCGGGCGAACGATCACACGATACAATAATATTATTATTATATTATTCTATTCGGTTCGGCGCAGTGTACACAAACGACGTGGCAGTGTTATTTTCGAGCTGTATATCTACTGGTAAGTGCACGAAAAATATCTAAATAATATTAACAATATTATCATATTAATTATCATTAATTTATGTTTGCGAATATCCGAAATATCGGTGATTATCTAGCTAATAATTAATATTATTTCGTGACATTTTAAATGTAATTCGTTTTTGGACTGATAACGTAAGTGTATTTTACCTCAGTCAATTGAGGGTCACGGTCAGGGTTATGATCGTAATAATATTATGTTTATTATTATCTTCTCGCGTGTATTCCTATTGATCGCGTCATTTTAATAATATGCATAATATATTATACCTGTTACATACAGTTTTATCGTTGTACACTTGTACGATTAGATTGACTCACCAAAAACGAAAAATTTAAGTAGGTAACATTTTTCTCATCCATATCGACCTTGAATGTGTAAAGCAAATTGGTTGTTGATGCCATCATAGCCGGCATCGCGTATGGAAATAAAAGTACAATTATATATATTTAAAAAAAAACATTAAAACACATAGAAATTTTTAAAAACAGAATTTTATTTTTATTTTTAACGGTTTTATGAATTATGAAAAATGTTTCACTGCAGATAACTGTTCATCTTTAGTCATTTTTTTTTTTTTGTTGTTTTCAAAAATAATGCTGACAAATATTTTTGAATGACATAGGTAATAATTTTTTTAATTCTTCGATTGATGCTACATCTTATTTTAAACCAATATTTTCCATTTTAATTAGTGTAAATGTAAAAGTAACTTATATATTCATAACATTTTTTTTTAAATTAATTAACACGATAACATACACTATAATACAAGTATTTTGGGTCACAAAAAAGTTTATACAATGTCCGTTAATATGTTCATAATACTATTAAAAAAATTCTAAGGATTTTTATAAATCAATGTTGCGTGTAATATGAATGTAATACAAAAAAGCTTTTAATGTTATTAATTTTTTTTAGCTTCCTGTTTATTTTAGATATTTCTGCAGCCTGAAATGTGTTCACTAGCTTAGTTAAAGGTTTTCATAGGTAATTTTTAGCACTATTAATATTCTATACAAAGCTTTAAAGACTAAAGCTTAGATAATATTACACTTGAATATTATCAATTCAAAGTTAAAAGTCTAATTACTCTATTTCCCAATAATAATATTACATATGATAATATACGTGTATGAAGTCATGTAGGTATAGTATCTATTTTAGTTCATTCGGTTCACCGTTTATAAAATGAATCATTATTTTTAATTTGTCTTTGCGGTAGTGAGGTGTACAACGATTATTTTAATCTTTATAAATAATTAATAATTATATCATAATAACTGACCTAAGACTATTTTAAATAAAATATATGATCATAATAATTTTTGTTTTATTAAATACCCATCTACTAAATATATTGTTTAACTATACCGGTTACGAGTTTTCAACACCATAAATATAATATTTTTTAAATATGTATAATTTTTTCGTCGTTGTGTTGGTGTAACGCGAAATACATTTCGTACAGCTGGACCGACAGCTTCGTGTATTTTATAAGTATGTGTCACTGGCGGATTTCCAAGGACATTCATAACACACTCTTCTATAGAACGAAATATATATATAAATATTCACCGTACACAACCAACCTTTAAGTTTAACATATAAGTTGCGTACAAACATATTGTTCATTATTCAGTGCAAGATCGTTTTTATTGCGTTATAATATGTACTCACTTACAATATAATGAATAATAATAAAAGTTCATTTTTATTTATGATCACATTGTATTGATATAATATCTAATTTAAGTGTCGATTGACGATGGATTTTGATGTATAATTTTTTTTCAATATTATTATTAATTTATTTAAATAGAATTATACCTTTTGGAACTACTTTTAAGTCAATCAAATATTTAAACACATTATGTTCTATAAAACCATAGAGTGGAACTCGCCGTTTGATGTGTAAACATTTAACCATTGAATGCTATGAATTTGTGTTATGTACATTAATTATATATATATTAATATGTGCTAATAAGACTGGTGACGTTAATACAAACATGTTTCTTCAATGACACATATTACTTTATATTTATCAATGTTGTTTATAACTATAAATACATAATGGACCTATATGTATCATTGAAATATATTTTGTTTGTCATACTTCAGATAAAATTATACAGTAATATTTTGAACTTAAACATCAAAGTTAATTTTATATTAGGTAGTATAAGCTATTTGTCGACTCTATAATATGTATTTTGATAAAAATATAAATACTTAAAAATATTAGGTTAACCATATAAAAACATTTGAGTGTGTGTTAAAAAGGGAGCAATGAAGCGATCGTCATTCCCCTCAACAATTTTTTGTTATAATAGAAATTCACTGGGTTTAACTCGTAGTTTAAATATTTAATTCCATATAGGATAAAAAAAAAATGTTGATAAATACAAAATATTATTTAAAAAAAATCTTAAACATTTATTAATTTATAGCAGGTAGCTCATATGACGTATAACTAATCCCAAAGTTTATTTTGCTTTCTTATAGATACATATAAATAACAATAAATACATGCGTAGGTAGTAGTCAACAGTCGAAAATATACACTGAATACCTATCTCAATATTATATTTTATCGTGTAGGTATTATAATATTATACAGGTACTTACAATACATTATATTTATCTAGTTCATTACGTCATGTTTATATTTTCAATAAACTCCTAAGACTTTGAATTTATTTCAACTCGTTCTATCATTCCAAAAATAGTAAATAAAATGTAAAAGCATCTTTAGAGATTAGTAATTTAAATACATTATATTATTTTAATGCTCGTTATTTAAATTTATGAATAAGTAAACATCCGACAAAAAACAACTTTCATGAATAAAATACAGAGATACATTTTTAATTATTTTCACCCGAAATTAATAATAAAAATTATGTTTCTCTTGTTCGTATCATAAATTATGTTTCTAGCCAACAATGCGACAGACATATAAATGTAAATAGGAGGCTGAAATTTTAAGGCTCATCATTATGTGGTAAGTATACTGGCGGTGCGATATAATCTGAATATCTGATGTTGAATTTTATAAGTGTTTTGATAAACTATTATCTCGAATATCATTCATCGTTTAAATTAAACACTATTGTATTTATCCAGGACATCATGCATGCATTGTTTGAATTCCTATATTAACTAAACGCATAATAATGCGACCACGAGCGAGCCCTCTGTACACAATAAACGCACACCGAACGAATCAATTAAAAATAAATTTGTGATTTAAGGACGCTCCTCTCATTGAAAAAAAACTCACGTATGCAATACACTATAACTATATAGACGGAACGTTGTATGGCAGATAGTGTATATTATTATTATTATTATTATTATGTTATGCTACTATTTCACATTTTCTCGTCGAGAATGTTACTCTGAGAGGGGAGGCGGCGCAATCGCCTGTGGCAAAATATCATCACGCTTTTTTTTTTACTATCGCCGCGATGACTCACGCAAAATTTTATGCCGACAGACGGCAAACATTGTAATGCGCTCGCTCAGTTCGTGCCGGCCAGTTAACGAGTTAACTATACAATAATTGAATATACATTTTATTATAATTTATAATATAATGTAGGTACCTACGCTACGTACAATTATTATATTGTTATACATTTTTTTTCGACTATGTCACTTTAGTAATTAATTTTCATTTTTTTTTTCGTTTTAGAACTCCGTCGACGACACTAACCACCCGATATCAACATGACCTACTATACGACTAGGGTAAGTCGTTGTATTATTATTATTATTATCGTCATCATCACTATGACAGGCGTAGATATAAACATATTATCTTCACCGAAAACCCCGAAACGGATATACAATATTGCCATGAGAATCCATCATGGGTAATTATTAGGGGCTACATTTTGGAATCCACGAATTACTTGCTTCCTTTTTTACCGGGACGGGCACGTCGCTTTATTTAGATACTGAAAATAATAACGTCTGTTGAGCTTGGTAAATAAGACCCAAACATATTCCCAGTAGTTGTAATGATGTAGTGCGTGGGTTTTAAATATATCACGACTCTTATTGTTATTGTTATTTTGTTTGTGTTTTTTTGTGCAGTGCACTCCCACGGTCCGCCCGGCAGCCGATTTCGATGCCGAAGCCGACGCAGCCGTCCTTAGAACAGCCATGAAAGGATTCGGTACGGACGAGCAAGCCATCATCGACGTGCTGGCAAGACGGTCCAATACTCAGAGACAGGAGATCAAAGAAGCTTTCAAGACACTCTACGGAAAGGTAATAAATATATTTAAGCAATGAAAACATATTATATATTTACATAAACTCTTTTTATCTGTGTATAATATATATAATATATTTAGTATATAGTACAATAAAACGATCAAGAGAGAGCGTCGAGATTATGCTGCGTGGTTTACTAGTTTTCGGTGAAAGTCTGAGAAAATCGTAAAATTACGTTACTTATTCATCATCGTTCATCGTAATACGGATAATACGGCGTGGAGCGTAGTATTAGGCGGAGGCGTTAAAAATTCATGTTTCAATCTTTGAAAGTTTAACATGCATATAAGCGTAGTGTATACGATCGATGGGATATCGTTGGTGGTCAGTTTGACCTTTTACATTATTTTTTTTTTTAAACCACCAGTTTCATAAACGCTATCATACGACATCGCATATTGTACTATTTATAATTTACCTAACACAGTATACATACAACGAACAATGATAATAGTTATAACATTTGTATTGTAATTGCACACTCTAGCACTATAGTATATTAATACTTATATTCGTTTGCTGCGTGTTTTGCGATAATGGGAATAAACCGATTATTCGGTTGACTTTCGTTTGTGTAGGAGTGCACTGCCCATAAATAAATTAACCGAGGTATTGAGGTACATAATATAATCTCTATGTATATGTATTACTTTGATTACCTATGCTATACCGTGTAAAGCAGTAAATGGTACCTACCTACAAAATATTGTGAATTATTTTATTTGTATAGATTTTTGAGTTTTTGAGTAGATGAAATAGAAAATGAATCCGACAGCGCCGAATACCGATGTTTGCATTGCAATTATATTACAATTATAGTTTTTGGAGAATGGAGATAACGCGTACAAAATTATATATTAGTATATTATATTTCTATTCGACGAGTATTGTGGTTTTGTTACGATGATAATTTATATTTGTGGCTACCTATTATCGCTGTACCTATATAGGTTTATCTACACGATGTTAAATATAGGTACACAATAAATATTTTTTGGTAGGTACACGAGAAGAAATCGGTTGCGGTAATGCGGTGGGATATCGATAACGAAATTCAAATGACTGTATTGACATGCGTGATAGATAGTTCTTGAATTAGAGGGGGTTGGAGTGCCCCTTCTTTTTAAAAAATATCTTAGCGTACGTCTTATGATTATATTCCAATCAATAGGATATTTTAATCGTCAGATATGCACATTATTTTAAATTTTTAAATATTTTATTTTCTAATTTTTTTCAATTCAAATACTGACATTGGGTATAAAACAATAAGGCTTGAAATCTTCATATCATATTATATATTTTTTGTTTTAGTTCCAATTGAGTTATTTAAAAAAAAAATCGGTTACAGTTTTTAAAACTACAGAATTACGGTTATTCTAGTTCAAGTTTCAGTTATAATTTAACGTTCATTATAGTTCGTTTAACTAAAAATTAAAATAAACGTTATAATTATACTACTGACTAATGAACCACTAATAATTATTAAATTAAAATTATCTGAAATTTAATAATTTCTGATAAATCATATAATTATCAATATTACACGCGTTATAGACTTTGAAATTGAAATTATAATAATTCTATATGGATAAAAAAAAGATAATATTTGAATTTAGATGTATTTCTTCTTCTTTAAATATTTGATTCATAAATAATATCTTAAATTGGAATACATCCGTTTATTATATTATTTTATTATAAATAAATAGTTTACATAGAAAGATATGCTTATTTTCCAACAAAATTATATTTAATTATTTTAAGCATTCTGTATTTAATATATTATCTACATCATAACATTTTTATTTTTTTCACAATGTTATGTGTTTTTACGGTATAATAATATAATCACTGCTAGTTCGTTCAAGAATGCATCGTTTATATACATATTATTATATTAAATCTTTGTGTAGGTACTATACCGTAACTGTGCCAAGGACATGTATTCAAAAGATAATTATAATGTACGTATACGCTTTTTTCTCTGTAGGATTTAATCGACGATCTGAAGAGCGAACTCGGTGGGAACTTCGAGAACGCCATTGTCGCTCTGATGACCCCGCTTCCTGAGTTTTATGCCAAGGAGTTGAAAGACGCCATCAGTGGTGTGGGCACCGACGAAGAGGCTATTGCCGAAATCTTGGGCACGCTCAGCAATTTCGGAGTCCGCACAATTTCCGCTGTCTACGAAAAACGTAATAATATATTAGTGAATCTGTATTAGATATACTCGACTCGAGTTATTGAGTATCAATGATAATATATTTGAATGCACGGCATTACTTAAGTCATATTTATTTGTATCGTTTTACAGAATACGGAAACTCGTTGGAAGACGATTTGAAATCCGATACTTCTGGATCTTTCCAGAGATTGTTGGTGTCTTTGTGCTGTGTAAGTAATAATCGTAGTATATAATTAATATATAGGTTAGCTTATAGGTAATATTATGCGTTATTAAAAACCATTTTTGTAAAACCAACATAATAATAACGTTTGATATACCTATCGTGCATAATATAACGAACAGGTGTCTATATAATACGATATAAAATATAATAGCATTATTATTCACTATTTATTATAAAATAATACTTCAGTAGACAGTAGACACCCATTTTATGGATTATTTAGTAAAAAAAATGTATTTGGCTCTATCACATATTTGATTTCCTATGTATACAGTGTAAACAGTCAACGATGATAACTTTATAAGATCTATTTAAATTGTATGTTACATGTATATTATAGGTTTGATTTTGTTAGAGAATGAAGTAGCTATGTATTTAATAAAACATCAAAATGTAATACTTTATTTCCAATAACACATACTGACATACGTTTCACAGTCGAACATAACATATATATATATATAACTATATATCGGCACAATGGTAACATATTTATATATTGGTGTGAAAAGCTAGCTTAATTTACGTGATATTGTTGCAGACTACGGGTGTTGAATAACACGGCCGTAGTAGGTACCAACAGAGGTGTTAGTTGTATATTATGTAATAATTTTACTTACACCATTGTGTACCACATAAATATATTTAGTGTTGTAGTGTATTTACTGTTAATATAATTTCGTTAGGTAACTGTAGAAAAGATAGCAAATATCGATTAGTAATCATCATAGCATTGCGATACCTAGCTTGATAGTCTTGCAATACATGACATTTAATTAATTATTTCGTATAGAACAACGAGATGAGAGACTTGATGTGATACTAATTATTCGAGTGATAATAATATGCCCACAGTATCCAATTAATTGTTATTATGTTACGTTTCAGGCCAATCGCGATGAAGACGTGGAAGTCGATCGTAGCGCCGCGGTTGCGGATGCTCAGGCTCTTATCGATGCAGGTTTGTAGTTATAGTAATTATACATTAACTTACTGATTTAGTGATTTGAATTAATTACTTATGCTATATCATGGTTATAACTCATAAGACTGTTTATATACGTTTAAACATTGAACAACCATAGTAAATATACAAGTAATAGTTACCTAATAATAATTTTAAAATAAAACTTGTGATAAATATCGACATGTTGTTTATATTTTTTAGGCGAAGCTCAATGGGGCACGGACGAATCAACCTTCAATTCGATTTTGGCCACTCGTTCTTATCCACAGCTTAGAGCCATTTTTGAAGAGTACGAGAACCTCTCTGGCAAGGACATCGTAGAGACCATCAAGAGCGAAACTTCTGGCGCCCTGGAACACGGTTTCTTGACCATTGGTAAGTATTTACATTTCCTCTCTCCCTGATCAACACTGCTATAATATTATATATTGTTCTATATTATATTATTATTACCTATCGTGTCGGTATTTGGTAACTTTGAAGTTTTCTCAGATTTATAATTTGAAGCCTTACACTGCATGCGTTGTTTTAACGGAAAATAAATATCTTATCTTAATTAAATTGATATAATATTACGATGTGTACAGTGAAAAGTGCCAAGAAGAAAAGCGACTACTATGCCGACCAATTGGAAGCCTCAATGGCTGGCTTCGGCACTAGCGACCGTCAGCTGATTAGGATCATCGTTGGCAGATCTGAAATCGATTTGGGAGACATAAAGCAGTCCTACGAGAACATTTACGGTACTTCGTTGGCCGACAGAATCGCCGTAAGTTCCCACAATATATAATATATAATATATTATAATACATTATATTATTATATAACGCATTTTATGTAGGTACCAATGTGTTCTAATCATGGATTAAGATACATTAATATTCATATTATTCATACTCATGTAAAATATAGCTAACAATGTCTATGATACACCTACTAATAATAATATATTATATTATGCACACGCTATTTCCGTAAAACGCAACAATTCACAGGTATAAGGTGTAGGTACTAAGATACATAATATTACCTCTGCCGCTGCAGTTGTCTATTAAAAAACATGAATTGTTTTTGGACATACTAGTATTGGCTTACATGATATATAGTTCGATAATCTATGCGAAGTATTATATTGTGTGATCGGGCATTAAAGCGATACAACCGGTAGACCGTTATGAGTTTTTCGTATAGACTGTGTAAATATGGAATAATTATAATAATAATTAATTAAGTAATTGATGCGCGTGAAAACAGATAGATAGTGACTAATAAGTACATATAAATAAAAAAAAAACTGTAATCGAAAAAAACCATTAGAATTTTTTACATTAGGTATATTAGCTAATTAGTTATATTATTCTGATACATAAAAAAAGTCTACAACTGTGCATGACCAACTAAATTACTATAATAGTCGCTTTGTAACATACCTATTGACTATTATAATATTATCGATGGAATCGTAATTGTATAATAAAAAATATCTTTTCTTTTTTTTGCTTTGAACGTGTCAAGTACGGAATCAATTAACTGATGATATTTATATTCTACGCGTTTTCCGAATTGTAAAACTAATATTCCATTAATAAAAATCGCATTACACAGTTCAAAACTTCAAAAGACATTTTTTTTTTTTTACTTTTTAGAATCCTTTTTACCATTGAATTAACCACATGATCACACCGATCCGTGCAGTAAACAAATAATGAATACGAATAGCAGACTAACAGAGTTCTATAATGTACATAATGTATTATATAGGTATAAGAGGGCAAGTCTATTCAATTATGTTATTCTATTGTCACTCACAACACTAACATAGCCCCATTAGTGAACGAAGAAGACGAAAATACTGCTCACTAACCCGTAACTATATATATATATAGCATTCGTATATTAACATCGAAATACTACAAATACAAATGGTTTTTTTCGAAATCGAGTACAATATATTATGTACGTATATTTAGTTTAAGTAAAAATCCTTTTTGTCGGTTTTAAATTTTTAAATAGACAACTGCAGCACACAATAATTATAATATGTCCAAGTTTATATATACACCAGACAGTAGACAGGTCGTATCACATAACACCTGGACAATGCATAAAATAGGTATATAATAATACGTATAACATATATTATTTATTATAACATCGCGCATAAGCCCTCGTAATAATCTTTAACTAAAATATGTAATAACATAATAATATACAAATTTTATTATTTTTATCATTACCTACGCAATTATATAAATACTAATATTTATTATTAAATGTATATTTGATGATCGTAGGTACACGCGATCGAATATTTGTTACTTTGCAAATGTGTTCGCATGTACCTACATTGTCGTACAACTATATTATAATAATATATATAATACCAATATATTTATGGTGTATCGTGCATCGGCTAATAAGGTTTTTTTTTAGGGCGACACCTCTGGGGATTACAAGCGTCTGTTATTGGCTCTCGTGTGCTAATAAAGCTTAGAAATGCATGAGGAAAGGCACTTCAATTCTTGCTTTATACCTGTACCGACTTTTAATTTCATGTAAATAATAAACTAGTTAATATCACGATTTTTTTATTATTATTATCATTTATACAAAATGATTTCAAATAATTATAATTGTTTTATTTGCAATAGTATTTATTATAATCATTTATTATTATTTTTTTTTTTAATAAAGTATATAAACGCAAAACTTAGATAATGTGGCCTATAATAGTATTTATGTTTGTATTTATTTTATGGATTAATACTCACAAACACTTATAGCATTGTAAAAAAAACTCGTCATCATAAAACGTCATATACCCATGTGCATTATGCACACTAGTACTCATCGTAATCATAGTATTAGTCATCCATCTATTTCATACTATAGGTTAGATTAGGTTGATTTTGTCAAAGTTTCTCCATTAGTAAAGATTTTTTGGGCAAGATATTACGGGATAAAAGAACAAAACGAAAATTTCGTTTTATATAGTTCAAAATTTCAAATTACGTATTTCGTCTTTATGAAAAGTTTTATGTTATACTTAATACTTATACTTATCTAGTTTTTAAAACTAGGGAAGGTTAGCCAAACCGAAAATAAATAATATTTGATTTAATATATTTTTTTAACATCTAAAAATAAAATCATGTACATTTATATGACATATAAATTGCCTATATGAACCCCTCAACAATCTTGCACAGGACGTTCTCAAAAAATATTATACTAAATTAATTTTTTTAAAGATTATAGTTATAGCTAATAATACAATAAATAAATATATATATATAATATGTATATGGTGAGTACCTATATACACAAAAAATATTTAACGAGTTGAAATTTAAAGATTTTAATTTTGTTGGAAAATTTAACATTAATTAAAAATCGAACGTTCTACTAAGTTTTTTTTAAATTTTTAGTTCCATTTCAAGATTTTATTGGTAAATTCTGTTTTATTACTTCTTACTTAATGCACATATTAATGCATTTTAATATGGTACACAATCAACAAAATTGATAATACCTAGTAACATATTAACTCAAGAAATTTCTAACATCACTAATTCCTTTATTGTAGTGGTGACAACAGTTTTTACTATAACCATGTATTCCAACTGGTATTATTACCTGTCATCGCCGTGCAAAAATATAAAATGTAGTTGGAAATCATGACATATAACCATATAAGAATAACATTGGACAAAAATGTCGTTTTTACGTATTTATATAATTTGTCTGTTCTCAGAGCGATTGTGGTTCAGATTACAAAAATTTGCTAATCACACTTGTGTCACAATAATATGCTATTAAAAAGAAAGGCTCTTTCATTCCACCATCATCGTGGACGCGCACAGATTACTCAACTGACTATAGTACTACTATCTACAACAACAGCAACTGCAACTACTAAACTATTACGTTTTTTTAGTACATATTTTTGTGTCACAAAATGTTAAAATTGTCTTTCTATATAAATGTTATGTAATAAATTTAATTTATTTTTTTAATTAATATTATTTCCACTGTTAAAGTTTTGCATACAGCTATTTAAAATACGATTTCTTCGCGCCACCGTAGAGAGAGGATTTATACAATCGTAGAACACTATATTTTATATAATAAAATATTGTACTAATATATTATATAACATTATATACTATACAGTTATATTATATTGTTAGCTGTGCATTATTATTCTGACATATTTTCCTAATTATTATTAATTTTTATTAATATATTATACCTATTTAATTATATAAAATTATCGCTAAATAAAATATTTTGTTTTTGCGTTAACTTATAACGGCTTGTTTATTTTTATTTTTATATGTATGCAGGGTGATATTACTTTTTACAAAAGTAAGTTGTTGCACGTTAAAAACAATCACTCTATTATATTTTATATTATTTATTCACTCGCTTGGTACCAGCTTAGGTAGCACATTTTTAATATTTAATATTACACATATATACACACATATACTTAATAGATTAGATTGGATAATATTAAGTTGTTTTTTAATCGGATGCAACATTTAAGGCCATGAGGGCGAGGGCTGTGCGTAATAACATTTAGATATAGATTCTATATTGTGTTCAACGCAATTAAAATGTGTAAAAGTCTATTACCATATAAGTTATAATTATTAGTAATTATTCATAATATGCAGTGCCCTAAATAGTAATTTAATATAAGGGGTGGGAATAAGTCATAGTAATTATATTGATTCAATTTTTATAATTATAACTGTGTAGTAAGTCAATACTATTGAAATTAAAAAAGGAAAAACCAATGTCACCGGTCCCTGGCCTACAAAACTCTTATTAAGTCAATTTATCACACATAATTCCTTACTGGAATTTCTCACCAATTTACATTCTTAGGAATCTTCCAACTCTACTGTCACTCTATCAACCATGGTCCATAACTCACTATATATACATGTTTAAGGTTACACGTACCAAAAGACAAGGTTGGCAAGGTGTATTAGGTACTTTTTAAAAACATTTAATAATTATTATATTATATTAAGTTCGTAGTCAAGTCTGTTTCATGTTTATACGCATAAAAAATACAATATGAGTAGGTAGTTAAAAATATTAGGTATATTATTGTAAACGATAAATTTAAAGTGATATAAATAATAAGCTGTTAAGTAAAAAATATCCCCAAAAAAATGCAACCATTATATACCATTATAGCTATTATTTTGTATTGTGTATGGGCATTGTTAAATTTTTGAATAGGTACTAAATGTTCGTTATATCTGCTTAGTGCTTACATACTGAAGCAATACGTATAAGTATAAACAATATATACAATATATTTTGGTATTTAAATAATAAATGTTAAAATGATGTAATAATACATAATATTATATAGGTACCTATTTATTATTTAGAACTTATACTTATCAAAAACGATGATAATTTTAAATGTATATATTATACTGGTAGAATGGTGCGGAAGAGAATATCACTGTAATAATATATTATATTAAATAATAAATAAAAACAAATTTGTAAAATAAATAAGATGAGTTCAGATAATTAATTGCATAAATAATGAGATTTTCTAAAAATAATTTTTAAATAAAAATACTACGACTGTTCCGAGAAAGAAAAAATATGCCATTTAATAATGTTGATTTAATGTACTTACATTAAAATAAATCTGTAACTTTGTAGTAATCAAAAATAGAGCAAAGTATAAACGTTGATAAAAAAAAAATGTGTCAATAGATAAATATCAAGATTTTTAACTGTTTGGATCTTTTTAAGTTTTATGTTTTAGATTTCATAGGTTTTGCAATTAATGTTTTTTATTATTAAACTCAATCAATTATTCAAAATTACAAAACATTGATTAATTGTCCAATATTAATTATTATGATTTCCAAATAATTATAGCCCCTATTCTTGAAAATTTATTATCCTTAGGAAAAATAGTTAAAAAAAAACAATTATAAAATATAAAATTCAATTTTTATACACAAATTTCATAAAAGTCATTTTGCTTAACAATTTATAAGAAAAAAAAATAATTAGTTATTTTCATTTAAAAATTGTATTGATATTGCTACTCCCTTACATAGATAAAAAAAATGTATACACAATACATAACACGTATTTACCCATACCTACTTAAATAATATATTATATAATATATAATGTATTTATGTTATTAAATTTTGTTTTTTAGGACGATTGCGGATCAGAGTGTAAAAGTCTATTGAAGACTATCGTTGATCAATAAACGATAGTTATTTATATAATATTATATTATAAATAACAATAGGTATCTTAAAAATATGAGATACTATACCTATTAATATTAGCGCCAGTTCAAATGCTTTTTATAATCTATTATTTATTTATGCGTGTTTTATTGTTATCATCAATTTAATTATACCTTATAAGGTTTATACCTGTATTTTTCTACGATATATATTTTATGAATAATTAATAGTATAAGAACAATGCACATTATAATATTATAGTTAAGTGATTCACCTATATTGGCTATACCTATTATAATTTTATATTTTTATTTAAATGTTATTTATTTATTAATTAATAATTATTATACATATTATAATATTATAAAAATATGATTTTTATAACCACGAAAATTCTTTGTAGGTAGCTTTAAAAGCTATACCGCTACAGATATAAAATATGTTCTTATAATTATTAAAATATTATAAATCCGCTTATAAACAGATATGCAAATTGTTTTGCGTTAAAAAATATTGAATGGTTCCTATATCTTATTATCTTAAATTTGAGTAAGTATAGTGGACCAGCGGTAAAAAAGCAATAATATTTTACATTGAAAAATATGTGTCATCCATTTATAATAATACCTCCGTAAAACTTGAGTAACTAGTAAGTAACTTTAGTATAGTAAGTATATTATATCATATATGCGTGGAC
Organism: Rhopalosiphum padi; assembly: GCF_020882245.1. Classification (NCBI taxonomy): domain Eukaryota; kingdom Metazoa; phylum Arthropoda; class Insecta; order Hemiptera; family Aphididae; genus Rhopalosiphum; species Rhopalosiphum padi. The sequence continues at coordinate 78,717,908 of NC_083598.1, forward strand.
GGTGGACGCATGGTAGGTACTAATTAGGTACCTAGGTAAATAAAAAAAAAAAATTGGGTTTATTACATTTATAATAATATAAGATGATAAGCCAATAAGGTACTGTTTCCAGCGATCCGAATGCTACATACAGCTAGTACTAAGATGTATTTTTTTAAAAGATATTTAATATATTTTTAACCGAAAAATAATAAAATTTTCATGAACTTAACAAAATGTTGAAATTTGAACTATCAATGACTATATAAAAAAAAGTGTATGTATTTTTAATAGTTTTAAATAGATTTAATAGCAAATTATGAGGAACCATGTTGTACTAAATTTTTTATCCACAGTTAATAAAAAAAAAATCAACTATTTCTCATACCTATAAATAGGTCAAGTAGAGTCAAACTACTTTGAAAATTTAAAAGTAAAGGATTTTGTCTACTTTATATCGTATACACACTACGGTATACAAAAAAGAACTAACATTGTAAAATACTAAAATTTATAGATACATTTATTGTTTTGCTTAGAATTTAAAAAATGAAATATCTATTATAATATTTATTAAACGCCTAGTTATAACCATCGAAGAAAAAATTAACACTTAGGTAGGTACCTACCTAATTTACGTAATGGATAATATAAATTATGAATAGGTAGATCATCGTTTGCAATGTATTATTTATTAGCTGTTAAACTCCTTTTTGGAGTTTGACTGAATATGCACTAAATATAAATATTAAATTTAACTTAACTTATTTTTTTTTTTTTTGGTTATACATAAAAAACCCCTATCTTATAAAATAATTTTGTAAGTATTTGCAGTAAAAATCAATAAAAGCTTCTGAAACCAACTTACGATATCTATGATATTTATTTGAAATTTTGAAATAACATAATTAAGTATATTAGATACTAAAAAGGGTACACACGAGTAAGTACATGGTATATGTATTTTATTTATTATCATCGCATCGAAAACTTTGGTGGACATTGAAAAGCAATTTCCGATTTAGGTATCTACTATGAGACAATTAGGTATAAATTACAAAGCTACAAGAATATATAACCATATAGATTTTAGGAAATCCGAATCGTCTACGCGAAATTGCGAAGTGTGAAAACAGTTTGACGATATAGACTAGAAAATTTGCCATTTTAACACCAATAATTAATTTGTGAAAACATATAATAATAGTATTTACATTTTTTTATTTTCCATGTCTATAAAATGACTTTTTTCCTTTTTTATTAGTTAGGTACCAATTTATTTCAGAATCAAAACCCAATACTGAGAATCAATACTGATTTATCGTGGAACGTGTGAATAGATTCATGGTATATGTACATAACGTATTTAAATAACTTAAAATTAGTAAATATCTTGAAAAATTAACACATCGGTTAATAGTTATTTAATCATCCACCATCATACACAAAATAGATAAAGTCGATTAATAGATTTAAATATTTAATCTATTATGTGATCATATTTTATATAAATGGTTAAAAATTATTTATACATTATAACCGTCGGTGGTAGATATCGCGTCAGTATCGATTATTATAGACAATTTTAAATATTTTGAAATACTTAAAATATTTATGTTATACAAATAATATATTTTTTAAATATTTTGGGCTTATATCATATAGGTAAAATTTTTTCAGCAGATAGTGACATAATTAATATATTATATAGGTAGGTATCTACTATCTATAGGTACATTCTACAGTGTAGAATCTACACAATAAATGGGATAGTATAGTAGGTATACGGCATGATATTTGTTGTATAGGTAGTATCAAAATGCCCCTTAAAATAGTATAATATATAAGGTTTGTGTAAAAAAAATAGGAAACCTATAGAATTAGATAGTTAATTATAAAAAGCTTAAATTAATAGCATCAGAAAATTAAAAAAAAAAAATCGTAATTTAATCATTTGCAGACCATTACATTACTTCAATAATCAAATTCATAACTTTTTACATTTGTAGGTATTGCCTAATATTATACAATAAACGTTATACAGTTAATATGTATAATATAGGTTAGTCAACATTCTAATTAAAATTCATTTTTTTATAAGTCACAAAACTGCACTTGTTGATATGTTTAAAATACTATTTTTAATGGTTGTCAATAGTTTAACATATCACTGAGATCAACTTTTTTAAATTTAAAAGTACTTAAGATTTACATTCAATTTCCTACATCCTATACATAACGCTATAATGGTATTTGATTTAGAAATTGATAAGTTTTTTTTATGAATCTATATATATTTAAAGAAACAGAAAAACATGTAACTGCAAAACCAAATTACTCGTTGTATTATTCAGGAACTAAAATAAAACATAAGCATGCAAATATAAATAGCTTTATTTAACAGAATAGTACAGAAATTTTAATATAATATTTTCAGTTTTTAAAGCCATTAATAAACAAAAAAAAAAAAATGTTTACCTTCAAAATATAACTTATTGTATACAAAATAACTTGTATTTTTACTTCTAAAACAAAATATTGGACTTAGAGTTACTTATAGTAAGTGTTTTTGAAATATATTTTGCAATTATGAATTACAAATGTATATAAAAATAAACAATAAAAAAAGTTTAAATAAATTATATTTTTGGAATTAATCTTATATAAAATGGTAATAAAAATGCATTGACAAATTTGTTTTTCTTTATTGCACTTTTATCCTTAGTAAATATTTATTGAGTCTCATGAATGATTATAAATAAGTGATTGATTACCATAAATACATTAACTAATTGTACAATTGAATACATGTAACAACCATAATAAGAAAATAAATGATTTGTGAAATGTATTATTGATCAAATACACATTTTTATTAGGAGATAGGTAACTCAATAGTGTTTTTTACCTATTTATTTTTATGTGTACCTATTAAATATATAATATATAATAAAATATAATAGTTATCATTTACTTATTAATTGTTTTTTCAAATGTAATAGGTTTTTCAAAGTATTATGTGAGTCTTGTTATGTTTATCCAAATAACCTAACAATACTTAGATTATTGATAACTATTGAAATTAAAATAATTTAACATATAACCATACAGCCTTAATCTTTATCACTTAAAAATATGTTTTTTATATAAATATTGTTTTTTTTTTTACTAGTATTATTTATACTATTATACACAAAATATAAAGGTGTTGTTTAACTATGAAAAATCATAAATTCAATGCAAACAAAAACGTGAGTACATAATAAAACATTGAACACTTTTAATTTTTAATAGTATAATAATTTAAATGAAGTAATTTTAAGCAAGTGTTTTTTAATTAACTACATTTAAACAAATAATAAAAAAAAAAATTTGTTTATTTTTCAATATAGTGTTGCATGAAGTATGCATATTAACCTAATTATTATGATAGGTTACAAAATAAATAGCTATTTAATATTTCTACATATTTGTTTAATATAATATAATTCTGTGCCCTGGGATCTGAAAGGTCCAATCTTTTTCTTATTTTTTACGACAATTAGGAAATCTAAAGTCAGAACAGTTGTTTTATATCATAATGAATTTAATATAATAATAAGTTTTAATATTTTTTTATTGATCTAGCCTTAGAATAAAATATATCCAAAAATATTAAGACTGACCTATTTTTTTCCCAGATTTAATATTTAATAAATAAATATGAATAATTCCCCAATGTACACAAAAATAAAAAATTAACAATTAATAATATTTAAATATTTAAAAAATAATAATAATAATATTAATCACATAATAATTTGAGGATCAGGTACAGAAGTACTGATTGATTTATGTGGTAAAACCTGTCCACCATTAATGTACAATTCGTCTTTAACAATAACATCTTCTCCAAGCACAGTAGTATTTTCCATACGAACCCAACATCCAACTACTGAACGCCAACCGATTATGCAAGAGTCCAACCACGTATGTGATTTAACTGTGGCCCCTGCTAGTATGGTACACCTTCTTAAGCAAGCACCATCTTCAACAGTAACATTTGGACCAATAGTAACATTTGGACCAATTTTACAACCTTCTCCTATAGTTGCAGTTGGATCAACAAGAACATTGCCAACAACACCATCAGCAGAATACAATAAAGTTGGACTACGCGTCTTTAATGAAGTCAAGTACATGCACATTCCTGAAAATAACAAAGAATTATTAAAGGTATTAATATATTACATACATAGAAGAAATTCATGAAATACATAAAAATTAACAACTAACCAGTTAGGAAATCTTTAGGTTGTCCTACGTCCATCCAGAAACCTTTTAAGTTAAATGCATATAGTTGACCGTCTTGGGCCATAAAGGGAAACACTTCTTTTTCAATGCTTGTTGGCTCCAACTTAATTCTATCCAACACAGATGGGTTTAAAATATAAATGCCTGCATTGATTTTGTTTGAAACAAATTCTTGTGGTTTTTCAATGAAACTTTCTATGCGCCCTGTGTCTTCATCATACATTACAACACCATACTTGGATGGCTCTTCAACCTTAGTCACCACGATCGTACCTTCACAACCATGTGATTTATGGAACGCAATCAGGTCTTTAAATGGATATTCACATATAATATCAGAGTTTAAAACAAAAAATGGCTGGTTTTGTTTGTTGGCCAACAAATGTTTGGCTAGAGCTAAAGGTCCAGCCGTGCCAAGTGGTTCAGATTCATGTGAAAAAACTAGCCGAACACCAAGTTTTTTGGCTTCATCACTCATCTCTTTTTCCATCTGCTCAGCACGGTACGAAACAGCCAATATAACCTAAATTGAATAATCATTATATTAGTATTATCATTTACCATAATTCAAGTATAAAAAAAATAATAGGTATAGGCAAGTAATGAAAGATATTATCTAGCCAATTAGGTATCTTGAAATCAAGTTATATATACAAATATAATAATAAAACTTACTCAAGGGAAAATTGAAATTATAAACATTGGATAACCAAACTATTGGTTTTCAAACAAAAACTACTAAAGTACCTACAAAACTAATAATTTTACTAAATTCACATGTTATTATAAATGTGCACAGGTATATCTTGTCCTGTGCGAGACACAACGGGAGTGTCGACTAACGAGTCATACTGGTCGTAGGGGGTTGATTTGAGGTGCACGAAAACGGGGTAGACTGACGACGCTAGGGGTTGTTTACCTCACGCACGCCGACCGTGACCAGTGCTTCGATCTGATGAAGTATCATCGGCTTGTTGGCAAACTCGACCAGCGGCTTTGGCCGGCTCAACGTGAGCGGTCGGAGACGGGTGCCATAGCCACCGACCAATATCAGCGCTTTGGTTTCGGCCATTTTGGTGTCGACGCCACACATGTCAGTGGGACGACGGACTTAACATGCCCCGAGTGTTGCCGACGGACGTCTCTGCGCCGGTGGTGTCGTTGTCTGCGGTGACTCGTCTCCGGCGTGTGTCTGCGGCTCGAGGCGATGTGCCGACGACGTGTGTCGGTGGTGTATGTTGGCGGTACAGCGGAGACCCGTTAAACGCTGTCGGCGCTCGAACGGTTGTTGGCGACGGACGAGTGGGCAGCGGACGATGTCGTCGAGTGTCGTCTTCGGAAACGCGGACGGTCCATAGTGCGGACAGCGATCGAGACCAACGCGGCGCGCGACACACGGACGATAAACATTAAATACGTGCCACGTCGTATGACGGTGGAAATGAGTCGGTCGGTACGCGGCGGCGACGGCCAGCCACTCAGATCATTTATTCTTTATCGGGTCGAACCGATTGGGAATTGGGAAATGGGATAACGCGAACGCTCTGCGACCACGACGGTTTGCCGCACGCACGCGAAAGCAAACGCACACGCACACACCCACTATATTATTATTATTATTATTACTATTGTCGTGTTGTAGTGCACGCACGTATTACAATATATTTTATAATAATTGAAGATGATCAATTACAATGGTCGTGTTATTAATTATTGTCGTCCCGTCGTGATAAATGGTAATTATTGTCGTAAATAATTGTCACCGTAACGCAGGCGCACTTTTTATGATCGCGGCGAACGACTATACAACGGCGTTGGACACATTATTATTATTATTATTACTATTGTTGTTATTTTTCACGAAATAATTAATAAATACTGTTATCACCGTGTACGTCAGAGATAATATCAGCTTATCAACGCCAAAAATGGTGATTACCCCGACGATAGTGATCGTTACTTCTGATTTTTACCGGTAGATAGCAATCCGCACCGGGTGGCACGTTTTCCACAAAGAATTTTTAAATTTCGTGGTCATTCCGCATTCGTAGTAGTTATTTGCAATGTGCGACAGACCACAGTGGGTGAGTGGGAATGGGAGAGTCAAGACGTAAATACTGACTGTTGTTTTCTCTAAGGTCCGTGTAACTAATCTTTAATTTAGCGTTTTGTATTGTACATAAATAATTATATAGGTATTAGGCATCACCTATTTATAAATAAAAGTCATATTGTGAATATAAAAAATACAAAAAATGTAAAACTTAAAAATTTGGATTTTTTTTGAAAACATTATAGTAATAACTAAATAATTACGCAATCTTTAATAATAACAAGCTTATAATTTAGATCACCAACAAATAATATTATTTTAACTTATCATATTATAAATTAAAAATATATTACGAAAATTAATAATTTGCTACGACAGTTTATTTCATATTACTCGTTTAAAAACAGGTATTTAAATTAAAAAAAAAAATTACCTTTAAAGTTGAATATTTTATATGTTAAGCAATTAATAAAGAATTAAATACTGTATTATTAAAACTATTGATAGTTTTATTTCTTATTGTAGATTTGTAGACATGTAGCTTAGAAATTTGTTGTAATTTTTGTATACTTAATTTTAGTATTTATGTAAATACCTGTTTAAACACTTTAAACAAATATGAAGTAAATTGTTGCAATTAATTGTCGTGAACTTATTAATTGGTTATATTTTTAATTTATACATTTATAATAATATCATAAATTTAAATAATATAGTTTGTATTGTTATTTGTTAATCTAGATAATAAGTTGCTATTAATATAAAGATTGTGTCATTATTTAGTTATACTATATTATATTTTCACAAAAAGATGTTTAAAAAAAAATCCAAATTTTTAAGTTGTACATTTTTGTATATTTAAAATACTAAAACTATAAGTATACCTACCTATACAAAAATTACAACAAATTTTTAAGCTATTTAGCTATAGGTTATATTATACGTACCTACAAATCTACAGTAAACAATAAAAATACTGTCAACATGGTTGAATAATATAATATGCTCGTATAATTCTTTATTAATAAATTACTAAAATATAAAGTTGTCTACTAAAATCTTTTTTTAGTTATTTTAATATGTACCCATCTTTTGTGATAAAAATGTTTAATGCGTTATTTTATTCATTTTTTTTTAGCAATCCGGTTTTTGTAAGGTGCAGAAAGGCCACGAGCCCACGAAACATAAAATACTGTGTATAAATATAAATTAAATTTTCCTAGTTTCTAAAAAAACACTTTAAACCTATAACATTTTAGTAGTTAGTATTCAACTGAATTAAAGATTTATTATTAAACGAATAATAAGAGCAATCGAATAGGTACCAGCTCATAACAGCTTAAAAACAAATGATCAAAAAAATATTTTTTTAATTAGGTACCTCCTACATTTTAAAAGCTTATGAGTAATTGGAGCTACTATTAAATTATTTTGTTAACTCTACATCACGACTTACATGTTTTACGCGTATAGTTACACTATAGAATATGAACATTTAAAAAGTTCAAATTTATAATAGCTAGCTGTTCCTCAGTTTCATTGTAATCCAATCAACAAAATAAGACACTCTTGTGTATACTCCTGGATGACCTGGTTCTCCACATATTTTAGGCCCATAAGATACTATTCCCATCAAATAGTACTGATTTTCTATAGGTAACATCAAAGGTCCACCAGAATCACCCTTAAAAATATGCATAATTTAAATTACAATGCTTTAATAATGCTTTAATTTACATATTATATTCCAGAGGTGGCCACTATAACATTAATTTTAGGAGCCATAAATTTATGAATCTAATTCTAAGCGAACCACATAGATAAGAGATGTTTATAAAATAATTAAAATTTAAAATACAGTAAAATCCCGTTACAACGAACTCCAAGGGACCGATTTTTTTTTTTCGTTATAACGAAAATTTCGAATAAGCTCTTTATAAGCCCTGCTTTTCGGCAGGAGACTTCTATATGACTTTCGTTATAACGGGAATTTACTATGGTTAATAGTTTTATTCTATGCTTGATAGAGGCGTAGCCAGGATTTTCTCATTTGGGGGGGGGGTTTCCAAAATTTGTTGGTAAACTTACCTATATTTATATAAATCTCTAAAAGCTTAGCATTACTCTATGTAGCAGATATTTTTTTACACGAATGTATAAAATATAAATAACTTAAGTATTGACATTATAGGTACTATATTTACTAATATAAAGATTTATAATTTATACTACACCTTTTTAATTAATTAATGTATCAAGTTTTTTAGGGGTTTTCAAAAACTCATGGGGAGGGTTGTGCCCTGATAACCCCCCTTGGCTACGCCCCTGAAGCTTGATGTCAAAAACCGCATGCGACTCGCGAGCCTCGTTGTGGCCATCTCTGTTATAATCGGTATTATTAAAAAAAAAAAATTACTCGACATGCATCTTTTCCCCCCAATGAATGTCCAGCACATAATATAATTCTATCATCGATTACGGTATTATTTTTTTCATATAACTGCTTACATTCCGTAGTATTCGTTATTGGAATCTGAATTTCCATCAAATTTGTATTGCTTGGTTCACCTGAAAAATTATAATGAATGCACTATTATAATTGTATGTTGGTACATGACACATTGACACTACATGTCTTCATGTATACCTATTCTATATACCTACAGTGTAAATTATTTTTCATACAATCAATAATATTATTATTTGTATTCATTATTGTACATAGTGGCTAATATTATATCGTTATATGTTTACTTAAAGATGATGTAGGATCGGTGGAACCCCAACCAGCAACAAATAGCATAGTTGCTGTCAAGTTAATATTTTGCACATCTGAAGTGATTGGCAAACAGATTGGTTGGATCAATTCTGAAAATATATGGGAATATTCTGCACTATTTACATTAAATGATTACAATGATTATACATATGAATAAATGATAAATTAGATTTAAAACAACCACGATGATCATACAAATTATAAAGCTTGATGAAGTTTTTAATACGTACCAGTGTAAACAACACTTTGGTTTAATTTTAGTAATGCTATATCATTGTGAACTCCTTCAGAGTTGTACTTTTCGTGTATTATAACGTGTTCAATTGGAACATCTAATGGAGTTGCGCCGTCATTGACATTTGGATCCAAATTTAATTCACCTAGGCGCGCCGTGGTCCTTAAAATTAATATATTATTATGAAAATATTAAGAAATAATATTTTTTAATAGTTTTATATAATCATATTTATGGTTCATTAAAAAATCACTAATATGGTTTACTAACAGTCTTATATTATCACGATTTTTTACGCATTGTGCAGATGTTAATACGTATGAATCTGTAATTAGTGTTCCACTACATAACCATTGTAGAGTATTATTTTTTATATTATAATTTATGTAACCAAGAGCTACCATCCAAGGCCAAGCACCTAATCAAAATTAAAATATTAACATAAAATGTTTAGTTTTCTTCAAGTTCTAACCTACCTAATTCAGATTGATCCCCTCCAATCATTCGAAAACTTGCAACCTTCCTTTGTCCACATGTGGTTGGTGATGGTAATTTATCCTCTGGAATTAAGCTATCCAATGGACAACAAACTTTTGAACTTATACCTTCAAAACCACAAATTGATTTCTGAAGAAAGATTATATTAGATTCATTGATGGAGCTTTGCAGAAGCAATCGTAACTTTTGACAATTTCTAATATCAATACAAACGCCATTTTCATAATTTGGTGTACGGCATACTGTTAGAAATAATAATAATAAAAACAAAAATTGTATTAATATTTGGTGTCAAAACAGAGTAAAAAAAATTAAAAAAAATCAATAAATATTTGAATTCATTTTTTTATTATTTAATTAAGTACTTAATACTTGTAAATTATTTCCTATTTAATATAATATATTATTATAAAATGATAAATTTCTAAATTTAAATCAGATAAAAAAATAACACGTAAATTATTTACCTTGACCATTGATTAAAATAACATTATAGATAGAATCTAGCTGATAGATATTACGATGTATGGGAGTGTACATGCGGGAATAATCATATAAATAATAATACCTATATATAGTTCTAATTTTTATAATATAATGTGAGCTAGACAGCCGCAGTAATACACACAATTAAGTTTTTGAAAGTCTTCATCTCTCATCAATACCGCAAGACTTTTAACCTTTTGCAGTTGTTTGTAGGCAATTAATTTTATTTTTAGTAATTACTATAGGTATTGAATTTATTACAATATAAATTAAATTACCTAGCTTGATGTATAAACATAATATTTACAGGTATCATAGCGTTACTTAGTTTAACATTAAGTCAATGTATTAAAAAATATTTTATTTTTTATAATATATTAATTAAGTTAATTATTTTTATAAAATGTATACCATCAAATATAACTCACCAATGTCGGATTGAGCAATTGCCATACCCACCAGGAGTATCATAAAAATGCAATAGTCTTCTAATCTCATAGTAAAACTGAAAAAAGCAAATAATTATATTTAAAATTATATTAACAGAAAATCGAATTGAAAGAACTTAAAATATAGCAAATTCATAATGTGGAAAATTTTAAAATTAAATTTTAAACTATTCCATGTTATCATATTTTTTTTTTGCATTTGTATTCAATAGATTAAGTAGAAAGTAAAAATTTAACTACCTTTTTAAGTATGCAATCTCTATTATACGTGTATTGATATAGTTGGTAGACGGTAGTAGATACTTAACAAATAACAATATAAATTTATGTCCGAGACTTGAATACCATAATACCTGTCCGGTATATTATTTTATTATAGATTTAGTTAAGTATTAAGTTAGGTGTGATAGTTTTCTGAGTTATTTATAATAGATATCTATTAACTTAATTACTGTTACAATTATTTAATAATAATTAATAAGCAATACGAGGGTTCTTATACTTATTAGATAAATAAATAATATAATATTTATCAATTACCTGCAAAACTATATAGAAATTGTTATATAAGGTATTTTTTTTTTTTTTTGCTGATTTATGATAGTGGATATTACTTAGAGTTGGTTATTGCTTTTTCTATAGCTTATTCGCAAGAGGACGAAAATAAACATCACTGAATAGATCACACGATTCATACAAAAACACGCCGTATTTCGAGTAAACGTGTTAGTATTTAAAATTAAACACTATTTCATGTAAGAATTTTTAAATTAGTACGCACGATTACAATAAATACATAACTATTATTAAGTGACCTAATCTGTAGGTTAACTATAAAGGTAATAAAATATAATATCTATCTAAATAGTACTATGAAAACTATTTGTTGCGCAGTCAACGGAAACTAACGTACTGTTTGTAGGTACATCGGATTTCTCACAACATCAGTAGATCATGTATGTTTTTTTATATTTGAGCGCACATCGACCTGTGAATCAATGGAAATTCCCAATGACGTAGTCCACCATTTCCGACGCAGCGTTATTTCCACATACCGCAGAACACGTCTCGTCGATTACGAACTTCTGTTGAGTATTCCGGTGTAAGTTTTGGAACATTGGTTGTGAGACGGAATTATTACTGTTATCAATATTTCAAAAATGAAAAGTAATCGAACAATAAGTCCGAACTCATTTATTTAGGTATTATCAGACAAAAGTTCTAGTATACAAATTATTCAATTCACGAAATTAATAATTAAAATATATATTTAAGTTTTCTTGTCCATTAATATTATATTTTATAAATCTTTGTAACTACAGTTTACAAATTTTATCGTTTAATGTATAAATTTAAAAAATATAAAAAGTTGTAACATAAAATTTGAAAATAACAATAACAAAAAAAAAAAATACATTGGTTGGTTTATCAATTCTGTATTCATCACGTGTTTATCTATATTTCTACAGCAAGTTTATCTACAGTTAAATTAAATATCTATAGGTCACGTTTAACGGTTTAAGTATAAATAATATAGGATTTCCAGAAAGTAGCGTGTACCGGTTTACTTCAAACCTTTTTTTTATACGAATTTTGCCTAAAATGTTTAGAGCTAAATGTGACAGTAGTCTTTAACCAAATTTACCATCATTAGCCCTCAACTTAATATGTATACCGTCATACCGATTGCCCTCACGTTTTAAATACACCATTACAATACCAACTCGTAAAATAGAAGAGGTAAATATTTTAATAAGTAATAATAAAAATACATATATATGATAAAAGAATAAATATTATATTATATGTGGGGGGGGGATATTACAATTATTTTCTTAAAATTAAATTTGTATTTTCACCTTTTTGTTTTACTCAAAAAAAATATGCATGCATTTTTTTTCAAATCAGATTATGTCCGTGATTTATGGATTCCATAGTGCTATAAATATATCTTGTGTAGTAGGTACGTTGCATTACATTGCTTGGCGCTGAAATGCAACCAAATATACAATGTTTCTACCGCAAGTATTATTGTACGAAAAAAATACATTACTAAAGATTAATTTCGCATTATTTCGTTTCTTTGAAATATACATTTATGAATATATAATTATTACTTTGGTAAGGGTTCAATATTTCATACAAAATTTAAGTTAAAGTTTTATAAAACTAACGTATGCTTTATTTTTATCATGTATATCAATATAAAATATATCTTAACGTAGTCTACCCTTGACTAAGCTGTACTATGGATTTTGTTTCATGGTTTTCCATAGAGTTTTAAAACTAATTTTGGATACCTAGTATTTTTGAAAATATCACTATAATTTATTTTCGTTTATCATTATTTATTTTATTTTATAAATTGCTAAACATAGACTGCTAGACGCTTATTAAGTGAATATTTTTAGTATAAATCTCTAATTCCAATATAAATAAAGTAAATATATTTATATATTTATTATTTACAAAATGTCAAAATCAAAAATATACTAAAATGACATTCATAAGCGTGCACAGAACTGAATTAAACGTGATTATTATAACTTATAAATATTCACTTTTATGTATACCGGTAGTTATTAATTATTCATACATATACATGGAAAATTAATTGGTGTAAGTGTAACAAACTAACAACGTTAACTCGTCCCACGTATATAAATGGCCTAATCAGGTTCTAAGAATCGCTCGATAATAATGCCTTTATTATCACTTTAAATTGATGAATTCGGTTTACATATAGTATATTATATTATAATATAATATCGTTACTTTTTGAAAATTAAAATTAAGATAAAAATTCCCGCGCAACAAGTAGTATACCAATCGCACAACTAGTGCTGAGTGATAACTATCTAGATAAATAATTAAATTAGTATTTAATTGGTATCTAGGATTTAAATTATGAAAATCTACATGAATATATATAGATAAATCTTGTAGTGTAATTCACGTAGGGATTGATCTGGTGATCTACCGAGTAGGGCCACTCAAAATAATGGCCAGTTTTGAGTGTTTGGTCGTTTTTTTTTTATTTTGTGATAAATTAGTACAAAAATTAGTAGAAAATATAATTGATTTGAATTATTTAAACCGTACAGTTACTATAGCTATAATAAAATGTTAGAAATTCTAAAACTCGGTAAGCTGATATCTTGCCAATCTGGCACGTATATTTTTTTCAATAATCGTATACTAATTTAGTTATTTTACATCAAATGTTAACAAATAGGCACTAGCTATATAGTATAAAAGATTACAAAATAATAATACGATTTTCCAGGCTGTTTCCTCGTGATAATTTTATTCTATGTTAGCTGTTAACAACATTTTTAGATTTTAATTCGATAAGGACAGTCGATAAAGTACCCGTCCATCCATCATAGCCGTATATCAATTTACGTTATAACACTGTGTACACCGTTCCGTCTATTTGGTAAATAATGTGGGAAATATCAAAAATAGTTCTCACGCGGCTACCTTGTCAAGCATTAGTAAAAATTAACTACTTTTTGTAAGATAAAAATTGAATTATCTATGTTCATATTAATATAAATATTTATTTAACTATTAATCTAATATCTATATCGTTATTATTTTTACTATCTGAACTCAGCACTGCGCACAATACATTTTGATATCTAATAAAATAAAAATAAATGGTGGATAATCAATACATTTAGTATGGTTTAACTTGAACGAAGCTTAGAACACGGTAAGTGATATCTTAAGTTAATTAAAAAGATAATCGTATATGTTCAGTATACAATATTTAAACTTACATTTATATTAATACATATTAGTTTAAGAGCTTTGCTAGTGACTGAAGAGGTGGATGACGTGACGGCGCTATCTTCTATACTACCATAAACTCGCTGTCTTTCCACTAGATCGTGTAGTGTGTAGTACGGACGACTGTCCGATAACATGCCGTCGTGATCAGTATTTATACGAATACCGAATAATATTATTGATTATAAATAATTGTATTCATAATATTTACCACAATGTTATAATAATACATCCGATCGAATAGACTATATTACGTATATTAAGAGTGTCTTAATACATTACCTACTAATAAATAATTATAAAATAATTTTTATATGTGTTTAATGTCTACATGAAATAAAATATAATGATCATTAAGAATTTAAGTGGATAGAAAAAGTGATTTGGTTTTAAATTTATAATACTGATAAATTATGATTGTTGAGGTTTACAATAGTATTATAATTTATATTCGCAATAATAGTTCCAGAAAAAAAAGTATTAACTTATTTTTTTTTATGTTTTCAAATTAAGTTTTCATAATATTCTATTATGTTTATATCATAATATACTTCTGTTTGTCGGCAAATAGTTATACACAATTTAAAATAAAATAACTAGGTACATAAGTATACGACAAATATTAACCGACGTTAGACTACTATAATATTAATATGTACAAATAAGTAATAATACTATGAATAAGTAGTATAAATTTATCATTTATTTATTTCATATTAAATTGATAGCCGAAAAATAAAAATAATAATAATTTATTTATTATTATATTTTTATATTTTTTTTTGTTTAATTACTTATTACTTATATTAATTATAACTTATAAGTGAATTTACGTAATAATAATTATTCTTAGCCGAAATAGCATCATATTTTAAGAATGACTGGCCAACCTTATGTAGTTCCCAAACTTTGGATTAAATTAATTCAGAAAATAATTATAATTCGTTTAAAATTACGTTGGGTATAATACAATCCGTTTAATCCAATAATCCTATTTTACTTTGGTTTTTTTTTTTTTTACATTAAAATATTCCATGGCTAATATTGACGACTATAAACATAGGCATAAGTAAGGTTATACTTTTGTATACAGTAATTTTATTATTTGATTGTATTTAGATACATACTATGTATTTTTATTAAACTTTTCCGATGTATAATGTTATAAAAATGAAAGCATAAACAGGTCACAAATACATGCATATTGCATATTATTTTGAAATATTCAGACATGAATAATAGCCAAGACATAAAAATAAATTTTTGTTTACATTTAAAATATTATTTATATAGTTATATTAATAATATTTTAAAGTTTATTAGTAATTATGTTTAAAATAATTTTGTTTTTTGTCATAATAATCAGAATAGATAAAGGGCATTACAAAGTTCAAACTTTACAAAACATTTAGAATAATGTGAAAATAGACTTGTTGGAATTTATTTAAGTCTCCTTTTTTTCTATTCTACGGATAAATTTTGTTTGGCAACTTCACATTTAGCATTATATTTTTTTTAAAACAATTTAAAAACCATTTAACAATGTTTAAATAAACTTATTGTATATTTGGAATTTGTTGGAATATTTGGAGCTTCGCTCAGTCGCTCTTATCTATATTCAGAGAACTTTGTATTTCAAATTTTACATCACTTTAATTTTCAACTTCAAATTAAAAATTTTTCTTTAATTTCAACATCTTCTTCCAATACTTCCAACCTCAATAAATATTGTTGAATGAATTTCGTTAAGTTATAATTTTTTTTTTATATATTATATAAATATGTACCTAATGTCAGTTTTTAAGTAAGCATTATATAAAGTTCAATATGGAATAAGCAAATAGGAGGTCTACAAGAAATTTAAAACATATCCAACAACCAACAAATTTATTTGAAAATTCTTTGAATGTTTTTGAACGGCATGAAAAAAAATATTTTTATTTTGGATAGATTGCCAACAGAATTATAACGTTGGTGGATAATTAATGTTTAATCATATCCTTAGACTTACTTTCGTCAAAATATTAATACAAGATTTTAGCGTATTATAAGTTTTAAGCACTTAGGTGTTTGATAATAATAATATGTAGATAGGTATTTTTAATTTTTATAAGGTATCTTCAAATAAACCACAGAGTGTTTAGGTGAAATGTTAATATGTAACCTGTCATAATAATATATTTATATTCTATGGAATAAGAGAAGTAAAAATTTTAAAACATCAATTTTATAAAATAGATCTTTTAATAATTTTATAATAACTTATAAAACCAAATTTAAATTCACTTGAACTCATATTATAGATAATTGCTGGATCGTAATGAAAAAAAAAAATCATTAAAATTGAAAATTTTAGATATTAACCTTTTAAAAATATTTTTTTAACTCAAAAGTGGCCTAAAAAAATACTTAAAATTCATATTCCCCTGAATTTAATACTGTTTTAAACATATTTTTTAATCGTCTCAAACAACTTATAAAACGTTTAAAAAATGTTTTTTAAAGCATAATAACCTTAGACCAGGAAAATATTTTCAATATTAACATGGTTCAAAAACTATGATTTATTCAACTTTTATACTCTTATAAGAACATAAAATATAACAAGTATAATTTTTCCATCTACAGTGTCTGGTAAGGAACTTATATATACGTCCCTTTCAACTACCACCTATTAACTTAATACAATTTAATATTTTTATTATTTTCATGGGTATAAAAATTAAACAATTTTCAGTTGAAAAAGTTTAAGGTATGATGTAGACCGGTATATATTGTAGTATATTTACATATTAATATATTATCTAGGCGTACTTATAATATGTTATATAACACGCTCATTTGATCGTCACAGTAAATTTTGTTTTTTGTCATAGCTAGCTTTGTTAAGCCAGCGGCGTAAAACATTAAATCCTAGAAGTACGAATCCTGTACGTTTTTTAGCCGAATGTAAAAAAAAAATGTGAGGTCTTTATTCTCAAAAAGACATCCAACCCCCTTCCTCCCCACTGTGTCTACGCGTTTAATTCCTATGATATAGGTAGATATTCTACGTACGTAGAACATATAATAATATAATGTCTACAACATAATTGCTTTTAACTATAGTAATTAAACGTTGACGTTAATTATTTGAACATTACACTATATTATTAATATAATACATTCGTATATATATTGGTTATTCGTACTATACGTGCGATAACGATAATATTCAGATTCGTTTAAACGTCCGTAATCTGTAATAGAGAAAAGAGAGTAAAACAGAAAAAAAAAATAATACGAAATTAGGCCCAGCGCGTAGAGCGCAAAATCTTGCGGAGCGTTCCAGCAACCGTTTTGCTCTAGGTAGCAAAATATGTACAGTGCATCGCGATGTGCCGTTCCGTCACAACGTGAGCGCGATATTATTAATACGACTCGTTCTCGCGAATGCTCAATACGCCACGAAAATAAATCGTAAGATTTTTTTGATTTTTTTTAAAGCCCCCGTAAAGTATAATACTATTCCAAGAATTGTGTGGGTGTTTTTTTAAATTTTAACATTTTAGAAAATTGTAGTCGTCCTATTCTATTTTTACTCCAGTTTTGCTAGTTAATACTACGAGTTACACACGTGTAATAATAAACGAATTATAATTCGAAACATCATTGTATTTCTATATGATTTATTGTTACTCTCAATTCTCTTGAATTTTGACCAGTAACAAACTTAATAATAAATGACGTATTTTATTGGATATGGCATTACTCACGGGACTTGAAGTGCATTAAGGTAAGAATATACAAATATATAATTGAATATTTTTAAATGATATATTATATTAATATGAACAGGTTAAGTAAGCGTAATATTAAGTAAATATTATTATAATTATTATTGTATTGTTTCGTAAGATCGGATTTATCGTTTTCATGGTAATTCTACGAATAAAACGTTAATATTGAATACATTTCAAACTTTAAAAAATTACTCCCTTCTAAAGGTAATTTTGCAAATCTTTAATCAAAATTATTACATCATAATATGAGAAAATACTTTTGTCATTGAAATTTGTTCATATTTATCTACAGTAGAATAGTTAGAAAAAAATATAAGTACCAAATATTACAGATGAATTAAACGCATTTAAAAAAAATTATTAAAAATATATTTGACAATTTTAAAAACATTTTTTTTTTATAATTGTTTTATTAATAAAATTAGTAAACATTTATAATACATACAAGTCATGTGTTTGATTATAATAACTGAAAGAGTGAAAAAACTGTAAACGAGCTTTTTTTTTTAAAGATGGCGATGTACCCATTCTTATGATAGTACCTAGTATAAAGCTAAATAAACAACTATATCAATGATTAAAAAAAAATTTGTAATTTTATTACTATCTTCTATTGCCTTGTTGTCGAATCAAAATAAATTATCATTAATTGTTTATAGGTACCGATTTATTACATTATTTTTTAACGAAGTATATTACTTTTTTTGTGCATGCAGCACACGTAGGTAGCAGTGATCCCATTGGCAAAGATCGTAAAAATTACAAAACCACTGGAGTAGGTTATGTATTTTTTGTTACTTCCGATGTTGTCATATACTATTTAATATGAATCACTGATATTTTTCTATTGTAATATTGAAATAATAATAATAAAAAAAATACGAATACATAGTTCCTATGCATATTTTAACATTTCAATTGTATATTAAGCAGCAATTGAAGTATAAAATATTCACTGTTTAGTGTTTATTTTATAATAGGTACCTATAATTTATAAAAAAAAAAAAAATACATAGAAAATATTATTTTTTTATTTGGTTATTTAAAAACTGTTTATGTTATGTTTGTATAAATGCGATAACGTAAAATGAACGACAGAAAATACGATAACGAAAAATTGCTAGTGTATTTTGTCTAGACTTTACAATACTGAATTTGTGTACCTATGTGGATTTAGACAAGATAAAAATTAAATGTTCAAATTTTTTTTTATGCTTAAATTATAAAATTATAAGATGTATATTCGCTTGTCTGGGGCCAATATTTTGAATTTTAAATGTAAAAAAAAAAAATTATAATGGCAACTATAGGTTTTACATACTACACCTTACATCAATGCATAACTTTATTATGGTTATGCAAGTGCCAAGTATAGAAAGCAAAAATACATTTTATGCGTTAATACTTAGAATATTATTTATGACGTAACTTTGTAATAAAATTATGTTTTTATTTTTTAGAAATAATAATATTGTGTATAACTAATCTGTATTTTAAAATTAATCAATATGTTATTAAATATTTAGTTATTAAATAATTTATTTAGTTATTATTTTGTATTGTGTTGAGAATATAAAATAATAATATAATAATAAATATTACATAATTAAATAATATACAAATAATCAATTTTTTTTATACAATAAAGAGTTTCAGAAAACAACGCAATCATGAAAAACAATATTATATAATAACTTAATAAGGTTGATTAAATCATTTGAATATTTTATTAAAACATAGGTACACGTAAATAAAAAAAAAATAAAAAATAAAACTAAATGATAGATTATCACAATGACGCTTTTTTGAGAATGAAAATAATACCAGGAAATTTGTATGTTTTTGTAGCATATTATGAATTGGTATGACATTAACTTCATGAATAACAATGATACTAATTTTTCACTGTAAGTTGTCATTATTTGACATAACATTGACAAATAGCATAATGTATATAGTTCCTTATACCTAGGTACTAATTTATTGACACAGTTGTTTATAATTTATCATATATCTGGTAACCAAAATCAAATGAATTAATTCTTTGGAATACACCATTACAATAAAGGTTCCAAAGTTTATCTTCACGTCGGAAGCGTTATACATTTGTAATAACGTTAATATTTTTATTTTCAATTCTATAGCCTTAAAGCGAAATACAATGAAATACTATTTGATTTGATGTACCCAGCTCATTGTCTTTCAATATAAAATGCACTCAATTCCTACTGGTTCAAAGTCCAAAGAAAGGCATTTTTACGAGTGAATTGCATTCAATTGTCTTTTACACAATACGCGTTTTTCATGACAGTTCATTAAAACAAATTTATATTGTAGTATCATTATATTTTATAGTTTATTAATAATTATATTTATATTATAAATAAATATAAATTGTATAATATAATAATTGGATTAGCAGTAGATATAATGGATATCGAATACTAAACCTATTGGCTATAATAATACATTAATTGTATAAGTAATAAAAAATGCGGTTTTGGTTTTATAACCATTAGTTTGGATAAGTGAATAATTTATTTAGTTAATGATGGAAATTGCATTTACAAATAATTTAATTAGAATACTTGAATAAATGAGTTACAAATTACAATGATATTGTAATCGGTTATTAAAAACAATATTTTTCTTTTAAAATAAATACGATAATTAAACGTTTATTAATGGACACATTAAAATGGCGCATACCTATTCACTGGCTACAGTACTCAAATAAAAATACCTGTATTTATTAGCAAATATTTTATTTTTAACTATACACTTGTAGGTATACTGGATTTATAATAATCTAAGTTTACGCGGTTAAAATAAAGTTTTTGTTATTATCAAATCAATAATTTTAATATTATAATTTTCTAGTTTTAAAAGTTTCTTTTATTTATTGATAAAGTTAAGATCTTTATAAACTTGACAAACCGTCTTTAAAATCAAAATACACAAATATTATTTAAGTTTACAGTATGAATATCACATTTTTTAAAGGAAAAGTTTATACATTACAATTTTGTCAAGGTTAATAAAAATTATATTGTTTTTATAACTTTTAAATTTAAATAGAGCATTAGAATCGAACTGAGAGTCTTAAAAACTCGAGTAAATAAATAATTATTTAACATAGTTTTAACTGGGTTAAAATCTAAAATTTGATTTTTGGATCAAACGAATTTTAATTATGGTATATTAATAATTGTTATTATATTTAATACAATAAAAATAAGTTTTTGTTATGTGTGGTTAAACAAACACCACCAAAAAAATCCTGTGAAATAATACTAATGTATGCAACTATGTATGTAAGCATTTTTATATAAATTAAAAAATCAAATACTCGTAAGTCACAAATTAAAATATGTGTTACCGTATTATATCCACTTAAAGTGTTTATCCCAGTATACTTACCTTAAATGTAACTTTTTTTTTAAATTGATTTAGATAAATATGTCATTATAATTTATCAATTGACATAAAAAAAAATTGTTGGGGTTATTTTCTAAGTAAAAATTAAAGTTAAATTATTTGCTTTCATTCAATGATTATGGATATAACATGTTTAAATATATTATTCGAAAAAATTAAAGAATAATAATTTACACAGAAATCTCTCAATAATTTACGCCGATTGTTATATTATATTATATAGATGTTACATAGTTTCTGTTGTTATAACATTATATAGTGTCTATAAATAATATGGTTTTGGGATAATTAATTGTCAAATGGGCTTTTGTTAGTATGCAATAGCGAAAACCGTAGAATAAACAATGTTATACAATACAAATATATTTATCAGTCATTGTAAACTTGTACGGATGTACCAACTTACCTATTGAGTGCTACGTTGTAAGGTGCATGCTTACGTAGGTTATATTATTATGAATATCTTAATTGGGTTGTGGCTTCGCGTGACGCCGAGTTCGTGGTGTAAGTTATTTTGTACAATAGACTTAATAAAACAAAATAAATTGTTTAAAATTACCGTTTTGTTATTAAGTTATAACTATACCATAATATGCGCATTCCTGACGTATATAATATATATATCATGTGATATATTATTCTATGAGTTGGTCGGAACTTTGCACTGGTTTTGTAATAACATTTTTGAAATTCTATTCTATAATATATGATTTTTGAAGGAATAGCATTATTAATAACTAATTAAATTGACAAACAATATTTGGATACATTTATAAATATCTTTTTGAAAACGAGGCGGGGTAGCTATTGAGTTTAAACTAGATTTAGTATGTTTTATACACTTATTTTTAAACTGATTAAAAAAAATAATCATCCTTAAAATAGTTTTTGCGTAGGTCCGTAAAAAACGAATAACAAAATGTACTATTATAAATAAATGATTTAAATGGACGTGGATTTAAAACAGTATTAAATCAGTAGGGATCTATAGTATCTATAGGTACATACATTATATTAAGAGTAATACAAGTCCTTTATGTGATTTTATATTATACTTTACATTTTTTGTGTACTTATTAAGTTAAACATGTTGGATTATAATGTCTGTGATTTAAAAGTTTTGATTAACCATTTTAAAATAGGGCACATGTTGTGAATATTATATTTATGATATTTTTGTGAGTGGATATATTAAAATAAAATCAATGGGTGGTATACTGGTGTCTAGAAATCTTTGCTCCTTATAGGTAAAAATAGTCCAACGGCCTATTTAGATTTCAAGTTAATAAATTTATTCAGAATAACTTATTTTCATGAAAAAATTTTCACTAATTTGTAGATAAGCATATTACAGAGTTTGAAAATAATTCATACCAATAACAAAAATTAAACCAAATGATTGGACATTTAATTATAAGCCTGTTAAAATATATTCTCAAACAATAAAAATTAATAGGTATATCGTTTGACGAAATAGACTATTGATCGTCATTAAAGACCTTAAACTATATTAAATGTACTATAATATTCTGTTTGGCGTTGAATTATTTTATTAATTTTAATAATCTGCCGTGATCGTTCTTAAGACTGTTTACTCTATTATAGTCATTGTAACGACTAACTATGTTAGTACACGCAAGTCAAATAAATTATTAGCATAACAATTACGCATCTAATTGAGATTTTTTACCTAGTTTTATATTAATCAGAATGTTAAGGATTAGTAACGGAAACGGATATTACTCAAAATAACGTGTTTAATGGTACGATCATTATACTTTTTTTATATTGTTATTGTTTTTAAGATGTATTGAGCTGTAAAATAGGTGCTATATTGTTTATATTGTTATTTATTTTTAAAGTGAATAAGACGTTGTGCATATGCATATTAAAAAAGTAATGTTGCTCGACGATTCTATTTTATAACACTTGTTACACTATTATGTTATACTAATATGGGTTTATTATTATTTCGAGTCTGATTATAAATTATAATTTTAATTGTTTAAAGTTTTCACGTTAACGAAATAATATTACAATAGTGCTACACACTTTTTGCTTTTAAGTTTTATATAGTACACTCTAACTATATTGGAATAATATTACTTACATGTTATTTTTGTTGTTTGAACAACCACTATTATTGTTTAAAATTTCAGCAGAATCACATTGTCTTACCAAATATTGAAATTTAGAACCTTTTAGTAGAATTTTATGAATACGTTTTTGATTCCTTATGTACCAGATACATCTGCTGCCCGGGTTGTTGGTAGGTAAAATTAAGTTAGACAAAATAATGCCGTTTAATGATTACTTTAATCTGTTGATCTTACCGTGATTAATCATCTAAATAAATCAGCTATAAGTACATTTTAATTTGTTGATAATTTTTTGTACATCAAAATTAAAAAAAAAAAAACGATAGTTATGCGCTTATAATGAAATCTAAAATTGTTATGTCGAGCTTCTCGTTGTTTTACTTATTTAAAATAAATTACTCGTAATAAAAAACAGCTTGTATATCCACTCATATACTCAAATATTTATAATTAGAAGAAAAAAACGTAGGAATATTATTTTTAATTCTTAAGATATTGTTTGGGAAATTAATAAAAATTATATAGAGAGAGTAGACATAGTTAAACGTTACGACTTCGAGAAGTTAATTAAATACATTATTAATTAATGTTTTTCATATTTATTATTATTGCTATTCGTGATTAATCGTTAAATGTTTTTATAGGTTTTCTATATATTATAAGCACATATAATTACCATACGAATTAAAGAAATATATTTAATAAAATTAATTATTGAAATGAGGAAGCATCCCATTAGCAGTAGGTATCTACTATATAAAATAAACGAATTATTGAAAATAATAGTAACAATTTTTTTTTTTAACAATTTAAGGATAACACGTAATGTTACGTGAATGTATAATTATTGTAGATTTGTAAAATTAATTATGAATTAGGTATACTGAAATAGTGAAATATTATTATATTAGTAAAGTTTATGTTTATTTATTACAATATAAAATTTGTTTCAGTAAGTGATGATGAGATTTACCAATACGAATGTCCGGAATTACATTATAATAATATAAAAGACGATGATTTCAACGCGGAAACGTTATTACATGACCTAAATTGGTATATAATTACTGGTAATATCTTCTATCGATGCACCATTTTTAGATACATATGGGGCGTTAGCGTATTATTTGTTTTTCCATAAACCATGTGCAACACAGTAAAAATACAGAATTTTTTTTCAGCAAAGCCAAATTTGTGTTGTTAGTTTTAATGTGAGAGTGAATTGACTTGTTATCAAATTGAAAATTAAGAATATTATTCGGGTTTTTATTTATAATATATTTTTAAACTGAGTTATAATTATGTAATAATGTAAAATATTATAATTTTAAAACTCTCACAAATTACTTTAAAATAAAAATGTCAATATAAGCCTATCAAATCGTTCTAGTTATATATTTAATTTTAACTTTAATAGTAGGCGAACTTAATATGATACTAAAACTGTACAATAAAAAATATTAGTTGTGAACGTAAATTTACTATAAATCTAACATACGAGGTGTTTGATAATAAGATCCATAAAACGATAAAAAAGGATTTAGATTATTTAATACTGTATGTAGTCAATAAATAAAATATTAAATAATTTTAAAGATAACTAAGCACAAAAATATAATAATCAAATAAGATTAATTTTAAATTCCAATCATTAACACTGTATATATTATGTTTTATTAATCTGCTAATTTGTTTGACTGTAGTCTGATGGTAACCAAAGTAAGTACATCGAGTATAGATTTTTAATACAAACCTTATCAATTAAATTAACGAATTGCTTATTACACAATTTTGACTTTATTTTAATTTCAATTTTTCCTTACGTATAAAATATATTATGTATTTTCACCTTATTCCTATAACTTATCATAAACGGTACCGTCGTATTATTACAAGAATTAAGATTTATCCAATAAATTGTATTATGTTTAGTGTGATTATTATCATTATAAATATCATCTTATAATTTGGATTGTAAATTTATCTGATATCCATCAGTCAGTCATAATAGTTATTGTTATTGTTTAAAACGCGCATAACTCAATCGAGGGAACGGTTTTTAAGGTACAGTGCACGCTGCACACCTGCACACCTAAGTTTCCGGTTTCTATATGTAATTGATGAGTTGAAGATGAAATATAGCTAATAATTATTGATATATTGCCTACCTAATCAAATTGTTCAGCATATTATTCAATTCTACATTACTAAGATGATAGACACGATGGTGTAGAATACACTTGTTGAAGAATACTACAACACACGTATCGATAAAATAGTGTCTACTATATTTCGTAATATTTGTATATCTATTACGGTCTGCGATTACTATTCATTTATTTCATAGGTCTTAATAGCTAATGATAAATGAATGCTTAATTTATTTATATAATTAGACTAACAAATACAGTTGTATTAAATTATCAATTCGATTGAAAAGGTCTATATGTATAGATGAAAGTCACAAAAGGTACGGGCAATAATGGTAAGGGTGAATAAATATCAAAAGTTGATGTCACAAAGCTATTATTAATTATGTGATTATTGAACAATAAAAAGGGGATCTGGAGGCGAATTTGCTCGTTATGTTATTCATACTAACTGAAAAAAATCGGGGAATTCACTCTGCTGTATAGTAGGTTTCAATAATTGTACCTAATACCTTGTTATTGAATAGTTTACTGTAATTAAAGAGTGTTAAATTTAATTAAAAATAATAAATCATTGCATAGGAACATAATTCTGGACGAAAAATGTAATTTCTAAGAATGTTCTATTATTTATTTAGATATTAATATTATGTTATCATTAAAATTGTCGGATGGATGCTTTTTATAAAAACGTTGATGTATCTAAATCCAAATTTAAACGAGTGGTTTTTGAGTTATTAAACTTTAATTATAAAGGATAATGGACTATAGCTCAGGCGCCGAATCTCTTATCTAACTAATTTCGTAAATATAAACAATATATACTAATTGTTGGTATTCGGGATGTAAGAGCTATATGTTATGTAGCTTTTGCACTATATTATATACCAATGTACCATTGTATCAATCACATTGATGTACAAAGTTTTAAGAAGATAATTAATGAAGAAATTATTAAATTGTTCATCTACGCACAAAAACAGTAGAATATAAAATTAAAATATATTTTGGTAAAAAAATCTAAATCCTGAAATACAAGTATATTTGAATATCTTTGTTAAAATAATGTATATACGTCCTGTAATTAATTTAAAAATTAACATTTGACCACTTCCAAAATCCAAGCGAAGTGTTTGAGTAACAAAAAAAAAATAATAATATATATCATTGATACGATCAAAAACTGCTGTTTTTGTGAAAATATTCTCGTATTTTTCTTTTCGTAATTTCAGATTTTTCAGATTACATGGAGTTTTTAGATTTAAACTTATAAAGTAGGAACCAACCATATCAAATCTTTGGGGAATTAGGAACCACCTTCAAAATAGAAGTTTGAAAAATGTTTTTTGCTTTAAAGGTGATGACTGATGACAGACGGGATAAAAAACAACACATCATTATAAAACCAATACACTAACAGCTCGGCTCAGAATATAAAATAGGGGGATTTTGCATCTCCAGTTTGTCATTGAAATTGTGCTCTAGGTTGTGATATTCTATTATTCAAGTATAAATATGAAGTTTTTATTGTACTTATTTTATGATTATGTTAATATGGTACTTACTTTTCTACTATTCAAACAATTAACATATTATAAAATACAAAATAATATTGTGTAATCGAATAAATTGTTCTAAAAATAATTACGAATACTTCAAATTAAATATTAACTGATTCACGTTTTAAAAAATATCTTTACGGAAATAAAATAAATCGAAATTGAGTGTTATATGCTATAATAAAGGCAGTAGCTGTTTTAGTCGACCACCATAAATTATTTGAGCCAAATCGTTATTCTAGATTGTTAAATAATAATCACAAAATTTACGCTGTGTGTTTTTATTGAAAGAAAATATTTAAAAGTTTTTTTAAAAACATAAGTTTTTTTATAAGAATATTTTGGTAATTAAAGGAAACGACCCCGGAAATGTTCACGATTAAATTAATTATTCGTTTATTATTATGCGATAAATACGTATTTGCTATGGTTAAAGTAACTGAAAAGAAAATATTGGCAGTGAGGGGGGAATGGGTTGATTAATTAAATAGAAGGCTTTATTCGATGTACTTACCTATGGATTTTAACTTGAAGTGTTTTGTAGTTTATTTTTATAAGTTTGTATTTTTTTGAACAATGTAATTCGATTAGAATAATTTTATTGAATTCATTGCTTTTTTTAATTTTATTAATATAATAATAGATAAGTGAAAAGTGATATAATAGTATGTAAATAGTATGTACCTACAACAGTATATATATTATATATGTTGATGGTACCTACTATAATATATACATATTTTTATAAGTCAGTATTTTTACTAGAAATTGTAAAAAAAAAAAAAAAATGCCTTCTTATAACATACATTCCATGAGGATTTATTGATAAATATTATTATTATTGAAGAGAATAATATAATATTTAATAGGTATTTCTGACCTTTCTCGTTAAAAGAATAAGTTATTGTAATTCCATTACAATTGCTTTATTTTTTTAGAAAAATACCAATCCACATTCATTTAGTTTGTTCACCTTTTTGCTGTGCGTTACTTCATTCGTGTTTTTTAACGTAGAAATCGAATTTTCAAACATGTTGTGTGACTGCGCGTTACGGTATTTCTTCGGTTGCCAAAAAATCAGAAAACATTCTACGCTAATTATAATAACAATAATAATATACTTTCCGGGGAGTCATACCGAGTCGTCTACACGTGGACACTGGACACTATCCAAAAATCACATCATGGTGCCGAGAAGGTGAAACGTTTATTTTAGCTACCTATATCTATGATGTCAACTACCTTCACGATGGTCCGTAATATGTACACACGCTACGCCTGTGTTAAACAATGCGCCTTTTGTTTGTACTTATCTCCAGCTTTTATAAAAATATATATCATGTTGTTCAGGTTGACAGCATAAATGATTATTATATAATATTTGAATAATATATTTTACTTGCCGCGAATATTTTAAATCACAACAATATCCTATCGTATCAATCCCAGTGTGTTATAAACTTAAAAAACTAAAAAAAATATGAAAATCTATTACTTTTAATCATCGTCTGTATTTATTTAATATTTTCGTGTACCTACTTACTATTTATATTATTTTGCGACTATTCTGCATGTTTGATTTATTGGTGTTCTTCGTTTGTAGAGTACTTAATGAGAAAAATTTACCCGTCGCGCGTGCCATATTAGTATTATAATCATTTACGATATGACAATAGAAATATCACGAATAATAAATCATGCATATTTATTATCTTAAATAAACCTAATAAACCATATTAATTCTATGGTTGTCTACTTACTGTTTACAGTATCAATAAAGTAGGTATTTTTAATAAAGGTAGATTAATAAACACATAACGTGCTATATAGCTCACATTAAATTACTTTAACTACAGCTGTATAATTATTTTCTTTGAGTTTCTAAAGACACAAAGGTCTGTAAGAGCATTTGCATATACGGAGTGATTCAAATGATACTTCGTCGAAAGGGCTTCATTAATCAAACGTTAGTGTTTAATTAGTCTCCCGTGCACGCGCGAGTTTTGGTCTCTCGAGAAGCGATTCTGTTTTTTTTTGTCACTCCGGATGAATACCCACTCTTCGTTTCCCAAGACTATATATTATATAATATATATCACTTGCTTTCCATTAAAAGATTCCTAGCCGCACACCCTTGGTAAATTAATATAATTGTGTTTTTTCATCTCATTTTTTTTCTCCTTGGTTGGCTTATTTTTATTTTTTATACTCATCACATACTTAATTCAGACAGAACAGGTAAAATTTGCTACGTTCGAATTTAGAATAATTGATTTTAATCATAATGTATGATCATTGAAATCTATAGTGTTATCATGAAAATATAGAATACCCAACTGATTGGTTTGAAATGTGTCTTTAATTGACATAGTAATTTGTAAAATATATTTATTTTA
This sequence comes from Rhopalosiphum padi, assembly GCF_020882245.1. Taxonomy (NCBI): domain Eukaryota; kingdom Metazoa; phylum Arthropoda; class Insecta; order Hemiptera; family Aphididae; genus Rhopalosiphum; species Rhopalosiphum padi. Next base: position 78,747,899 of record NC_083598.1, read on the forward strand.
ATGGTTTAGTCTATACGAGTTATGCTTTTAAAATGTTTAAGACTTTAACCATGTATGAAAATCGAAGAATTTAAACGTAAAATGATAATGCAACTCATTTTTGTTTTTCACTAATTTCTATTGACCCATTGTCGTTTGCCATGTGTTAGATGCTGAGTGAAGCAAATATTGTACAATTTTATGATTACATTTTTGCTCTGAATAAATTTTTAGAGAAAAAAATATTATTTATTGTTAAATATTGAGTCTAGTAAAATTGTATTACCTTTATTATTGTTGGTTCCTAAACTGTAGTCAACTATTGCTAAACATTCGATTATTCCTGTATGTGTTATTTTTATTCTTAGGTACCTACTCGTACCATGTAAGTTGAGTCATTTATTTTCATAACTTTGTGTCCTATACTTTTTTACTTGTTTAGTAATATCTATAAGGAATATAAATATAAATGCGTTTAAAATTTTATTAAAATATTTAATATTACATTTATTAAACCTATAATAATAATATTTTTAACTAAATAGCATGCATACATTTGCATTTCAGTTTTAACTTGACATTGTACTAAAATAACTATAAGAATTATATTTTAATGGCATTTAATATTTTTCTACAAACATAACCATAATTATATTAATTAAATTAACAAAAAAGTATGTAGAATCAATTAAAATGTTTGAAGTATAATTTATAAGCTAACTTAGCACCTTGGTACCTACCTATTGTACAGAATATAACTGGTATTCAGAACGGTGTATATTCGTCAAAGTTATAGACTAATTAATAAACGGATGTTTGGCTTTATAATGTAGATATAAATATGCATTAAATTTGGATAATAAAGTTTTGTAACAAAAATTAAAATTAAATAATAAAACATGTTTAAAAGCTATAAACAAGTTCTAGTGTTTTCTTTAAGTTTATGACTACAAACAATTAGTGATAGTCTAAACTATATACACTAATAAAGTTTCTTAGACCTTCCTTTTCAATTATATATTTTTTATTATTAGAAATGTAATAACATTAATATTAATTTAAATAATTTGATGCATTATAATGTAACAGATTAAAATTACGATAAAACAACGTGAATATTTTTTCATACATAGACGTAACCATTTTTTGTAAGCAATAATGTTTGATATAACAATTAAATTATATTATATAGCAGAACAAATTGTTTTATTTTTATATATTATTTTAATTAAACTGCTTATTCTTTAAACTCATTTCGAAATAATTTATAATAAATATAAAAATACTTAAAGCAAAGAAAAACTAATACATGTTCCAAAAAATTTACTACATTTCTTAAAAAATATATATGGTAATACTCTTAAATTTATTTTTCATAGCTAAAAGTTTGGTTTTTAAATAATTGTTCAACTCAAATTTATTATAAAGTTAAAAATTAAACTAAGTTTAACAACTTATTATTTTGAATATTTTTTTATAATTAAAAATAATGGAGGATATTAGTAATACTGTTTAAGTATAAATAATAGTTTTTATAAAATTCATATTTTAAAGTTTTCTACCTATAAATTTTCTTATGTTTTTTTTTTGCAAGGCTATATCTTGTTGTTGCAACAAGCAAAAATTGAGTCTCCTGCGTATTTGATATTGCATTTTCTTTAATATTGTGTTCTATTATTCCCATAGCTTCATTTATAAGATAGTGGTATGAAAAAGTATAATTAATTACATTTTTCAATATTTTAAAAACACAACGTGATCAACGATAATTGTATTAATGGTAGTAATTATCTGAATATTAAATTAAATTTAAAACGGTATAGTGTTTTACAAAATATGACAATTCGCACAGTGATTTATTTAATAAAAAAATTGAAACTTCATATTAAAGAAACATCGGCTTGATATTATAAATAATAAAATAAAAGTTGTTACTTCGTTTAAAAATACTCTTCCTGTTGATACAGTTAAGAAGATTAAAAAAGTTATGGATTGCTTTTACTTTCAAATACCTCATTTTTAAAGTATAAAAAAATAGCTATTATAATAAGTGATAGGTTTGAGTTTGTATTTAATATTTAAAATGATATATGCGAATGATGGAAAAATAAATAAATAAAATATATAAAAGTAAAATAATTATTTATTTATTTTAAATGACGATTTTTGTATTACGCATTTACATTATTTCGTATTTTTGTGAATGTTTTAGACTGATGTTTTATAGTTCATTTAATAAATGATAATCATAATGATGTATCATTATACAATGATAAAACATACGTCATACATACATAAGTATTATATATTTTTAAAATTTTATTTGTTAATAATTCCGTTAATAATTAAAACCTATACTAAATAGTAAATTATCGAATGATATACAAACTCAGTTAATTAATGTTTTATTTTTTGAGACTATTAAAATGTATATTGATCAATTACTTACTCGTATTATAATAAACAGAACATAATGTTCTCAGAAGATTAATTTTACATTGAAAATAATGTGGTATATCTAATTATTTCGTTGTATAATTATTAAAGTATTTCAAATTAAAGAAGCTTAATCTATTATAAACATGTTCATATTATGTAGATAATTGGCAAAAAGAGCAAAATCAAAACTTTGAAAACCCAAATACTGAAAAAATGTATTTATTTTAAATAATTAAATAAATAATGTTATGATTAAATAAATGGTCATTTAAAACCATTTTTTTAAAAAAAATTTTAGTATTTTTTTTTTTAACACTGTAAATTAAAATTGTGATCTATTCTAATTGCTCTGAAGTAATTAATGTTGTCGGTAGGGTCTAAACTTAATACCACGTAGTGTTTTTGGCCCAATTTCCATTCTTTTTTTTTTTTTTTTTTTTGAAGAGTTGTAGACTGTAGTATTTGCGTTAAACTGCTCATTTGTTATGTCATGAAAGTGTTGTTCAGTCCCTTAATTCCTTAATTTGAGCTTCCACGATAGTAGTTCAGTGGTGTAATCCTAAACAAATATTATTTATAAATAAATAAAATTTATAAAATAAATATTTAAATATTAAATAACATCTTAACAAATCATCTACTAAATCCACTGAGCTAACTTTAAAGCCCATTATTTATTCTGAGTAGATCTTTTTTGAGCTATTAATAACAATTCCACGCATTGGTCGGAAGATTTGCGGGCAGTTTTTCTTTGATAAACTAAAAATTTATTCTGATGACCTATATAATGATATTAAAATTGTAATTTCATTTTATTTCCAATGTTATTATACTGTAAATCTAAAACTTCTATAAAAGCAGTTATTGCTTAATTTCCAGGAAATAAGGTGTTCGAAAAATGAGAAACAAGCATTAATTTTTCAACAAATGATTATTATTACATATTATACCTATTTCTTGATTTTCATTGTTCTCTAACAACTTATTTTGTCTCTTATCGGAAAATATCTCAATCAAGGTTGAAATAACTATTTTCTTTGGTGATTATGTCATTCTATAAAACTATTTTTACTTTACAGTCTTTAAATCTTGAATTACATAATTTTTAAATGTGTAATTACTATGAACAAACAAATTTTTATATATATATATATATATATAAAAGTAGTTCTAAAAGTAGTTAGAATACATTCAAAGTTTATACATACTTTACACTACACATAATATTAATAAATGATTGAAGATAATTGAATGAAAATGACTAATTTAAAAATAGTAATATATTTTTTAATGTATAATTTTAAATATAGTGAAGTTTTCCCCTCTTAAGCCAATCAAGACATTTAATGATTATTATTATATTATACAATTTACTTATTATAATTTTTTATATAAATTGTAAATATAGGTTTTTATGAATAAAAAAAATTTAAAAAAAATATAGTGTTATTTTTAGTATTATTGTCTTAGGCATTCTGACATTTCAATACAACTGTTTTGACTAATTTTATTTTTTATTTTCGTGGTTTTGACTACTTTTTTGTTCTAAAATCATTATAAAAACATTGCTATTATAAAATCGGTAAAAATGTACCTGTATTTAATTTAAAAATCATCAAATAGCGTATATAGTTTATTATAAATTTAATATTGAACAAAATCAAACATTCTGTTTTGGACTATAAAAACGAGTATGTTTTTAACGGTAAAAAGTACCATGTAAATATTTTCATATTGAATCCTTTATATTGGGTGCTCATCGTATCCTGCATTCCTGCCACCTCTCGACTATATTCTGCTGTGTTGTATTATATTATTTTAAATTTGAAAGCAGTGATAAATCATCGCAGATGTTCCTCCCGAGTAAAATTCAGTTTACTATAGGTAGTACTATAGTAGTATAGTGTTTATGTCATTTTTCAAACTTTAAGTGCTTATAAAAAATATATATACGAGAAACGATTTTCAAAGATATTTGAAATATACGTAGTTGACGCATGATTAAAATTACACTAGGAACATTTTAGAGTTATTAACAATTATAACAATTAGAATTATTATATTTATACTCGTATTTTATTATGATGTAATTAATAATTAGCAATAATTTTTTTTTTTAAGTGACATTGAATTTCGTTGTTACTATATAAACAAAATATATTTTATAGATGGTTTAATATAAAAAACAGCAAGTGGGTTAAGTATAATACACGTACTCTTTTTGTCTGAAATTGTATTCACATTCCACACATACGCAGAATAAATAATAATTATTAAAATAGTTAAATCACTCTAAAATCAATAGACTTTTAATTGCACTTGGAATTTAAATAAAACCCCGCGAATATTACTCTACAAAGAGTTTTCGGCGATAAAAAGTTGAATAAAGAATACATTATTGTAAACACGTTTTTTCTACTCAAGAACCTCGATATTATTATGTATGGGAGACAGACATATTGTATGATAATCCTTTAAACACTGTCAGCGTCGTGTTAATACACTATAAAATACTAACTATTATTTTTACTTTATGTAAAGTTCTTATAACGTAGTAATAGATTAGTTTATTGATTAGAAGATTTTTATTAGAACAATGCATATTAATGATGGGATAATATGAACAGTATTAAAAATATTGTTTATATTTATGTGTCCGAGGATTTTGCAGGTATATAATTATTTTTCATAATCCTTGATATGGTTATTGTGAGCTTATAAAGTATTTTTATAATAAAAAAAGTCAGATTTCGTTGGGGTGAACCTTTGTTTTTATATAACTTCAATCAAAACGAATATGTTCAAAGTACCATTTTTTTTTAGTTTATTTATTTTTATTAAAACTATTCAATAGTTGTAATTATGTTTGTATGAATATATAACTGATTTATAGATATACGATATTATGGTGATGGGAATACATTATGATAAAACGATAATACGCAACGATTACAGATAACACTAATTAACAGAAGATATTATACATTCAATTTGTTATTAATTAAGCTAAATTAATCTTATTTTATTGCATGCTATAACGATATCTCATAATATTATATGTGATCCCATTTGCAAATTGAGGGTTTCCTAACTCACAACAGATACGGTTACTACTTAATTTCATAGTTAAAGCAATTCTTCATACTGATTTTGTTTCTTTAAAGTTTTATTTTATACTTTTTATATTTACAATATATATTTTATCGTTATCATCACTACCGTAGTATCATATATTCATAACTTTTTTTTTTTTTTATCGAAATCTGAAATAAAATGATGGTTTATTTGTACAAAACGAATCAAATATTATTCTTAAAGTAATATATTATGATTTATAAAGGAAGTATAAAAATGGATGTATGACAATAAGGTAACTATTTATTGCATTGTTATATTGTACGTGGTTCTTGTTATTGTCAACAAAACCATAAACATACATAAAAAAACTATACTACCTATACTGTACATGCATATTATAAAAACAAAACAGAATAAAATACAGCCGATTTTGATGTAATCTTATAAATGTAATGGTCACTGGTGAATAAAATAAAATGTAAATAATCGAAAAAATATATCTACGTATACGAAGTATATGTAGGCCAAGTGATGGAATTTTTATCATGAAAATAATGTTGATACATTTTTTTCTATAGATTTAATTTATTATGTAGATATTATATAGTATAAAAACTAAAATTAATACATTTTATAGTTAAAATAAGGGGTCATGCAATATTATGAACGGAAAAAAAATTTACCGAGAAAAAAATATGGTATGATTTACGTAAATTTACCCTACCAAATGACCACCTTTAGGTGGGACGTAACTATATTAGTACTGATAACAGTAAATGAACACATTAATAAATTGCATATATTATTATTGTTGAATTTATTGGTAAAATTCTTATAAGTCATCGACTTAAAAATAACCTGTCGTTTTGAGCAATTTTCAGGTGTCGGTCTTCAGAAAGTTTGCTTCTGATATTTTCCGCTGAACTATAGTAATTATGGATTGATGTCTTTCGTACAGCCTAGCTGTCTCCTGGTTTGCGGTCGTAATTTATTGTCGACTGTCACGGCCACGGAAGGGCGGTGACCTATAGTATTTGTTTTTCATTTTTTTTTTTTTTTAAGTCATTTTGTTTGCCTAGGTCCCTTACTTGATTTGGTTTTCATTTATATAATATTATTTTAATATTTCTCTTATTTATTTAGTACATAATTATTATGTTTAATTTGTGTACAGTTTTTTTTTATGCAAGCGCAATTTTCTTATTCTTTTGACGAAAACGTGTACATACAGTACAACTAAATTTATAATTATTTGTTTTCAAACTGTATGAAGATGTTTTATCGTTCAAAGTTTAGTTGTTTTGTTTGTACACAGATAAAATCGTGTCAACTATTTAAGGAATTGAATTCGATATGTACTACCTAAAGTTTATAGATATGAATTTAGATAGACAATAATACGACAGATATAAATATAAATATAATAATAATATATTATATTAAAATAAGAGACACGATTTATGTGGTTTTTTTTTTTTACATAACAAACCTGTTACAACAATGTATTTCATTGTTAAAAGTCGACAGAGTCTATGAATTTTCGTCTCATTAATCTCAATATTTGGCTCGTATAGTCATATTATAGCCGTGTGATAACTATCAAAGTAAATGACGTAAAAGCAGAACGAACGCTTATAAAATAATATTATACAGCGCATGATCTGTGGGATAGAAGCCAAGCAACTGTACGGTTTTAGCCAATTTTTTCAAAAGTATATTAAATTTGTATTTTTTAATATTAATCAAGATCAGCAAAATTATTCATTACGCATTGAGGCTTGTAAGTCAAATATATATTTCAAAATTATAAGTTAAAATGTGTACTTAAAAAGCGTAATGTAATTTCTAAAATATCTTAAGTTATAATTATTATTGTCTTGTTAATTAAATTAAATCGAATATAGTTATCTTTAAAATTTAATTTAATTTCTGTGTTTTCATCTAAGATGACTAATTTGTATTGAATTCTATGTAATTTCTTAAAATATTATTTTAGAAAATGTCCGTTACTTGATTTATGATCTAATGCAAATATAGAGACCTGCTTAAATGGAGTTTTTAAACATTTTTTTCAAGTTTTTTAAAAATTTAAACTTTGAAAATAGGTTCATTGCAACAATTATAATATAAATTATTATAATTTAGTAGTTATTATACTATACAAGAAATATAATTTAAATTAATTTTGAATTATACAAATTATTTTAGTTTTTGATATAATTTAAAATAGTATATAAGCTACTATAGGTTCTGGTAGTTTGTAGATAGACGTATTAAAGCTGCTTCATTTACTCCATTTACCAAGAGAATCTTAGTTAATGTTGTATTTTTTACATTTTTATTATTATTTATATTTGCTAAAAGCAATTAGTGATCAATGATAACTATTATAATACTGTAATACTAGAGTAGATAAATAACAAAAATAAAGTATTCTTAATAAATTAACAACTAATATTTTTTCCCAAAAATATCTATGCGTGTAGAATGGAATGACTTTCAACAAGCATTCTGCATACCATATGTAGAGTATGGTGAATAAATTAGTTTATAAGAATTACAATACACGATTTAGTTATCAGATTTTATTTGCTGAAGGAAGAGTATAACTTTCGAAAGTGCATTTTTCAAATATTGTTTTTTCTTCGAAGACCTCAGGGACAGTAAAAATGATAAAATTTTTTTAAAAATAGATTGGAAGTAAAACATAGAATGTACCTCAGTCCAATTTTCCCGAATCATATAAAAATATAGTCGATTTATTATATGAAAACTTTACATTCCTTCTTTTCAACAAAATCGATTTTAGTGATTTTGTTGTAGTTCAGAAAATATAACTAGGAACATCCCAAAAAGTAGAAATTTAAAATAAAGTTTAGAAAAATAATAAAAATATTTTACAATTTGTGATTTATACAATAACAATTTCAACTATTTAAATATTCTAAAATTTGAATTATTTGTCATGATTCATAAATACTTACTATATTATTGTAACTTTTACCAACATTTTATGAAAATCAGCTTTAAAATATTTTGTTATAGTCGGTTAATATTTAAATTATGGCGAAATAAATTATTTTCCCAAAATTATTACACTGCTATTGTAAATTTGTTGATTTATATTTCTTATGATAAATTTGTAATTTTAGGAGAAATAATTATCAACTATAATAAAAACATTAATATAACACTTCATCTAAGCCATAGGGTAATTTATTATTTCCACTATAATTGAAATATCTTATTAATTACCTACCAGGGCAATAATATAATATTATAATACATATACATACTACATACTAGCCGTATAAGTTACGTGCAAATGAGGATAGTCTAGAAATAGTTATTTGATATCTGTTCTAGAAAGTTTATTAAATGATATCATTGTTAGGTACGTTTTTAAATTAATACTACTCTGTACTGACGTGAAAAGAGTGAGACGAGTCTATTGTTTGTTTTTTTTTGTATTCAATTTGTTATTTTATTTATTTTAAAGCCGTATACACAATAAGTAAAAATATATACAATATATAAACTAAATAATATTTAACTTCCTAAAGTTTGTATTATTATTTAGTAGTTAGAAAAACGTGTTGTTTTTTGACTGTGTACTAAAATTAAATCATATTTTTTTTGTTTAAGTTCAAAGAACGTTCAAATTGCATTTTAGTGGTAAACCCTTTTTATAAATCTGAGTTATTACTCTATACTTTTGTTCAAATTACTCCCTGGTTAAAAAATATATTATTCCAAAACTGTAATTGATGGCATGCTATGTTTCCTAATAACCATTTTTATAATTTACATTTCATGTATATTGTTTAAAATCTAAAATTTTATTGTTTAAATTGCCTTCTAACTGGTTAAATCGTCTTCGACTGTTGGGTTTTAATTTTAATTTTTGCAAGAATTTATTGTTGTATTATATTTTATTTTAAGAGCAAAAAAATAATTACAGACGGTTATATACTGTTATTGTCATAAAAAAAGTTACAAATTCCTATGTTTACTATATTAACACTTTTTAAATCCATTCAATATTTGTACTTCTAAATGTGTTTTACTATTATTTATTATACAAATACTGTGACTAAATATTTATAACAATATAATATAATAATATATTTGTTATTATATAGTTTATAACTTGGCATTCCTTCGATAAAGTTTCTTATTATTTGTTTCAGTTTGTTTTGCACCGTAATAAAATAACTTGTTTTAAATGGATTTAAAACTTTTGAATTCAGACATTAGTAAGTATAAATTAATGAAATAACTTATGATTCTTGTATGACCTATAGCTGTAAAATTTTAACAAATTAATCAAAATGATTGCTGTGAATTTTAATATGTTATGATATTTTGAAAAACAAGTCGATTATTATTTTACATCAATACATATTATAATTCTGTTATAATATGCATAATATGCAAAATATAATTTTAATATTACAATAGAGAAGTGAATCCAAAACTTATTTTCTTTTTGACTTTGGGAATGTTTTTACAAATAATTCTTTGTGAGTCGTTTACATTTTGATATTTTTTCAATTCGAACTTACTATTAAATAAAATCCTGTACTTTGATATCATATATTTTTATAAACTCAAAATTATTTTGTTGTTAAATAATCACTTGCATAAACATAAATAATGAAATGTTTAGGATATGGATAGAACTTGCATAGGAAATTCTCGTTTTTAATAAAAAAAAAAATAAATACATACTTTTTGTATATCATGTAGCTATATTACTACTAATAATATAAATAATACCATTCTCTTTTTTGGTTATTTATCTTGGAACTCATATTAAATTATATAATGTATCATATATATATATACACTTTACACTGTGCTATATAGTATACAGATAACTTTATTTTATAATATTACATTGGTACTGTCTTTGTTTTGTTTTTACGTGACACCAATCTGTAATCTTTGTATAAAAGTTTATATTTTATCTGTAAGCTAAAGATTCATCTCGGAAACTTTATTTGATGGAAATAAATTTACGAAACTCTAGGTAAAATGTTTAACTGTATAACATTATAACTGCGTATGTTATAAATTTATAATACTATGTATGATAATTATTTAAAATAGATAAAATTAAAAGTTATTCAATAAGTGTACACCATGTCAGTACAGTGTCGTTTATACGATTTTTTTGGAGTAAGACATAGAAATTATTGATATATTACATACCTGGAAAAAAAATGGTGGTAAGGTATTAATATATAACTTTTATATTACATTTTTACCTTACCACCATTTAGATTTTTTTTCTTACTCCAAATAAATTATCACAAAATTAACTTTTAAGCACCGGTAATTGAATATTTTTGAAAAATGAGAATAAGTTTACTTAATTGTAGCTAGTAGAGGAATATTAAAATAATTAGTTTTTATAACTTTTTTCAATACTTCGTTGCACTCGATATTTCTTATTCAGACTAGTTACAGAAATACTTTAAACCCAAACATAATAAAAATGTCAATATTATCATGTTTTTAAAATTGTTAAGTTGTAAAACGCATAGAACTTTGACTAAATATATATTGTACGTTATAGTGGATACTAAATACAGGTAATTAAAGGGTAGAACTCAGTAGCGTAATATAACTCATTGCTTGTCAGTTATTTAATGGGCCAAGACTAAAACAGTACATAGTAATACACTATAACCAGTACTTTCAAAGGATATAGATATTAGAGATACAAAATCCAAAATATATTTCTAATATATTTTTATTATTTATTAGTTTATTATTTCCAACTAATTGAACTACAGTTTGCACATCTAACCCACTTGAAATATTATCAAAATATACATATAACATATCATACGCGTGATTCTTATCGTAACAAATATTTTAGTATTAATATTGAGCATTCTCTTTTTTTTCCATCGTTATTAGTATCAAATCAATCATATTTATTACATAGAGGATTTATAATAATTGTTGTAAATTTACTTACCACATGTAAGTTTGTTATGTAATTTCGTGTTAATTCAATTACCTATGTATTATTATAGTTTGCCCACCATTTGGTGTTTATACATTATATATCTTATTTAATATGTAATATATTCTGATCAATAATTTATTATGTATATATAAGATAAATTATTACATATTGTTTCAATTTGTAACCAAATATCCTAATACATTTCAATGTTAATATTATTCAATTTTAGTTATAATATATACTATACCTAGTACATTATTCCAATAACTATTATCCTTACGTACAATCTAATATTTAATAATGTCATTATTTTCCTTAAGAGATAAACAAGAATAATTAAGTATTTCCTAATTTTAAATATGATCAAGTTAATCATCACTGCCTATTTTAAGTGTAACTTATAATAGTATGTTATAAGTAATTAATAATAACTTTCCAATTCCTCAATGTATATCTGACATATTATTAAAACAATTTTTCATAAACTGATAACATTTTATTTGTGACTGTGTTAAGCCAAAAAACAATTTTCCTTATTAAACTAAATATTAATACATGACATTCCGTGTCATCGCATAATTTCGTACTAAATCGTATTATTATTTTGATAAACAATATATGCTCAATCGTTCAACCAACAATCATATTATGAACATATGATTTAAGAAAATCTCAAATGTTTTAATAATAAAATATAATAAGTATAATATTTTCTTATCGTTGTTTTTTGGTTATATATGCAACGAAGAATTTACTACTTTAATGTTGTCATACTATAGACTCTTCTCTTCAAAATTGACGTCCCAATCCATTCTAAAACATAACTTATATGGAATGGGATTAATAAGTCACCACATATCGGCGTATAATTGCCGTTGAACATATTTGCATATCAGTTTAGAAAACAGAAGAGTATCTATTATACATAAATTATATAATATCACATATTGGTGTTATCTAACACAAACAAACAAATTATGTCGAATACGTTATATAATAGTTAATTATAGGAATTGGGGATTTAAGGCTTTGTCAACAAGTAGCGAATTCATGTACTCAGTAGTATGCGGAATCCCACATAGTGAAATATATTTTTATGATTTGAATATGTAATTCCATTGATTTTAATATTCGTATACTTAAAACGACGATATAATATTTTTATAATATTTTGCTAATAAGTATTGGTTTAACGATGATGTATAATTTTTTTTTTTTTTTATAAACAGTTGATTAATAAACTTTATAATATCATTTATTTAACTATTTGCATTAATTTTATTTCATTTAAATATCTTTTGGTTTCCTCGGGATGTAAGTATTGACTATACTATATTTAATCAGTATTTATTTTTTATGGTGGGTATCTAAGTATTTACGAAAAATATGTTTTATTTCTTTAATTTTTCAGTTGGGTTTCAACACTAATTTTAACCTCCCCCACACTCATAACTTAAACACACACACACATGCATACAAAATAGTGGTTTATAATTTTGTATGTGATTTTTATCAGTTAATTGAAAAAAAAAACAAAAGTGTTTGAACGCAATGACTGGTAAAGTTGGGTACGTGCATGAGAGATAAAATAATATTGGTGTTGATTTATTTTAATTAATTGTTATACACACAACTTACGTAAGTCATACAAAGTATAATAATCACACAAGTATCGTCGACATACAATACAGTTTTTGACATTGTTTTTGACGTGTGTAAAGGGAAAGCTGAAAATATATTTATTAACTATTGATATATTATAAAAACAATTTTTTTTTTTAATTCAATAAACGGCTTAAATCAAAAAAAAAAATATATTAATAAAAGTATAAAAAAAAAAACAATTTGTACAAGAAAATAAATGAAATTGGAATAACCCGAATAACCAATCGACTACAGAAAGTGTACGTCCAATTAAATTATTGACAACTATTTTTTTATATATTTAAATGAGAGCTAAAATAACAATATCTTACTAAAACACTACATTGAAACTCATTTTTGTTTAATAATATACTCTTTAGAAAATCGTTCAACCATAGTCTCTATACAATATTTTTTTTTAAGTTTCTTATAAGTATAGTCCTATTTTTATAAATCTGACAACGTACCCATGGTTAGGTGAGTTTAAAATATGGATGACTTATTTATTGAAGGTAGCCGACCATCATGTCTAATATGGTTTGAGTAGATAATTGTGTAATGGATGCATTTCATCATCAAACTTGAATATATATCATCTAAACCGATTTCTCAAACGCATTTAACTGGATAGAACATTTAGTTATTCTAAAATCCTTGGATTAATTTGGTTTTGGTGATCCCTACTTACATAGTTTTGCTCTTGTGAGTTGTTTTATGGTTGGAGTAAAATTAAATAACATTTTTTTTTATAATTATGAACAACAATATTATATTTTTAATTTTTATCTAACAATATATCATAAAATTGCTTTTTAAAAAAAGGCCATAAGGGATCAATAAGTGGTTAATTTTTTTAGTTTTTTAGTTGGTTTTTTTTAGCTAACATTATCGTGGAGTAAAACTTGATTAGCAGATTTGAAAATTATGATTTTTACGTCTCAAAAATATATATATACGATTATATTCGCACAGTTTATAATAAACGTAGATCTAGTGCTTAGACAATATTTTTACTGTTCCAGTTTTTATAATATTATGAGCCGACTAATATAAGGATATTAAATGATAAATATAAATAACTGACGTGTCTCACGTATTTAAATTAATATGTATAATATGGTGTCCAAGTGGTGGGATTTTTACGACCGTGTCTGAAGTCATGCACGCATACGTACACGTTGTATGTGATGGGCGCGGACTATTATTCGTTTATTATTATATTATATTAGTTTTATTATTATGATGGACCCGCGGAAGTTCTATGATCGTAAATCGCAAAATAATTGCGTCGTTGTCATCGCAATGCACTTTTGCTTAACAATAAAAATAGTTTGGTATAAAAAAGTATTATATTATTGTTATAGCAGTTTGTTCAATAATAACTCACATAATATTGTATATTATATTATATATTAAAAGTAATGAAAAAAAAAAAATAAATAAAAAGAGAATAGTACATATTTTAATGGAACGTCTGTTCTACGAGAGTTGCGCTTGACAGAAAACGTGAGTCAATTTCGTACGATCACCAGTACACAAGGAATACGTATAAAACAAGCGACAGTTGCCTATACAGTTATATTATGTTGGACACGTCGTGTGACCGCTCAATAATAAGATACACGTTAAGCCCTTAAAATGTTAAGATGACGGGATAACAAGTTTTTATACGACTATATTATTAGAGTTAACGTTGAAGTATTGAAACGTTTTATGTTATACAGAGATGCATTATCTTTTACGATCATTATGTAGGTAACCGTACAATATGACGAACCGTGTAAAAAATCAACCTCAAGTTTGTATTATGGTATCTAATCACACTTCATACTTCGTATTAAAATATTATTTTGCTGATCAATCAAAATACTTCGAATAGGTTGCACGCTACACAGAACTTTTTTTACTTTTACAGCGGTATCAAGGGATATTCAATTTGAATAAATAATTTCATCTGTTATTTCGTTGAAGCAAACTATATCCATACAACACGTCATACTACGGAATTTAAAATATTAATCGCGAACACATTGAATAACGCATTAAAATTATTTGATTAAAATGTTATTGGACTAACACAACTACCACCTAGTGGTATAATAACAATAAATAATAATATTAATAAAACATATTGCTAATTTAAAGAGCAATTTCGAAAAAACTATTTATTTATATTAAAAAAAAAAACTCACCTCAGCTTAATGTAGGTAATTAAAAACAATAATGAAATTCAGTGTTTTTAATAATTATACATTTATCTTATAAAATAAATTTATTCTCTAGTTTTTGTGCTTGAGGTTTATAACATTATATACCCAATGGTATATGATTAAAGTACTGTAATTATTGTCTTGATGTAATAAATTTGTAACCAAGGGTGTTATAATATTATTAGTAAAATATTTTATACTGTTATGTCGGACATAAAATATTTTTTTTTCATATTTTGTGTGTATAAAAACTTGTGGAATTAGAATACAAGAATTGTACGCGTTCTACGTATATGAACGTAAATAATAGTGTTTCATTATGTTAATAATTAGGTATATCGATTTAATAATAATTATAATGAGACCCCCGCCAATCACAATTAGGGAAAGGAGAGGTTGCATTTTGGGTTTCCTTTGAACGGCCCTATAGAGGAATAATAAGAAGATTAAAATTGTTAAAATGAATTAACTAAAATATAATTATTTTATTAATATTGGATCACTTGATGGAATGCAACACAAACTATATCTGTTCAATGCCATTTGCAACTACGCCTCGAGATTAATAAATTCATCGTATGCTGGCACATAAGCCCGGCATTTTCTATATGCATTAATATAATATATATATATACCATATGCAATGCAAGCGTGGGGAGAAGAACACCTGTTGTACTATGAACTTGCCGAGGGCTGAGATTAATCGACTCGCGGGAGTTTTGTCAACAGAGACGATGATGGCGGTATACGACTGTCGGATCTGGTCAGTGGCAGAAGCTTTCGATAATCTGTTACGTGATAAATATAGTATAATATATACACACGCCTACAGTGCCACAGTATGAGACTTAGTGGCCCTAGGAGATGGCGTCCATAGGAGCCGGAGGCTTGCTTATAAACACACATAAAATAGTTAAATAATGTTGTAAAAAAGAGTCTAATACTAAAAGCTAATAAAAAATAAAATAGTATTAAAATTATTGATTTACTACTTACAAATCTATTTAAAATAACGATATTGTATAAATTCAATTTTTGAGATTTCTCCATTTGAAAAATATGATAGTATATAACTACAACTACCAGCTACTGCACGTAATATATTAGTATAAATACTATAAATATATACTGGCGATATCATTCAATAGATCACGCGCTCGTTATCGAAGTCGATTATCGTTATTTAGTGGGTATTATTGTGCGTGTTTGATAAATTAAAATATATTTATATATATTAATAACATGGCCTAGTCTGCTTGTCAAAACTAAAAGTGCTTAAAATTAGTGGAACGTAAGATTTTTTTTATTATATAAAAATATATGTCTTACAATATAAAACTTAAAACAGCAATTCCTAAAACAAATTCCTTTCCAGTAAACGGTTGACTGTCATATATTATGTATACATTTCTCATTACGTATACTATAGGTATGAGCGCTTCACGCGAGTGAATATTATTGTGACTGAACTCGGGTTAGAACTATGAACTTTTTACACGACGAGTGAGCATCATTTACAACGTTTCAAGTTTAAACAGAACGTAGTTGGATTAACCAAATGGGGTGGATATAACCTATATGTCAAAGTGATATTTTTACTAACGCCAACAATAAATAATGAAATACGTAGGTATTTACAATAGTGTATAATACGTAACATGGACTCAATAGTTGTTTTTCGGAATATGTACTAAAATACTTAAGTATTGTTCAAACCAAATTTTATCAAAATCAAATGTAAATTGATATTACAACGAAAAATAAATTCTAAAATGACAAAAATATAGAATATTTACATGCTTTTATTATTTCTCATAGCTTGTTACTATGTTATGAATAATGAATAAAAACAATTTGTTTGTGTATATTAAGTTCTACCTTAGTAAAATAAAGTTACTAAGACAATTATTTCAGAGACAATCTAAAATTACGAGTATAACAACAATTTTAAATTTTTTAATAGAAATCGTTATTTCACTTGTAAATATTTGTCATATGTACATTTTTTTTAGGTCAAGTAAAAATATATCAAATTTTAAAGTCATAGAAATCTAAAAAAAAAAAAAAATCACACATTGTAAAATTAAATTCAGCTTACCAGAGCATCTTTAAAATTGTATAACTTATAGAGAATGTAGAACAAAAAACACTCATTGCATTTTGAATACGTTTTTCAAATATAATAAACCGTTATATCTTATATTAAAATACTACTATTACCAGTTCCCGGGGGGTATAGTGCATTGCGTCTTACTATGGTGACAAGATTGAAAGACTAATAATTTGGAACGATTTTCTGTTTTCAATTTATCAGAAAGATATATAATATATAAATGTATGTTTTTTTATTCACTATCTTCAGAACAAATAGTATATGTACTATTGCAGAAATTTTCATAAAACTCAAACAACGTTAATTTAAAAACTATTTTAAAACTATAATGACATATATGTCATTCATCTAAATATATAGTTCAAATATATATATATACGCATTTAAATAAATTTCATATATACTATGCTCTGAGTGACATCACAAAAACAAGAATATTTGACGGATAAAATTGGTTTTTACTCCATTGGCGTACAGATAAATTGTATTGCATGTGCAATAACGAATACTCTTAGCTTTTAACAATAGTATAATAGTCACAGACAATAATAAACTCTTATTATATTGATGGTAAAAAAAGTTGAATTTTTAAATAAACAAAAATGTAATTAAACACCTTTTAATGACATATAACAACATTATGAATATTATTATACATTTATATCATGAATAAATTTACGTTTAATTGCAATGAGGTAAACTTGAACATAAAACAGGAAAACAATCTGATTTAGACATAAAGCCATATTATATTATATTGAACACAATAGCAATAATTGAATTTGGTTTATTTATATTTAGTTATATTACATTTTAGGTAGATGGAAATTATGTTGATTTTTCCACCAAAAAGAATCTTTAATGTCTTAATATTTACGTTTACTGAGTTTATTTTCGACTACAATACTTATAATTATTATTAAATTACTATGGTATCAAAATATAATAAAATAATTTTGGGACGTCTTAATTTGTTCAATTATATTAGGTTATTATATATAATACTATTCTTTACCGAGACATATGATAGAACACAGATGTGAGTTTAAATCCGTTTTTATTGGAAATCCGTGATAAATTTAAATTTCATGTAAAGTATCTGCAATACCTTATTAATATAAAACTGTGATTTTAGCAAATTTTAATAAGCGTTTGTTGAACGTTTCTATAGTTTTTACTCGTGTATAATCACTTTTATTGTTGAATATGACACATTTTCATTATACAAATTACATTGCTGTCTATTTTTTAGTACGACATAGCTTAATCATTATAGATTTTAATATGTTTTTATATTTTGTGTCATAATACAATATAGGTGTTAAGTTTTTTTTTTGTTCTATAATAGTAAAATGGATTTATTATTTAGACTGAAAGACGAACATAAATTATTTTAATATAAGTTTATATTTTTAAATTTTTTAAATATTATTCGAAAAAATAACGAAAAATTGCATAAAAACCGATGAAAAAAGTGTAAACTATCGCCAACTTTTAAAATTATGTTTTGAGATAACTAAGCTCTGCTCGAGTATTATGAGCACAATATTCTTGCTTATAAATTAGACTTGTCAAAGTAACTAGCTAAGTCAATTAGACTGTATCAAAATTTGTTTTAAATTTGATGTGATAAGTGAAAATATTCAGTTTCCTTTTGCATTGTAAATCAAAATAGTTGTTTTCTTATCTTAATATTTTCTCAAAATTTATTGTTGTAGAAATATTTTATTATCTTTCAATCAATTACATTTAAATTATTATTTATGCCAATGTTTGTGTTTACCAACCGTAATGTCATAATGTAGAATTCTGTTATCTGTCATCAATTTTTGATTATGTGTTGTTTTGAGGAGACAGATCGAATTCAATTAAACCAGATTGAAAAATTCTCAATTTGGATTTTGGAGGTTTCACATGTATATGGATTCTGCATTGGTAGTTTCATTGTGAATTTAAATGCTAATTGGACAATGGTTATTTCCTTTATACAACGTTAGTGCTTAATACTCAAACGTCAACAAAAGTTAGTTTTATAATGCACGAGGGCACAGAGCCTATTATTATATTATATTATATTATAATAGTGGATAGGACGATTAAAGTACTGTAGAGTTATTTAGTCCAGCGAAATATCATGATTGTTATTTTCTATTTCTATTTATTGTAATTAGAAATCATTATTTGACTATTTTTCTCTAAACTTTGAGATTTGCATAATATTACAGCAATTTAAGTCACTCAGACATATAAAACGTTTATCGGTATTGATCAGTGAAACAGTTGCAGGTAACAAGAGTATTATAGGAGTGTACATAAGTAATAAGTATAGTAAAATTAAAATGTGGTGTTCTTACCTTTAAATGCTAATGAATAATTAATATGAAGTATAAATACAGTATATTTTGTTTTTTTAATTTACTGTTGTTACGTAAGTAGAGCGTTTGAGCGTTTCCAGTGGAAGTTTCACACTTTTACATTGTTTTATTTTCCTTTTGTTTACTTTGTAGTTAACTATTATTCTGTTCTTTTTTCTTAATGTCAAAACTGTTAAAAATGTCTTAACTGTATTTCCGGTTTTTTTTTTTTTTAAATTGGTAACTTAGAAAGATATTATCTCTAGAGGTGTAAGTTTTGAAAGATATGATCTATATATATGTTATACACAAAGAAAATTACATTTCATTAAATTATATTGACTGTGGTTTTGTCAAAAGAAATAGTAGTTTTTTTAGTTTTGATCATTTATTTTAAAAGTTATGATTTCTAAATGTGTGCAGTAAATAAATTTACGAAATTGACTGTTTTTTCTATAATACTAAATAATTTATAAATGTTAATATTTCTGTTAACTATGTTTATACAGTAATTATATTGTATGTAATTCAACACCATCTTAATTATTTATTTAGTAGGTTGCAAAGTGGTTGGGACCAACAATTATATTTAGTTTCGTCAATGTTTGTCATCGAAGAATTTATATCATTTTCAGTTTTATATAAAATATATATTTATTATTATGTTTATTTCTATTAATATGTTTTATTATTTTACGTAAGTACTCTTACTGCTTAGAGGTTATGGATTGGTATATTCAGGCTCTGGTCCTTTGTCCCGTTACGATTCTTAGGTGTATTAAATTATACACTTCTTGATCTGTTTTGTTAATGTTGTGTTACATAATATAGAGTGTTGGCAGTAATTCGGTATTGTTTTCTCAGATAAGTGGATTTTCTACAGTAGACACTCGTTGTGCGGTAGAGTGTAAAGTGAAATGTTGGTTTGTTATTTACTATTCGTGTTTTATTTTATAATTAGACATTTGACAAAATATATTTTGGGTATTCAAATTTTAAAACTTATTTTTTTTAATTATAAAGATCAATTCTTACAAACCTGATAACTTTCAGTATGTGTGATAATGATATATGTCCACGTAATGTACCATTGCATCGAGTATAGTTAGTGTTGATATTTATATTTAGGGTTAATGTTTTCGAAAATACATTGACAAATTTGTATCGAAACTGAATTTTAGTGTCATGTTTTTAATATTATTTTTCGAAGCACTTATTATTTTTTCTGCATCAAATGTGTGTTTTCGACCGTAGTTCTTCTCATAATAATTAGTACACTTGTAAAATCATCAATAACATTGTGTTAGTAAACTAACTTAATTCCAGGTTTTTTAGGTAGTACTGTAGATTGGACACCCTTTTACTTAACAATAGTATAGGTTAGTATCGAAAATTGTCTTATTATTAGTAGATAGTTTTTGAAAAAGTACAATAATTATTAAATCCATCAATATAATTTTAGGTGAAAATTATAATTTTTCAGTTCAGTATTTTCAATTAAAGTGTAATAATTTATAATGGTAGTAAAGGGATCACTGATATTAATTTATAATGTGTATAGCATTTTTATCTGATTGAGTTTGATTTGCATACATGGCTATGCATTTATTAGTGGTACATTGAATTATTTAAAGTAAGACGAACTTTTTCACAAAATTGTATATTTTTTATTTGCATATATACTATTGGAAGGAAGTATGATAATCAGCTACTTTGTAAATACAAGGTATAAATTTGGATTCTTCGTTTGATGTTCCTTGGGCGTATTATTATAATATATGAGAAAATTACATCTTATTCACTAGTCATAGCGCATACAGCATAATAATATAATAGAACTGTGGATGCAAACTATATAAATATAATATTACTACTAATTAATTGTTAAAATAAAAAAAGAGTAACAAATAACAAAATATGACGTTATATTTTTTGAGTTTATAAATTAGTAGTGTAAGAGTACCTTCAGCTACAATATTACACGTACACTATTATTTCTTTCTGTGTAACTTATTGGAATGATCGATTTCCTAGTTTCTTACTGTATTTTGTCGTTTTACTGTCGTACATCTGCAGTTCATTGCACGTAACATGCTACAATAAAAATAGATTCACGTTTTCAGTAAATATGAATTGGATGTGAGTAAATAATGGTTAAAACCTAAGTCAAGTTTTTTTTTTTTATATATGTTCCATCTTTCCTGAAAACAGTAAGTGATGTTGTACAAGTATAATATAAACATATATAATGTATGATTTTTAAATGAACAAAAAATTTGTTATTTTTGAATTTTTTCCATAAATTGTTGGATACATATTAAACATAAGTTGTTGTTGATGAAATACAGAAACTTTCGGATGCGTTCATAATATGCAATAATATTGACACATCACTCGTATTTACTGACCAACACAAAGTATTTATTTTACTGGCCACTGAGGTTACTCATCTAAACATTCAATCACTAATATACCGATTTTGAAGGTTATACAATACCCCTGATAAGAGACTTTTTTTATGGATTTTTAATATATATATATTATAATGTAAAATATGTGGTCGTATTAAAAAAAAAAACAAAAAAAAAGTTTATATATCTATGCGTTATGATTACGGTGCATGACGTGAGCGATCATAGAGAAATACATTGCGTGTAGCTATGAGAATATATTATTATATTTTGTTAATTTATAAGATATTCATGTATTTATGGCATTTATGCTGAGTATTTAAAATAGTTATTCATATAAATTATTTTACAACCAATTTCATTTTAAAAAGTTGTTCATATTATAATAAATAATTAATTTATAGATTACTTTATTATATTTAAGTACTTTTAAAAATCAATTATATAATTTACTGAAATTGATTATTAATAAATATGAAAAAAATATTAAATTTTTATGGTTAAAATGTACTTTGATAAATTATAAAAAATGGATGCTAACCACTAAAACGAAATTAGCAAAATCACTTCCTTTTCAAGGAACGAAAAACGTCTCATTTCCGCGATAAGAATTTGTAGAACATTTTTTCTACAGGATGCCACAATAATCAATAAATGGCAAAATTAAAATTGTTTATAATATCCCTTTTTACATGCAGAACTTTCACATAATATCAGATGGACAATAGACAATTGTGTAAAACATGGTCATAAATTATATTGCCTAGATCTGTGGTCGGAGACAACCTAACACAAACAATTAATTATTAAACTATCTACAATTCTTACTTTTACACGCCTTGTAGTATGAGTGTAGAGCATTATTTGATTTGTGTAATTTAATTTGTTGTTCATCCATCTAAACTTGCAAAATATATTCACTTATCATAACACGATACTATTCGCAGGTTTAAAAGAAAAAAAATATAGTATAACGGGTGGTCATTGCAAGTTTGGATTTTTTTTATTATAAAAGGTTTTTAAAGCAATTGATAGAATCTATAATATGTACCATATGAATCTTGACGTTAATCGTTATAAATACCTACTGTAAGTATAGAGGAATTCTATTATTTTTTGTAATTTTATAATATGTTGTGTAGGTAATATACTATATAGTATTGATGTTCAGTCATTCATAAAGTCACGACAATCGTTATTTTTTATTATTATTTAAAAGATAAAATTGAAAACAATTTCAAACCACTGGTCAGTATTTCAATTGGTATTTAAAATTAAAAAGACAGTACTACCTATATAAAGAGATTTTCTTTCACAGAGTTTTGTAAATATACATTTCTTAAACATATATTGCGTGGACTTTTAACATAGTTCTGCGTACCACTGAAAATGATTGTTACTGTTCTGACTGCCTTTGAACAAATGCATTATACTTTCAAAAGTGATCCGGTATTTTCATTTATTTTTTTTTTAAAGCTCCTTTTATTATGACCTCGACAGGCAATGTTTGATAGTTGGACTTTGAAAAAGACTTTTTTTGTATTGCATTCTGTTTAGGATTTACGCATGTTTTTCAATTCAAGATTTCAGAAAAATAATTATATTTTGTTATTTGTCAGTGAAAATTGGTACATCTATTCCTATATTTCAAAAACTTTTGTTTATTTTTTTTATTTCTATTTGTTAATAACACAATTAAATTGTACGCAGCGAATACATAATTGTATATTATGAACGCTTGAACTCTCACAAAAGAATATTATGAATTTATGAATATTATGGTGATGTGAAATATTAATAATTATATATTTTTTTATTTTTTTAGGCACTCGCGTGAAAATTATTTTGATTGATGATAATCATTATTAAATAATATTATAGTATAAATACCAAATAATGCACTCGATGGACGATGCGAAACAATATGGAATTATCGAGAAACGGCTCAAATATAAATAACGGATACAAAAAGCAACGTTAAACATTAAGTCATCAAGGTAATAGTGGTTTTTATTTTTTTAAATACATTTTTGCTTGGGCGTTGAAATGGGATTTCGAGTAAAATAGTAAAGATTCGTGGTAAAAACAAGTTAAAAGTGATAACACTAAAATTAATTGAATTCGTTCATCGAATTTCAAAATCAAAGGTATTGGTTGAGTTAAAATGCATTGTATAAGACGAAAGGATTTGATTGGAATCAGTTAATAGATGTATATTACGATATGTGGCTTAAACTTCAACTAATAAAGTTTTCTTCTCTTTGAAAATAACATGACGTGTTCATTTTTTTAAAATCCCGCACTTGTAATGGAAAAGTTTAAATTTTTTTCTCATTCACAGCGAAATATTAAAAATATAACGTTTAAAATATATTGACCTAAATTGATATGTGGAACGAGGGTTTCTTTTGACATACAATTTTAAATGGTTGTAATTGATTGATTATTTCTGTACGAAGCTTTGCAGGTGTTGTTATTATGATTTATAATATTATGGTAAAAAATATTTGAATTGCCTACATCTTAATATTTACATTAAATTTCTAGATATGTTCTTGTTAAGTTGGAAATCTTAAAATATTGTTGTATCCCTGTTATTTTTTTTACTTCGGCGCCGAATTCAATATTGAAAATAAAATTTTAAGCTTGAATAGTTTCACTTGAATTAATTAAATTACAAGCATAAGAATTGTATTTAAATTTAAAAACTAAATGTTATGTGTATGATATAATTACATCGGTGAAAATAATATTTGTAATAATTTATTTTTTATTTGTAAAAAAAGTTATACAATTAGGTGATACACCAATATAGTGTATTATGAAAATATTTTCATGTACGTTGTTGTCACTTACAACTGTAACCTAGCGTGCTTTCTAGTCTCGAGTTACTTTTCATTGAAATAATTATTAACTATATATACAGTTAGGATTGATTATGTCATGTCATGTGAAATGAAATGTTTAATGGAATAATTAATGTTTTAAGGACTACTAACTATATTTATCACGATGGGCTTAAAACATTTACTTTATTTATACTTTGTGATTATTCTTATATTTATAATAAATGTATTATAATTTTAAATTTATAATTAGTTTCATGTACTATTTAATATTTACCTATATAGAAATAAGTATATAATATAACTTTTTTTTTTTAATTTCTAACATTTTTTATAATATTATGTATTTTTGTATAAATGTTTAAATTAGTTGAAAAGTTCGTTTTAATTTAATTTTTAAATATACAATTTAACATTTGTAGAAAAATAATATGATATTAAATTTAACTATTCATACGGAAGTTATATAAAATAAGGATAAATATATAATTAAGTATATAATATAGAGATTAGTTATGACTGGTCAAAGTAAATATATGCAAACTAAGTTCTTATAAGTTATCATATTAATATTATTTTTATTGTTTTTATTTTTTACTAAGAGAATTAAAAACGAAAATTTTATTTGGAATTTATTTCTATTAAAAATTTGTCAATAATTTGTCAATACAATCAATAGACCTATTTCATCCCCACTAAGAGAACATGTCAATTCCTCACATTCTGATGCGACACCCTAGCTGAAACTAAGACTTGATTCACTATGGTAAAATATCACGTGGAGACGAGCAGAAAAATGTATTTTTGTTGAGTTAAGTTGTGGTTACTTACTAGATAAAATTTAGTTACACGATAATGATTTTATAAAAATCATTAAAATTGTTATTATTTGCTTGAGAGAACGATCATGCTAGTTTTTCAAATGTTGTTCCTCATTCTTATGCATTTGTTTTTAATATTTATTATTTATAATATAATATGACATTTTTGAATTGTTATGGCCTGATTGATTGTAGGTAGATATATTTTTGAATTAAAATCAGTTAACAGAATTTTTGTCGTACCTATTACTTGGTCCGTTAATAGGATTGACAAATGTACATACAAATATGTATACATTATTTATTGTTAGTATGACATAGTGGTGGTAATATGTATATGTGCGCTTGATATATTTTCTTTAAAAAACAGTCACACATACTAATAATTATGATAATTAACTAAGCACAAAACTAAACGATTTGCATGGACGCACTTAGAAAATCACCTACATTGAATTTCTTAAAAAGATCGGTTTTGAATAAAATAATATACAATATGGGTAACACGGCGTTATAGATAGGCAAATTAGGTACACGACACTTTTACAGGATTATAATTGTTCAGGTATTTATCTCTTTTTTTACATTTTAATTCATAAAACTACCAGATATAATTCAGTAAGTATATTATAATAAAACAATTTCAGAACTCTGTTTCAAATTTGTTGCAACTGGAATGTACGTTTTCAGGATTTAGAGAACTGCCGAGTCCTAACGAATGCTCACAATACTGCAAATAGGTACTATACAACATGGCGGTGTCACAAATAAAAATGAAAAAAAAACACTTTGTGCTAAGATCAAGATACACCGATACTAATTAATTAAAATATGATAACTAAAAATTATTAAGTCAACATTTATTTTAAATGCGTTTTTATTAAAAATAAAGATTGAAAATTTTTATTTATTACAATTTTTCTATACAGAACCAAATTGAAAATAACACTTCAATCAAAAAATGAAATAATTAAAATCAAGACTTTTTTTTTTAATTTTCCATTATAAACTGAGAACTAAGATCTTAAAAAAATACCTTTATTGTGACGACTAAACAAATTGCATTAATTTTTGTAAATCATTGTTTTCGTAACGTCGTTTTACTAATCATCACATAACGAATTATCTATTTTAGTATTTAAGTAGTATGTTAATGGTTATTTGTGTATCGATACATGCTTATACTTCTATTTAGTCTATAATATGCTACTTTCAATACTATCCAATGGCCACTGTTGACATTAGTTTATTTCAAATATTTATATTTAATTAAAAAAGCATAGGATGAAAAATAAATAATTATGATATTATAACCTTCTAATTACCAAAATTGTTGGCTCAATGGTTTAAGTATAATTATTCAATGTATGGGAGTAGAAGCAACATGGTCTTTAACTCTGAGACATTTGTAAATAATACAATATATTGATATATATAATCTTAAGCTGTATGTACGTTGTATTAAATAACATTTTTTGGTGAACTATAAAAAAAATATGATAAGTAAAATATCTATTATTGACTATATAAGGTATAGATATATAAATATTATAACAATTCTTCTGGAAAATGTATAGATAATCACAATTTATTTTTTAATAAAAAATTATTTTATAGATATCAGATAATAAACAATGTATTTGTTTTTGATATTTTGGGTATAGTGAAGTATATATTTATGTCTGTCATCACGTTTTAGAGCAAACAAAATTCTTCAATCTTCAATATTGAGAGCTGTTTCTGATAAAAAATTGTATTTTGTTGGTAGTTTGGATCCTGATATTTATTTTCTTAGATATTGGGAAATGCTAACAAATATTATTAGAAAACAAGAATATTTAAATAACATAATACCAGTTTTTTTGTCATTATTCATAAAGGAATATTCACTCGACTTAAAACTTTTACCTTATCCACATTGTTAAAATTTTCTGTTCATGAAATAATTTTAAAAATATTTTGGCTCTTTTATGGCTATTATTATAAATTTTAAATTGTTGACTTAACTTTTTTTCTGTCATAAATCTTGAAAAATTAATTCAAGCTTCATCATAACCTAGATGTTATTGCATAATTTAAAAATGTTAAAAATACGTAGACCCCTTTTTTTTTAAATAAAAATGTTGATACAAAAATGTATTTAAACACAAATAAAAATGTTTCTTCTAAAGATTTCAGTTATTTTGTTGTACTTAAATTAAAACACATTATTCGTAGATATTTGAAACTTTCATAATTGTATATATCATTATTTTCTACGAGCATTTAAAAATATTTTAACTGATTCTAAGCTATTTATACCACGAAACTTACTATTCTTACTGTTAAAAGAAAGTATGTGGTATTTCTTATAGCTTGAAAATAGCTATTTAATCATCTTATATAAAAAAATATAATAATAATTTTAACCTTTTCAGACCCCAGGATCAATTTTGTGACCCAATGTTTGGAATGAATATAATGCATTTCCAATACAAACTGTTTTTTATATTCTATGATTTATCATTGAATTCGAATTCAACACGTCATTCATTTTATTAACTTATTCAATGACGAGATATACCGGCTATATACCAGCATGATTTTCCCGGATTTTTTTTTTATTACCTAGTTTAATTAAACAATACTCATTATTTCAAAATCTATTAATTATTTACAAATATTTTTCTTAAATTATTTAGGTACAGCCAAAATAAAACAATATTTAAAAAAAATATATTTTATTTTAAAATTTTTTTTTTGAATTATAAAATTATTTTTTAAATTCATATTCTAAAGCAAAATATTTTTATCACATAAAAAACAAAATTCGAATGAGTTGTTTATAAATTATATATGTATTTAAGGTTTATGTTAACTGAATGAAATGATACCGGGATAACCTGCAAAATGTTGGTCTATTACTCCTCTCACTAGAACTTTAAATACTTATAACTCAAAAACTAATCGTCAAATTTCAATTTTTGTATATTTTAATATTTCAAAAAATATATTAATTCATAATATAAAAAAATTAAAATGTATGTTATCATCCAAAAAGTAAAAATTAAAAAAATTATAAAAATTAAAAATATTAAAAATTATTGTTTTATTTTGACTGAAAATTATGAAAGAACAATATTTTTAAAGATTTTTATCGATTTTTAACTAATGAGTGCTCAACCATAAAAGAACCACTTTATTGTATACATAGAATATTATATATATATAATATGAATGTTAATAAAATAATATGCTTACAGACGTCTGAATTCTAAATGTTACTCAAATGTGTTTTTTTTACGAGGAAAAAAATCATTATTTCTTTTTTATTATTAATTCTAACTAAAAATTTTACTGTTTGTGTTAGATATTTATTTTTTTTTCGTTGGTTACTGCAGTGTATCTGCCATAAGATATGTTTTTTTTTTAATGGTTTGTATTTATCATATCAAAATATCATTATATCTCTCTATCATATTACCCCAGTCTTTATATAATTACATTTTTTTTCATATTCTTTTTCTATTGATAAATATACAAATAAAATAAAATACTATAGGTTAATTTTTGAGTAATAAAAAATTTCTTTAGTCTGATTATGGTTAATATAATTTAAAATGCTATGTTTTTGGAAAATAATAGTGAAACCTAACATATTAATGATAAAAAAATAAATTACAATTATAATAATTACAGTGCAAGTTTTAGTACTTCCTATACGTAATATATTGTTAATTTGGATGAATTATATGATAAGATACTCTATACCAATAGTCTCATATGACTTAGTTATTAAATTTTATATTATATAATATAGAACATTTTTGAATTTTTATTTTATTGGATAAAGAGAAAAAAAATTGTATACAATATAATAATTATAATAATAATAATAATAATAATGTATGAAATAATAATATTAATGTTTTAATTAAAATACAATTTATTAAGACGGTTTGGCTTAATGCAATATACTTATTTCTTACTTAAATATATGTCACAAAAACAAATAAATTTAAAATAAAAAACAAATTTGTTATTCACGTATATACATCAACCACGTATAATATAGTATGCAAACGCGTATTTTTACACTATAATTAAGGAAATAATAGTATTATTAATAGTAATAGTATAGTATAGGAATTTAGGTAATAATATAAACAAATTATACAATTAGTAGAAAGTACCTAATTATATGTTTTTTACCACACAATACAATATAAATATATTATTTCTCCAGATACAGCATTTAATTGATCTTTTACATAAAAAATTACTAATATTTTAATGGTATTAATGGAATTTAGAGTAGTGCAATTTTTAAATAATTTTAAGACATTTATGTCATTAAATGTCGATGTCACACAAACAATAATAGTTGGATCCAATGGTCTACACTTCAAATTTCCGGTTATGAATACAAGATAAAAATGTGATTGCCAAGTTCACAAGGTTATTGCCTACTCTTTGTTAGTTTAGTTTGGGCCGTTTAAATAATATTATATTTTACAAAAAAAAAAAAAAAAGAAATATGTCTGACCCAACTTAATAATTTGAAACGTAACACAGTGATAGAAAATTTAAATACAAAACCGCAAATGACTTCCGATGAATTATAATAATATATCATTGTTGTAGTATATAATTTTAAACTTGTAACCTTTGTCCTGGGATTTAGGAACGATTGTATATTGAAGCTGGTGACCTTTTGTTCACAAACCATATATTATTATTAATGTATATCTACTCTGATTCTTATTCGAAAAACTCCTCAGAGTTTACAAATCAATCTTGCTTGACATTTTTAAACGTTATATATCAGCGCTTGTCCATTTCTTCTTGAAAATACATAGATTGATGTCGGAAAATTTTTATCAGCCCAGCTAATCTGAATACATTATTTCTATTCGTTTATTCTCTGTGGAATAACTATGTAGCTATATTTAAAAATGTAATTATATAAATTTGCACTCACTATGATTAATATTGCTATGAGTTTTAATTACTATACCGGTTCTTTAATACCCTAACGACATTGTTTATATCAATTGGAGCTATCTGGACAAAAGTAGCTTATATCTTATTTATTTATTCGTTTAATAATGAATGCTTCACAGCTTTTAAAATTAAAAACTAATAATAACATATAATTATAATAATTAGAGATAAAACAATTTAATATTTATCAAAAGGAAAGGTGCAATTTAGATTGTAAAGATCAACAACGGAGTAGTTGGTTTTCATAATATGAATAAAACTGAGAAAATACATATAAAATATATACTTTATCATAATATACAGGTATTGAATTCAGGACCAAAAAGTCAAGAGTAGTTTATTGTATACTAATATTTAATTCATAATATTATTTCAGAAAATTACATTATTAAATGTAAATATAGTTTTATTTAGGAACTAAGCTAATTTAGCTTTAAAATGGTGAACAAAAATAGACTTTAAATTTTATGACATACAGACAATTATTTATGTATAAAACTATATTTTATATTAAGTTATTTTTTTTTTATAAGAACTCATTGAGGGATTGAGACTTGAAAGGGAGAGTGTCCAAATTTACGTCCACTTTATATTAAAATTAATCAAATCATGAGCAAAGTAAATAGTTTTGTAATGCCGTAATTAGAAATGTAGTTGCTTGAAAACTACAGAGTGGCATATTGTATACAATATATAATCTAGGGAAGCCCGTAAAATGAAAATTAATCGAAAATAATCCAATAATTTTATGCGGCTTAGTTTAAAATTTAATAATAATGTATTTAAAGCATCCATAATTTATTGTTATAGTTTGAATAAATATTTTAACTAATGTATGGATTTTTTTTCTATGTAACAGATTTAAAAATCTTTTATTGTCAACATATCTTGAATATTATGAAGTAGAAACATAATATTGATGAGAGTTATAGGACTAAATTATTTTGAACTTTAGTAAAACTATGTATCCGTCTCACTGAATCAGAACGGAGTAATCGAAGACATATAATATTCTACTTGATATTGAGCTAATAAACAATAAAGTCATTTCAGAGAAGTCTCAGCATGCAAATCTTGAAAGCTTACAAGTAATAAACATAGTTTTCTAATTGCTTATTCTTGATATCATAGTTTATAATAATATTCAAATAGAGTTCAAAGTAAAATACAATAAGTCCTATAGCTAACAAGATTTTTTTTTTGCAAATCTAAGTTATTTTAAATACAAATTCATTAAATTTCATTGCTGGAATATTTTTAACTATTGAATTTTAAAAATTAACTTATATTTTATACGCACATATTAATAATATACATAGACATTTATGTAACCAAGATTGATCATGATTTATGCTAATAGTTAATTAAACTAAATTATTTTACATGTAAATCGAATTTATATAGCTACATATTACGGGCAAATGTAAACGTAATCATTTAAGTCATTCAAATCAAACGAAAATATTTAGTTTGAAATATAATTTGTAAAGCATGGATGATCATTACACGTAGATATGGACTTATGCCCATCCGAAATAATGGGACCATTACAACCATGGACCACATGATTGTGTTCATTATTTCAATATAACTTTTATTAAAAAACTTTTCTGAAACGTAAATAACTTATATAATAATATATTGACTATACATGCATGTAATATTAACTTCTTCAAACACAGGCATACCATTAATCTAAGCATTTAAAAATTAGAAATAAAATAAAAATCAATAATTACAAACCATGATAGAAATAAAATGAAATAATGCAATAAGTAAGTAATTTATTGGGAAATTTTAATTATTACTTTATTTCTTCTACAATTAAAATAAAATAATTGAATATTTTAAAATAATATATCGTTTTGAATTATAATAATTTGACATGATTTTAATACCAACTCTTATTGGTAGATATTAAGTATATGATAATAATAATATAATATATTAATGAATTGTATTATATGTATTAATACTACCTAGTTACATATTGTTTTAAAATGAATAATATATTATAGTTAATAATAACGAATAAAATAAAAAATATTGAAAAAAAAAACAATAAATTAAATATAAAATCCAACATAAATGCTATGCTTGGATAATGATTTATTATTATAGCATATAGTTTATTCAAATTATAAAAGCTTATGAGCGTATATAATATTATAATATATATTTATGGATTTCGACATAACCAATATTGAATCTCTAAATCGAAAAAAATAATAATTGCATGTGACACAAAAGTTTGTACTACCATTGTATCTAAATTTATATAAATTGATATAATATATTTAGCATTTTTTGCTGACTAATATGACAAGGTTAAAAATATATACCTTACTTATTTAATATTTTACATCCGGTATCATGAACATGGCTTTTTTATGTGGATAATAATAGTCATTGTTTACTCTATAACGTGACTTACAATAACGATATATATAATACTATAATAGTTTGATGTTCTAAAATAAGAACTATGTTATATCACAGATTATAAGAAAAATAAATTGCCATATTTAATATTTTTAAATAATATGAATTCATGTGGTTCAGTTATAAAATTTTTAATAGTATACTAAAGTTACACTTTAAATAATTTTATATTTATACTAACCTGATTTTCAATTTCGAATTCCGCTCACGATGATTTCATTTAAAATTATAAATAATGCTATTTAAAAATTATAGTTTATAATTTTAAGAGTAGTTCAATAATTTTAATAGACAAGAAAATGTTAATAACATTTTTTTAATTATATTTTGTATGATTTTGTATTTTTTAGTTACACTATAAGTATATAAGTATTTTAATTATTTTGATACATTACACATTATTCATTTTAGTGGACTTTTGCAGGAATTACATTATATATTATAAAGTACTATATACCATAAATCATAATCAAGTAAATAGTACTTTCTGTATTTAAAATTAGTTCTAACTATTAATTAATTGTTATGTATTATAAATATCAACTTTGAAGTTTAGACTCGATATACTATTATTGATCACAGTTTATGATACGTTATAGTTAAATACACATACACGGATACAATAATTGAATATTCGCGTGACCAGTTTTAGTTTCACTAAAAAAAAAAAAGTCTGGAATTCGTTAGTATTTTATTCCCCGCGAGACCCCAAATATTTGGTGTGTCAAAATATGGATTCAATTTATAGATGATGCGTTTTTCATTGTCATATTTTTATTCGGAACCACCGGACCACACGGTAGGTAATAAAACCCTTAAAGGTCCATCGGTCCATGTAATAAAATCCGGCCTTTTACAGGATACTGCGAGTGTATTATAATATACGCCACAAGATGTACTTTTAGTCCTTTATTCTGTCCAAAACCGTTTTTCCCTATTCCCTGTTGAATAATTGATGAATGATGGCTGATGCAATAAATGTTAAATTCGCATGAACTGTTGATTATTATCTGTACATATCTTTTATATATATATATATATATATATATATATATATATGTATAATATAACAGGAATAATAAAAACTCAAATGTCGTGCATACATGATCTCTATTCACATATTATAATATTATACACATGTACATCAACGATAAGAAATACCGTAGAGGGTCGTAAGTTTTGTTGGTTAATTTTATTTGAAAAACGTTACATTAAATTGGAAGTTATAAAGGCAATTTGCAGTGCAGGTGTACTTTTTTTTTCATTCTAATGCATGACAGTAGTTTCGTAACAACTCTATTTTTAAAATCCTAATTTTCTTGTTGTAATATATAGTAGTAATATTATAATAATGTGTACAGTATTATAACATGTCGAATATAATTATGTTTAAGAAAAATAATTTTATCATCTCCCTAATAAACGATTGACTATTACAGTATAATGAGAACCGTGCTGAGCACTCGTCACACCCCTGGCGAATATAATTATTTCTTCTCTTCCCGTGCAATATAATAAAATTGAATAGAAAAATGGCTGCTTAAATTGCGCCCCCCCGCAAACTCGCACCCCTGAACCACATCCGCGTCAAGATGTCCTGCTAGCAAACTTTTTACGACTTGTATAGTTGTATTTATTGAAAAATACTTTTTTTTTTTTATATTTAATTGCATTATAATCTTATAAACTAAATTTAAAAACGGGGAAAAACTGATAAAGCAATATTAATATATCGTTAATGGCAATACATTTTATGGTTTTAATTAATTAAGTCCTTTCATAAAATCCATTGTTATTCTTAAAAAATCTTCAACTGTTTGTATTTTTAAATTGAATTAATTTATAATTCAGTTTGTATTGAATACGACGAAAATAATATTTAAATTATGCTGTGGTATTTAGTGTTATTTTAAAATCAACAATACGACTATAATTACAATTTTAATTTTGTATTAAATGATAATAAATTTAATATCATACAATTTTGATTCTTATTGAATAATCAAATAAGATCGTATCCTTCTCGATTGAAAATAAACAATTTCAATGTTCAACAATAATGAAAAGTAGTTTTGAATTATAACCAAAGTATAAGATAATATAATTCTTAAAAATAGGATCAGTCATATTATATTATTTATTAATACCTATTCAATTATTTAAAAAAAATTAAATGCATCCTAAATACCATATTATAATATTGATTTTACATTCACAATTCAATTAATTTATTAAATAATAAATCTACTTATAAAATGATCAAATTTCTTATAAATTATTTTTATTTCCTTACAAAATTATCTTATTCTATTATTTTCTGTTTGTGGTATACACATTTTTCAATATTCTTTCTACTCTATGTTTGAAATAAACTTAATGTTATTTTTAAATTAACAATAAATTGTATTATTTTGTATTCTCTATTTTCAACGCTGTGCTATTGCATAGTTCCTAAGCTCGTCAATCTAATATGTTTTTTTCAAATAAAAAAACTTTTTCTAAATAATTCTATACAACTAATATATACTTATTGGAAGTTTTTTTTTTTAATAACTATAATATAATATGAAGTGTGCTTTTATTCAAGTATTGCTACACACAAAACACTATCATATAATTCATATCCAGCTATTTCGTGATATCGGTATCATCGTATATCTCTTTGTCACAATATAAAGTAATTGGATTATAAAATTGGTATAAGTTTACAAACTTAAACTTTTTAACTAACTTATCTGTTATCGTAGTATAGAATTAGATGAATGTAAAAGGTCTTACCTTACAATCAACATTTCATATTATTGATACTTCAAATAAATGTAATTGTAACTATTCATTTCACTAGAATCTAGGTAGGTACTAGGTTAAGCTACTGTGATCGATAAAAATTACTAAGTGTATTTTATTATTGCCACCATATTCATTATCAATCACCATGCAGTTTATAAATCAATTAGTTATAAATTATCGTAAGGGTTAATTAATATTCTTAAATTGGAAGACTAGAACAACACTTTGATTGTCTACCTATATAATAGTGGAACAAAAATAAAATATATTTATTAAATTAAACTTATAATACAATAATATATTCTTATTTTAATTTCAGTATGGTAGAAAGAATTTATGGATTTTTCAAAACCTTTTTTTTCTGTATTATAACGTTTGTCACTTTAAAACAAATCAGAAATGGTATACAGTTCTCTATAGACCAAACAATTTTAATGGAGAATAAAGATTTTAATTTTTATAATACTCAAAAATATGAAAATCTTTTTTGACCATATATTGGATTAAAAGTAATCTAATCAAAATAATTTTTAAATACAATGAATTATAGTCATTATTTCAGAAATTGTTTTTTTTATTAGTTATTATTTTCATATTTTTTTTAATAAGGTTAGTATATAATATTACTAAGATAAATTAGTTTGTAAGATGGTTTTTTGTCTATTATACTATAATAGTATCATCTGCGTTTCTGCATAAAGTTAATATATGTAAATTATAAATACATATAAATAAAAATGTGTTTAAAACCTAGCATGATATTTATTAATTCTAAGATTTTAGGGTATACCTAAACACTTTACTAATATTTGTTTTCTTGTGTGTGGTTTAAATTGTGTTACACCCTTTTAGTTTTCAAGATATTTCAGTTTGTATGGTAATACATTATAAATCATAATTTATGATAATACAGTTTAAAATAAATTCTAAAATGCTTTTAGCATATTTTACATTAATAATAGTGTATAAGTATAGACAAGTAGAGTTAAATATAATTTTATATAATATTTATATTTCAAATGTACGTTATTAAACAGTTGGAATTATTTTTTGATAAAAAAATATGATTATCATAAAATATAAATTAATTACCGAGTTTTTAAATATTTAATGTGACTATCAGTTAAATTTACTTATTTTTTTTTAATATTTAGCATTATAGATGTTCAACCGTAAAATGATGACCATTGTTTAGAAAATATTTAACGTACACGTATTAGTTATATAATATGCTTATCGAGGTAATATTAAAATACTTTACTG
The DNA here is from genome assembly GCF_020882245.1 of Rhopalosiphum padi. Lineage (NCBI taxonomy): Eukaryota > Metazoa > Arthropoda > Insecta > Hemiptera > Aphididae > Rhopalosiphum > Rhopalosiphum padi. The sequence continues at coordinate 78,785,252 of NC_083598.1, forward strand.
TTTTATGTGTTTAACAGAACTCGAAAGTAAGTATTTTTTAATAAACCATTTTTAGAATACTTAATAAATTAAATAAAAATAATAATTTACTAAATAATGTGAAGTATAGTACTTTTGTATTATATATTTTTATTTTTTTAGCATATAAGTGTACAGTATAATATTTATTTTTGTTCAATCGTGGGTTAATACTTTATATTAAAATTAAATACAATCACAAAGTATCAAAGTTTTTTTTTTTACTCAGTTTATCGACATCGTTAGTGTAAAACTGTAAACAAATACAAAACAAAAATACAATTATTCTATAGCTGCCGGAATTTTGCCGAAGATAAAACAAATAAATAAACAATATGATTTATATTTATCCGTAATTAAATCATGTATATTTTAAATATCGGACCAGATAAAGTTAAGATTACAAATATTACGTTTGAATAAAAATACAATTTATAAAAGTAAAACTTTGATATGATCTATGATTTTTATGTAATTCCATTTCAGATTATTTCGATCTATATAACACTAGTTATTTTTAAAGCATTTAAAATTGTAATATAAACTATGCGAATTTAATCATAAACAATAACAAGTTTTTTTTTATGGCTTCCTAGTGTTATTTCAAAATAATAATACATTGAGCACATAATTATTTCATAAAAAGCATTATTATATACTTATGTATAACAATACCTATATGAAAACAATAGTTACGGTTTAACACATATTAAATTTAAAGTTGGTAAATAAAAAAAAAATGATTTCAAAATTCTGGATTTAGGTAACTTACCACTATGGATATCGCGATTTGGTATATTTTTCATGTGTACTAAACATTTCATTTCGTGATGTTTTGTAATTAATCACATTTAATACATTAATACTTAGCCAGTTGACCTTTGTTATTTTATAAAATACGAACCCAATTACTTAAAATGTTGTAAAAATATTACATTCTGAAAACAAAATTAACTTTAGAAATGTATTATAATATTACACTTTAATGGTAAACAACGTTATTATTTCATTAAAATGAGAAACCAAATTATCATAATCGTTTAGTATAATTTTTACTAAACAATTTGTTTCATTCACAGCATTAACAAGTGGGTAGATCAAACATAATAAATACGGCACTATTTTATAAAATGTATAGGTAAACCTTTGTAGCAAAGATTAGCAAAGAAAAATATTTAAGTTAGACAAATTGTTATACCTAAAGGCTAAGATATATATTATGTTAATAAATAAGTTATTATTATCCTAATTTTATAAACACGATGATAATATATAAGGAGTACTAAATACTTAAAAAGTATAGTGTAGTCTTTCTCATATCACAACAAGGGCATGCAACTGTCGTATTATTATTAAAAATATTATTTTTAAAATAAAAATACACAAGATATTTTAGATAATAAATTTAAAACTTTTTTATAATAAAATATTTTTTACATAAATACAGTATTATTTTTAATACTCTGTACTAAACTAACACAAGTTCTATAAGATTAATTTATTAAATAGCCAATATATAACTTATATAAGTAATTACATACATACGTATACACAACAATGATGGTTTTTTTTTTATAACATTTGTGTGCAGAGAAGTTAAAATTAGTTGACAGAAGTTAATCTTAAGTTGATCTTAAAATAAATTTACATATACAAATATAATAAAAAAAAATATCTACTATAGGTTTTTTCTTATTTAGAGCACACTTTTTTTCAAAACTATATAATATAAATAAAAACATGCATTTATACTTTTTTGGCCATTCTGTACACAAAATCCGTGATAATTAATGAATTTATAATACAATTGCTGTCAATTTGAATGACTAGTATTTACTACAGATAATCAATATTTATAAAATTTAAATATTAAGTATGAATAAGAATTATAATAGAAATGAGTGAAGGTTTTCATGTAAATAATGTGATTTTTTTAAAATATTTTTTTTTGTACTCATCCTTTCTTATTTTATATTTGTATAAAATACTAATGAAGTTAATTAAAAAAAAAAAATGTTTTCAACGAGCTTAACGAATCTTTAATAGTATAACTAATGACTTAACAACTTAATAAATTAATTGAATTAAATGTAACTACTTATGTTTTAATTTTGAAACAGAACATCGTGGTGTGACAATTATATAAATATAAACAATACTTTTAATAAATATACAATTTGAAAATGAATTTTATAATATTTATCAATTTATATGATAAATAATATTATTCATAATACATAGTATAATATGGCCAGACACCTACAATAGGGATGTATGCATATTCATTATGATATATATATATGTAAAGTAAATTTAATTATTTTTTTCTCGTATGGTCGTTTAGTAAACAGCGATCTATTTAAATTAATAAATTCCAACAAGCCACTACACTCGGAAACGTCGTGGGTATATTAAATAAGAATAAAAATACATAAATTAGTTGTATTTTATGTAGTTTATACATACTATACCTAATATACTCTCTGTTATTAATAAATTGAGTTGTAATTCGAATATTTAGTATATTACTTTACTATTCAAGTTTGTTTTATATGATATTATGAAGAATTTTCTAATAATATCTGAAACATAGATTCATAAAGATGAATCACATGTTCCGTTTTAGAACAATAAAAAAAATGCGTATTGTGCAAAATTACTAAAATGGTGATAAAGGTATCTGAATGTTTGAAATAGATAATCATGACAATCATGATTATAAAAATCAATAAAGTCGAATGTTATTGTTATTATTGCTTGTTTTGTTTTTTATAAAAATATACATGCATATTACATTATCTATAATAATGTAAATATTATATTATTATCTGTATAACTTGTTGCTATGCCTAATTTAAATCTTTCGGGATGCATTTTTATTTGTAATAATAATAAAAAATAATAATGTAATTATTTGGCAATATCAGAATGTCTGAACTTAAATCTAATTGAATAATGATAATAAAAATGTACACGGTACAAATGTAAAAATCCATAACATAAGTTATGTATTTTAGAATAATCATATATTTTTAAACACATTATATTTTAATTCTCTTACACAAAACAATGATTATGCATTAATATAAAATAATAATTAACGAGTAATACTAATAATAATATATTTCAGCGACGTGGTTAAACTCAGCATACGTTTATTTACTAAGTATAAATAATACCATTGGTAAATACAAAATGAATACATTAAAAGTAAACATAATTAGACGACAATATTAAAAATGACGATGTTTTCATACTAATGTAAGTGACATCTTGAATAAATTACACAAATATGTTTTTGAAATTCTACAGAGTAGATATGTCTAGTTATGAGGCGAGATGGTTCAAAGACAGTGGGGGTGGCTATGGAAATTAATATTAAAAGAATGAGAGGGAGGAGAAGGCTGTAGAAAAGGTGGTTAGTTATAATAGACTGAATAGAGAATGACATGATAATAGCAGGTGTAAATCAAAAAGAGGTGGTGGACAAAGCATTATAAAGGTGTAGGACAATGGTGGCCAACTCCATATAGTTGTCAGAGAAGGCAAAGGAAAAGGAGACAGAGGAGGTACGTCCCGCTTTGAACACTCCCCGAAAAAAAAAGAAAAAGAAAAAAGGTGCTCAGATTGTGGCTTGGTAATGATTTTAAATGGCTTGCGAAAATGTTGATACTTACATTAAAAAATTCAAATGACACCCCTAGACGACAGAATATTACAAAGTATAACAATTTATCCACTATTAATTAACTATACTATTTGTCCAACCAACGAAATACAATATAGAAAGCAAAAATATCGTGTCTTATTTGGTAAATGTTGTTATGAACTAATAATATTATATAATATTTACATAATACAAGCATTAAAAATAAGCTGTTAGTCTATTACGGGCCGCTTACATTTATATATATATATCGATGGACCGAAGCTATTATAATATAATATATATATATATTATATTTACTGTTTATAATAAATATATAATAACAATTTTATAGTAATTGGCCATTTTAAAAACGATTTCGATCGAACTCCCGGTTCGCCTAATAAATTGTAGTGATTTATTCATGGAGTTTTCATTGCACTGCACTGCACTGCAATTCTCTACCATTGTCGGTTTTTCATTTATTTAAAAAATGTATAGAAATAATTGTTTTCATGAATGTTACTAATCATTTTTGAAACTATGGGCTTATAATTTGGTGAATATTGAAAAGAAAATTATTTTAAGAGATAGTATTTTTTTCTATTTTATTTGATATCCCTTATTTTTAGTGAACGATATAGTATATATTATAGTAGGTAGTATTAACATACTAATTGTATTAATAAATATAAAAATATTTATAACTAATCAATAATAAAAAAATTAGAAATAATGTTATTGAAGCTTACGTACCAAGACTATAATAATATTATATTGAAGCTAAATACCGTCCCATAAGAAAAATAATGAGCAGTCTGTAACCGGTCCGCAAACGAATAAAGAGCTCGGAAATATATATTTTTTGTTTTACAATGCTCTGATGATCATTTTTTGTGTTTATTTATTATGTATTTATGTTTAACATTTAACATTTTACATTTTAAAATTATAATTGTTATTGAGGAACTTATTTTTCTTTTCGAGTAAGTACTTACTTTATTCGTTTATATTATTCAATTAGGTATATGAATTAGTCGGTGTTGGTGAATTGCGGCCCAATTCATAAATAAAGTATGAGTTGCAGCCCCAGTTTATTAGAGGCACGTATGAGTCGCGATCACTCAATAATGTATATATATTACATGTATGGAATATACACATCACTATATATTATATATTGAAAAAATTATTTAAAGTAATTTACCAAATAAATTATTAATATTACGTGTTTTCCAAAAACTCAATAAATATTCAAATGCAATTAATATAATATAACATAATAACATAATATAAATAATTTTGTTTTATCATTTTTTTTTTTAATCGTATAATATAATAATGTTAAAAAAAATAAAAGCATTCGTATACATAATTTGATATTGGTTGTTGTATTATTTTTTATTTTTTATTATTTTTTTGGAAAAAACTTAAAACTGTGATTTATTAACAATGGTTTAACTAAATCAAAATTCTCTATTTTTTTAAGCTCAAGCTTTGTCATCTTTTCTCAATTTAACGCTCCTTGTTTTTACACCTTTACTTTTGCATTTTATGTATGTTTCAGTTTGAAAATCTAGTAACACATCAACAAAGTTATTTGTTATATTAGGACGACTAGTGTAGAATATATATATATATATATACACAATACATAAGTAGAACATACGTATATATATAGGTAGATAGATAATGATAGTTACTCGGACCGCAACTCACCTACAACTGAAATATTTTCGAACTGCAAGTTACCCACAGCCGAATTAGTATATTAATAGCATAATTTAAAAAATAAGTAAAACCTATGTTTAGCACTCATAATAATAGTTATCATAAACACATTTAAATACAATTTTCATAACACTTATGACTATAAAATAAATGTAATTAATAACAAATAAACATATAATGTAGTAAACAATTATTTACATTACCTGTGAGCTTTGTAATCCACACCGATACAAGTTATTGTTAATTTTTTGGTATGATCGGCAGAGTATTATATTATTATACTTAAATCATTTATAATACAATAATCATAACGGATTTCATTCTAGTACCTACATAAAAATCATAAAAAGGGATTAGTGATCTGTGAATTTTGTAGGTAATTTGGAACTATATAATTTGTGTAGTCACGTGTGGTTAGGATCTCTCGTTTAGTCGTTCACCCTTTTTGATCATTGTTTGAATTGTACGTACAGGATGCAATAAACTATGGTAATAGTGAAGTAAACCGTAGATATTTTTTCAACTCAATTTCACACATTAATTCTACATTCGAAAATTGTAGGTTTTGATGCTCTAGCATTCTAATATTTATTTATTTATTTACACGCTGAGGTGTTTTACAATTTAATTTGTATATGATATCGAAGATAATACAAAAAAAATGTACAATAATAATAATTACTAATAATACAATATAATATATATATAATAGATTGAAGATAATTTAATTTATGGAGATTCGTGTGAGTACAAGGGGCTTTTAATTTAAAAAAGAATATCTGTGTCTCTCAATATTGCTAAAAATCAGTAAAACTGAAAGTCACAAAAATTGATCCTTAATATTAGTGTGTAGATAAACTAAATAAGAACAATAAAAGATTTTTAGTGAGATGAGAAGATTTAGTTTGGAAGAAATTCGTGTATGTTATGTATGATTTTACATCAAGTATCTTGTTAATGCCATATTTGGTTTTAATCAAGAAAAAAATCGCCACTCAATAAACTGTAAAAATAAATAGTATTGTATTTTAATTATGATTGAATTTGTAAATATCAAGAGCTTAATTTTGATCCCCCCATCCGCTAACGATAATTGAATTGTATGCTAATCTATAAATGTATATAATATTTACTATTTAGTAACTTTATCAATAATATTATAAAATGTGTGAATTAAATACAATAATATAATTGTCAGTAATAAATAATAATATAAATAAATATTTTACTATACCTGATATTAACTATAAAGTTATGTCTTACAAAACTGATAAAAAACGATAACACGATATTATTTAAAAATATTAAATATACGAAGAGGCGTATTATTGCAGTATAATGTAAAGACACGATTTAAAAAACTATCATGTCCGGAAACTATTTGTGATGTGGAATTATAAGGCGTTTTGTAATCCTTTTTCCGATACGAAATTTGAAGTTTTTTCACGTTTATCAGATATTTTTACAAAATCTTCTATAGTACAAAATAATGAAACCGACATCACAATGTTTTAAAGAGTTCAATTTTTCATTGCGATTGCTTTACGCAGACCTGTTTATAGAGATTTAACAGCTTTATGAACAATTGTGTAATAATTCTTACATGTATACAACTATAATAAAATATTATATAATTGTAATACTCGAATCTGCCTGGGAAATATAATCAAATTTAACCAATTTTTTAAATTTAATTTTAATTCAAATAATATTTATCGTAGAAACTTGAGACATTATATTATTACTTAAGTAATAATTATGTTATGTGCACAATAGTTATTTCAAAATATTTATGTTAATTTTAAGTTATTCTTTATTAATAATTGTTTTATATATTTTATTAAAATATTTAATAGTTAGTAAAAATTTGAAAATTTAATAAAAGTACACATAAGTCTTAAAATAATTAAAAATATATTAACAATAATTTTTTTGATGAGCGTTTGAAGTTAAAATTTACAAAATCAAATTTTAACATAATTGGATACTCTTAACAAAAAATAACTGCTTTAGTAAGTTATTTTGTTTAAATTCAAAAAATATTTTTCGTAAATAGGTATTAATCGTTTCGTCAATTCGTTTATTATATTGTTATTTTTTGTATATTTAAAATGTAAAATTGTAATTTATTTATTCCGTAATAAACAATATTATTATTACTACATTTTTTGTCTCGTATATTAGTGTTTCTTGAGTGCCACGCTATCAACAGCATTATTTTATTTTCCTAACAACTGCTTGAATTGTATTTTGATAAAATTAACTCAATAAAGCATTTTTTTTCGGTGTGATCGATTGTCGGAACCGAGCGATGATAATGAAAGTTAATAAAAATCAATTTAATTTAGAGCTATGGTTTGACCGAACTTGACAAAGGTTGAAGTGAGTTTAATATTATATGATGCAATTTTATTTTCAAAATTTTTAAATTATTAATCCACGAATCTATTTACATCGTTCTATTGATTATTATAAGTTAATGACAGCTAGTTATATTAAACGTATGAAATAATATTATTATATTTGTGTTTTATTTTCGATAAAAATATATTCAACCTACCATATAACTATTAGAAATATAAATTACTAATTATTATAGCAATATGAATATAAATATTTTTAGTTAAATTATCTGAACAAACCATTTCCGCTTAAAATCGTTTTCCGTATATTATAATAGTTTTTTTTTCCGAATACTAATGTAAGCTAAAAATAAACATAAGTAAACTTAAATTTCGTATTTTAATGGTAAAATGTATACATTAGTAACTTTTTATGGGTGTGTTTCCGGAATAAAAAGGAGCCTATAGAACCTTCTCCTTATGATTCTTTAACTAATGGTAAAAGCCAAATCAATATTGATTCAGTGGTTATCGAGATATTTACTAACATACAAACAAACGTTTCTATACAATAGTAGGAATAATAGATTGTAGAAGAGGAGGATAATATATATATATATATATATATATATATATATATATTGTTTTATAGAAAATACATACGAATAAAATATTTTAGAGGGCAATCGAAGGGAAACGAATAGGTAGCCTGCAATCATCTGAGAGTACGCTCGCGTATATTATTATAATATATTATGAGATAAGTATTTATGCCCACACACACACACACACACACACGCACGCACACACATGTACATTCTCACTGTGTTGGTCTATACAATAATCATAGGTTGACGCCTCAATGAAAACCATTGTACCATATTTGTATCTCACTTCAAAATGTTTACCTTTAAACTCCTCTCCATAATTATATACCGTTACAATAAGCTATTTTGTTTACACCGTGTTCGCCCTTCATCAAGAGACAACGGCGTCCTCGTCACAAAATACACTTCGACGTGAGACATTGTACAATGGTATAATATAATTTACATTATAATATATATATTATTATATTTATATAAACACCGAATGATTCACCCAGTATGCTTGCCACTTTTTCCATCAATATTGCAATTATTCAAAATATGATTTAAGAAATTTTTAGTGTATTTAAAGATTGTATTTTCAAAAATACCATGCCGATATCCAAACTTTTATTTTTCAAATGATAAAATTCCTTTTAGGTTAGTGGTGAAAATGTTGAAGTACCTACAGAATCAAAATTAAGAACTAGAAATTTTTCAGTTATTTAATTTTGTGTACAAAGGATGATAGGCTCGTGATAGTAAGTAATGAAGATAGGGGCTATGGCGTCTTGAAAATGTTAGTAATTAATACTAGTCTGTCAAAATTATAATTTATTTGTATAATTAGTTCAAATGTAATAAAACATTAAATCCAATATTACATTATTACATATCTATATCTTCTATTTTTGTAAAACCATATTTAAGAGCTACTATCATTACTATAAATATTTTAGTGACTGAGAAACTACTCTTTTAAATATTAAATTAATCATAAAAATATTTAAAAACAAATTATCCACTAAATAAACTTAGTTATAGTCAAAATATATTTTAACAGTTGAAAAATTAATTTTTGATTACAATTGAGCTTAGGTTTAAATATAAACCATACAATTTAAAGTAATTATTAATGACTAAATAGTATTAGTTAAAATACCAACTTATAAAATGTTAATTACATATCTATAAATAAAAGTTTTTTGAAATAAAAAACTAAAACTCATTGTGGTTGTTTTATATATATATATTTTTTTATAAAATGTATTACCTTTTATGGCGCACTTTTTATTACTCTTTAGATTTTTAGTATAACAAATTAAAACAAGGTTTTTGATCAATCCTATTTATAGTATTTTGTCGGTTGTACCATATGATATTTGGGTTTACATGTCTATAACTAACAACACATATTTTAAACAAGTCTAATTTGAATAAAATACTCGTGAAATTGCTATTCAAGTAATAAATTTATTTTAGTCAACTAGAACTTCAAAATACGTTATAATAAAGAAATATGAAGTATGTTATTTATTACACATATTGCGAATCATGTAGATTGTAGGTACATATATAAATATAAAATAAATTGTACGTAAAAAGTTATTTAATTACTATAATTAACTAAAATAACTCAAAATGTCTATTGTAATTTTGAATAATCTTTTTTCTTAGGTGGCCATGGTTAACAATTATATTTGTAGGGGGGGGGGGGGCAAAAATAAAAAAAAACGAATAATCTCAATTATACATATCAAAAAGTAATATTAATTTTTTTTTTTATCTTTTATTGATTAAGATTATTATTAAGATAACAGATTGGGTATACTTTGATAGACATATAGAAATTATATAGTTATTTAATTTGATCAGCTTAAACTTAAGTTCTAATAGCGCACATCAGTGAGTTGATATTAAATTGTAAAACGTCTATATTTTATTTTAGTTGTAAACTGAAAAGTTTCAATTTTTTTCAGGTAGAACTTTTTGATGTTATTGCACACTCAGCTCGAAAAAAAAATTGGGCGCTCTAATCTATAGAAAAAATAATATAATACAATATTATCACTGATCGATCTTATATTAAATTAAGAATTACTAATTGCATACCTTTAAATATTGTTGGAGACCCAGAGGACACCACTAAGTGGCAATTCTTATTGTTCTTAAAAAAATATTTTATCACTTATTAATTTTTTAGTTTATTAAAATATATACAAATTCTTTTTATAACAGTATGAATTACATTTTTAAATTTTAAATGTTTTTATAATACGTATAATATGAATATATTATTAAATAGATAGTTACTATTGTGTGAAATACATTTGTATAATTTGTTAATTTCTATGTAAGCAACGTATTTAAACTGATATTTTTCTATTTTTATACTTCTGAAGCGAGATTTCTAAAAAATTATTTTTTTCTTTAAATTTTGATTTTTAAAATTGAAATCGTTTATTTAGATATTTTTTTTATATAAGTTTCTTCATGCTAACAATACTGAAACATTATTTCCAAATCTTAACACAAAAATGAAATTATTTGTTACAGTATTTAATAGTATTTTTAGAAAAAATATTCACGATAAGATATTCATTGTTCTTAATATATTAAATCATGTCAAGTTAATAATGTTTTATAGGTAAAAATTATTGGGTTGAGTTCACACGTGACTTTTTTTTATTACGTCCTATTGCTGGGCTGAGTTGAAAATAGAATAAATTAATCACGGGTAAAGTTTAAATGTGAAAATAAATAAATAAATATTTTTAAATTAGGTATATAATATATATTATATATACTATAAATAAATCTTATTCAACAATATTTCAAACATAATAATATGTAAAATAAAAGTTATTAATTTACTTTAGTATTTATAATTATTAAAAATTTAATAAGAATTTCACGTTATTAATAAATAATAATATATATTTTTTGTATGAATATGATATTGCATCAAGTAGCATCGTACTTAGTGAAAAAAAAATAGTTTCATATTTATGATAAATTATGAATACTTTAATTATACAACCTGAAGTAGGAACATTTATTTGGTCGAGCAAAAATGAATTAACATTGTACTGAGCAATAAAAAACACTGTTGACAAATATAACAATTATACAAAATTACAGATTACCTATTAAAAAATATTATTTGTTTTAATTCTTAGATCAATAAATTGCATCGTAATAATTAAAGTCTTAGTTAAAAATGGAATGCATTGCCAACGTGTATGACGAGTGTATCTATTTTAAATTATCAAAATATCTATTGGTTGGTCTTTTTGCGCTCTTGTGTTCACTAATTGCGAATAATTTATTATATTTTATTTTAATATATTAAGTGTCATCAATATTATTATGATATGACTTTATAATGTATATGTATATTCACTTTAACATATTATCTATCCACTGCAAACGCACCAAGTTTTTGAGCTTACTAGACGAATTGTATTATATTATATATACCGTGTTATTTAAAATGAGAAATATATCTAGTTCGTGTTGTTTCTGCCGATGCATGTCTTGACAACACAGCATTCGGCGCGTGATCATGACGTGGTTTTCTCGTTAGTCTCTCCGAAACAAAACCAATACTTTTCGTGCGATTGAAATATTGTTTGACATATTTTTCATCTATGTGTTCCTTATTGAGCACGTCAACGGGTCATATGCATTGCTGTGGGGTGCGTCATGCCGAGACACAGTCGGTACCACTAATCGAAAACTCGCGGCACGTATTGAAAAACAGCTGTAGTCTCTACGTTTTTCTAGAAACCACCAAGCACACGCACTTTCGCTCACAAATTGTTGTTTATTATACTCGTATAACGCACGATATTGAATACACACGATGTAGGCACACACTCTTGATCACCATATCAGTATAAATTACTATATATAGACATAGACATAGACATATATCTGTAATAAAAGTCTAATCAAAACATGTATACTATTACCTCACATTTTGTGTTATTATATAGATGAGTTTACATTATGATTTGTTGTTCCTTACTTTTCGAAAGTACATTTACACCCGGAGACTCAAAAACTGATTATAATGTTTTTTGATAATAATCATAATATGACTAGTGTCATAGTTAAAGAAAATAATATCGGACACGATGGTGCATGCTCTACCACGGACGTTTTATATCCGAATTCGTAACGACGTATCGTAGCAACAGTATATGATATACTCGGGCGGTGATGGAGAAAATTGGTCGTAATTCATTTTGCGCTAATCGAATAATCTGACCGTGGCACAGGGAGTACTAAAACTTGGTTACCTACATATATATTATACAAAGGGACGTTGGATATATAATATATATGCGATGAAGTGCCGCAATATACCAGCGGCGTATCCTACGCAAAAACTCGACCCGTATTGTTTTAATGCGTGGTCGATGCGAATACACTTTTCGAGTACTCTTGGGGCTTACTTCCATGTCACGGATCTGACACACCGTAAATACATAAAGTTATGGTTATCATTATTATTAAATACTAAGTTCAAGTATACCGATATGTGATCGAACGTTTCTCCTCTCCGAGACTTGCTTGACGGGATAAACAGTCTAAAACATAACCAAGCGTAATTCTGCACGTAGACGACCTACGTAAAATATAGACAATATAATATTGTATTATACGGGGTAATCTACTTAACTAATAAGACACTCAATATTTTATAACTAATAACGTTTTTTTGAACGATAATATACATTTTTTAATTGCATGTTCTGAATTAGAATTCGAAATATTTATATCTATAAGAATAACATTATGAAAAATATCTATATAAATATAAACATTTCAAATACCTTTAAGTAGCATAGAGACATTCAAAATATTTTGAAAAATATTTCAAGTCTAGTAAATGCTATTATAAATATTTGGTAAAAATTCATACAATAATTCATTTTTGAGATTTAAAAATCGATTTTACGTTTTGCATAAAATACTCTATATTTATTTATTTATTTTTCTGTTTTCTCAATTATTTTGTAGAGTATTAAGAATTTTTTACTTTTGAGTTCTTTACGACTATCCACCCCAAAGAATAATTAAAACTCAATTTCCTTTCAAAAACCATCTTCGAATTTGAAAATTAAACAATTTTTTCTACCTAAAAGTAACTTTAAACAGAAACAAACAATTAAAAAGTATATAAACCAATGTATTAAATGTATTTGTAAAGTCATCATATTCATCGATTCACTCAAATTTAAAATTACTAATATACGAGTAGTTCTTAAGTTATGTTAATGAAATCGATTTATTTTCGATGTTCAACAACGCGTGAAACATAAACCGTGATAAAAAATGTAATTCTCAATTGTTGTGTTTGAATTAAAAATGTATAAAAGATAAATAGAAACGAAATAAAATATACAAACAATGTATTGCTATAAATTAAACTATGTTTATAATATTATACATAGGCAGAAAACTCGTAATAATGTATTCTTATCTCTTACGATATATAAAAGCATATGTTATACACCTTATATAATATTAATAATATATAATTCGTATAGTATTATAATATACTGTCTAGACCATTTTTATTTTATTTAGTACAATTTTTCTCTTTATAGGGTATCATATTATATTTGATAGTATATCAATACACATGAGTACATCACATTAAGTTGCTTCAGAATAATATATTGATATCATAATATTGTAAAAGCCAATATGATATTTGCATCAATCCATTAGATAGAGCCAAAGAAGTGTGAATACATGGAGGAAATTTAATCCACTAAATGTCTCTAGTAGTCTAGTTGAATCATAAACCGATTTGGGAAGAAAAATTATTTTATCATTTCGTACTAAAATGTAATTTGAGTATGTAATATGCATATTACCTTGAAAAATAAGTATCACACATTTCTACGTGTTTATATATACATATATATTTAAATTTATATCTCATGAGACACAAATTACAATACTTATAACTAGGATTGGATTTATATGCAATAAAAATCCATGCAATATGCAGATTTATATCATAAATATACAACACTTATTTTTCTCACAAATTAATAATAATAATAAATTAAACAATCGAAGTATAATATGTATAAAAATGCACATAATATTATTTTTATGATATTTTGTTTAAAAGTATTATACTATTTGTATTAAATTATTATTAGGTGACGAGTATCAGCATGAGGTAATAAAAATTGATTTCAAGTTTTCGAATTGAAAACTTCTACGGTTATGTTATCTTGAAGCATACTTTTGAAAATGGAAAAATTTCTTTCCACGTAACAGGATACATGTTGGTGCATATTTTATTTAAAAAAAATCTTCTTCAACTGAGAGTTCCTCAATTCCGTTAAATTATGTTACCTCACCGTTAATAATACAATACATTTTTTTCAATGTATAATATCCATTATTTTTTCGACAGAACAATCGTAAGTTTGGATCTAACAAAATTGATCCCTAATCCCCCTTCTTATAACTTATTTATAATATTGTCTATGAGCAATAGACTTGTAATATTTGATTTCTCTAATTCAGTTGTAGTTCTTATAAAACACTGAAGTGTGTTGTAATAACAGTAACCTAATTTTGTAACTTTATATTATCAAATAAATTATTTTGTCAATAAACTTCACCCCGTTTTGGTTAAAAACGTTAATAACACATTTTCTATCATTGAAATATTTTCCGTAGAAAATTGTTGCTTTAACTCCAACAAGTTAATAAGGGTTGTCGAAGTTAACTCAAATTATTGGGATACATTTTTTTTTTAAGTATTTACATGTAGAGGTGATTTTAAAAATATATTTTAGTGTATGAAATTAATTGAAAAATGTTGATATTTCTCTCTTATAACTTCAGATAGGTACTTTAGCTGTGTAGTTTATGAATAAATGACCATATTTTTTCCTGATTCAGCGACAATAGAGGAAGTTCTATATGAACAATACTACTCCTCAAGAAAAAATTAATTTAAGACATATATTTTATCAAATAGCTATCGTGAATAAAAAGCAATTTTTACTATTTTAATTAATATTGTAGAATATACAGCATACATGAAATTATCCAGAAATATTAAATTAACATGCATTTTAAATTAAATATGCATAAGATATTAAAAAAACAAATTAACCATAGAATCTACATATTATACGAAACTTTGACATTTTTAATCAAAATTATTCTAAGATAATTGAAGAGGAACATACATTTGCATATTAATTCAGTCCCTACTTATAACTAGTTAAGTCGGCTGAAATAATGAGCAGAGTTGATTTCTTACTTTGGAACGTTATTGGCCGAAGTTGTAAAAAAAATAATAGTTTCACAATTCGACTGTGAATCGTTTTTCGTATATATAATGAATAATCATTGAATACATATTTAAGATATAACACATCCATTGTAGTTATTTAAACACCTACTGTAGAGAAGAATAATAGTACTCGCCTAATTATTTCATTTAAAATTTTATTTATCAGTAGTATTGTGGAAGAAGTAATTGGGCCTCCAATCATTCAGTTATTAATTTATAGTTTCTATTTTTTCAGATTAAAATTGTATAACCGATCACTATGTTAGATAATTATAAATTGTTATAACATTTATTATCAAAAAAAAAAAAAAAACAGTTGTTTTCAATCTATTAAAATTCTAAGATATTTTCCACAGATCTTATTTTAGCAGCAGAATATAATATTATGTATATTTATATGTTCTGGATTAAATTACTAATGTAAGTTTAATCATTTAGAACAGATATGAGTAGTTAATAGTATAATATAATAATAATATAATAATATTAAAAAGTATATTATACATGTAGATTAATATAGATTAGTTGGGATATATATATGTTCACACAAAATATTAATATGATGAAACAACCTATATGGATGTATATATTATACATTGAGGTATATATAATAATTACGCAGTAGTGTTAAGCTTTAAATCGGTCTATTCGTTACTATGAATCGTACATACGATATGCCGTTAGTGTAGGTCCTCCACATATCGCTAAAATATGGCAAAGCGTAACGTTACACCGTGTAAATCAAAATATTCAAATAACACACAGGGAAGATAACACACCAACGTTGTATATATATAAATTATAATACATCCTGGTTAAACCCATATCGGGAATGAAATTGTATCCATAGCACGCGATAAGATGATGAATACATATACTCGTATATGGATATATTTAGTAGTTAAGTTATGTTGTATCTATGAATTGTAGCTATATATCATGGTTTCCAACACGTGTGTCTTGTTGAAACTCGCACATAAAACTAAAACTAATATTCAAAATTTATAAGGCTTTCATATTTTTCTAGGATTTCTAAACTTAAAAGTTGACAACATGCTGAGAGACGATACAGGGAACACTAAATTATAATAGTACCTTTATTAGACAGGATTTTAAACTTGAATCGCTAGAACCTTATAGAGTTACGTTAGGACTTCTGATATATATATATATATGATTTGATCGAGAGTCGAGTTGACACCCCGTGACTATTTGGAACGACTTTTTACAAACGATTTATTTTTCCAGCAAAAAATATTTCAGAGTTCTTTTTATCTTCTTAGATAAAACTAGGAAGCCCACTAGGGCTGAGAATTTATAGTGATTGCAAATTAAGTTATCATATGCTATAGACTTTCGGTATACTAAGATATTAGTTAATTTCAGACAATGACGATCTTTTTTTTAAAAAAAAAGTATACTTTTCATATATTTTAGTAAACATCAAAAGTATCGAAAATACATTTTTATTAAATATATCTAAGTACCGATGACATTTTTTTTTTCTTAAGTTCTATAGTTAATATTGACAATAAGCAAAAAGTTCTCCGCACATCAGATCAATCTTTTTCGTGTATTTAATTGAAACGTTTTTAATATAGTAATAAACTAATATTAATATACTTATAATACATAAAATGTTAATAAATTATAATTAATAAGCTTATATATTTTTTTCTTTTTTGAAGAATACTGTAAATTTGTTAGAGAAAAAAAAATTTTCGTAGGCCGTGGTAAACATAAAACAATTCTCATTTAATTTCAAGTTTGTATAATAAAATTTAAATGTTTAAAAATGTTGATAATATGAATTAATTAACTTTTATGAATTATTATAATTTCTAAAAGGATACGTCCAACAGAATACTTCTGCGATATGATAATATGATCATGACATACTGACATTTTAATATTTTTATTCAATGATTAGTATAAGATAATATATTTACCAATCTCAAAAGTATCGATCCAACGTGAAGTTTGTTTTACATCAACATTGGATAATAAAAATGTATAAAATATATAAACAATATTTGATTATTTATAAAAAAAGAAAGAATTTAAACATTGTCTATTCAAGCATTTAGTTACTGTAGAATTTTATGTATTACAAATTTTTAAGAATATTTCCAGATAATTTATTGATTTATAAGCTGTTAGATAAAGTTTGAGGTATTGTAGTTTACATTTCTAGTTTTGTGTTATATTTATTTATTATACTTTTAAATGTATTCGGTAAAATTACATTTATCAATACTTGCAAATTATTTTATAATAATATAAAATACAATGTATGTTAATTATTTGGAATGTTGTTCTCTAACCTTATTAAAAGTATTCACTGTACAAGGGTCTGAAATATTTAAAAACAAATATTTAATTGAGTGCACTTATTTTTTAATTTAATTTTACAATTATGCCTAAAATACTACTAATTAGATGACCTATATGAAATTAAAGCGATTACTGAAAATAATAATACTAATAATATTTTAATTTGATTATATTTTTATGTTTAATTAAATATTAATTTTTTTTTTTTTATTTCAAATATTTATCTATAAGTTTTAACACTCGATAATATAATTCTATTAAAGTCGCACATAATTCAACTTTTACATAAATCATTATTTAAGCAGTAAACAAATTTAGTATAAGCTTAAATAACATACCATTCATGTATTATGAAATGAACAAGTGAAAATATAAGCTGTTTAGTAGTATTTACAATCCAAACTGTATAAGGTAATCGTAAAAATGTATAAACAACATTTAATCGATATGAACTTATATCAAAAATATCTAAAAAAAATATGATAATGTTATGTCTTTGATTCGTTAATATAAAATTTGAATAATGTGATTTTATTATTTTTAAATTATATTTTATGCCCAATAAACATTTTTTTCATTATTTTTAAGTTCAATGTACTTGTATGTATTATTTTATACACAAATAATTTAAGTTTACGTATTAAGAGTTAAGAAATCCACAAATGAATAAGAACCACACATTTATTCTAAACTTAGTTATTAAACTAATAAATTAAACTAATACATTATAATTTGGATCATCGTAGTTGAGTGGAGTCAAGTTTTAAGTGGAAAGCCATCACTTTAAGATATACATTAATTTCGTTCTATTGTTTGTATTGAGTATAATAATTTACTATACTTTCAACTTTTTCCTTATAAACAGTACATTTTTTGGGAATTGGTGGTTTGACACGCGTATGACCACCCGTTATTTGAATACTTATTAGTTATTAGTTATTATAAATAAATTATGTTATATTATATTATATTATAGATAAAGTGATTTGGTAATTTTTTTTTTTTTAATATGTTTTATATTTTTTATGACAAATTAATAGGACTTTAATTGGTTTTGAATGGAAAAGTACTATCAATCAAATCATATTGTTGAAACCATGGTAATTAAAATTTTGCCAAATAATACATTTTTTAAATTAAGTATTTTGGACTGTATGGATTGGATTATACCTTATATTGTACGTAACTTTATAGGACAAAATAGATTGGAATAAAATGGCATAACATTAATTCTGCTAACCAACTTTTGTATATATGACTTGGTCACTAGGGTTTTGGTTTTAATTTATTAACCAATTATTAACTTTTAATTAAATTTAAAGGATCAAAACCAGTATATTTTTATGGTGAATTTTGCAAACATTGGACTTACGATTCATATAATTATATTAACGAGTTAAAATGGGTTATATCATATTATATTATATTATATAACACGTATGGTTTAAGAAAATACGTTATTTTAATGCTTTTCAATGTATTAATATTCTATTTGTATAAATTGTAAATTATAAACATATTTTGCCTTATTTCTTCCTAGAATAAATAAACTTAATCAACAGAAAATAAGGACACAACACAAGTGTCAGAATTTAAATAATTACTAAAATTTTTGTATTATTATATTAAAATATTATGCTTATGCAGTTTTGTGGTGCATTATAATTATGTTTTTTTATAAACTAAATAGGAATTTTTAAAAGGGATAACTTAATCTTAATATAATAAAAAAACTTAAAAATAAAAAGTAATCAAATATGATAAGAGTCTATAAATAAATCATATGGAAAATTTTAAATTTTTAAAAATAGCATTAAAAGCACTACTACCACTATTATTATATTATATGATATCTCAAATATACTAATATAAATACTTCTTAAATATTTCAAGTAAAAACTGGTGTTCCGTAAATATTTAAGTTTTCTCGCTATTTATTGTAATATTTTTCCAATTATAATTAAAAAGATCACTGGGACCCAAATAACAACCTGATCAAATCATTTACCAAAAACTACCCTTAGTATTGACGATTGATAGATTTCGTCCCTTATATTAATCATAGTAACGTGAAAATACACATACACGTAAAAACATAGAAAAGTTATTATTGTAAATAAATTATTCACTCCTTTCGAAAACTAAACATTTTTTATTAAAAATATTGCTATTAAAATATTAAATTGTTAATTTATGTAAGGCTGTAAGCTTTATCCTTAAAAAAAAAATTAATAGTTTTGTGTATACCGAACCATTCCGTTTTTTTTTATCAAATACATAAAATACAGAAGTTTGTCTTACAATAATCTGTTCAATGAATTGATAAAAATAATTTTATCCTAAAAGAACCTTAAAATATTATGTGTATGTCAAATAATGACACAATACAATACTGAAATAACTGTACAATGAACTGCTGTGAATTTAAAATCTTTTTTTTTTTTTTGATTTGAATAACAACTCGCCATTGCTTATTTCAAAGTAATACACAATTGATTACTTATAATTATTATATATACAGGTAAATGATTTAAAAACTGTTGTTAGTATTGCAATATTTTTTTATATAGTTTTTAATATCATTAAAATGTTTTTAATTTTAAAAATTATAGTACAATTACTATATTATTAACTGAAAAATTACGTTTACAATATTTTAATTATGTTACATTTCATTGGTTAAGCTTTGTAAGTTCAATTTATCTAACCTATACAAATTATTTATAGTTATTAATATTGTAGGTACGAAGTATATCAAACCACATATTGGTTCTACATGTATATTGTTGCGCACACGGCGTAATTATTTTCTAGTCATCTTGATTTTAATAAAACTGAATATTAATCAATTATCTAATTAGTATTTATTGTCATGATAATAATAATCAATTACAGTGGTTTTATTGTATTATTTAAGTTTATTTATCTTGTATTCATTAATATTAATATTTTAACTGTTAAAATAATTGATGTGTGTTTGGATAAAATAATTTATTAACAATCATGAACATGTTACTTTAAAATGATGATACCCACCTTATCGAATATTCATATTATTTCTTTATTGTAAGACACGAATTAAGTCGATAGTATATAATAAATAAATAAGTACATGTCATGTCTCTACTCTATTACATATATTTCAAATCGATAGGGATCATTTTGACTTTAAAATTACTATTATATTAATAATTTTTAATCAAGCCGCTATTTGCAAAAACATTTTTAAATTGTCATTGTCACTCTTTTACTTTTACAACACATTTAAATAATAAAAATAACAATAAAAAAAGTTTTTATATTTAATAAAGAAAATTTATATCTCGAATACAATGTGTTTGAATCATATTCAAAAATGTATGGGAAAATGATATATTAGCTATTGCCATGTATTTGAATTTAAAAATTATTAAAATACTTTTATTTGAATATTCTACAAACTACAAGTCTGAACGTAACATAAATAATTGCTCTAAGATCAATACAATTTCATCAACGTTTTAAATTATTTGACATGGAAAGTATAATGATTATCTCAAATTCTCTTTATTTATATAATTTTTTTTAATAAATAATAGTGCATGGACATTTACGATTCCATAGTTTCAAATAACGAGGGTAATATTAATATAAAATCATAAATAATTTAAATATTATTTTATATTTTTATAGTACTTAAGGAAACTAAACGAAATTTGACGTTTTAATTTTTGTCTGTATTGAAGCGTATTTATTAATGTGGAAATACGGTGTATCAAAATTTCAAAGTTTATGTACCAAAAAATAGGTGAAGATACACGTTAAATATTACTTAATAGGAATGTATATAAAAAAATCATTATAATATTATCGTACATTATAACGAAACCAATCGGTTAATAATTTAAATTTGACCAGAGAAACTTTTTAATTAAACTCGATGTTTCAAGTGTCAATCGTTAGTAAATTAGAATAATTAATAGCATAAATAATAATTATTGTGTTAAAACTATGCGGTTCGAGAACGAAATTTAAAACTCCACACCGACTCAATATACTAAACCTATATCATAGCCTATTTATGTGTTTTAATATATTATAACAACAGTTGCATGGGTATTGTAATGAAATGTATTTATATTTTTAGATGGCTTGAGTGAATTTTTAGCAAATAATAAATAAAAGTATTCGTTGAGAATTATCGGCAACTATTGCAGCCGTAACACATACAGACAATATACGACGCGAATAAAAACCATAATAATAGGTATACAACCCTACTGTTCGTATTACCTATAATAACACGCTACACCAATGTCAGTTACCGCTGTGCATAATTGTATATTATAATATTATATTCTACAACACATCCCCGATACGCCCAACGATATACATGAACGTTTACCGGGGCCACGTTAAAGATTCCATCGGCCGATTCGTTTCATTATAGGTATTATATGCGCTGAAATATCGTGCAGAATTACGTTTATTTTGCGGTCACCGTAGAATATCTACCCGAAACGTGTTTAATATTAAAATATGGCATACACATGTGTAATGATAGTCATAACATATAATAGGTCAACGCAGTTATTACCCCCATGTACTATATAGTACACTGTACAGTCATAATATAATAAAGTCAATTTTACGACATGTCATAGTTTTATAGTTGTAGTACCTACGCCTTTGTATTAACAATTATCACACCACACCAGTAGACATCAAACGGCTTAAGTTTAATAATACTATTAATTGTAATAGTATAGTTAACATAATTATAGTAATTGAAAGTATGCAAAACTACATGAAACAATAAATTCATAGAATTTTAAAGACGTTATCAACTTAAATATAAATTGGTAATTATTTCCACTGAATTAATTTTAATCACTAAAATGTGCATATGATGTATTATTAAATCAAAACAAAGTTTTGATTTGATCATAATAATATTTGAGATATGACTGGTACCAGTGGTACCTATTGTTATTTTTAATTCTAAGCATTAGCAAAAACAAAATAAGGGTTTTTTAATCGCCTTAACATGATATTTTCGAGCAAAATCAACAAAACGATGATACAGACATTATACCATGTGTAAATTTAACTAATTTTGAGAAAGTCTAGACTGATGAGAACGGGTTGTTAAATGAAACAATTATATTTAACATATTTTAAAGAAACACAAATTTACTCAATATTTATAATATCAGGGTTGTTTAAAATTTAAAAACTTAATAATTTAATAGGTAAGTTCATAATTGTTAGTACCCATAAAATAGGTACTTGTAGGTGTTTAAGTTCTCAATATAATTTAATTCTTAACTTTTAAAAACTTTTTACATAAACAGTTTTACGAATAAAAAAGTTCTGAAAAAGACTTTTAAACATATTTAAAATTCTATAAATATATCTTATACTATAAGATTAAAGGTACTGTTGCTCATATTATTTACTACCCGTATCAAAATATAGATATAGATATTCAAAATTGTATTTTATATATTATATCGCATTATATTTTTTAAGTGTGACCTATAAAAAAATCGTCCAATTTAGATACACTACACATCACATAATAAATTATAGTATATAATATATACTATATATAGGTACTAATACATAATATATAATAACCATGATATACATGATGATCGTGATATATTATTAAATATTTTATAAGTATATAAAACTATAAATCGGATGATTGGGAGGGCTGTGATAATTTTTGTAAAGCAATACGTCAAGTAGCTAGTATTTCTTTGTTTTTGCGGTACCATTTAGAATGAATTACATACCGACACCACAATACAATTTTCATTCGTAAATACTGCATACTTCGCTACCCTGAACGCTATTTTTTACAATCATTTAGAGTGTCTAGACTAACATATGAAATATTCCTTTTTTATCCTACAAGGAAATAAATGAGTTACATTTTGAATTTAAAAAATGTTTAAACGTCCTAAGAAAATATTGAAATAATATCCCTTTTATGTGCATAACTCGCATTTCACATAATTTTATTTGCGATTATGGGGATTCATTGTTTTTTTTAATTGCAACGCAGCGCATCAAAAGTGTAGATTTTGTAGATCCTGCAACCTCTATATAACTGTTTTAAACATTAAATATATATTTATATTATTATTATACATTAGTATTTTTTATATCTATTTTTTAGTTTTTGATAGTACTTATAATTTAAAAACTCCATTTTTAATATTATTTATAGTTATTTAGTTTTAATTCTATACATTAATACAGTATATTTGGCATGTGTTTACCGTTCTAAAATATTAGTAAAGTATAGCATATAACATTAAATATAAATATTTGTACTATTATTTTTAGAATTACAATAAGGACCTCTGTAAACATATCTTGATAAATATTAATTAATATACTAAAATGGTACATTAATTATTTTTTTACTATAAATACATTACACTATCATTTATCAGCGAGAGCTGCAAACTTCGTTTTTAATATCACGATTTTGGTCATTGCCATATTTTCATTATCTATATCTACACACAATAACTACCTAATAACAGGAATTTACACTATGCATCAACTATGTATATCACGGATATTCAATATAGGTAACCATTATAAGTTATAACCTACGAGAGAGTATCCAAGTGAAAAACATTTTTACCAAAATTCACATAAAATCTGTTATCCAACACCTACGACGAAAATGTATAAAACAATAAACAATAGATATCAAACAATATTCACATGAATGTGTTTTTTTATGTTTTTTTTTTTTATCGAACGTACAATATACAACTCAGGACGAATATTTTTAGTGATTTTTTGTATTGTAAGCTACGTCTTTGTTCAACTCACAATTTCGCTGTGTCCCCTAAGTCACGTTCTGAAAATGATTTTTATCTTCATTATTATACTCGTATATTTATTATTTACGCACAACCCAAAAATATAAATGCTTAATAATAATATATTATAAATGTATAAAATATTACACGTATACGTATAATTTTATTTCAGTAAATTTTGAAGTTCTCATACAATTTAAATAGTACTTCATAAACTGCAGTCAATGCTCAATAAATAACGTATCTTTATAAAATATTTAATCGTAATAATAGTGAGCTATTAATATTTTATAATTTTTTTTAAAAAGTTATAATAACTTGTTATACATGTCACATGATCTTAAGAATGGTTATACCTTTATAGTATATGTTATATATAATTTATATAAACAAATATATGTTATTTGTTTAGTAAATGTTTGTTTAGTTGTTTTTAAAAATAACTGTTTTGTTCACAGCAATTATAAATACAAGGAAACTACACCAACTGTCCTAATTTTAAAAACGTAATATATTTTGTAAACTTACAATAGTTTTCTTTTTTTTTACCTCTCACTAATCAGATGAATAATATATTGATCAGCAGTGTGATGGGAATTTTTATAATATCATAATAATATCGTTTCATAAGCCCGGAGACACTGACATATAATATTATAATACATGGAAACATTATGTATATATAATCTTTATATTTACACAGTTTTTGTTAACCGTGATGCCGGTCACTGTATTATTAATTATTTGATAAGTCCTTGCGATTGTTCTGATTTTTGGTAATGATACTGATAAAAAATTATCCATAAATGGGGTGGCTAGATCCGTCAATAGTTTTAATTTTGTTAGAAACAAGAGTGAATATTTCGTATTGAATTGTTTATCGTTCGTTAGTCATGGTCACAGTTTTTGGTTAACGTACAAATAAGAATTTGCACCTGTTATAATATTATGGTAATTATTATATTATAACAGGTGATAGCTTTCGAATACTATAACAATATATATTTTAAAACATAGACTATTGTACGGTACCGCAGTGTAGGGATGAAGACATTTTCCCTAAATTAACTAAGATTTTACCAACGCGTCTGTAGGTTCTACTATTGTCCCTTTGATGTGATGATGGTTCGTATGGAATCGTTTGAATTCAGTTGTTTCTGATGACGTGTTGTATAATAACGTCTATAATAATATTGTTTGATATCGATTTTGCGTAGGTTCCGGAGCGGGCCATGAACGAATCGGATTTTGGCGGGCCAAACTCGACCAGTAACGGAACTGACGGCGTGGCGTGGCCCGACAGCAACCAGTTCGAGCTGCCATGGTGGCACCAGCTGGCGTGGACTGTGCTGTTTGTACCAATGATCATGGTGGCCACGGGCGGCAATCTGATCGTCATTTGGATAGTCATGACCAACAAGCGGATGCGGAACGTGACCAACTACTTTCTGGTGAACCTGTCCATCGCGGACGCCATGGTGTCGACACTCAACGTGTCCGTAAACTTTAGCTATATGCTGACCAGCAACTGGACGTTCGGCACGGCCTACTGCAAGATCAGCCAGTTCGTTGCCGTGCTGTCCATATGCGCTAGTGTGTTCACCCTGATGGCAATTTCCATCGACAGGTACGTACACCTGTTATACTGTTGATATCATATCACTGTGAGTAGAGTGATATGCTCGTCGTAGGGTATTTTACTGCGTTGTCGGTTGTATCTATAATACCCTAAAATATTGTTTACAAGTGGTAAATTAAGTTTGGGATATTTTCACCGGGGCGAGGACAAAACATCTGTTGATGTAAAAACTGAATGTTACAACATAATACAGCTGTTAAAAATGATTTATAATTAATTTAATGTAAACTAAAAAATAATATACATTTATATTAATTTATAATAGAGGATTAATGTTCATAAATATCGTTAAATATTATGTTAGATAAATAAAAAAGTAATTTTGAACAACAACAGAGAGTAGTCGTGATGGACGGTCTGTATTCGATATAACAAATATTGAACGTATTATTCGCTGTACTCGTAGCCAGAGCTGGGAAGTTTTACAACCTTTGTTGTCTTAAACAAGTGGTTTTGTTTAAAACGTCTTACATTTAAAAAATGTATTACGGCTTAAAAAAGAAAAAAAAACATAACATGTTTATTATGATCAGACTGTATTTGAATTGTAGGCGTATATATTAATTTTAATCGTGATTATAGGTAGCAAAAATACAAAATTATTATTTTATTTTTTTAAGAAATTGAATTTTTGATTTATGATGTTATTAGATCAAAATAATGTAAAAAATGTAATAAAAAAAAATCAATTATTATAGTTAACAACCATGTTAATAAATCGTTTTCGATATTCAGTACATTATGAATATTTAAAATAAAAACTGTGTAGATATATAGAAACTCAAAAGATTGACGTAAAAATTCTTATATGTGGAATATAAAAATAAATACAATATATAAATGAAATATAATGTATGTTCTAACGACCGAATAAAAAAGATATATTATGTAAATTCGTTTATCGGTGTAAATGTCACACACGTCTCAATGTCAGTCGCATACATTTCCACAGCCAAATTCGTATTATTGCTAATATACACATTACACACGTGTACCCATTATATTAAGAACTCGTCAATTATAACTGAATAAAAAAATAAAAAATTACTAACTAAATTATTGTTAGTATAATATAATCGTAACAATAATCAGGTACACTTATTATTTCTATATAGCTACAACTTAAAATTGTGGTGCGTGGACACGCTTAAACTAGGTAGTTATAAAAAACCACGTTGGGTAAAATTCAATATCAAGGTATAAGTCCTTAATTATTTATAAATCACCTGCAGACGAAGGATATTAGCCATATAATAATTAATGTATACATACCTTTTTTACAGAATCTTTAATTAATTATTTATATACATTTATCACACGCGTTTCAGTCTCACAACACAACCAACATATTATTATTATTATTATTATTATTATTATATAGTTGCGTATTCGGGTATTATCTGATCTCATTCTTAATTAGCAGAGGTGGGTAGATACTTACATACAATCCCAACTCAAAGGGTGTACTAATTCAGTGATTGTTTTATACTTTCCAACGAATTTAATGCTCTCAGGCGACGACTTTAATACGACGTTTTGCATAATATTATAATAGTATGTACGTTTGAATATGAACTTCGCATAACGCAAATACACTTACGTATATAGATTTATATAGACTCTCAACATTACAGCGATGTACTTAAATATTGTTTTAATATTTCTGGTATTTCTGGTATTACGCTTTATTAACATTTAATTCCACAGACATGAAATGCACATCATAATAATGTGATATTATGTCATATTGTATATATATTATACATTTCCCAATAAGTACCTACTATCTGTTATTATACGATAGTCGTATCGTAGCGTCCCATCACCTTATATTGTAACAGATTTGTTTAATATCTGTTATAGTGTGTTTATAATCATAGATCTTACATTGTGTTTAAAACTGTATCATAGTTGTATATAGTCAGTAGATTAAACGACGACCCCGTTAATATAATTATAATTTTCATTTTTAGCTAATAATATTTTACTCCATTTTAAAACATTATAAAAGCTTACTTATTTATAAAATAGGTATTGTTTAATTATTTTAAAAAAAAAAAACCAATTTGTTATTTGGAAATATTTTGTAATAACCTCGGTGGCGTTTTATATTCTTAACTCTTAAGGTAATAGCTGCGATCAAATGTGATATGGAAAAAAGTAAAAACTTTAAAACGCGTAGTCATTTTCTGAAGCTATTTTCTTAATGGATTTGAAAAAAAGAAGGTTTTTTAGAAAGATGAGATCATCATTTAAAGCGACTTAAAGCTGAAATGTTGAATTTGTATGGATATATTGAGATATATATCAGAAACTACATAGAAACTGTCAAAAACGTCATACTGAAAGTGATTTTGAAAATTCACATCATTAAAGAATTTGAATATAACTATAAATATTTAACAATGTTAGCTTTAGTTGATCTATATCAAAAATATCAAATCCGTCACGAAGTGATCGCGAATTCTTAAGATACTAAAATATTTTTTATATTAAGTTTGATTGCTACCTTTGGTAATTTTTTATCTTTGGCTTTTGCATTCTAATCTTAAAAAACCGGTAATGTTAGAAATTAGATGTGTTATATTTCCAATACACTCAGCGATCTAGTGAAGTGATAAGAATTCTAAAAACAAATTTGAATTTTTCGTCAAGATGTACTTCCTCAATTTTTTTTTTATTTTGTGAAATAGTTTTATTTAAAAAGTAGAATTTAAAACAATTTCTTATTTCAATTTTTGGAAAAAATAAATCAAAATATAAAAAATTCGATGCAAAAAAAAACTTCACGAAAAATATGTACGTGTTAGATAAATATACACGAACACAAGCTTCAGATCTACTTATAGTGAACACATAGAATCAATGCAATTGAGCTGTCATATATTAAAATTAATTTACGTATTAAATAAAAGGCAATTATTGATGGGAGTTACAACCCACATAGCTTCTCCTGGCTATTTCATCAGGTACATGGTTGGCCCGACACCTTATATTAGAGAGCGGTAGTAAATCGCGTGTGCATCTCACCACAACACATAATATTCGTTAATATTATATATATATATATATTAATAGAATAATATATCCTTACTCTGACGTAGACCATAATTATTTCCGTTATATATTTTAAGCATTTAATAATATTTCGTATAACTTACGTTTTTGACTATCCGTTTATTGTACAGTACACCAGTGTTTAAATATTATATTTCAATATGAGACAAGATTTAGGATCAGAAAATATCTTCAATATAATACAATTTGTTCCATTCAAAGTAATTTCAGATATTTTTTGTAACACCAAATTGGTGTAACAATAGTAAATCACGATCAGAGCCGTTTCCTTCGTTCGCCTGCAAATAATGTGTGTTTTTTAAACCTTATGATAGTTATAATTATTGAATTGAAATTACACAATTTTATGCATAATTTTTTTTCTCCAGTATAAATATAAACAAGTACCTGCATGCACGTACATATTTCAAAAATATTATGTATTTAAAATTTATAAAGTAAACCGTGATCATATTATATTAATTTTAATATTATAATTATAATTCATCAAAATAACTGTGTATTAGCTTTTTTATATTTTAACCATTATACACGTATATTTATATTATAAGATTACTTAAACTCTTATTGTAAAGCTAAAATAATTTTTGATATTTTACATTTTATTATTCAGTACAATGTGTCTTAGAAAAAAACAAAATATTATAATAATTGTATGACAATATAAGTAGAAAGCAATGAGATCAGGGGAATCGAAATTGACCAGAATTAAGATGTATACACGTATGTTACATGGACCATTAAGTCAACCGTCAATGAAAAACTCATTCACTGATATTTATACGATAATTTAATTTTTAGACCTCATATATAAACCAGCTCCAAATTAAATATTATGATTGATGGTTATATAAGTTATTAATTGATTTGCTCAGTGTAATTATCTCATAAATTGTGACTCGTTTACAGAGTGAAACTTTGACAGTCTATTGTGCAATTTATATGATGTTGATGATAGGATATAAGAAAAGGATTTAATATAATAAACAAACCGTTAAAAAAAAGCATTCCTTAGCAAAGGTCTATCAACTACAGTAACTAACAAGGAAAAGAAATAAACGTCTAATGTGTATACTAAAATCTTAAACTATTATTAATCAATAGAGAAAAAATATCGATTTTACTTGTAATGACAACGAACAAAAATCTTTGAGTTAGGCTTAGAATTTTTGTTCACATAAATATACATATTGTACGTATATATAATTTTATATGCATGACTTAATACAAAAAGAGGTAATGTAAAAAAAAAAAAACATTCATTTTCTTAAATTTAGTTGTATAAAAATATATAATATAGTTTTGATGATTAAATTTTTATTTATTGTTTTAATTAATATTTCTAATTGGTATATTATATATATCTCATAAAAAAGTAATATAAACAAATATAATTACAAATTGTAAACAAATATAAGCTAAGCAATAATTCATAATAACAATAAACTATAGGTACTATTTTTTTGTTCAATTGTATAAATGATAGCTGGCACGAATACAAACGATAATATGTAATACTTTATCGTAAAAATAATTCGTATTCTTAAAAATTAGGTACACTATAATCAATCGTGATTTACCGAAACTATAAAACCAGAAAGAATAAAGGTTTTTATTTTTTTCGGAATATTGTATTGTACAATATTTTGAAATTGTATTTTGCACGATAGCATTAAAATGAATTAAGTATGTTTTTTATGGTCGTTTGATACTTCCCAATGAGTAAAATTGAGAAATGGATTCGAAATTATTTTGTGTTAGACAATTTTAAGCACGATACGCGTACTTATTACAAAAAATATTTTAACAGAAGTTATTTTATCATGAATTTGCTAATACAAACAAAAAGAAACATTCATGTGTAAAGAATAAAGATATAATAAGTTTTATAGCACATATTAATTCGATTTATCAAAAAAAAAAAGATATTATTATAATATTAAATTTATACCAATATTATTGTCGTTATGCTGTACTAATATTATATATTCATATGTAACATAAAAAATAAAAAAGGTGGCATGTGGGTATCTCGCTCTGCTGTATAGTAGAAATGGGGAGTAGGCCACTATAATGGATGTGTTAAATTTGAATGCAATGACAGGGATCATTGCATACGAAAAACGATTCTGAACGAAGTTGGTTTGTCAGTCTAGGATAATTAGTAGGATATTTTATTATGTTATTACCTATATTTAAATTGTAATGTATCGTTATTCGTAAAAAATTAAATTTCATAAGCTAATAAAATGTTTTCTATATTGACGCTGAAATTTATTTTTTACAGTTATTTGAAGGAAAAGTTATGAAAATCTTGTATTGGGTTTTTTAATTTTAGGTATAAATCACAAAAATGTTATGAATTTTTAACTTCAAAATTCCTTACATTTTTTGCGATTTTGACATATTTCGTAAAAATTTGAATTTTAAATGCTTATCAACAAAAATTGTGACTAACGATTTTTGATTTTTTTCTACTACGATAATTATAACTTATCATAAACCTTGTATTTAAAAAAAAAATCTTAGAAAAATCCTAAATTTAAATTTTCTATAAATAGCTTAGAAAAGGTTATGATATTTTGAAAATTTCAAGTATTTACAATGATTCGTTTTTGAGTTACAGCAAAATAAAAAAATCGATTTTGTCGAAAAACTGATTATGCGTAAAATTTCCATTTTTCCGTTTTAGGGTTTTTCGCTTTTGAAAACTACTGGAAATATTTTAATTTTGACCCCTACCTACTAGATGAATTTTCCTTTTCAATGAGGGGCTAAAGTCAAAAATCAAAACATTATTTTTATTCAAAATCGTGATGACAGACAATCAAAAAAAAAAATATATATCATTGTAAAATCAATACATTCCTCACTTCGTTCAGAATCCAAAAAGAGTATTAAAAGCAAATAAAATCGAAAAATGTATTTATAAACTTACCAATAAATCATATTAAATGCTGGCATATGGCTACATATATCTAAAATAAATAATAGGTACCTAATATTATGCAACTATTGAACTATTAAACAACTTGCATCATCTTCCATAATATTATATTATATTTTATATCGAAATTTTAAGTTTATATAACATATATGTCGTTTTATTAATGAAAACAAATATTTGTAAACTTTTACCCATTGAAGTGTGTAGAGTGTACGTAAACTTACACTATTCAAAGATAATTGCATTCCGATTGAAGGAATCTATGTACCAATATAAATATATAATATATTTATCGATATACCCAAAATGTTGGTTGTTGATTACAATCAATACAAAATAAAAATAAGTAATACAAGGTTTATTACCAACAAAATAAAACTTGTTTTAGGTAACAATATCAACCATTGTATAAAAATTAATAATTATAAAATAGTGAATACTACAGTATTTAGAAATCACTAATATTATATTAATAATTTACTAAAATATTCACATTGTAAATTGTTAGGAATAAGCATGTTTTAAATAAGAATTTTTTTTTTATTTAATCTAAAATCCTCATTAGCCGCTAATGCATATTTTTATTGAATGTTTTATCACATTTGTATTATCATTTATCACACATTAATAAAACAAGACTACTATATTTATACTTAATTAATTTATAAAACATATTTGCTAAAAATATTAAAAACTGTATTTTTCAATCATGTACTTAACGTATTACTTATTATTTTATTAGTTATGTCAGTTATTCCTATTTGATCAATAATTGTGAATCATGATATATAGCTATTTCGTATATAACAATATCATACAATTTTCGGTAGTCCTCGGAAAATAATATATAATTTGTAAATGGTCCATAAAAGATAGAAATGCCTAAAGTATGAGGTTTTATAAACTATGATACTTTGATACTATAAGAAAAATAAATGTATATTTAGTATGAATTAATTAAATTGTCATGAATAATTTCTCGTTATTGTGTTAAAGCTTACATCTGTACATCATTTCTGTATTCAAAAAAAAATTTGAATAAATATATTTTCTATTGTTCAAAATGCTACTCAATTCAGTCATGTAACCAAGATAAATTATAAGATCCAAATGTAATTACACTTACGAGTTACGGTTTTAAATTACGTTTAAACGAATAATCACTTAAAATGTAAATTTGTACCACAGACGTGTAACTATGTAATTTTAACAATCTTACTGACTCTATTTCTTAAAAAAAGATGAAAATCATTTTGAGAATTTGAAAGAAAAAATATTAAATATGATTTTAAATGAAAAATAAAAAATAATATTATTTTAAATTTAAGGTACTTATTTATAATTGTTAAAGCTAATAGTTATTATGTATTATTAGTATCTATAACTAATAACGTAAACAAAAATCGTAATAATAATATTAAATAACGTGATCATAATAACGATTAGTTTTGAAATTGAAAAAAAAATAACTCTAAACTTTGCAATTATATTATTAATAATATTTCGTATGTACTAGTACTAAAAAAAAATTTGGTTAATTAAACAAATGTATAAACAATAAAAAGAATGGTTAATACAAATGCAAGTTGAGCAAGTTGAGAATTATGAATTACAATACAAATATTACAAAGCTTAATAATTTACTGTATAGTTAATCTAAATCTGCGTTTAATTTTAATAAAAATAGGTACCTATTAAATTTACGGAAGGTTAAATGTGTCACCACGATTATGTATTTAAACAACTAACATTCCCAGGTTGTATCTAACCTGAATGTTGCAGATTTACCTTGCGCCTTTAATCTAAAAATGATGAAAAAATGTGTCTTTTGAGACTTTTTACAGCTTAACATTATCAGGCGGTTTGCCTCTTGTTTTAACTTACAACGGTACTTTCAGTAACATAATGAGGTATAACGGTCTACTTGAGTCATTTATTAGTTATGTTTCAAATTACAATTGTTATGTATATGTTTGCCACGCTTCAAAATTCTGTATAATAAAACCACGAGATTCGAGCTGACTGCCGACCTGGGTCACCTCCGTTTTTATCCAAGAAACATTGTAGTAAATGTCCCTAAACTAATAAAATATACATGATCAATAAATCATGAAAAAAATAAATCCTTATCCAAATGGTTTTATGTTATTTCACATGTATCTAACGTACACCCTTAATGTGTGTAACGAGAGACGATATTCTTATAAAATCTTGTATTTATCGTTACATAATAATATAATATAATATGATTATGCGAATAGAACAAGTGAACAAGTAGGTAACCGTTATGTTGTTGTGCTGTACAGTAGGCGTCGCGGATATTTTGTTATTGAGTAAGTCACTGTAATATTAGTGTATTAAATATGAATTCGACGATGAATCATTATTCATTATATACAGAAAATTATTCTAATTGTTGCCGGTAAAAGTGTATTTTATTACGTAATTATTTTGATATTATTATAGTAATTTATTTTACTATTAAACATTATTAATACCGTAAAATGAATATATTTTTAACGAAAACATAGCATATTTTATTATAATATCAATTTATTATCATAGTAGTAATTTTACTATAATATTTATATCGTAATATAATGTTTTTTTTTTTTTTAATTTTTGATACAGATATACTGTAGAACAATGTGATAGGTTTATGGTATAAGTAGGAAATACCTTATTAATTACCTTATTAATCTAAATATTTTAAAAATATCATTGTACATTACGTAGTAAATTATAATATTATGTTAAAGACTTAAATTATGAAATATTCAAACATAATATGTTTGAATTACAACACAATGTATAAAATCATTAATTTTTGTTTAAATATTTTATATCATTAAAATTTGAAATACAAATGTCTACAAAAAAAGTATTAATACATTTTTTTAAATGTTTAAGTTTCAGTTAAAAATCATTATGAAGAACCTTGTATCTCATGCTCAAGCCTAACATTAAATTTTATTAATTATTGACGATAAAATAATGTGCACAATAATTATTTTCGTGATTTTGAAGAATTGTATCAATATTTGAACTTAAAAGGCTAAAAACATAAAATCAATACACTTTTAATATTTTTAAATTTCTATAAGAACAACCATTTGGGATGTTGTATCAAGTTTTTAAGCTTTTTGATAATTTTATCAACACTTTAAAAAAAAAAGAAATCAATAATTTTAAATACCTATATTATATAGCCTAAATATTTTTAAAAATGCATTTAGTATAAAATAAAATAATTTAAAAATAAAATAATATTTTGAGTTTCTAATGTCAATAATTTAAAATATCTATAAATTACACAAAAAGAGCAACAATAAATTGGAAATTAAGTCATTTATAGCAAATATTAATATGAATATTTTTTGTATCTTTCAAGTCTCCGTAGTTTTTGAATTAAAACGGATAAATAAAATGTATTTTGTTATAAATTGGGTTTGCGTAAAAATTTCAATGTTTGTTTATATTAAAATGAACAATAAACCGATTATTTAAAAAAAAATACTGATAATTGTCATTGTTGACCATCCAAAAGTAGAAAACAGTAGACCTGATTGAACATGAGAAGTTCTAGTCTTCAAAGTTAAATATCAAAGCATTTTTTCTACTATGAAAAATGTACACAGACACAAATATAAAAAGTAAACGAATTGCAAGAATCGCCATAATGTGGTATTTTAAAGAGAAGAGCGATATTAATTAAACATAAAAAATTGTTACTAAACTAAAGAAATTTAATGTTTTTATTACCACTAAACATTTTTATTTCACGAAAATGATAGAATATAATGATATTGTATTGTATCATTTATACTATCAAAAGTATACATAGTGTATCACAAATATATTTTTATTCCATAATATTCAAAGCAGAATATTGTCATATCAACTCGATGCTTAATGCATATTATATTATTTTCCATCCAAATTAACAGTACTAACTTAAAATTCTACTCGTTTTCGTGTTAATAGTTTCAACAATACATACGATTCACTGATGAATTATATTTACACAAGCGCACGAGTAATGCATTACAAACATGGGAAATTGTTGGAAAGTTTTGATAAACTCGTTAATATTTGTAGTAGTCGAAACAGGAGTATAGGACCAGACCTGTATCCTCCCTGTATACCTACGCATTATTGTTTAAGCAATTGCAACAGGATACCTTTGACAATTGTTATTATAGTACAATGCGTTTATGAATGATATTTGATTTTGAAACACAATTTTCGAATACTAATGCATAGAGCCATAGATGCTATCAAAATGACAATTTGGAAACACAAATAAAAATCATATATTCAGTCATAGTGGACTAAAATCTACATATTATAATAGAAAGAAACAATTAAAAAAATATATTTTAATATAAAGGAAAAATAAGTCTAATTTTTTAAATTATGTTTATTAAATCTTATATTGTTGTTTTTTTTATTTATTTATTTTTAATATTTGGATTATATTGCATTTTTATTTATTGTGGAGCTAAAATGGCAATCAGTATTATAGTCTGTAGAGGAAATAAAATAAAATCCATGACAAATCATTGATTATTAATTGAAATATATGTGATACAAAATAAAAAGTTAACGATACTTCACAAATATAAAATAAACAAACATTATATATGTTTAATATAGATAAATAATTATTATGCATAAAATAGTATAATTTTAAATAAATAATTTATTCAAAAATAAAAATGATGAAATAAACTGTTTTCCAAAAGATTATAAAAATATTATGGTATCTAAAATATATTAATATGCTTATTTTATAATAGTATGTTTTGTTTTTATATTTTAATAATTATTATAAATGTTATTATACAACTAAGCAATCTATAAGTATACCGGATTATCCATTCAACACAAATCATTTCAAAAGTTATGTTTAGTTATGTTTTTGAAAATGTTTGTCAATATTCTACTTTGAAATAATATGAAATTAAAAATGTATTTCATTATTTAAAAAAGTAATAACTTTGAAAAAAATTATAACGATAAAAAATAGTTAATAATATAATTATTTTCCAATAACATTGTTATAAAACGACTTAAAATTATGTAAAAGAAATATTTTCAAAAATGTCGGTGTCTTCTGAAATAATGAGTGCATTCAATTTAATGGATCAGTACAGTTATTATTAACTTGAATTAAAATAATAACTAAGAAATAGTTTTAATACAAGGTTATATTCTAATTAATACGTAATAATTACATTTTATATACGAAATCTCATTTGTCTGTGTTGTTATGGTTTTAGTTTTGTCTTGATGGAATATAAAGACAAATTTCTTTTGAGTTTCCTTTTAGGATTACCAAGAATGGTTTTAGAGAACAAAATTAGTAAATTTTTGTTTTAGTGGTTAATACGCACGTAGAATATTTTATAGTGAAGTTAGGTGAGTTTGTTGACTGTTTGGATTTTCAAGTATTTCCATGATGCATTTTCAACACTATATGGTGCTACAGTAATCACACATAGACAGAATGTTAGCAATGTTTAAACTATGTGAATATACTCGTAGTATAATAATATAGATATTTAATATTATACTTACGTTTGTTTATGGCATGTATTGAGTTGTGAGATAGGTTTATTAATATAATTTTAGAACTGTTAAATGCTCGTCTGAACTAACATTTGTTCTATTAGTGCAGAGATTTGATTTTAGGGGGTTCGTTAAAAATAAGTGGTGGCTTCATGGTATATGTAGAACCAAAGTTAAAATGGTTAACAATTATGAATCAAACAATTTCTCATGAGTATCTAAAAGAATTGAAACAGAAAAAATAACATTTGATATCGAATTATTATTATATTTCTATCTATATCAGTATACTGTCAATTTAAACTTCATGATAGGTATACCATATCTTTTTAATCAATCACATTCAATATTTTTTCAAAGAAAATATTATTAAAATATCACTTGTAATAAAACTATAAATCGTGTGACTATGATGCTTATTCGTTTTGAAAAAAGTTTACAGACAAAATTTCAGATCAATATTTCGTAAAACAAAACCAGAACAATAATTAAGATATAAACATTATAAACCATGGTATTGTTAAATTCTGTTATATGTTATGTTTTTTCTGATTTAACGTATTAATAAATAAAAATATAACATTTTACAAACCACAATATTGAATTCGTTGGTATTGTTCCATTTTAAATGTATGCATTATTTTTATTTAATGGTTCACAGTTTGTTCACATATATGTTCAATGTATTATGTATTATATTATTTCACAGAAAATCGAAAAGCATTTCGTGACTATTAATAGAAGACACCGATGAGTTACGGGATCGTCTTATCACCGCACAGGTTTTGATGGATATAATATACACATTTTTTTGTGTAATATCCCATACAGATAATTAATTCTTAAATAACAATTATTTTGGCTAACACAATATTTATTGCGGAAATTCACATTTGAATACAATAAAAAAATAAATATTTATTAAAATAAAATAAACAATTTCAAAAACACATATAATAATAAAATATTGATAAATATTATTAAAAATACATACATGTTATAATGAGATTTAAATTTTTAATATTTTTATAAAAGTATAAAGATCATATCAAAATTGATAAAATTCAAAATTAAATGTTATTTTAAGTCAAAAAAGCTGTGTATCCATTATCCATTCCATTGTACAAGTTGAAATTGAATGTTCTATTTTTGAGATTTCACAGAATCCGAACCAAATCAAGAAGATTTACATAAAAAAAAAAAAAATGTTCAGAGATAAAAACTCATCATTGATGAACTACTATTTACAATGATATTTATTACCAAAGACTATTTATAAATACTATAATAATGCTTAAATATTCACTAATTCACATATTTTTAATGTATCTGTAGTAGATAATTAGTTATAATATACTAATATTTAAAATGTATATTTCGTATGTATAATTTGTAATAATATTATAAATTTTAGGTTTGTACTAAGATAATTATATTATTAAAAGCAGTTAATTGTATCATATTATTTCCATACAATTTGAAGAATTACGATTAGCATAAAGTGGTTATTTTATATAGTTTCACGACAATAACTTTTGTCGCATGGATGTGTACTAGTGAATATACTTAGAAAAGTTATTTTAGTCTATATTTATGGTTTTTAATATATATTTTTATAAAGTTTAAAATTTTTTTTATAACTCCAATTTTTACAAAACATTTAACATTGGTACTTATCTTAAGTTACAATTATAAGTTAACATTTTCAAAAAGTAATAAACTTGAAAAATGACTACCTACGTTAACATTTGGAAAATTTACTTGAATATGTTGTTTAAATTATGAGTTTTATTCAAAAAAAAATACTTAAGAATCTAGTATGATAAAAAATGATTAGATTATTATTTTTAAAATCACAAATATCGAATGTAAAACCTACTGAAGATGATTAAGTGGTCTTCTCTGTAAATACATTATACTAATAACTAATATAT
The DNA here is from genome assembly GCF_020882245.1 of Rhopalosiphum padi. NCBI lineage: Eukaryota > Metazoa > Arthropoda > Insecta > Hemiptera > Aphididae > Rhopalosiphum > Rhopalosiphum padi. Next base: position 78,825,245 of record NC_083598.1, read on the forward strand.
TAATGTGTTATAGTATACATTATTTAAATGACTGAAGAATAGTTGGAATAAATGGCATAATCAGACCTAAATTATAACTGAATACATTCTATGATGGGTTATAATATACAAAGTAATTTTTGCAAAACTATAACGACCGGTTTATGGTATTTGAAACGTACTGACCAAAAATTGAATATATTATAATGAATTTCAAACTATAAGGATATGACACAAATACATAAAATGAAATATTATTATACATTCACAAATTTGTATAGACTAATGTATAAACTCTATTCTCCGATATGGTAAAAAGGTGTTTTTTTTTCCTTTACCGTGTAGGAAACTTCCCTAAAATCATTCTGCTACTGAATTACTAATGACACGGAAAGTCCCTTCAATAAAATCTGCTACTGAATTACACATATGCAAATTCCCCCAAACCCTAAATAAAAGACCCCGAGGTATAAGATCGTACATATATGTATAACTCAATACCGCTTAGAATAGATAGGGCAATAGATATATAGGCACGTGAAAATAGAAGTTACACATAAATTTGCCTAAATCAGTGTAGCAAAATAATATAGTGACTCATTGTGAAAAACTACACTCATAATATAGAACACACATCGAAAATCCAATGTTCATTATAATATACCCAACACTTATATAGCATACGTCTTGCCGACACAATCCCATAACACCTCGCGAAGCTTTCGAATTCACGGCAGATGACAAAGTGTTATACCCGCGGGGGCCTATAATAATAGTATTATTACTGTTATATTTATTTCAATATCTTTTAGATAAATATATTTTAATCGATAATTCACGCGCGTTAATAAAGTTATTTTATAATAATCGCGACCACTATATCACGTCGTAATACACTTTTAGCATACCGTGGTTAAAGAGTTGCAGACGCACGTCGATGACGGCAGTTATCGTATATTATGACAATTTATAACATACCTACGATGTGCGTATATCGATCCATCGACGTCGCCGTAAAAACGTAATGATATGTCATTGGCCCGGTCTGGACCTGCTAAACGACACGCGGACGCCGCCGATCGTGCAACCGGGACCGCGGAGGTCGGCCATCGCCTCGTCGACGGACTCGGTCCGGTCGAAGCAGACGTTTGCCGAATGGTACGGGTAACGCAGATCGGATGGCAAGTCGCGGCTGTATCGACCGGGAAATATGCGCACCCACAGCACTTTGCCGTAACGACTGAACGCCGCGTACAGTCGGTCGGCCGTGATCGACTTGTTCAGGCGGTCGACGCGCAGCCGATCTGTCGGACCGACATCGTCGTCGTCGTCGTAATCGTCGTCGTCGACGGCGGATGTCTCGCGTGCCGACGGTTGGCGGTCAACAGCCGCCGATTCCGGCAGGAACTCTTTCATCTTCTGGTAGGCCAAGTACTGATCGATGATCAACCACAATGGTTCTTCTTCGTCGTCCGTAGACAGCGCCGCGGAATACGACATTGTCGACGTCACGTCCGACCACAGTTCGTGTTCCCGACCTTAGTTTGAAACAAATTAAAAAAATTTACAATTAAAATAACAGTTCATCAAACTATCGGAACGTACACAGATCAAAAACCTCTTGTTTTTATGGAATGAACACATCATCACGCGTGATTCGTATTTTATGTGCTATAATATTCTTTATTAGATTAATTGTATAACCGATGTGCGTATACAAGACGAAAATTAATAGATTTTTGTTAGTTAACATTTTCAAACGCTATCATGGTTTGAATAATATTATAGTGCTAAAAAAAAGGTATAAAATGCGAAACCGACGAGGGGTCTGGGGGGGGGTACTTCTAACCGCGCTTACGCGACGAACTCTTTAAACATTACTTCAAGTGATACAATGCAGTTTTTTAGAATAGTTTCTTAAAAGTTGAATAAAATATTAACGTTCTCCGTTATAAAGCAACTATTTATTTGCGAAATATTATTATTTTTTAGCTTATAAAGTTATTTTATTATTTTAGTTTTTTTCATATCATACAATTATTATTATATTGAACTAAGTAGATGCTACACTACCTATAGTTAGATCGATTTATTACATCATCTTATTTTTTCATATGTTTCAGTATATTATATCTAACTTTTTTTATTTTTAGTACAGTATATATAATATTATATATATTTTATTTTATTGTGAAATAAAATTCATTTTTTTTCAAATTCTGATTAACAATGAGTACGTCATAAACTAAAAAAATTAAAACTTATTCATTTTTACACATTTCCAAGTAAATACAATTTTTTTAAAGTATGTTAGCAATAAGTACTTATTTTGTTTAAAAAGTTTTTTGTATTTTTATACTTATTTATTCATAAGCATATTGACAATAATCATTATGCTATAAAATGTGATCAATTAAAATGTCGAAAATCTTTACAAACCATCGATCACAACGATTCATAAAAATTTATATTTTAATTAGGTAACACGAATTATTAATTTTACTTGAAATAACATTTAAAATAGTATATATTATATCATACTTCATAGTACTATATTTTAATTTCACGTCTCTTTAAACCCTGATAATGATAATTTATTTATTTTATGTTTTAAAATACATGTTTGTTTTTTTTATCAGGATAATAAATGAGATTCAAAATGTTGTATGATAATGCAATACTCACACATAATACTTGTGTTAAAACTTAATAAAAATAATTAATAAAGATTAAACATTTAGTTATTTTTATTTTATTTTTTTTAATATACCTAGTTTAAATTATATTCAAATTTACATCTCATTTGGAATAATAATAATAAAAAACTTAAATGTAGCATTCTACCTTCTGAATCCGATTGGTTCGCAAAGTCTGGATACGTATCCTGTTTAAATTGTCCTCTTGTTGTTTCATAATCGTTTTTTGCACGTTCAAAATTTGAAAAGTCTATAAAACAAATCATTTTTTATCAATGATTATTATTTAATTTATCATTTGAAAAGTATAAATTTATTAACTTTATAATTTTAATTTTTACTAGATACATGTTTTATATGTATATATTATATACATATATTAAATTGTATCTATTATTTCTTAGAAGGTTTTTTTAATTTATTTTTTTTAACCTCTTTAAATTTCTATAAGGTGACTCATACATAAATTTCGTTTTGGCTCATAAAATTGAATATGTTTTTGATTATTAAAAAGTTTTTACATTAATAAATTAACCTTATTGTGTGTTTTTCATACCAATTTATATAATTTGACTTGTATTTGTTTTAATTTGTATTTCTATTATAGTAAATGTTGATCATACCTATTATTTTGAGGTTATAAGATGCTAAAACAAAATCCAATATTTACCGTTATAAACGAGAGGTGAAAAGATTCATTGTTAAATTGAATGTGGAAAAAGCTCTAATGGGGAAATCCGTAATGCTAATGAACGAATTATTGCCAGCAAGAACGTTGAATAGTCTATTGACTCTATTGCATAGTCTCATTACACCAAATAAAAATATAGGTAGTTGTCTTTACGATATTGAATTTACGTCAATTTTTAAGCATACATTGAGTTAGTTTCGAATTTTTCGTGTTAAAATAAAAAATATATTAAAATTAAGAAGCGAAAAATCATAAAATTAATCGTGGAATTTGTGTTCATAAGGGTTTGTTTTATATATTCCAACTGAAATAAATCGGAAAACGTTAGAAAGATGGATTTTTAACCCGGATATAGTTAGATGATATAGCTAGTACATAATCAATCTTAAAAAACAATTCAAATAAATAACAATAAATAATTGTAATATATAATAGTTATAAATATAATATATCACTAATAAAACTGAATAAGATTTATATATATGTATATATTATTTTTATAATAAATAATCATTAACACTTCGTGTTGCATTAGTAATGACATCAAGTATATTCAAAACAACACTAGCAGATAAATTAAGTAAAATCATTATTTATTTGACTTTTTTATAATTAACGCTATATTATTAAAATTCCTAGAATTTTTGTTAACAATATATACGACATACTTATATATAACACGAACTAAACGTAAAACTAAGTTTATCTGCTATAGCACTCGTCTAATACTCGTCGTTTATATTGAATAAGTAAAATAACCGAAATTATACATAATATTAAACGACTTCATAAAATAGATACATAATAGTAATTTAATTTTCTTATAAAAAGTAAAATATTTACTAAATAATACTGAACACTTGTAGGTTCATTATTCATTTTAATCGAAATTCTCAACTGAATAATTATTTGGTGATATAGTGATAAATTACTACATTACTAATTATTATTTATGACATTAAAATATTCTACACAGGTGTTTATACTTTTAGTATAATATTTTAATCAACGTGAAACGTGTTTCAACATTTCTTTGTATTCAACCGAAAATATAGATCCTAACCTATCTAATATCTGTTTTTTAATTAGCATAAATCGATACTATAATAATATTGCCTGACTTCATGCATTTCTAAATGAAATCTTAATTTGTTATTTAACTAAAAAGCAATGTTTATAATATATTATAATAGGATATTTGAGTGTGAAACATTCATATTATTTTATTTAAAATTAATTTTGTCTTTATTTGTATAATCAATAATTTCATCATTTTATACAAAATGTATCCATGAACATGCTAAAGTACTAAAAATAATACATATAAGTTATATCATAAAAATTCTAAATATGTAAATAACAATATATAAATAGAATAAGTACAAGAATAGATCAAAAATATTTGTATATGCCTCAAAATTACATACAAATAAAATCTTACATTAAAAAATAAATGACATTTATATCATGAGACACACCTAACTTTAAATTATTAATAGCAATTTCGTAACCAATGTATTTTTGAAAAAAATAAGTAGGAGCCAATTCAATAGTAAATTCTTAGGAACCAATTCAAAGATACTTATTAAGGGCAAAATATTGAGTAACTGTATTTGGAAGCCAATTCAATTGCATAGGATGCTAGAATTCCGAGTTTTTACTGTTTTTAGCGACGAAGCTATGGCCCACATTTTAAAACCCGTGTTCTAAAACCTACCCAACCTTATTTTATCGTAACAAAAAATTAAATAAAAAATAGTTTTAAATTTGTATTTATATCTGAAGAATATTGTTATGTTTGATTAATCTCAATCAAAAATCTATTCAAGTATGTACTGAATAGTTTTTACTTTGACAGTTTGACCAATATATATTTGTTTTCGACCACTAATATTGAAGTAGGTATTTAAGATAAATTTATATCGTATTTGAGTCATTATATATTCGTCATGTGTAATATCTATAAACGTGACCTATCCAAGTTTTTGATTAGAACCTCGAACTTTCAAATTAGCTTTCTCGGTCCAAACAATTAAACTTATCGAAGGTTTCAAAATCAGCCATGTCCAATAACGGTTGAAAAGTTTGATTCTCTATATATTATTATGTATAGGTAGGTATATTTGGTATATATTATTGTTTTTTAGGTAAATATACTATATTTTAATTTTAATCGATAGATATTCTAAACATTGGTGTCTCGTATAATTTTATATGATGTTTTTTTAAACGTAGGTATTTTATTTTGTGTGAATTGTTGCCGAGAAGGCTATCAAAATATTTTCTGAACATAAATATTGAACATAGTTAGATAATAGTAATTTCTTGCATGCTTTTAGTATATGACTTGGATGAAATAAATATTGACCACAGTAGTATACATAAATTAGAATTATTTAACTTTGAAAATAATATTCATAATAGTAACGTTTTAAAAAAACTAATACATCTGATCTTACACAATCATGAATACATTTTTTATAAATTTAAAAAAAAAGAATATTGCAACATTTTTTGTTGACATAATTTTATCTGTTTCAACTGTTGTAATTAATATTCATTATACAAATCTCAAATAACGAATATTGTAATAAAAAATATATACAATATTTTATACAATGATTATTTTATTTTTACTTAATTTACACTATTACACTGTATTTGTTATCAAATAATTACGACTGCTGACATAATATGATATAATATATAACTATGTCAATTTTTAATTTACAAATTATATAAGAGACAACTTTGCAACAAAATATATTTAAAAAAATAGAAGGTACTACAATACTACTTTTCTAATAAAAAGTCATTATACGTCATATAATACGCGTTACATTAAATGATCCCATATTTATACAGGTAATTTTTAAAATAATTTAGTATTACTCAATTTAGAATAAATTGCAAAAATATTCAACAATTAAAAAATAATTGTATCTGACATAATCAATGTCAACAATATAAATTAATTTGATAGGTAACCTAACAAATGCTATGAGTAATTTATAGTTGAATCAAAAACGATACGGTTTAAAATCCTTCATAAAATTAATGCAAAACCTCGTGTAAAACATACAAATTCTAGAATAAATTTAGTTATGTTTATAAGATTAAACAAATTGTTATGTAAAAATATGAAAGTTTTTTAAAGTATTTTTATTTTTAATAAAATACTTTATTTTACCAAGTATTCAAAGACGAATTTTTAATTCTTTTAAAAATAAGTATCTATATTTCTACTTTAAAAAAATAACATTTACAAGATTGAACCATATATATCTATTGGCTATTAACTACTACAGATTATAATATTATACTAATAAGGCAATAGAGGAGCAATAGATGTGGCTGGTCAATCATATCGCAGAGTTATAGCCTATAATATCATCTGTGTTGTCATTGGATTTTATTGTACAATATAAAATATAGAATACTATTATATTTATAGCTCATTAGTATAGTATACAATTTGTAATATAATATACACAGAAAATAGAACAATATATGCATCGTATAACATAATAAAACATTATAATTTCAATTAAATATAATTAGAGTGATTAAATTAGCGGAAAAACTTTAAGTTAACTTTGTAGTAGACAAAATGCATATAATAAACATACACTATACAATATTAATAATATTATGATCGCGCTGTCTCACAAGACAGATAGGTACCCATTGTCTATTGCTGACTGCTCCGCTCTAGCTGATTTTATAAAAAGCCGGTCTTTTTTACTATGGAATATGAATAAATGCACTTTACAAGTCATAACACATAATATCTCGGAAATTAATGAAAATTTAAATTGAACTCGTTTTAAATACAGAAATAAACCTGCTTAATCTATTCTTATAATACAATGAAAATCTGATATTTTGAAGAAGTAATAATAAATAGAGGTATCATAATTGATAATAAAATAATTAATAATATGTGGACTATTTAACCTTATCTATACAGGAGAACATTTTCCACCGAAGCTAAAACCACATAAAATCGATTAGGTATTTTATGGAAAATATATCAAATGCTATAAATAGATAATAAATTATATTAATAAGCTATGATGCTTAAAAGAGAAACACCCCAAGGGTATAGATAATAATATTATAATGATAATATATTCTTGCACGAAAAATACCACCACAATCTTTATTATCCATGAATGCACAATTAATAATATTTATCTATAGATATATTATTTTAATAGGTACCCATTTTCAATTACGGTTTTATTTTCATCCATTGTCGCCGTATTACTATTATTATTGGTTATAATTAGTAATTACCATTACTCTGGGGCGTCCATACCTATAGATTTATACAGAGTATTCAGCCGCGAGGTTATTATAATAACTGTGTTTATAGGATTGCACGACCAAGCACAATGACAATAATGGCCTTATACGAGTGCCGTAAAAACAATAATAATAAAATGAAGCCACCAATAATACTACTACTACTACTACTAATAATAATAATAATAATAATAATGTGAGGTGTATCCACTATAGTTATGAGTATCCTCTACCCCGGTTACTTGGTTGCTAATAGCTATTGAAAAAAACTGTTTTGGTGATATTATTCGATAAAAAAAAAAAATATACACTTTCTGATGACAATAAGGTGGTCGAAATCAACATCATAAGTTACGTTAACTGTGTTGTTGCGTGTTGGTGATATTATGTCAACCAGTTAGCTAAAATTAAATGGGTTGCTTTAAATTACTTCTCATTTTTAATTGTTTATATGAATTGCGGCACGGATATATTTTATACATGTATATGTAAATATTATGGTCTAAATATTTTTTAGGGATATTTATCAAAATCGATATTTTCCTTTATATTTTCAGACTTAAAACTAGCAATACAATTATATTGATAATGATATAGTTAAAATTATTGGTTTACTGAGTGTTGTTTATAGTTAAGAAGATGTATTTTTTTTTCAATTAGTATATTTAAGTAATCGGTAAAAATATACACGACAATAATTCCCGCAAAAAGTCTTAACGAGTTATTTATTTTTATTTTTTTCTATTCATCGATATTTTCATGTAATGTTCCTTTTCCATTAGAAATAACAAAATTATCCGGGACTGCAATTTACGTAGATGGTTTTAATGCATTTTTTTTTCAAATACGCCACCATTTACCGACTCCGAATCAAATATTTTTCTATAGTTAAGCTGTAAACGTTAAACCAAATCGCTATATCAGTTCTATCTCGACAAGACACGCTCAGCACAATATTACAATATTATAATAGCAATAGCATAAACTCTCGAATCCAAATTAATATTACCGTCGTGGCTGTCGTCCGGCAGTCGTCGTCGTACCGTGGCCGCCATCAACTTGACGACAGTGATGACGATCTCAAACCGATCGCCATGGTTTTCGGCCTGCAGACACCGGACACGAAACGTCTGGACGAACGGCAACGGCACCAACGACCGACGCGTCGGATCCGTCAACTCGGCATGCACAATCACCGTCAAGTACTGGCCGTCGTCGTCGTTGTGGCTGCCGTCGTCGTTGTGGCTGCCGTCGTCGTTGTGGCCGCCGTCGTCGTTGTGGCTGCCGTCGTCGTTGTGGCCGCCGTCGTCGTTGTGGCCGCCATCGTCGTTGTGGCTGCCATCGTCATTGTGGCCGCCATCGTCGTCATGACGGCCGTCGTGATCGTCGTGATCGCCGTGATTGTTGTGGTCGTCCTGGGCTTTGTAGTCGTCATCATCATCGTGGTCGTCGTGGGCTTCGTGGTTGTGGTCGTCATCGTGGTCATCATGGTCGTCATCGTGGTTATCGTGGTCGTCATCGTAATCGCCGCTGTCGTCATCGTAATCGTCGCTTTTGTCATCGTAATCGTCATCGTCCTGGTCGTAGAATATGTTGCTGTAGTTGTCGTCACTTCCGCTGTCGACGCGTCTGAAGTATTTTTCCACCTTTGGGCCGTCGTCGACGTCGATTTGCGCGTCCACGGACAAGACCTTCACGAAACGGCGGCCGCCGCTGTATATGCCCAAAAACCGACGTACTTCCCGGACGATGGCCGGTCGACCGATCGCCGGCCGGCCGTTCAGCGAGTCCATCGAGCAGTACCGCGAACGTTCGGTGAACATGTCGATCACGGATTCGGCGGATTCGTTCAGCCGGCCGTAATAGTGGGCGGCGAACGCTTTGCCCTTGTCTTGCGCGGTAAGGTAAACCGACGGCAGGGCGAACATGGCTACCGCCGTATTGCTGCTATAATAATATTATAGTATAACGACCGCGACGACGACGACGACGACGATTGTTACGAGTTACGATGCGATGCGAGTGACGATAACGATACGATGCGATGCGATGCGAGAGACGATAACGATGCGATGCGAATGACGACAGCGATGTAGGTAGGATTAGGTATATGAAATATTTTATCGGCTTCCGAATGGTAACGTATATTGCTACGCGAAGGTGTAAACTGTAATTGACGGGTCGCTGGACGCTGCGCTGTGACCCGGTGATGTTTGCCACGGATATAATAAGTTATTATTATTATTAATTTTGTATCGCCATCGGTCATCGTGTTGTTGCGATGTCAAAATAAAACAATAAAAGTTTGCCAACTGACAAGAATTATAAATACAGTGGTGACCGATGAGCAACACGTCTTATTGGAATTACCATCGGTTAAATCTAGTCAAATCTGTAAGCCGTTCTTTATGATACTTCGCGGGTGGATGACGCGTGTGTCGTGTACTCAACAAATTATATCTGTGAACCAAGGTGGATCCACCTTGCTGTGAACAAACACCACCAATCGCGCAGTATACTGCAGTGATTATAACCTACACTATATACATTATATACTAATGATCTGGCTGTATATGATTATTATAATTTACAAGACGTGTATGTGATGCGTATAATTAATAAAAATATATTACGGGATTATTAATTATTCGTGTCCAGCTGTCAGATGGCTAGTATACACAATATTATGAATCACTCTAAATAAATATGAGTACATTTTTTTTCAACTTTTAAGCATCATTATACTGGATATTAAATAACGAATAGAACAATGTTTAAATCATAGGTGTCTTTTTAACGGGCTACACAATGAACAAGGACAACTATAGTTATAATATGTATTATTGTAATTATTTGCAATTACAGTTTCATTGTATTATAGATATCTTAACTGATTTTTGTGCCTGTTTATTTCAATAACGTGTTTATCGATAATTCACTATTGATACACCTATTCAGTTCTATACTAAAAGGCATATTTTTTGTTCAGTAGCTCGTTTATAAAAATTACTATACTCTCTATTCAGTACAAGAATTAGAACCGTACTGCACAGTAATCAGTTTTCATCTACGACGGTCGAGCAATACTAGTCCCTCGCCCACACCAGGTCTACTTCGGTATTCTAACTGTGCCACACCCTTATGCAAAAGTTTCCTGCCAAACACGTCTCTATCCTAAAACATATTAAACATTTATTACTGTTTTAGTTCTAACTTACGATTTTTGGTAGGCAATTGAGTAATGATTACTATTAGATTATTAAACAAAGTAATTTTTTTATTAAACAGTTATTATTTTTTTTTCATAATTTCCAGTCGAAATAAAACAATTTTTTTTTAAATGCTTTACTTTTTCAAATGACAATATATATTTTTAATTTCATATTCTGAAATAAAATAGGAAATATTTTTTCAAAAACATAAATAGATTTTGAAATAATGAATATTATTGAAAAAAATATTACCTGTACATAAGAGAGAGTAATAATAGGTTACTCAATATTATTTATACGTCACTGATTTTACTTTTAAATATATTCTTAAAAATATATGTATTTTAATTAAATTAAATTTTGTAGTAGTCTAGACAAATTATGTATATATACCTATACAGTTTACACTTTACTCATTTATTATACCAGTATTATCTATCATCTAGCTGTATACTCGATTATAATAATCGAATAATATGTTATTAATATATTATAAATATAATAATGAACTTAAGAACCCCGATTGACGATATTGATTTTTCACACCAAGCGCTTGAATATTAAAATATTTGTGAGATGTGACGTCTTCATTATGTTATTGATTAACATCGATGTTGTCGTACAAATCTAAACTGTTGATAGTAGATATAGTAGAACATAGTCATGTAGGTATTAAAATTTCATCGAAATGTAAGCAGATGACTGACGATAACACAATAACGCTGTAAGTGTAAAACAAACACTCATCGTTTGAATGTTTCGATTAATCCAACTTCCAAGATATTAGTATGTAACAAAAATTAGAGCTCAATGTATTTATGTATTATTGTTCTCATTTAGGTTTATATGTAGAATGTATTTCGTTAAAATATAAAAGGATAGATGTTGTACCTATAGTATATATGACACAGAATAATTTTCTTGCTGCAGAATTGCAACATTAATGAACTTGTCGCGACGTCGAGTTCAAGTAGGTGGAAATTAATTTTTGAGTAGTTACCTACCTATATATCTACTGTATATACTACCAGTATATCTACTGAAAATTGTGTAAGCAAACATGCGTTGAAATATGTTGAAGAGTCGTACACCTTACACGTGCACTTAATAAACCGTAGGCTGAGATAAAAGATCAATATTTTTTCAGATATTATTATAGATAATAGATAAAGTTTATATTGCTCAGTAGTTAATATAGTCAAAATACGGTGTATTATATTATATTTATCAAAATAGTATACGTACATGTATTACTTCAAAAAATATATAATTGTTAATATTTTATTTTAATTAATATTTAAAAAAAAATACTAATTTGTATACGAATATTAGCAGTTAGAACATAATATATTATTTTATTATAATTAATATTTGATAGGTTTGAAAAATTGTAGGAAAAACGTTGGTAAAATCACATAACGCGTTGTTAAAGTTATTTATTAATATAATAACATATCACTTATTAATTTTATGTATATTATTGTGAATTATCGATGGTTTGTTTATAAGCTTAAATTTCTAAATGCGTAAATGTGTCCTATATAAAGTATTATTGTATTATTTGGTTCAGAGAGGTTACAAGATGTTTTAGTATTATTATGACTCAAGTGTGTCCATAAAAATATATAGTGTCATGCGCCCCGAATAATTCTACAATCTTACAATACATAATTACAAAAAATATATGATTTATCGACATTAATAATAACAAAAATAGATATTTTAATTACCAGCTACCATAGTATATGTTTTAGATACACTACTACACTATACAGGTTATAGGAGGATTAAAACTGGTAATGTAACAACAAAACATTTTTTAAATTATTTTTTACTAATTATTAAAATTATGAATTTTTGCAATAGTCCAAGTAGTAAAATATTATCTACTAAAGATTCGTAATATACAAACTTATCTAAATTAATGTGTACATAGCTGTGCAAAAAAAAATATGAAAACGATTCTAAATTTCTCAAAAAGCAACGCTGTAATTATCCACACTTCGTTGACACAAGACTTCTACCGCTTTATAAATATTATATACAATAAATATATTTTTGCTAATAATTATTTAACATTTTGGAATTATTCTATAATTTAGATGAAAAAATAATTAACTTGGAACTCTAACATAATTTAAGATTATAGCAAAGTTATATAAAATATATTGCTATAATTTAGCTATTATACGATAACTAAACAAATAAAAACATTATTGAAAATTTAAAATTTAAATGTCATTATTATTTAAAAGAATACCTTTTAAAATATGTTGTATATTATATAATATTAAACATTTAAATCAAATGTATAAGATGAATTTAGATATTATATAACTAGCGTGTTTGGTTAAAATGTATTTATGGATGTAAACATTGCAAACTATTATCATTAAGTAAGCATAAATAGTGTCTATACTCTATACTATATTAATCCATACCGACAACAGATCATTATTTTTAAATTATAATAATTTAACATAGTATTTTATTGATATACTCATATTTCAATTACACGACAAGTTTTCTACAAAGGGTGATCTGAAAGAAATAAAAAATTCTAAAGGTGTCAGCTAACTATAATATCTGAATTTAAATATTATAATATATATTTTTTTTGTTTTATTATCTTTGTAGGTACTTATTGAAAATCATAAACTTTATACCTGAAATTATAATTAATTGCATACTATTATGTGAAATTAATCACTTTACTGTATAGTTAGTTACCTAAAACAAATATGTTTTAAAAACCGTACGTTACATAATATCACGAAAAGTAATAGCTTATAAAATGTTTACATATGTAAATTAAATGTAGTGTATAAACATGATATTTTTAACTTCTACATATAGGTGGCTTGTTTTTATTTCAGCGTATTATACTGATGACCATTGTCGTACAAATGTGTACCATTACTCGGGAAAAGGGTTTTCAATGAAACTGCAAGGTGCAAAGTATAAGACATTTCGTAGGCGACAGCTGCGTATATTATAATATAATATCTATTCACGCTCTACTAATAACAGTGCATTTTATATACCTATATGTAGATACAACGTAAAACATATTATCTGTATAAGGTGTTTTATTGGCTAGTTTGAATTTTACGTCTGTCAATAAAACATTACCACCACAACTATACCTATACACTTGGCTTTGACTGAAGAACGGTAGTGCATGTCTCGGTTTCGCCATTAAGAAGTCGGAAATGCAGCCAAACTTTGGTTGTAGCGAACCATTTATCTTGAGATTAAATTAATTGCTTCGTTTCTAATACAAAATAATCCATAAAACTGTATTAATAATACTATAACAGTTTGTACAGCATGTATAAGTTACAAACTATATATCGTTAAATATTAATTAAAAATAATAAATCAAACTTTTACATAATATAGAAGTATATATTTCGTAACTGAGTATGTCAATATAAAACTGTGGTTGTAATTTTAAATTTGTAAAATTCCATATTATATCTGTGCTTAAATAGCTAAATTAACTAAATAATAAATTACAATAAAAATAACATGGTATATAACTACTAGACACTAAAATGATTAGTAAAAAATAGTATCTACCTATGTTCAATATAATTCAGCCACTCTGAAATATATATTAAAGTTTATATTGTTTTCGTAATAAAAAGCTTAAAAAAAACCATTATGTCATGTCTGCTCTAAATTTTACTGTTGCGTTATAATAACTTATTTTCGAGGATTTAGGAAATTTAAATTTTTTATTATAATATTAAATATTAACTTAAAAAGTAATTGTAAGTTCTTTGAGTTACGAAATAGCTTAAGAGCTTGAGACTATGGTAAAAAAATATGTTAAAAGAAAAGTTTGAACTTAAGTGTTTTCTACAAAAAATTCGAGTTTTTGTTTAAAATACACACAACGATTAAGGTTTGGTAAACATTGGTGGATTATAAAGTAATTGTTAAACACTGCTGAAAAAAAAAGTGAATATCTTTTTATCTCTTACTCTTCAGATTTATTTTCAATATGTAGGTTATTAATTATAACAAAATATTCGTTCAGAGATTTTCCTTTTTTGATTTTTTTTTCCTGCTATTTTAATATACAAATGTCTAATCATAATAATTTATAAATAAAAATTCGTCAATATTCAATGTTAAGAAATTCGATTAGCAAATACCTACATATTATTTTATTAGAAATAAATAAATACATTTTTACATGTGACTACTCATAGAATATAATATATACTAAGTTGTAGACGAAAATAAACGCCGTAACGTCGTATAGTTAAATTTTATGAACAGTTTCGCTTTTAATTTTATTGAAGGTTAAACAACCAAGCTCAAAGATAGATTCTATAGAAAGATATTATTCTAACCCGATAAAATATGTTGATATTATTCTTAAGAAATATCTATACGAGAATGCAAGGGTATTTCTTGATCCGCTGAGTAGGTAAATGAGAATAAACGAAATGTCAAGTGCGCCGGAAGTCATATTGATATTTCCGATTATCCGTCTCATATGTATGCATAAAATATGTATCTTACTTCTTATACTCGTGAGTGGTGTTCGCAGGTTTTAAATTTTAATTAGCGGTGCTACGTAGTCTTTTGTGTACCTACCGTATACAATGACAAAAATACGAAATAATGTTATTATAATAATAACGCAATGACACGGCAATCAATAGTAATTTAAAATGGTTTTGCTCGCTGGAAAAATATCTAACAACGTAATGCTCAAAATTGTATGAATATATAAATGTAGCTATTGACGCAATTGTAAGGTAGAACTTTAATAATTAAGTCATATTTTATACTTAGGATCTATAGGTGATTTCCTCTGTATAAGTCACAAGTTACCTGTTTAGTATAATATGATTATAGTATTATTTACCTATATCATCAATAATAAAAAAAAAAAATGGTTCTGATGTTGTAAAAAAACATATACGACAAATATTACATTATTTAAATTCAGAGTAACATTGGTTTACAACGATATATGCATTTTTAATAAACACACGTAGACAATAAAACATCGTTAAATAGTTATATCATCCGTCTCATTTTTTGAAAAAAAAAAAATAATAAATAGTGTACTTACCTATATTATAAATTTATTTCTCTTTTAGATTAAACGTGTCACAATTTTTGTATTCAACTGAGTTTTTCTTGAATTCATTTCTCGAATGCAATGGTTTATCATCCATTTATCTTAACAAATAGCAATTTAATATTTATATATTGATATTTTGGATTATTTTACGTGGGAGTCCTCCAAGTTGGGTTCTATAATTAAGGGTTAATATTTACAACCCTCACCATAAATGATGGACATAGTTTAGTTATAATATTGATAGATATACCTATATACGCTTACATAATTTATTAAGTACGGTTAGAGCTTAGGAACAAAACACGATAAGAAAAACGTACTTTTTTGTACATTTAGCTTATTAAATTTATAATATGCGTGAAATAAAAATCTTTTAGAAAAATGAATTTGCATTAAATTGTATTATAGTTAATAATTTCCATATAAATTAAATTAAATATATTTTCTAGTCATTCGAAAATTCAATTAATTGTTATATTCGTTAACTTTACGAAATAAAAATGATTTTTTCTTTTATCGATAAATCGGTTGTAATATTATTCTAGATTAATTAGATATCAGAAATAATTGAAGTAATGTTTGATGAATTAGATTCTTGATATTTCATATTATAATAGAATATAAATTATAATGTTATAACTACATAATTATTTAAAAAAAATATATAATTACAAATAACATCCATAATTCCCTCTATATAAATTATAAATTTTTAATTTATGTAAAATAAATACTGGAATCATATATATAGAGCCACAAAATTAAGGTTTAGAATCATATAATATAACTATGTAAGTAAAAAGTTAGCTACACTTTGCATAAATAAATTTGGCATTTTATTTTAAATGTTTTACCCCCATATTGTTACAAACATATTGAAAATATATCTAAGCAGATTAGAGGTAAAAGGTAAAGATTTTGGCTGAAGGATTACAGTCACTTGCCAAATCAACGTCAACGAGCTTTTTATAAGTCTCGGTAGGACAGCAGGCTGGTTTGTTTTTGATCTTCACGCGCGTGGCATAATGTACAAAAGTTTAAAATATATTATGTTAAAAAAAAACCCGTTAATAACACAGTTTATTCGATATTAAAATAATTTTGTTCATTTCGTAAATAAAGTTATTTTTTTTATTTTGCTGTTATAATTATTATAATATATTATATATTTATAAAAGACGATTTATATAGTTTTATTATTATATATTTTTAAATCAAAAATGTCACAACAGTTTTGATAATTTCGACATTTTAATCAAAATGTTCATTAAAATAACATTCATTTTTAACCATTTACCTGCACAATTATTACATGTTCCAATTGAACCAATATTTGAACTATTTGTTTACGAAATATCGTCTGAAATTTAACATTATATATATATTAATATTTATACGTACGTGAACTACGTATGTTTAGTATACACGGTATAATGCATACATTCAAGCATACAATTATTACTGTCGTGACGTTCATTGAAGAAACGCCAATAATGACATTGAAAAACAAAACCACTTGAGAGTTTCGGTATTTTATTACTCCGCTGATTTTAGCGCCATTGTTGTCGTCGTTCATCACGCGAACGCGTACCAGCAACTATACACGTTTTTATTTGTATTCGCTGTTTGTTTACAGATTTGTTTTCAGTGGCTGTAGGTATATAAATCACTAAGTATTATTTCGGAAACAAATCTTCTACATAAAACATTTCCATCGCCATAATTACAACCTGCTATTCAAATGAATCCCGGAGAGAATTGACTTACGGTAGATAGATTTGAGCAATTACCATACGATTTAGGAAATAAACGACGAGATTAATGATTTGACTATTCAAGTATAAAATATAATAATTAAAAAAAAAAAACTCTAATTATATCATTTAAATACATTTTTACAATAATATAAAAAGATAAGCGTATTGCATAGCATATCCATATTGGCCTCGAAATAAATCGTTGATCACAATATGATTAATAAATATCATGAAAGTAAAATGTAATAGTTCATACATAACATTATATTATCATTGTACATAGGTCATAGGTGGTGTGTGACCACATTCAAATTGCGTACATGTTTAATAAATATCATGAAAGTAAAATGTAATTATATGTGTTTGCATAAAATATAATCAAATAGGTATTCTTTTATTACTTTTGTTATATGTATGTATTTTGTTAATGCACAATAATTGTTTTCGTTTCAATTACGCCGTTTCAAATACAAGTCAATCAACAATTTATATTAATTCTGGTTGAGTGGCACTGGCGAGTGGTAGACGTGAGTAAAGACAAAGAAAAACACATATGTAACTGACAGTTTTATACAAATACACATTGCTGGAAAACAATTGAAAAATTCAAAAGAATTTCAATAGATGTTTAAATTTAAAAAAAAACACACACACACACTAACACAAATAACTACACAAAAAATGTATAAGTTATTGATCTAAGTCAATATAGACGATTTTTATAATCAAATATATTACTAGTTTTTTATTAGGTTTTTTTTAGATTTATTTTCTGAGTTAGAAGTTTTTAGTTTTAGTTACAAATAAAAAAATATTTATGTATACGAGTATATAATTTAAATTAATAAATGGGTATCATGATGTAACGCAGCAATAGGAAATCAACAAATTGTAACTATATAGTATATCCCTACTTCAAACAAAAGTTTAATTATCTACAATGAATTAATTCAAACTGTTGAAAATCGTTGAATTTTTTTTTTAACTATACATTTACTACGGATGATAATTCAACCATAACCACTATGCATATAAATATAATGTAAATAATACCTGTACATTCAATAATAATAGTATCTATTATATTACTTATTAAAAGAAGTTTTAGATATTTATCTGTGGTTGGACATTTTTATATCTGAGGTATTAATATTAATATATTATAATAACAATTATATCATTCAAATATTTATCTTGCGAGTTGTGACTTAAGTAAAAATTGGTTTAACAGAAAACTATATTTTTTTTAACGAATCAGACAAGTACTACAATTATTTACATTTTTTTTTTCAAATAGCTACTCGTTCATTATTCTAAAATAGGTAACACATGTGTTCAATCGTAAACTTATAAAAGTTGTAATTAATTATACTGTTTGTTATTCTACTTTTATTGAACAACAACAAAAAAAAAAAAAAAAACTGTAGAACTCTTAATTCATTCACATTAAATAGAATATACTTTATAATTATTGTGTTATTATTACTTATTAACCAGTAACACCTAGTGTTTATAATACTTACGAATTGGTTTAATGAAGAAAAGTATATTACGATTCCTTGTTATTATATTATATTTTTATACTTATTTAAAACAACATTTTAGTTATTGAAATTGAGTTAGTCAAACTTTATTTCTTATTAGTTATTAGTCTGTCAGACGTAATATAATGTATTTATACATTTTATTATTATTATGAATGTTTTTAATTTGTTATAAAAATAAGTTAAGAAATGTCTATATGATCTCCAATCTCCAAACGTGATAACTTTTCAGGTTTCTATAATATTTTTAAAATAGTCATCTTATGTTTTAATTTTCAATTATGTATTTTAATATTAAATTACATAAGTTTATTTTTTTATAAAATATATACATCACACTTGGACATTTAAATTTAAACTGTCTTTTCATCGGAAGTTCTAAAATAATTGGAAAACTTAAAAAGAAGATTATTGACGTAATTATTTACTAGATGTTATTAGGTTATTATACAAATAATAATATTATTTAAACTAAAAAAATTAAGTTTTTTTTAAGTACAATACTTGAAAATTGAAAATAATAATATGCTATTTTATGTCATGTAATTTTAATCATATATTATAAGCCTTCAAGTCGAAAATATAATGTTTACAATTTTTATTTTTGTTTACTTTATACATTGTTGTATTTTAACCATTAAAAATATGATAATGAGATGATTATGTTAATATAATTTGTATCTGGTCTAATATATCTATTATAGTATCGCTAAGTGTATGAGTAATGAATATATATATGACTACGTATCTACATTCAACAAGATTCAATCAGTATTAAAAGTTTTGCAGAATGAATGTCCAAACGGTAATTAAATGACAGTCATATTATTATTCAAATAGCACCTATTGTCCTACTCTGACTTTAAAGTTCATTAATCGACATGAGTTTTACTGACTCAAATGATTCAGCATATGCATTATAATGGATTTAAAGGCAATCTGGCTGAGTGGGGTGAGGTGATCACTTTTCTAAAAGTAATTAATCTAAAAAGATAAATAGCATATTTTTAGCTTTAGTGATCTTTGGTTATTTAATAATAGTCGAGTTTAAATATCAACTGATGATTGGTCCACGCCATTATTACAGAACATTGAAAATCAGAGACTACCAAGTTTACCAATATTAATATTTACAATTATAATATAATACAAATGCTGCTTTGATGGTTTTTTAAAATAAATTATATTTACATAAAATAAATGGAATATGTAGTCGATGTGATTGAATAATATTATTTAGAAATGGCTTGGAAATAACAAATTGAGTCTAGTATTATTAAAATAAAACACACAAATTTATTTTTGATACGTGAAATAGACACCATATGCCTTTAATGCATGATTATGTGAATACTGAAGACCAAAAAACTAATGCACAAATTATCACGTCACACTCTATTAAAATCGGTTTCTGTTTCTGTTCATAAATATATTATTTATCGTTTGACATATTTCGTTGTAAATTAGATTAAAATAATAGGCGCGAACGAAAGATAATATGATAAAAACATGTTCTTGTGCGCACGAAAGGGTTCGGCAGCTGTTTACCTGGTGGAAAGCGTTTAATCACGTCACATCTGTTTCTGAATATGTTTTCTAGAATATTATGCTTAATAAATAATCATATTATATTATCGTTCACATCATAGCATTCCATTTACCTAAGCTGTAATACAATATAATTTATTTATATAACGGTCGGAAATTTTAAAGGATTCAGAATAAGGGAACCGCGTTTCCCTTACGATTTCCCTTACGAACCTCACGATCTCAGCTAAATTTCTATATCATTTCACTGACATCGATATTTTAATAATAATTTATTCTTAAAAAAATTTAAAAAAATGTTTCATCAAAATATATATTTTTCATTATTATTGAAGAACCCTTTTTCTTACCAAGAGGATGACCACAATAATTGGAATATTTCATACCTGTCTCTCCAAAATGTAATTTAAGTTATTTAATTTTGTTAATATATAACTTTTATTTAATAATTCCTACTTATTTAGTAAACATATTTTGTATTTCTATCATTTCTTACCACGTTTACTATTTACCGTTATAACAATATTTAAAATAAAAAAATAATCAATAAAATAAACTTTTAAGCACGGGTCACAGATAGCTTCACACTTGAAACCGAGTAAGATTATACCTATTGGTTTATTTACTACATTGTTCAACTAAACATTTTTGAACAAAATTTTACTGGTGTTAAAATAAATTCTATTTTTATTTGTTTTAAGCTAGCTTGATAAAAGCTATAGTTGAATAAAAAATAATTTTTCCTTTGTTTAATCTATTATTCATATAGGTATAATCATAATATGATTTGATAAATACAATTTATTATATCGTTTATACATAACATAATAATATATTGACTGATAGGCATATTTGAATGAATAATTATAATATAGTCCAGTCTTAGATAGTTAGATTCATGATCGATGTACTTGGAAAATCGAACATTTTATAACTTATTTTTTACTACATATTATTATGTTTTTATTATTTATTTTTTTGAAAATGTATAGATTTGAAAAATCATTATCAATATAATGGTTTCAATAAATTATATCCAAAGAAACTTTTTTGCCTATATATTTAATTTATAAATGTATAATGTATTTTTTAAGTTTTTACTTTCATTAATATTCGTATAATTATAACTCGCTTTTCCAACTTATTCCAATTAAAATTAATTTTTGTTGTTTACTATTTATTTAGGTTTGACAGGCAATAACCTTAGTACCTTACAACAACAAACATTTTACAATTTATTTACCTTTCGTGTTAATCATGCTTGATATCCTACTACTGTAACGAATACTCGAGTCCTATAAATAGAACGATAAAGTTTCATGTTCTCTAGAGTTTATATCGCATTAAGTTCAAAAAATGCTAAAATGACAATCCGCTTCACCTTTCATTATCCCGTCACATTGACGCTTTGGTGTGTAATAGGTTTCCAATATAAATGTAATATAAAATATGTGATTATGACATAAACATTAATTTCACATATCTTCAAAATGAGTATGTTTTCGTGATTCCTGATGCACCGTGCTAACCATATTCATACATAATATATCGTACTCTTTTGTGTAATAAGTAAATAATAGAATGTATAAATGTATAATAATTTAAAATGACTACAAAAGACGATTTGTTCTTATATAGATACGGCAACAACGCCACGTACCGTAAGTTATTGATATTTAGATTTATTTCTATTTTACGCACGAAAACGTATAATGTCGTTGATGGTAGTTAATATCGTCGTCCTCAATATAATTATATTATATATAATACTTTATGCAATTTAATCACGATTCACGAATCACAAGTACATATTACATTACTATGTGTACCATGTGGTAAACAGTAGATATCGATTAAATTCGGGTAATAGATACTAACAGAATTCTATAATAATATAGGTACCTACATTTTTAATAAATAGTAAAAAAAATGTCGACTGGAAACAAATAATAAATATAATTAAAATATCCTTCATCAGGTTAGGCTTCTAAATATATTTTACAGTATTAACAGTATAATATTATCTTTACACAGTATTCAAGCTCCGTTTGACTTAATTATAGAATAATAGTTTTATTCTATAAAATAATATAATATTTGTATATGTATTGTAAAAATGCCGTTATAAAAAAAATATAAAAATTTAAAAAATGTTCTTTGATCACGGTTTTACATCGGTAAAATTAAAAACTGAGATAATTGTAATACAAATCTATATAAAACAAGTACAGTGTATAGTTATTATTGAAACATTTAAAACGCTACAGCCCTAGTATAGGTAGTATTTGAAGTATGAAATATTTCTTGTGAAACATTGAAGTTGTTTATCAATTATTAATTATATAATCTAAAAGTTTTAGGTAAAATCTTTGAAATGAGTACCGTAGTTGATATATTTATACTATATTGGGTTTTATTTTCGACTATTCATAGTACTATAGCGAAACTTGGTTTTTTTCCTAATAAATGACTTATTTTCGACGGCGTTGACAAACAATGTATTATGTATGATGGTACTATTATTAAGACTTAAACATAAGTATAATATTTTTATTATACTGTTATTGACGGTCAATCCTTTATTATCGTAATCTAAACGTTGTAATTTAGGTATACGTTTATAATTATAACAAGTAAATATACATGGACACATCAAATTATAAAATTATAACTATAAATTATGATTTAGTATATACCGTATGGTACGTATTAGTGTAGGACTACTGTAGGTATACAAGTTTAATATTTAGGTACTGATTTATCATAAATTGTAATATCAATTATTTTTGGTCATTAGTTTACCAACGTTTATCCATTGCACAGATAAAATACTGAAATATTTCACGCATTTGATATATTTCATAAAATGTTTCATAATTTTAAATTTCGTGAAATGTTCAAAGTTTCAAACACTAATTATAGCCTATAGGTACCTACGTTGATATTTTAAATCCTGGTAGAATAATAAGTTATAATGCAGGAGATTTTGACGTCAGTTACTTTTACGTGGGTCAATTATTATAAATTAAAATAATTATATAACAGCCAGTTATCATTTATCGGATCGAATGACGTAGATTTTTTTTATGTTCTTTTTGAAGAATAGTTAATCGTGTAATAATAAATCGGATATTCATACATCGGATTCGAGCGACTCCCGTTGTCAAATTTCGAACAACCTAACCGGCATACGCGTGATTTTGGACTTCGGACAAAACTAGACGTGACGTTTCAAACGACGATTAATCGCTTCATTTAGTGTAATAATAAAATAGTAATATTACAAACAACTTGTGCGTAATCGTGATGAGACGAAGACGTCAGGCACTCGTTTTTTGTGCGTGTGTGACGCGACCGTTATTTACATGTATATAACCTGTTGGTCACGGGCCAAACGACTGCAGATAAATGTTTATTATTTTCAGTCTTCGAACCATGCAAACGCCGATAATGAACCAAAATATTTATTTTTGTCATTTCATTATATGAGTACTGTGTGTTGTACCTCTGCATCGCGAATGAACGGAAACCACGGCCACCCGAGATGGCATTTATATTTAAGTTGTCGCTACTACCTGAACGAGGTTAGACATTTTACACCACTATTTACACGATAGTGAACAGGCGCTTACTTCGATAGCAAGAAATCACAATTACAAGCTAATATTCGACAGTATTATATATCCTCCAATTATAAATAATTATTGTACTACACCTTTACATACTTATATAGAAAATAGAAATATTGACAATAATAAACACTTAGAAGTTATTATTATTATAATTATTTCGTGTTTAAATCTATTAGAGCGCAAACTAAAATATCTCTATGCATTTTTGTAACTTTTAAATATAAATTTAAGGAATATTAAAAGGATTTAAATTTTGCATTAAACATGGTATAGATACACTTTAATAGGAATAGAAGATTGTAACGAATGTGGTTTACATACGTATAATATAACTACATTGCGTATATATTGGTGTTTATCTACATATATTGGCCATTAACCGGGCTGAATAAATTTGTGGGTATTCGAGATATAAATCGTAAAATATAACAAAGCAATGTTGTCATATATACAGTATAAATTAAATGGCAATGGGCGATTAAAATATTATATTTCAATATCCTACGTGTTCGAGTAAAGTTCAATACTACAAAAATAATTTGAGAATATATATCGTTAATATAAACTTAAATAATAAATATTCAAGTTTAACAAATTAAATAGGAAATATTACTTCAAAAATCTAAGTGATTCAACCAATACATAGAAGTCATTATTTTCAATTAAAATTGTTGAAAAAAAATTGAGTGAAATAAATAATTTATTTGAAAACTTTTAAATTACCGTAATTTATTATATTCTGTTATAAAAGTACTTGTAGTATTAATTTTTAATTTAATTCCATGTAAGTATATGTACTTTTTAAGTGGTTTATAAGAAAATATATATTTTTTTTTGTTTAAATCCAATAAAGGCCTTCAGTTATTTTAAAAAAAGCATATTTGTACAAGATTTAACATTGTACACATAAAAAAACGCATTAAGTTATAAAAAAAAATACTGAAAATGTTTTCTTAATGCTATGGTTTTATTATTTTATCAACAAAATAAATATAATTTATACTTTACATTTATTATACATGTTTTTATGTAACTTATTTTATAATGTTATAACTAATAAATTGGCTCATCTTGTTAATTTATGTTTAATTTTAAACGTATAAGAATATGGCATATGCAAATTTCATATTCTATTAATTATAATATGATGGTTTCAATAATCGTCAACTATAATTTATAATTTTATCGTAGAACTAAAGACATACCTACTATTTTTAAAAAAATATATTATGCTCTGTCTATAAGATACTTAAATAAGTTTAAACAAAAATCAATTAGATATACCCACATTTAAATTTAAATTTAAATTTAAAAAAAAACACTATTCCAATGCTAAAATAAATTATATAGCAGAAATAAAAATTTGATTAACTAGAACAAAATTAAAAATCAATTAATATAAAAGGGACAGAATTCTCATAAAATATAATTCTATTATTTTGAGCCAAAATTATAGGTACTACGTGGTTAATCCGTTAAATTACGACGCTATAATCCGGGGTAATTAACATTAAACTTTAGTTTTTATCTATTAATATATTTAATCACCGCCTTTTGTTTGTTAAAAACTGCTTTTATAACTACAACATTATTAGATATATAATTTAGGTATATGTATACATAATAATATAATATGGTACAAGCAAAT
Source organism: Rhopalosiphum padi (assembly GCF_020882245.1). Classification (NCBI taxonomy): domain Eukaryota; kingdom Metazoa; phylum Arthropoda; class Insecta; order Hemiptera; family Aphididae; genus Rhopalosiphum; species Rhopalosiphum padi. The sequence goes on from NC_083598.1 coordinate 78,851,367, forward strand.
ATAGAGTAATTTAACTTAAAAAAACTCTCAGACAACAATGGCATTATATTTATTTCACTTAATAAAACTCTAAAAATATATTTTTTTTCCACAAAGTTTTAAAAGCACAATACGCTGTTTAAAAACAAATACTCCTTAATATCGCTATCTCTCAAAATGTAGATACTTAATAAAATACAGATCTTAGCCTTTAATGAATTTAGGCAAAACTTATCGAAGGTTTTCATCAAATATAATCATGAAATAAACAAATCAATGACAATATTATTATTCATTACCTAGCTTGCTATTTTCGACATACTGGAGCAAAAATCAGATGAAAAACATAGTTAACGGATACCTAAGGTATTTTTAAAACTGTTTTTATTCCAAAATAGGGTCACTGGGGGTAATTGTTTTCGTGATAACAAAAAACAACCTTTCTAATATTCATCATTTTTTTATTTTTTTTATCGCAGCAGAAGTTATATTATTCAGGCGTCGCGGAAGAATGTTTAATGACTGTAAATTAATACAAATAAAATAATAAAATATAATTAGTTAAAATGCCATCGAAAATCGATGAGTTGACGAGTTATGCTTAAAATTTGACCACATTCATGTACTATACATAAAAACTATTTTCATGTAGGTAAGCAGATATAACACGGAATGCATTAACATATCCATGGTCTTTAACAGAAAGGGTATCAGGAATTCTAAACTTTGAATTTCTAAACTCAGCAATCAATATAACAACCTACGATAAACAAAAATGTGTTAAACACAATATAAAATATCACGAAATTTAATTAAAATCCAATAAACCCCTAAGGGCGTGTTTATATATGACTAAGAATTATATATGATAATACTCATATATTGTTACTTTGATATACATTTTTTATGGCTGAAATTTTTTTATTAATTGGTGCTGGCTGATTAAAATATATATTATTATATTATGTATAATAGTCAAATACTTTCAAATGGTTAAACAGTAATATAACTGAATTACAGTGACCGACATGAAATAATCACAACAAATAACAATATGTATTTCATTATAAAAACATTTATGGGTAAAATGTTTAAATTTTATCAAAAACCGATACAAACAAATCGACAATTTACTGATTTAAAATAATTTCTTTTTTAAAATGTTGAATATTGTATTTAAAATAAATTAAAATGTATTTATATATATATAATTATTTATTTCGGTTTTTGGTTATTTATTCAAATAATTAGTTTGGTGTACTATAAATCTAAATTCTATTGAGATCTGTTCTATTCATTTTTATAAAATGTAAATTTGTTTTTATGTTATTATCCTTTAACTATATCATACGGTTATTAGACCTCAATTAATAAATACTATTAATATAACAGACAACTTAATAGTTGGCTTTGGAGTTTTTAGTATGAATCAATCATAACAAATAATGTATGCAATGCATTTAAATTAACAAGTAAATTGTATAAAGCACAAAAAAAAACCTTAATTATTTTTGTTACAAAGTAATTTATTATTTTTACTGTGCCAATTGTTATTTTTTTGAATAAATTACATAATCATAGTTGACAATGGGTAATCGGTACTAATGTCATTTTACAGACAAAAAAAGATTGAAATGAACTTTTAATTTTTTAATCAATTGCTACCTAGGTTGATATATTATTAACAACAAAAAAAAAAAAACAAATGTATGTGATATCTTTACTGATGTTCCATTTTGAATGTATTCATTTACCTATTTAAGTAATAAAAATAATATTAACGATTCGTCAAGAATTCATACTAAGTTAATTAATGACTAGCTAGATATTGTAGTTTTTATGTTTTGTATTATCCTTCATAAAATTATCAACATAAATATACTAAACACATAGTATGTAGTATACTCTTGTTGGTAACATTTTAGACGTTATTGGATTGCCCCTTGATTTTGTTGGATTACATTTTCATAGAGTTTTTTTTACGTTTATGTTACAACAACTTTAGATGGAAACTCGTAAAGATAAAAATACATAATATATATAATAATCATTATTACTATATTATATAGTTATACTATAAATTAATAAATTATTATAATTCAAAAAGAATGTGAACCATAGAAACTTAAAACTTTGTGCCATTAAATATTATTATTTATTTTTCTCAACGACATCAGAAAATGTTTTTAATTAATTTTAAGCTATTTATACTATGGACCTATTCACACTGTTTTATGATAATCGTTTATAATGATATATACATTTAATAAAAATAATATATGATATAATATCATATTACTTAATCAATAATATACAATTTATGTTAAATAACTAACATAAAATAGTTCAACGTACGTCATACAATTACTAATAGAAAAATAAATTATAGTGCTTTTGAAAATATAGCCTAAAACCATATTCACCCAGAATCATATGAATAATTATTTATCATTGAGTTCAAATTTAGCACACCCGTAATAGTAACTAACTCATTACTCAATGACGAGATACATTTAAAACCTACTGTATGGTTCTATACTCCCTCGTTGTTTTATATTATAATAAATATATAATAATATGTTTTATCACAAATATAGATAAATGTTATCTTTGTTTTCCCCAATAAATAATTGTGTTAAATTGTTAAATTTTTAATGTATTAATAAATTATATCATATTACAATGAATCTTTATGTTTATATATTGAATTTAATATATTATGTTAAAATATTTTAATCAATCAAATATAATTTTATTTTATTAGATGATACAATTTATCAATATTTTTTTCTCTAAAAAATTATAAGTTATCATCTCAAAATAATTACAGGGTATAAATAAAATATTTCAATTGCAATCTGTTGATTTTAAATACGACTTTTTTCATAACAATATTAAAAAATGTATTATCAATAAGAAACTTTTTCATTTGTTGAGTTCGTAACAAATATAACTTATTTATAAATTCAAATATGTTAAAAATATATAAAACTTTAAATTATAAAAAAATTGTAATTCATTTACCCACCTATTAATTTAGCTGAAATAAGTGAGCAATAGTAACAATACTTTCTGACTGTGCTATTATGTAAAAATATAATATACTTTGGTTTTGTTTTATATCAGTTATTCTTTCAGTGAAAAAAGAAAAATATTATTATCAAACTTTACAAGATGTAGTTGAAGAATAATCTACATAATTTGTATCTTAAATTCATTATATGAATTTAACAGTTAACAGATAAATCTTAATGTTATTTTTAGATATTATATAATTTAAATCTAATTAATATTTTTAATGTTAAATAATAGTTTTAACAATGTTGAAAACCATAATACAATAATTTATATTTATTTCCGAATATTTCTTTATAAATGTATAAAAATAATTTTTTTTTTAATTTTATGAATTAAATTGAATTACCTTAAAAAAAACTAAGTCCCTAAGATGATACTTATAAAAAACATTGCGGATAGTAACTTATAGTAGGTACACATTTAGATACACAATAATACATTATCATTCGTTACGTTTCGTTTCTGAGAACAATGGTATCTACCTTTGACACAACTATTGTATGAAATCGAATTATTATCATCAGGAATTGGCCACTCTCTATACGTATCTCTACTCTCCTATACATTTCTCTTGGTCGTCTTGATGCCCTATTAAATTGTATAATACGAAAATGGGATCACATTTAGTCTGAGAACTCGGATCCAATGCAATGGTAAGTCCGAATAGACTTGAATTACTCAGCTCTCGTTGTTTTATGGTTAAACTAATCAGCAATCTGTTTGTGTGTATTTTTCTACATATATACTTGTATACATTCATATATATATATATATATATATAAGTATTATAGGTACATGCTTCTACTCAAGCTAATGGGTAAATAAAGTCAATTTGCTATTCGCTTAAACCCAGTATATAAAGACGTGACCACGTTTGATAAAATACAATTTTTGTAGAAAAGATGTTCTAACAACTAATTCAGTCGAAGGATCGACGACTGCAGTAAGTATATAATATATAATATATTATATTATTCGCTGTATTGGTGTTCGAAAGTAGTAACGGTACGATGCGCTTTTCGAAATCACTCTATAGAGATACCCGTCTTAATAATTATTTAACGATAAACCATTTGCCACGGAGTTGTGACCGAAATATAACGATCGTTATTTCAAATCCAAATCACAATTTAAAACATTGGATTAAATAACTCGAGAGTGAATATATTTTCGAAAAAGAATAAAACTACTTTTGAATATTAATTACGAAATATTATACTAAATCTATAATGTGATTTATACCACTGTCGTGGTTTAATTATCACAGCGGCTGTTGTTTACGACGTGACACAACACGCATATTGTATAAATTCAGCGCAGAAACGAAAAGCTATATCAGCTGATAATGTATGCGGATTAACGTTTTATATTAAAATGGTTTTCTGTGAATATTTTTAAACTTAAGTTAAGCGTCAGTATACTTGTGTTATCAGGTTATTATAGTAGGTCCCTTGATATATATATATATGTTTATATTTTATATTATATACTATTCGTTTTTCTTTATCAAGGCTTAGCCCTAAGTTAATTCACATGTAATTAGTTGGGGTGAATTTAAAAGGTGATGTTAAAATAAACGAAAGTTTGATATGATTCACGTAATCCGCTGTTGACGGTCGAGGGTTGATAACCTATATATATATATATATATATATATATATATCGCATCCCCATGTTAAAATCACCCATTTCATATGAAATGGACAATATTTATATAACTCAGTTTGTGTAATAATCGTAATTTATTTAACAACAAATGATATTTTATTATATTTTATTTTTAATAAACCATACTACGTATTATATTATATACATACTACTTTATAATAATAAATGATAATATTATCATAACAATTGATACTAAAAATGAAAATTAATTTATGTTATTTTATTGTTTTACTATTTATTTTTGCACGATGTTTGATTATAACATCAATTGTTATATAGCATAGTATTTTTATGACTTGCATACATACTTGATTGACAAAAAGTTTTCGCCTTACAAGAGCGAGACAAAAATTCTTCCACACTTGACATTTTTTAATGATATCACTGAAAATTCTACATTTTTACCAACTTTATCAGTAGTGACAAATTATTGAGTTGTTGATTTTTTTAAATATTCATTACTGAAATATCATAAGAACCTATAATTTACTTTAACTGCTTTAAATTTATGCAATCCCTGTTGTTTTTGTACACTGTATAGTGATAATTACATAAATTATGATTAGCGGATATTTAGTCCCCATATCAACTTTTGGTACTCGTACAAGTTAAAACAATACATTGATAATTTTCAAAACCATCTGTTCGTTTTTTTTCTATGTTGAAAGTAAATTTAAGTTTAGGTTTAAAAACACATCAAAACTGTATTCTATTATCTATCTCAATAATGTTTTCTGTGATTATAATTTGACCTTCATGTCTATATTCTCGCCAAGTTCGCATTTTTTTAACTCGTTGACCGCCATGGGTTTTTTGTCATGTTACTCATAAACGCCATGAGATTCTATTCGAGATCTCACAAAGAATACTATTATTGATTACTGAGATTCCATATGGGATCTCAGAAAAATTGATTTTTAGTGAGATCTCGATTAGGGTATCAATAATCGGTATTTTTTCATCGGATTTGAAAAGTACAGTGTTGCCACTTTCAGAATATATAACAAGTTTGTAAATATCATTATTGGTTTTTTTTTTATCAATTTTTGTTTAAATCGTCAAAACTGTATCTAAGTAAATTTACCAAAAACGTCGTGGCGGTGAGGACAAAGTTGGAGAGATCTCATTTTAGATTTCATGGCAGTCAACGTGTTTTAATTGAATTAAATAATTGGCATACAAATTCATTTTATTTTTTATCAATCTCTAATAATAGAAAATTCACTTCAACTTTAAAACTCCAACTTAAATCGATAATTTTTAGAAACAAAACTATTTCTAATAGATAATATAATTTTAAGGCGTATTCAAATATATTATATACTGTAAGTAGTTTCAAGTCATAACTAAGATTTTATAAATTGTTTGCAACAAAATACTTGAAGTTTGTTATTTTCGTAATTTTATACAGATATAAGAACAATTTACGTGTGATCCTTTGTTCAATTTTCAAAAATGTTTACCTATGTAACATTTTTTATTGATATTTATACAAAATAAATCGAACATTTTTCTTACTTATAAATACTTCAAGATAAATCATAATATTTTGAAAATTATAACATGTATAGAAAATAATAACACAATAATTTGTGAAATTTTAAGTATTTGCAATAATTATTTTTTGAATTACCTACAACAAAATAATACAAATCATTTGAAAAGAAATAGTTATTATAATGATATGCAATTTCGTAAAATTAAAAATTAATTCAGTTTTCAGGTAAATTTTTTTTTTTATATTGGTTGCAAATTTCATATTGAACCTTCTACTGAATTTTTAAATCTTAGATATAAATAGAGACATTTTATAAATTCTTAACTACAAAATAGCTTGTACTTAATTGTAACTTTTGAGGTTTTAAATTGTTTAAGGTATAAAATAGATCCAATTTTCTATTCTACACTATCTACAAGTTAAAAATCAAAGAATTTTATCGACTACTGTATATTATAGTAAAAAAAAATACACACACTTCGTTGTAAAATCAATACATAAATCGCTCTGCTCAAAATTTAAAACGGTAGATAAATAAATAATAATATCATGGAAAAGTAAAACATGTACGTTCAATACTTTACATTTTATGTGGTGAACCTTATTCTTCATCATCGCTTTCATAGGTTAAATCGTATTATATTATGTACTTTGGTGTATTTTTATATTAGTTCTACACATTTTTATCTAAAATATATAAAATAAATATTTTATTCATATAGTTCATGTTGAAAAAAATATTAAAATAGTAAATATTCTTGACTAATACGTCTTTAATAATACATAAAATATCTATTTTTGAAAGAATAATTACTATAATTGTATATTTGTATACTGTAAATTACATACTAAAAAATACATACTTTATTTTAGTATTATGCTTCATTTGTGTTTTATACTATCCAACTAACATTTAATACTATACTCGACAAAGAAGATATTCCATTGATTTATGATAGACACGGTTTTATATACCGTTATTAATAAAAATTAAAAAACCGAGGAATGACGGTAAAAATTATTAAAATTTTAATCAGCCTGATAACAAGGATAGTGTGCGGTAGTGTATCAGCCTCGACTCTCATACTATGATTCTGAGCGGAGTGTTGAATAAATTAATTTTACAATGATGTGTATTTTTTGTCTTTTTCTGTAGCAAAAATGCATTAAATTTCAACTTAGTAAATTGGAGATAGTTGGTACTTTTCTTAATGATCGGGAAAAAAACAAAAATAAATGAAGAAAAAACAATATTCGGCAAAATCATTTAGGAATTTTTTTTTTTTGGAATTTAAACAAATAATCTTAGAAGCTAAACATTTTTATAAAGTATTTATATAAACATTTTTTACGTATGGTATAATTTTCAAAAATATCCACAGCAATATTAAATTAACATATTGATAACAACGTTGCATCCTCTAATCTCCAATCACAACTAAACAAAATAAAAAAATGTTATCCAAGTGGAAAATCAAAATTAACGTCAAAAAATGCTGGCATATTTCATTAACCTTAAGAAAATAAATCTCACATGTCGTTCACTTTTAAGAAATATCAATTTAAATTTAAATATTTGGGCCTGATCTTAAACAAATTTCTCATCTGGGGAACACATTTAAACTCAACAAGGAAAAAACATAACTGTAGACTACACCTATTATTAAATCAAATCTTTCCATCAACAATTAAGTTCTACCAAAAAAAAAAGAAACAATTCAAGCATATCAATCAATTACCCTCTGTTCACTAACTTCTGTACCTTGGTATGTTTCTAATAACTCGGTCCACAACCTTATTATTGAAACTATAAACAATTAAAAACAATTCCACTCCAAAAAAGACCTTCAAACCAACCCACTTATAGCCGATCAAGAAAAAGCCAACTTGCCAGAAATCCACCACCCTCATCGGTTAAAAATACGCTAACGCAGCGATTTATTAAATCCCTAATCATAATGCCACCTGAAAATATTTCGTCACGGAAAGCCTCCCTTCCCATACTATAATATTATAATATAAATATTCTCTATATAATTTTATATCTCATGTGAAATTTGCTAACTATTTTACACATGTTACAGATTGTAAAATCGCTCTTAAATTATTATTAAAATAAATTTAAAAAAAATTTTAACGTAAATCCACAAAGTTTTATAAACGTTTGAAGTTAAAATATTTACGAATTTTTTCAAAATCTCAAAATAAGCAAATTATTGGGTAGGTAATTAGAAATTCATTAAATATTATAGTCTAAACAGAGCTATGAATTTATTGATTTTATAATGTGAGTTTTTTTTGTATGTGTACACTGTACACAATAAATAGTTGATACATTTTTATTTTTCAATTTAAAGGATGGTTTTGGAAGGAAAATGTAATGTTATACATATGAAATTCCCAGTATTTTTTTATAATTAGGAAAAACAAACAAAAAATTAAGAAAAATCAAGAATTTTTACGCAAATCCATTTTTTGATAAAATCAATTTTGTGATGAACTTATCTCAAAAATGAATTATCATACATACTTTAAATTTTCACTTTATGTTTATATTATTATTTTCTATTTACAATAAAATGTTCAAAATATTTTTACTCTTTTTGAGCTATTCATAGGCATGATAAATTTTATTTTATTTTTTTTTAATTAAATATTTTCTTTGATGAAAAAATATTTTATTTTTTATAGACATTAAAAGTATATAAATATTAACCAAATTACATATTTAAATTACGAATAATGATGTTAATTATTTTGTTATAATTTAAATACCCTCTATTCATGGAAACTTAAAACTTTTATGTACATCTATAAATAAACAACAGTTTCCACTCGAAATTGTTTTTCTAAATATCGTTGAATTCGAATTTAAATTTAATATATATATTTCAGAAACCTACTCAACATCAGCTATTGTACAACCAAGTGGTAACCACTTCCCATCTATAACATTTAATAACTTAGGTACGTTCATATCTCTCCACCGTGGCATGATATACTCGTTATGCTTTGTAGACTAAATAAATATAATCTAAAAATGTACAATAATGATATTACATTTAAAATATTATACTATATTTTGATAAATTAAGACGAATTCAAGTTCCAATAACAAATTAAAATTGAATATTGACGTTTGTTGAATGGTGAACTCTAACAGTTGACCCTTTATACCCATGATGAATGTATTATATGGGGCGTTGGTAATCACTACTTTGGATATAATATGCTATAATAATCGTTACTTTTATGGAAACATAGGGTAGGTACGTTATAATTATCTACTAAAAATAAAATTAATGATAAAAATTCTTCAATGTTTTCGAAAACGTGATTTACATTTTTTTGGTAATGTACATTTGGTGCAATCAATAGTGTCTAGCTACTATACCAGAGCCAATAATAATCAACAATGCACGTCCATTATCATACGTATGAACAGGGAGGGGTTCAGTTTATCCCACTCGCTCATCTTAAGACCTACCTAATATATTTTACTTAATTTTAATATACAAATTATTATTATTGCAATAAATTATATAATTTATAACCAATGGTAATAGCTATACATACATGTTAGTAGATTTCCATTGATTTTCGTTTTAAAGTTTTGTAAACAACTAATGGTCTGTTATAACTTATAAGTAGACAGCAGTTATAAAAACAGCTTACTGCACCGAGTCCCACTGCGTTTGGATAAAATGCATTGTCGTCCGAATTTCTACATACACGTATACCAGCAGCGAACGTATGTGCGCGGGTACAATTACATCGTATCATTCAAACACATAAATATTACTGTTAATTAAAATATATAATAGGTAAAATTGTGTGTATGAAGTGGATGAAAGACGAATCTCCCACTGTTTTTGTAATTGAAACCTTTTGGGCTCAAATCCTGTGCCTCTGTGTGCCCTATTTACAGCTATGTCCGCACTAAATTTATACGTTCATATCAAATTATAATTATAAAATTTAGTACATAGAATATATTTAAATGAAATTGTTCGATTTACCAGTTTCGAAGGGATAATACCCTAATCGTCTATCGATCAATCGCCTATCGATTCTTGGCATCGCCGCACGTTGTAATATTCCTCATTGCGATTCATCACAACTCGACAACGGAAAACAATAATTAATTACGTAAATCAAAATACCGTTGGGATGTAAGACAGATAAATTAAATATATATGTACCTACAGTTGTAATTGAAATCAAATATTTTGGACGGCTTCAATATAATCGTTTCCCGGAGACCATTGAGGGAGATAATGAGAACGTCTGAAACCGTCCATTTCCGCGTTCGTTCAAGTCCGTACGAATAGGTATGCCGTGATGTCATCGAGACGGATTTCGCTCATCTATTGACTGCGCGCTAACTGGACGATTTAAACATCCATAACGATTCACGGTGACCTCCGTTTATTCGATATAATAGGAAATATAAAAATAGTGTAGAAAATAAGACCACCGTAGACATTATTCTGAGTACTTACCTAAACGGTCGTCGCCGTCCGATCTCGTCATATATTTTTCAAACAGGATTTCTTATGTACTATATAAATCGATTTGTTCGAATTGAAATTCTAATGCTGTAATAAAATAGATAACTCGCGAGAATCTTTGTTAACACACATGATCCCGTTATAGTATTTAGAACATATATTTGAACAGGTCCTCACAAGTTTTAAATTATTGTTAAATTATCAAGATAATCATACATAATGACGAACAACCACAATAACAACATTTTTCTGAAATTATTATATAATTTTATTGTGTAAAAACATAATTATTATTGGTTCGAATATTATTATAAATTCGTTCGAATGTAACAATAAAATTGTTTACATATGAACTTGAAATATTATCTCATATATATATATATACTTTTTTTTTATCGAACTTTATCATAATATGATTAATATATTATAAGATTACATTTTTGTTGAATATAATATTTTATATTATTAACTATTATTATATTTACAAAAAAAGTCAACTATTTAGGCTAAGTATAGATTTTTTTATAGTATAATAATGATATGAAGCTTATACTTAGACGCGTTTAATTTTTTAAATAGTTTTTATACAATTTTATACATCATTGTAAATGTCAACTAATCATATAATATAATATAGATACCATATTTATTTATTTTACCTTATATAAATCTAAAAATATGTGTACTTATTAAATATGTTAAATAACTATAATTTAATTTAGGTTAGTTTGTATACATTTATAAAGGAAACCAATTTACAAAAGTATTATTATATTATATTATATCATATTATTCAAATATGTTAAAATAAAGAATCTTGTTTTTTAAGAATTAAAATGTACCACCTTAACTACTTATTATTTCTATAAAAACAAACAAAAATAATTTTTGAGAGAATATAACGGGATTATAACTCTTCGAAACAGACTGAAAATTATAGTTTACTTATCTATCATTTTTCGAATATTACGATTTCGTTGTAAAAATGTACAAAACAATGCTTTTAGATAGTTTTACTCAAATGTTACATTAAATAGCTTAACAGATTCATATGATGTGATTATGACGGTTAAAATTTCATACACATGATCTGTGGCTCATATTTTGGTTTTTATCATTTCCTATTTAACGGGGTTCTTCGTAATAATATGTCTTACAAGAAGATGTCCTGTGTTTTCGAAAAATTTTATACAATCTCAGCATTTTTCCATGTACATAAAAGTATCCCTTAAGATTTAGTTATCCATATAGTAAATTTTTTTACACAAGTCGTTTTTTCAAATGTTTTGGGGAGCTTGGATAGCTGAATATAATATGTATTTATGCATTCTTACTGATACTGATAAAGACACGTCGTCACCAAACATGTAAACGAGTTGGTGATTTACTTATTTTTTTTTTACATTTAAAATAGTTATAACTTTATAATTATTATTATTGATATAATTTTTCTACGATCAGTATATGTCTAATATTATATTTCCTTGATAAATAAATTTGAACCTGGTAAATTACGTATTATCACTTAAGTGTATTGTATATTTGTATGCACGATTCTTATGCACAAACTATATCACTTAATTCAATAAAATCCACGATTCCCATCATTGTAGGTAGTACTAAAATATTTAAGTAACCAATGCAAACGCATTTAATTGAATAATCATAATATATAAAACTATATACTTATTATATTATATTTAATATATTTAATTTAAAAAAATAGATTTTTATGTTCACCCAACAGTCAACTAAGATGATCACGAAGTTTATACATAATCTTTGCGTCAGTCAGGTCTATATTTATGTTATTTTAATAAACTATATTATTATATACTCTAACTTTGTTTAAATTTATTTCAACAACTTTATTCTTAACTAATTTTATATGATTTATTTCATTCGAGAAACTACTTGTATAAAAATATATAAACTATACTTTGTTACATATCGCAACTATATTTTAGTTATTGTAGTTTATTAAATATAGTGGTTTTATATTATTATATTCAATTCACGGGAAAAATATACTAACATCGATACGGTAAATTATTTTTGGTCACCAGCTGGATTGTTTTAAAAGAGCCGTAAATAACGACACTCAAATTTCACTAGTATGTTCCTGAACAACCGATGTTTTAGGGGTTTTGTTTTTAATAACATTTAATTAGAATATTGACTATAATATTCTACAACTATACCTATGGATAATTATGAATTATGAAGCCAAAGTCAGCCAATAATTATACAATAATTAAAACTAATGTATGCAGCCCATAAAGAAATAATAACATAATTTCTATAAATTTATATTATAATTCAATCACGAGTATTATTTTAATTTTAATTGTTGTAGTCTCTGCATTAATTTCCTTTTATTTTTTTTAAAGAACTCCTGTAGTTTCAAAAAATTTTTTATGTTTGTAATATAGGCTGAGGCCTTCTAATTAGTTTTTATTATTGAAAAATCGTATACTTACAATTAAACCCTTCTAAATTATTGTAAAACAAAAAAATAAAAATAATTTAAAAATAATCAATAAAAAGTAATCTAAAGTATTTTATATTTGGCAGTTACTATTTAACCAACAACTGACAAGTACAGAATTTTTTTACAAGATTAATTGAACACAAGGGAATAATTAAATAAAATTACACGCTTTTAAACATGTAATGTGTTATCGATATAACTATATACTGGGATTCATGTCAAACACGTTTATACTATTAATTTGAGTATGTCAATCATTAAAGTTAAACATTTTTTATGGAGATAATTTTTTCCCTCTTTTGAAATTTCTCTTTGTACAGTGACAGCATCTTCCATTTTTACTTTAACGATAAATGAGAGAAAATTCAGTTAAGGTGTCGTTGTTGCCCGTAGGACATCAGGAAGAGACCAACGGCTGTCATGATTTTAATTTAATTTTCGGCCATTGTATTCTACAAAATCAAGTCTTAAGTGCACAAGTCAATGTAAAGATACTGTACCTTTGATGCGCAGCTATAATAAATGTACCATTTTATATACTGTTTTAATATTTTGATTTAGTGTGTACATTTAAAATTAAAAATGTATATCATTTTAAATATATACTTATTAGGTAGATATTAAAAATTTAGAAATGTTGTTCAAATTAAAAAAATATATATTTTTATTTTAAATTGTATTGATTTTGTATTTTCAAAAATAAGTCAGTATGTTGTATAGAAGTAAATTCTTAAGACATGATTGTTCATTAAGTAAATTACTGCATTGAGAATTGTTAAACTTGAATTCAATGATAAATTATTCTACATAAAATACTATACTGATTGAAGACTTTCTGTCAGGTTGTATATATTATATTTAATATGGATTTGGATAACTATTAGTAATTTTAGATACTGATTAGGCGCGTAAATGTATTGATTTAATGATATGTACTTTTAATTTTTTTTTTAAATTTAATTTTAAACCTGTCTCTACTTCGCTATATTAACATGCAATTTTAAATAAATACTCAAATTTAATTATAAGCTTACTGCTCCAAATACACAACAATTAATGACAGCCACAAAAATAAAAAAAATATTTTAAATGAAATAATTAACATCAGTCTTGAATCAACACAATCATTGCTATGCTCAAAATTTATTGTTATATTAATTTTTAAAAAATATATTATATTTATTTTTACATAATTAGTTAATTATCTAACTATTTATATTATATTTAGAATTTCGCCCATAATAATTTTTTACAGACTAATATTGTGCTAGAACTTATAATCCACGTAATATACGTTTTATAATAAAATCTACTAATATAATTATATGACTTTATATAAAATAAAATGAAGAACATTTTTATTTGTAGATGGCTTAACAATATTCTTATTCCTATTATATAATAATATTTTTTTATAACAATAATATGGTGCAGTTGCATAATTCAATTCAATGAGTATAAAAGTATTTTTTACCAACATAAATTGTATATTATGTATAACAGAATATGAATTCAATTGTTAGTGTACCTATATAATTAAAATATTGCTATGAACAATATTTTAATACTTTTTTGTTATTTTTTTTAAAATGAAATGTAAAATTATATAATACATAATTTTAATTTTAATTTTAAATCAATATATAAGTATGTGATTAATGAAAAAAATATTAAATTATCTTGTTCTCAAATTAAAAGTAAAAACATAACTTCTAATCGACTAATTTAGAACATGTGTGTGTGCTTCGGTAAAAGTACAAAATAACCAGTACACAAAATACTTTGGTCAATAATATGTAAAATAGATGTGTGTATCTAATATTATACTAGTAGTAGCTGATGTAGTATATAATACACTTAAATAATAATAATTATAATTTTCAATTTAACATATAATATTGTAATTAATTAGAGTATGATAAAACAAAATAAAAAATATCATACAATATTGGTAAAAATGTTGGACTCTTGCCAACATTGATTGTTTATCTTAAAATTTACTAAGTATCGTTTGTAAAAGTTTAAACTATAAAAATCATTCGGGGTTTGACCAGACTATTTTCTGTTCCTCAGTTTTACCGAAATCAATTGGTAAATGTCCGTATTTGTACTTTTACCTAATACAAATATACATTAATGTACAACTATATAAGTACCAACAGTTTTTATTATTTTTATTTCTTAAGTTTTATCATTGCTTTGAAATAAAACCTGAATAAACTTTAAATTATTTTAATAAAGAATTTTTATAAAAAAAAAAAAATCATAAGAATTTCAAATATGAACTGTTAAAAAGAACTAAAGAAAAATTATACTAGATACTAACTTTATACCACTTGAGCTTTACTTTATTTTTTACAATATTTAAAATGTAACTACAACTTTTAAGCGTTTTCGTGTAATATTTTTTAGATATCCCTTATAATTTGCCATTTATACACCCTATAATTTTTAATTTCCAAAATCACTAAAATCAGTAAAAACTATTATTTTTGTGAATGGTCAAATTTTTAAAATAAATATTTATTTAATAAAAACTAATTATAAAGTATAAATAAAAATATATTTATAGATACAAATGTGTTATTAACATTCTAAACACATTTGAGTAATAAGAAAAAAATAATTAAAGTATAATAATATTTACTTAGACTTAAGTAATTATCTGCTTTGGATGTCACTTATATATTATACTGTGATATATCATATATGATTTACAATTTATTATCAAATAATTATATAAAGAAGTGTATGTTGATAAACTCAATTATATAAAATATCGTTTGTAATTGAATATCCTTTTACGAATAATATGTTACACGTTGGACAGTGATTCATTTCACAGCAAAATTATATCTCTTGACACTATTCTTATTTCTTTGTTAATTGAAAAAGCTCTAATCCCGGATGGTTCTCCAACATAACGATTTCGGGATTATTCCTGGAAAACCGTCTCTTGAAAATGAAAAATAGTCTTGTCTCTTTGCCCAAGTATTTAGCAAGCGGAATTAATTATAAGACCCTCTACGTTAACCCTTGATGTCTGATACAATTTAAATTTACCGAGCGTAAATAGTAGAATGTACATTCCAATAGTTGTGTATTTTTCAAACATTATTTTTCCTTGATTTCCGTGTACCTGCATAAAAATATACGGCGGCCAGATTTCGTTAAGACATATTATAATATATACATCACAAATGATGTTCACAAAAAGCCAGGAAAAATAGGTCATAATAACAAATAACATTAAAAAAAAATATTATTTCTAATTATGTATATTATTAAAAAGTAAAATTACTTTCATTGCAAAGAATCATTTAAATTAATTTTGTTATTTTTGTTTGTCATATAAACATATACGTATATATAAATATAAAAATAATTATAAAATTATTATTGATGAAAGTTTCCCATGATTATTTACGAATGATCTATAACTTGGTATTTTAAGTTGTATGAAGTCCTCGAAGTTCTTAATTTACTGTTTTATTAAAAAAATATTTATTTTATGTAACTCTTTATATCATAATTTCGCCAATATATAATGGATATTTTATTTTGGAATTTGTTTTTTCTAAAGTTAAGTTGGCAATTTCAATTATTTGAATAGATTATTAACGCAAATGATTCTTTATGAAGTTTTTTTTTTATTACGTAGTGTATACCTACTACAGTTCTAGAAATTTAGCGAAAAGTATCCAAGTTTTCAAGGTTTCGTTTAGGCTCTGGGATCACTCCTCTTATTACACCAATGTATAAATTGAGTAATTAATAATTATTTAATTTAATTACTATATCCAATTACAGTTATCGTGAAAAACAGCGTAAGTAAATATAATGTAAATATGAGAATATTTGCTGTTGTTAAATAATTAATTCAAGTGGAGTCTAAGTTATTTAGAAACCCAATATTATCATTTTCAAGTACCTTGTCAATTTATTTCCCTCTGTTTTTTTATATCTTTATGCTATGACTTTAAGCAAACAGAACGGTTATAATGAAAGACTCAGGTATTTATTTTAATATTGTTTTCCTCTTATTTAATCCTTTCAATGTATATTCACATAGTAAAGGACATCAACTACATGGTCAAATAAAAAGAAAAAATTAAAACCACAAACCAGAATATATGCCAACATTGTGTTATGGCACGTTTTTCAGTAGTATTACTCGAAATCACTTTCGAATGATTGAAATATCACGACAAACTACTTATTTTCTTGTTAGTTTTCCATTCTTCAAACTCTATAAATTAAATTATATATAAATTATAAAATGTTTGATACTGATTTCTGATAATAAGATCCCCTAGTTGAGAGTCCTCGTCGTATCGGTCACCGTTTTCGTCAACCATGATGTTGAGAATATGCTAGTCCCGCCATCACTCCGTGATCTAACTCATATCATCGACCATCATCCATTTCAAGATTCACAAGTTTGTACGCGATTTTTTTTTTTTTTTATTGGTTCGTCGACGATCGTCCGTGTTTTATATTATAATTGGTTAAATCTTAAATGAACACATTTTATTGCTACCTATATAATTTTTATTCTTTCAAATCAGAATATTGTGCTTCCAGTTTTAAGTGCTACTTCGAATCCCCGGCTATTTCATCGGATTCCGATTGTCAGTCGACTAACTGGAAAGCAAAAAAAACGTTTGATTTCACAACAATATGATTGTAGTAGTTCGGTGAGTGGAGTCATGATACTCATGTCAGACGTATTTTTTAAGTATTTTAAAATTTTAATTATATAAAATATAACTAAGAAGGAATTTAATAATATTAATAAAATATAATTGTTACAACCACGAATCTCTGTTAGTATAGTTGACCCAATAAGGCACATTTGTAAACCTATGTATTTTGTATTATAAACAATATGATCCACAACAATTGGTCGTTATCGTTATTATTTCATAACTCATTGTTTGTTATATTACTCACCTACCTTTAAATTAATTTAAGATTTCAACGAGTATACACCTGCCGTAATATTATGCAGATAAATGCATCTGCATAAATAACCTATAATTATATTATTATTAAATTATAATGCACGTGAATCCATGTGGACTATTATTATTTATTTTTTTACTTTCCTGAATAATACCGCTGGATGCATCTATTGGAAACTTATGGAAGTTTATAGTTACAATGTTATAAATCGATAACAGGTCACAAAATTATAATTTATCGGTTTTTTGTCTAGCCTCATTGGTAGTCTTATCAAACATCCTATATTTTACACTAAACTTAATTTTAGAATCTCGTAGTACCTTCCCTTAATCTCTATCACTTTTTGCTCTGTGAATTATTTATTAAACAGTCCTACTTTACAAATGATGATCCAGAATCTCTAGTAGGGGAATAAATCAATTATTTTGTATAATATAGTGTATGTTATGTCTTGTGTGTTAGTTATTATTATTATAATATTATACTGATTTTATGAAATTAGCTTTAAAATTATTATAACTATTCAAAACCTATTTTGGACATGTACTGCTGTGTAATAAATAAATTTGTATGTACCTATATTATGTTGTGCAAATTAATGTTAAATGGTTAAGCATAATATTAGGATAATAGGTTAATGGCTTCTAGATTATAGGTTATTTTTATTAAATTTTTAGCATGATTATGTCAGAACATATATTTTTATTTCTGTAGGTACCATCTAATCTAATTTTTCCGTATTCTATATTGACATATAATTCTGTATTTATGTTATGTTTATGAGTTATGGCTTTGTGTGCAATAACCTGGTATTTAAGTTACCAAAATTAGTTTCTCGTAATCTTATTTTGGGTAGAAATTCTGTTATTATGAGTCTTAGTTTGTCAAATTGTCTTATAGAATTCATCAATTTTCGATTATATTAGCTTGTTTTTTATTCCTTGGAATTTAAAATAATAATTGGTATTTTTTTATAGAATGAGAGGGTTATATAAGTATCTACATGTCTGTTAACTTTTAATACAACATAATATTACTGAGATCGTTAACTTGTAGGGATAAATTCAATTCTGACGATACTGATTCCATTTTGGTTTCATTTTCGATTACTTTCGGTAAAGATTCAGTAAACTTGAACCCTTAACTTAAGTTTCTAACAGTTTCTAGACTGAAATACATGCTATAAACAGAAAATTTTAATAAATTATAAATTTTATTTTGAATTGAATACTTAATGATAGATTTTTACTTCTTACCATGAAAACATTCATACTTACAGATAACCCAATTAGTAAATAGAACCATACATTTACAATTGTGTAATATGTAAAGTGTTGGTAAATAGCTCATATTAATTTAACTTAAGTTGAAGTAGAACTCAAAATAATAGTTATAATAACGAAAATCACGATGCTCTGAAATTTTGAAATTTTAATGATGTTCTTAAAGATTAAAAATAGAATATTATACAATATAGAAACCAATATTGTGTTTAAACATGGAGGAGTAAATATTTTACTTACTAAATTTCACAATATAAAAATATCTAATCTCATTAATTTTACCAATATAAAAATCGTCTATAAACTACGCCTGAATATATTATATAAACTGTGTGTGTGTGAGTATTAGATAATATAATATAATATAACTATATATATATATTATAATCGTATATATACATTTTATGGGCCTTCATAGAATTGTGAGTATTTTATCGTTTACATAAATGTACTCGTACTATGTAAACGCACTTGTCTAATCTGAAATTATGGTAGTCATATTTTGTTATTGTTGTTATGGTTTCGTAACTTACATGCATTGTTGAAAGTACATAGTCATAATTTAATAAATCTTGCGAGCATCAACAACATCATATTTTTGCTATTTAATTTAAATAATGAATCTATACGAAAAATGCACATTATGCGTATTTACTATAAGTAGTAGATATGAAACGGAGTAATGAAGGAGTCACATATTAGTAGCACTTAACTTAATTAATCATTATTTATTTTTACATAAAATATTTTGACGATTAAATAAAATCGATATACATTGTGTCATATTATGGATCTTTTATATTATGTACTTAAATTTGATATTTTGATAAAACTGATACCACGTTACAGTGTGTATTCAATATTCATATTATTTTTAATCTGTGTATGTTTAAAACGAGTACATCATATTACAATGGATAACATAAGCTTTACATTGGGAGACATATAATTAAGATTTTCTATGTATTGATGTTCAACAAAACAAATTTAAATAAATGTAGTTAAGTGGGTATCACTTTGCTGTATATTAAGTGTCAAATGGATCGATCACTATTACGGGTGAGTTAAATTTTAATTCAATGAAAAATCATTATTCATTATACATAATTTGTATACAAAAAAATTCTGAGTGGAAACAGTCTGACAGCCTATATCACAAAATATAATTAGTGATGTTTTTTTATAGCTATTAAAGTAATTTATTTTATTTCCAGTATTACGGTAGGATGATTAAATTTTTTCCAAAAATATTGCATTTATTTTATTATATCATTAGTATTTAATTATTATAATAATAAATATTTATACCATATTATTATATTAAATTATGTAACTCAAAATGTAATATTATCTTTCTGTAAATAATGGAAAATAGTAAAAATGGGTTCATAGTATAAACAGATAATAATATTAAAAAAAAATCAAAAATGTTAATGCGTATAATAAAATTCATAATAATATAATAAAGGTTCGTAAAAGTTTTAAGTTCCCACTACTAATGTTTTTAAATTATAACAAAATAATAACATCGTTTAAATAAGTAATCTCGTCTAAATTTAAACTTAGCATATTTATTAAAAATATTTGTCTTTACATAATTTTTAGATTTTATGGTTTCAGTATAAACTAATTCATAAATTTCTCATGCTTATAAAGACATAACTAAAAAAATGTAGAAATATTTTTAAAATTTAATCGTAAATAGAAAATTATAATATAACCATATCTTGAACATTTATTGTACCTATGGAAATTCGTTCTCGAATTAGATCAAACAAAAATTTATTTTTTCAAAAACTGGATTTACGTAAAAATTCTTGATTTTACTTATCTTGTTGTTTGTTTCTACTGATCATAAAAAAAATGGAATTTTTAATTTTAATTTGTTTAAGGAACAAAAGAGTTCCAATTTTCTATTATTCCATACTATCCTCAAGCTTAAAATTAAAGAATTTTATCGACTAATTATTGTGTATACACTATACAGTCACAAAAAAACAACATTGTAAGATCAATACATTCATCACCTCAAAAGCTATAATAAGTATATACGTATAATGTTATATTGTTTTATTAA
The DNA here is from genome assembly GCF_020882245.1 of Rhopalosiphum padi. Taxonomy (NCBI): domain Eukaryota; kingdom Metazoa; phylum Arthropoda; class Insecta; order Hemiptera; family Aphididae; genus Rhopalosiphum; species Rhopalosiphum padi. The sequence continues at coordinate 78,872,917 of NC_083598.1, forward strand.
AAATCTTAAATTTCAGAATAATTTACAAATTTGTTAATATCGTTTAAGTTGATAACTATTATGTTTGAAGAGATAACATATCACTATTCGTTGCAAAACTAACTTTCTATACGACATCGATTCGTGACTCAATTACACAATTTACAATACGTATATTATACTGTTACTAGTTGCTATCATATGGTCGTAGTATTTACATTTAAACGTTTAACATATCCAATATACATACTACGAGTATATTAACATATTCAAACATATTATTATTATAATGCATCCGTTTGATTTGGAGATTGTTGTTACATTATGCCCAGAGTCAAGCATGATATCGTTTAGAGTTAGAGCAGCAGAATTCTAATAATACAGATTTATACTATAATCAAAATCCAAATGGCTTACGTTGCTTAAGAAGTTAAGACTGAGTAACGGTGATAGTTTCTGTAAGTTAGTTTAGATGGAAGTCTGAAAGGTTACAACCGGTTTCTCCGCATCCACCACACTGTGTGATATTCAACGATTCCTTATACTAAACAATAGATAATATTATGTCGTATATAAACGACACAATCAAAATGAAGTATAATTGTTAATAATACACATTGTAATATCAATAAAAAACTATTTATTTTTTTGTTTATCATATTATTATTATACACCGACGAACAGAAAAACAACAATGTGCTGTGATCGTATCTCTTAAATATTATTATTTAATATGTATTTTTCTTGGTTGGATTTGTTTTTCATATTTAATTTTATATTTTTTATGTCCAATATATTGTTATTGTCATAAACTAGTTTTTAATTAAGTGCAAAAAGAAAAGGAAAATAAAATTATGCCGAGATGTGACAATTATTTAAACACGTGTATTTAAAATTATCTATATTAAAAACATTGAACATTGAAGTATAATACATAATTTGGGTCAATATTTTACAAACTATAAACAACTTTATAACTTATCGTATTTTTATATAAGATATTACGTTGATTAAGTGGCCATATTAAATTGAAATAAATTTATGTCGATATTTGATTCGAAATGCAGAATTTAGTACATACAAGATTTTAAATCTAGAAAGTTGATGCATGAACAGGCATCGCTCCTAGCCCGTGCAGTAAGCAGTAAGTTTTGATAAATTGTTTTACACTTCTACACTCCAACAATAACTTTTTAAGATGGTACCATATCATTTGAAATAGAAATACCATATACGGTAGATATTTTAAATGTATTTTTGTCGGAAAAATAATCATATTTCGAGATAACTGAATTATTTTTTTTTTATTTAAACTAAAAAATGAATAACCGTAAGGACTATTTTCAACAAATATTCATACTTGGATTTAATAGATATAATATAAAATGTTAGGTATTTTTGTGTTATTCATAGATAATTTAAATTTTCAACTTATTTTCTACTTCTTTTTTTTTCTACTCAGCTTACCAGTCCATTAAAGTAAGGACCATTGCTGTCTTCAACAGGTCTCTACATCTCTGTCTATTATTGGTCGACTCATAGGGGCACATTATGTTATATTGCTCTTAGATCTTTGGCAATTACATCGATCCAACTAGTCTCTGGTTTTCTAGGAGTCTTGTTCTGTTTTATTTTTTCCACCAGTACTTTTTTTTTTTTATTAATTGGCTATCTACTTTGAAAGTGTGTCAAAACCACTCTTGCCGTTAATTACTGATAAATTCTAGAAGTCTTAGTCTATAATATATACCAATACGATATCTATGGTTCTTGATTTTATTCTTGCATGTACATATTGTATCAGAAACAAAAAGTTTAATTAAATTAAATTAAAATACATATTATTGTAAAATTAAAAAAATTAAATGAATAATTAAATTGTACAGGACATACCTACAACAGGTTCAAATTTAATTTGAATTAAATATTTAAGCAAAAAATAATTATTCCAGTTATCTTGATACAATTCAAAAAACGTTATTCATAGAAACTTGAAACTATTTTCAAAATATTTAAACTAGTTTTAAGATACTATATTTATACCACGACCTATTCACTTATATCACTTATATCTATACGGAATATTGAATAGAAGCTGGTAATATTATATTAATTAATTATTAATGTGTAATACATACAATTTGTTGTTTAAATAAAAAAATAATAAAAAATAATAATTAAATTTCGATAAGAACAAATAAAAATTAGTACAATAACCTAACGTATTACTAATAGAAAAATAAATACTGTTAATAATTTATCATTAAATTAAAATTCAACTCTTCCAATAAAATTATTATTCAATTTTAAGCTATACTCGACATCTATTATAAAGTATATTTACTTTATCAGTTTTTCCTTCTATTTCATTAAATTATATGGTCGATCCAAATATATAGTAGATATATTATTTTACTACTAAGGTCTCTTGGACTAGCTCCAACGTAATCTAAATTAAGACTTTAGCGTTTATCTCTTCGGCTTTTTTTCAGATTGATAAATATCATAGTATTAGGATGTTTGTAATTTATTATTTTTACGGAAATTACAGCTACTCTATTTCGAACGATGACCAATTCTATCATCACGATACCCATAGATATGTCACTCCAAAATCATCATCGTATTTACGCACATACCTATGATTGGGCAATTCATTTCAACCCTTATTGAATGTTATTATATTAACTTCACTAGTTGGTAATCACTTTATGATGGAAATATTCACGTAGGTACTTATCCTTTAAAAATATATTTTAAAATATACATACACGACACACACACTCCAGCCTATAATTAAATAGCTATTCATTTTAATTAATCTGTTAACTATGTTCTTGTTACATTTATGTAATTTGTAATTTGTATCTCACAAACGAAGCGGCCCTTATTGTGTGGTTTTATTCTCACTATATTTCATAATAATAAAATCAATTATTTCAAAAAGCTATTCTTTTTTTTAGTATTTATACATATTTATATAGTATACTATAGTACGTATGTATGATTGTATGAACATATAAATCCGTAAAGAGGCACATAACGCACGTTTAAGTTCGTAGTACATATTTTTAATGTATTGGTGTACAATGTACATTTGTGTTTGAACACACTTTATACAACATTAACATAATATATGGATTACTAATTTTGCTATTTCTAACTGTTTTGTATTTAAAACAAAATAATGCTATTGGAGGAAATAAATATTGTAGAATAAATTAAAACATTTATAACAATAATGAATTATTGAATAATTTTTCAAAATAATCAGTATACTATATTTAATATATTTAATTTATACTTTATTTAATATTTCATAATAGGTGCTTCAGTTTTTATTTATCTTAAAATAATAATATTATATGTATTTACTAATTCAATCATATTTCACAGTATTATGTTATATCACCAATTGGTACAATAGTATATATTGTAGAATTGTATTTTTACATATGTAATATGCATATTTGGTTAGGAATTCAATAGTGCAAATGTTTTATTCATGTATTTTTCAGTTGCATTTTAGATTTTAAATAAACGTATGTGTAACAAAAAATACACTTTTTAATAATATAAATTCAATTTTTTTAAAAGGAAATATAGAATATTATTTAACTGAATCAATACATATTATTTTTAACAAATATACGCATCTGCACTGCACACATCACATATACATGTATATAATTTACACAAATTTATTTAGATTAAAAAATTGGTATGGTTGCAAGGTCTAGTTAATATAATATATTATATTATGTTATACAATTTTGAAATACAATTTTATAGTGTGTCCCAAGTGAAATGTACCATTATTTTAACTGATGTGATAAATCCGTCATCCAGGGTTTATCATATGCCGTCAATACACATATTATACACGTCAGTGGCATATTTATGGTGGGGGGTCTTGCCTCTATCCCTCGAAATTAAAAACACAATTTTAAATATATAGTGTGTCTTCTCCCTCCCTTTCCCCCCAAAAAAATTCAAATATATAATCAGTCCCCTCCGAAATGAAAACCTATATACGCCACTGATATACGTGTATTTCTCTTGAATTATTTTTATGTTCACAAGGTATAAAATATAAAAAAAAAAATCTAAAAGCCTTATTTATTTGTTATCGTATTAAAGTAATTATTAATGTTTGATGATTATTAAAAACATTGTGTCCAGACCGCAAGAGTACATAATATGATCAATAAAATATTAAAAATGTATTAGAATAATTTAAGCGTAAGCTTTTATTAAAATTCGTTAATAATACTATTGAATATATATTTTTTATTTACAATGCATACTCAATGGTGTAATATTAAAGATATGAATACCGTTCAATGGACTAGGTAAAAATATGTACCTTTTTACAAATCAATATAGCTAATATAATGTGAGATATTACCAATATTGATGTGATACAAATTACAAATTGCTGGACCTAACTGAGAGAAACTCGTGTGGGTTATATTAGTTTAGAAATATTCTTAATAATATATAGTGAATTTAAATCTTATTTTAACATTTCGGATAAAAAAAAATATTTAATAATAATAAGAAGAATAAGAAATAATTTTAAATTAAGATATTAAGTATTATTAAATATTGTACAAATATTTAGTTTCACTCGCTTCATATTCGCATCAGAACCAGTGGCAATTTTTTTTTGTTTATAATGGTAGCAGCATATTGGCCACATCACTGAATATTAAGTTATATATCTAAGTGCAAAAAAAAATATAGAAAACCTTTTGGCAGCTATTATTTTTCGATCAATCCAAGGTGAAATTACTGGCCGCATATCTGGTGCTGATCACATGTCCCCATGGTTTATAGGAAACAATTTATTGTGTTTTTTTTAAATATATATGATTTCTATATTAAAACATAAAAATTTTCATACAGTTCTTCCGTTGAATATTTTCCTATTTTTTTTTTACTCGCAACCCTGATATTTTTCCTATGTTAGAAGAACATTATCATGCCCCCTACCCATTTATAACGTATGTAATTCAAATAGTATTAAGTAAAATTGTTCTTATTCCATTGAATGGTAATATCTTACGTAATTGTTTTATTATGTAGGCACATCATATTTTTAAATTTACTATAAACCGACTATTATTATTTTTTATAAAATCGGTTAACAATTTTAAAAGTAAAAATTCTGTTGCATATTATTTTAAGTTTACAGTTTTATAAATAAATTTATTTTAACAAATTAATCATTATAATTTATTGTATTTATTTTTTTTTTATTCACTCTGTGTTTATTTAATTGTGGATTACAATACTTGCAATTAAATTTTAAACCATTTTACTCAAACTATACACACATATGAATAATTTACATAATATTTACATACGTACATACCTATATAGTGTGTTTATAATTACTTTAGTACAGATATTATTAATAATAAATAATAATGTTGTTTTTATTTAAAATACTACACTTGCTATAATATTTATGATACGTTTTTAAATATACTCATAATTGTTTTAAATTAATTTGACGTTTCATTAAAAATATAAATACAATAGTTCCACGGAATTATTTAATACTACCGATAATGTTTAAATGCAGCAAAACATTTTACGTTGTAATCTGTATTAATGTTTAGTATTCTAAATGTTTGAACCGTTTGCTCTCTCTAAGGTATATATGACTTTATTCCAAGCTACCACCCTCTGTATAAACTCGTGGTATCTTTAATATTATGGTCTAGGTACCATTAAGCTCTAGTAAAAAGTAAAAATTTTAATAATATTAAAATGTATTTATATATGTATCGACAAGATTATTCCTATAATATATGCGCGTTGGTGTGCAATATGTCCCATGAGGAGTTATTAATTTAAAATGGCGGAATAGATTCCGTATTAATCCTGCTACACTTCTAATCCAACTTTCATGTTGCAGGTACATAGCAATAATTCACCCTCTAAGGCCACGTCTGGGTCGGAAGACGACGCTGATGATAGCCACCAGCATTTGGGTGGTGGGTACGATACTGTCCATACCAAACCTGATATTCTTCACTACGCACACGGAGCTGTTTCCCAACGGCGATCAGCGGGTCATATGCTACGCCGAGTGGCCAGACGGAATCACTACGAATAGCTTCCAGGAATACGTGTAAGTATAAAATTTTAAATAAACCTAACGCAAGAAATGTATTAGCATATTTTATCGTGGCCGGTAATCACTTCACAAATGTATATTAAAATACGTAAAAGAAAACGAAACGACGGAAACGTGTGGCTAATGTGGGAAAAACGCGGGGACACGCAACTGGACACGTCATCGGGTTTAAAGGCAATGACAAACGGTCCTTTTGGACGGTATGAAAAATTGCATTTTATAAAAATATTATTACATCAAAAATACCTGCATTTAACTTGAATAGGATATGCATGAAACTTTCCTTGGTTTTTATGTCGGTTATTATTTGGAAGTTGCATAAAATGACAAAATGTTCTCGAAATCGTGTATAATATTTTTATAATAAAAGCCCGTGTATTTTTATATATTACATAATATAATGCTAATTTTTATCGAAAAATGCAAACACTGCTAAGAAATTACTGTGCCAAATAACAATTTATTGTTCTTATAATGATTATTATAATATTATAATGATTGCTTCTGTGATAGTAAATCTTTTCACAGAGTATACATTTTTTTTTCCTTAAAAAAAATATACTTTTTCCTATTTATTTAAACTAACTTAATTATATATAATAATATTACATTCTGTGGAAAAAAATTCATTTGATAAAAAACAATATTTAAATCTCCAAAGAAGTTATTTTAGTGAGCGCAATAATGTTAAAAATTTCTATTGACTATATACACAACAACATATTATACCACTTAAATAAATATAGTCAAGCGTGGGTTAATTTAATGTATTTTACAGTAACCATATACAAATACTGTAGATCGTTAAAAATAACCTTGGTTAAAATTTGAAATTTATTTCATTTTTACCGAGAAAAATTGTGTAAAAAAGAAATTACGTTTTCATTAGTTATACATATGGTGTTGATAGTGCAAAACAATTTAAATCAATATACTCATATATAATTGATAATATACTGATAAATCAATATTTTTGTACAAACTAAAATAATATTGTATTATATAAAACATAAAATGGACATAATATGATTGAAGATTATTTAATAATATTGTTAATAAGAGTAATAAACAATGGTACATAAATTATGGACTTAGGTTCTTCGGGAAATTTGAAGATTGTATTTTCTGGTTGAGCTGATAATGATGGTGTATGATTGCTTATATTTTTGATTAGAGTCATTTTATGACATTACCGCATAATTAGGGGTGAAAAGATTATTGTTTTGGCTGTTTTATGCTTTATACGAGTTAAGATGAGGTTTATGTTCCTTATACGAGGCTGTATGCGGCTCGAGTATAAAACGTACTTGGAGAGAACTGATGATAATTTCGAGGAATCACTTGAGTAATGACCCTCCCCGTATTTAACAACACTAATATTACTATAATAGTATTTCTTGGAATGGTAGTGAACCAAAATCTATATTTAGAGACTAAAATGCTTTCTATTACCTACTCAGTAATAGGCCCCTTCTATAAAATATATAGTAAGATAATGTTGATATTTCGAATTTGTCTCATAAATACATTTTATCAAAAATAGGTTTTGTGATATAAAATTAACTTAGGTACTTATATATATATATATATATAATATATACTACCAGCTTTATTATTATATTAGTATTTAGTTTTTTGAAGATGATTGAATGAATTCTGAAGAGTTTCAAAGCTGAAATAATAAGATTTATAGTTACATATGTTTATAAATCTTGTATTTTCACTCGCTAGTGAATGGATTTTTATTTTAAGATACTATACAGTGAATTACTGTAGAGATATTAAAAAAAATATATATATTAGTACTATTTACTAATAAGAATACAAGATCACAACTTTCAACTTTTATCATACATATAATATAAAATAATCCAAGCTGATCGTACACAAATGGGATAGTTAAAAATAAAGGAGATTACGATGAAGCAGCTAAATGAATTTAAATTATATACAAAATAATCAAACTATAATCGTGTTGACAAAAAAAAAATTGGGATCTGCTTGTGTTTCCTATCTGAAATCTGTGTTTGTCATTACTATTTGACATTTATGAATATAAATTACAATTAATTTATCTTTATTATAAATTTTCCTTAAATTTTATAAATATGTAGCTGCTCGTATAGTTAACAAGAAGTGTAAAAACACGTTTCGTTTACCAGATTTCTGTTAACTAGTGATGTTCGATAGTGATTATCGGTGAAATGTCTTTAAATAATTTCTGTAATAAATATGGTAATTATAGAATTAATAACTAATAAGTATATAATTTATATACGTGTATATTTTATTATTATGATTTAAATTTTTAAAAAATACACATTGATGCTATTCCAAAATTTAAATTCATTATAAGCAAATTATTTTGTACATTGTATAATTTAAACTACGGCGCTTAATTAATATTAATATGTTCTATAATAATAATATATTCATGGATAAAAATGTCAATTTTCTGGTTTATTATATATTTAGGTATATAGCTTCAAAAATAGATAATATAATTTATCTACTAAAAATTGAAATAATAATATGTAATCTAAAACCAAATAAAACAATAATTTGTATATATATACAATACATATTATATACATTTTATACTAAATCATAAACAGGTAAACATGTAGATACTGCTCTGTAATTGGTGTGTTAAATTTGAATTCAATGATATAATATTATCATTATCCTATACAAAAAACGATTCTAAGCGGATGCGGCTTGTCAACCTATATCACTAAGTATATCAATTTATGATATGTTTTTTTGATATAGCTATTAAAGTGATTTATTTTACGGTATAGTTTGATTTAATTTTTCCGATAACATTGTGTTAATTTCATTATTAGTATTTAATTATTTTAATAATATATTATGTTAATAATTAATACATCAATATTAATAACTTCTTATTGTAAATACCAGTGTGAATAGTTTTATAGTATAAATTATATTAAAAGATGATATTTTAAAATTAATTTACATATTTTAAGTCACTATGAAAAATGTTTTTGATTTATTGTAAAATAATTAATATAAGTATTATTCATCGTTAAAATACATAATTTCGTCCAAACTTAAACTAAAAATTATTGTGTTTGTGAAGTTTTTATATTTTTTAGTTTCAGTATAAACTATTTATAAAAAGAGTCAAAATATTTTGAAATTATAATTTATCGTATAAAAAATGTGAATATAAACTCTAGGTAAAAATATCAAGTTTCTACGGTTATTCGATTTTGAATTGTGATAAAATAAATTATTTAATCGAAAATTGGTTTAGTTTAAAAATTCTTATTTTTCTTTAATTTTTTTTGTTTGTAATTTTCTACCAGGAACTACCCCTGAAGTTGAAAATCAAATCATTCTTCCTGTCTCGAAAAGTGATGATATACAGATAAAAAAAAACCTTTCATATTAAAATTAATACATTCATCTCTTTGCTCAGAATTTAAAACAAGAAATTAATTAAGATCAAAAGCAATATTTAAATATTAACAATGTTTTATAATATAAAGTATTATTTAATTATTTATTGTTATTGTACGGTTGTGGTATTATTATACCAGTTAGTTACTGCAAATGCTTTTGTTTTTCAATTATATTGAGTAAAAAAATTGTCTGTGTAAATTCTATATATATAGTCACTGTAAGCTAAAACATTTTTTATTTATAAAACATGGTTCAAAAGTTGTAAAAAAAAGACTTGATCCGATATAGTGAATATAACTGAATAATTAACTTATAAACTAATTATTTTTCTACTACTGTGCACACATCTAACGATTGTATACACAATGCACGATGAAAATACTAAGTTTATAAAAATGTAATATTAAATCAAAGGAAAGTAGTAATTCTACGTGTGTATACGAGAATATAAATACAGCAATTTTTTACTCTGTGCCTTTTATACGTGTTTACGTACACGAAATAACGTTATCTTTACTGTTTTTTTTTTTTAGATAAACTCGTATTCTATATGAATATAAAGTATTAAAGTATTGTATAATAATTCATTACATTATATTAAAATATAATTGGCAATATAATATAACCAACGTACATCATAATAATATTATGACATTCCTTATTCAACGACTCCTATATTTATTTGATTTGCCTACTATATATTTTTATAAATACTTGTTGGTAATTATTTTCCAATTAAAATATAATTATTAAATTTGAACACGTTCTTGAGAATAAATAAGATCATCGAAAGTTATGATTGCTTATAATAAAAATTTGTTTTGCATTTTTCACTTATTAAATTTCAGTTTTACGCAGTCAATAAACTCATTCTTCTTTATTGTCTGACGATATATCTTTAACGGTGACTTTTATATTAAAATATATTTTCTGTTATTTTATTAGCTACTATCGTAAAACGTTTATGGATTTAAAAAGATATAGCTACAGTTTCCGAATATTAATGTAGATAAACTTTATTATTTTCATAGAAGTTTTTTTTTTTATATGAACTTTGACTAGATACCTATATTTTTTACAAAATATGCAATCAGATCTAACGGTAGACAGTAAAACGTTATTTTTTATTAATTTATTCTTATAACTTATTGTTATATATTGGTTTATTATTATAATTCATAACTCTTTAATATTTTTTGGTCCACCTATGACTGCAATTTAATTGAAGCAGTTGGTATTATTTTTTTTTTAAAACCCTCTTCCACATCTTCTACAATCGTTTATTGAGATATAGTCGATATAGGTACTGTTAAGAAACAATTGTAAAAAAAAAACATCAAAATGTATGTTGATATAAAACTTATAGGTTAGCTTTTAGCTAACAACGTTTACCATTAATCCTTCGTATTGTTATGTTACTACTATAAATTCAGTTTATGTCTAAAAAAATAATCTGAATTAAAAGTCTCTACGAATGTATTATCTATAAAAATGAATTTGAACATTACTTTATATAGTTGAAAAAGTAAATAATACATATTAAATTTTATTTTTTAAATAATATGATAAATTAAGTAGATAGCCCATTGGCTGAATTATTTTATCACGTTCGCAATATCACGATTTTTTTTTCTTACAAAATAATGAGAAAAATTATTATAAAAATGTCAAGCACGAAAATAAAAATTAATTAAAGAAAACATGTAGAACGCATTAATATTATTAGATACGTGTGATTTGAGAACTTCCTCAATTTCGTCTGACTTCTAAATCTGGAATATAAATTTAAGAATTTTTAAATGTAAAAAGTCAGATGTCAGAAGCTTTTTATCTATAATACACAGTCACCATTAGATATTTAATGGTCACTGTAAATCTATACAAATAATTAAAATATGATTTTATTAGGATAATAATTTTAGTAAAATCATATGTTTTATAGTTTGTGAAAATTTATCTTAATTTTATAAAATTCTATAGAAACTTAAGTATTGGTCGAAACATAAAATATTGTTAATTTTGTTAAAATATTCAAAATAAAAATTACATTAAAATAATCAGTTTCATCCAAAACACTTTTAATACATTTAAATATACATAAAAAATAATAAAATGTTATTGTATTGTAGCATGGTATTAATCATCGATATTTTTCCTCTTCAAAAAAAATTGAGAAATCATATAGATTTGTTTTTGGGAACTTTTCAAACTAAGAAACAATTAAAAATCTAAAAGTATCACAATAAGACTAGGTACAATGATGATGGTTATTATAAGCATTAATAAAAAATAGCGTTATGTGATATCGGTTACGCGAAATTGGTCAGAAAAAAAGTTGTATCCAATCAGAAAATATACCTGTGTTAAAAAATACAGTGCTCGAAATTCCAGCCTACTCATATACGCTGTTCTACAGTGCATTCATTTTATTGTTATTCACTAATTATTATATTATTTTCTTAGATATAAATAGTAAATTCTTAATAATAAAAAAAAAAAAAATGATAAAATATTGAGGTTTATAGATTATAATATTATATTGTACGGTTCATCGCGTATTATTATTAATGATAGTTGAAACAATTTTAAAGGTTTAGAGAAAAATGCCAAGATTAAAATAGTTGTGGTTCCATGTGATTATATTAAAGTTTAATTCGATTGACATCGGGTGAAAACTATTTATAATGTATCTATATAGTATGAGTTCGGTCGTCTTACAATACTTTTACAAAGTTTAACATACTTAAAAGTTCGACAATAGCTATTATCACATAAGTATGGTGTTTGTTGTTTGCCAAAAACCATTTTATCGTACAACTTTTCATTCAGTTAAAAACATGTGCAAAAAAATGCAATATTATAATTGAATAGAAAAAGAAGAAATAAAACATCATATAATTATAATTTAAAATATTGCATGACCGTACTACTAGGTGCATAGTAATTACTCATTTGTTTGTTTTTCTATTCATTCTGATGAATATATTGTGCAAATAACATTTAAGTTTGCTACATCATATAATTAATATAAATATTATAACGTAAATTGATTACGTATCTCGGTCATTTTACTGAATCATTGTTGACCATAACATTTTTGCAAAACACAAGTACTATACTATGTGACATTTTTGTCATATTAATTATTATTATTTATGTATTTATTTATTTAATACATACTGTTTTCACCCAAAATACTATACAAATACTAAATGGTCCTTTTAATTTAAATTGTTACCCAGTGTTGACTAGCGAATACTAGTGTATTTGGATTTCCAAACACCTACTTCAGTAGTTCAATCCATTAATACGTAATATATATTAAGTGTTAATTGTAGAGCGGAGCCGAACATTTTTCTAGAGATAGGTATTTTGGAAAAATTGTATAAACATTTTATGAATTTCCCGCACCCTCAGAAAAAGTGTATCGATTATGCATATAACTAACTATAAATTATTCATCATATTTTTATAAATCATAATATCCTGTATATAATTAACATTATGGTACCTTCCATAGTAGTGCATCTTTAATTATACTACATAATAATAATAATAATAATACGAAAAATTTGTTTATATATTATCCTTTTTAATATATATATATTTTTTCAATATTATCTTGATAAAATAAATGGGTTTTTGTATGTTAATTGCAATATTTTGATGTTCCACAATAAAATTGGATTGCCGTCATATCAAGTGACCCATTTATTATATAATATTATACACATCATATTATAATAACATGCAATATAAACTTGATGACACTTCTATGAGCAAATGATGAATGTCTTGTCACACCTAATAAAATACATTCCGAAAATATGTATGTTTTCTTATTTTACGATCAAAGGTTTGGAATTACGCAAACACATATATTGATCGATTACCAGTGGTTTACGAAAAATGATTCAAACAACATACTACTTACAACGTTAGAATAATAAAACATCGGTCTTTTTAAGATAAAAGAAATTATATATAAGTGTGATAAATATAATTTTTACAAAATACGCATATTTTATATAACTTATATAATTGAAGTATGTTAATTTGCAATAATTATATTTATTGTATGATATTATAGTTGTATATTTTGTATACATTATATTACATTAAAATAATAATATTAGATATAATGATGTCGTTAAATATACTGTATTTGTGGTGTGGAGTAAAGTATAGATAATTTTCTTAAAAAAATATATGTATAATATAATAATATTATAAGGACACATAACCGATAACAGTCAACAGGTCCCATTCTTTTTTATATTCTCGCACAACTTACTGATTTCATTAAACATGAGTTATGTAAATAAAGACAAAAATAAAATACAATCATCAAGTATTGAAAAACTTGTATACAACTATTTGTTGGATAAATATTCAAAATACAGAAAAAAAATAATATTAAATAATATTCAAGACGTAGGTACTCGATATTTTCAAAAGAATATAAAATGAAAAATATAGATTGATATTTAAATAAAAGAAAATTCTAAAATTCACTATAGTATAAAAGAGTGGCATATAATATTACAAGTGAAGTCATTGAGTTATTCCGCAACTTCAAAAATCTGAAATATAATTCAAGCAAAATCTTCACACACAAACAACGATTTATAATAAAAAAAAAAACTAGAATCATAATAATAATATGTACCCGAATATTATTATTATAAATGTTTAAACTATAAATATTGTTACCCAAGAACTTTTTGTGATACCAATAAAATATTATTTATAGTTTGTTATAAGGGTTAATGTTTTTAAACACCAAAATGCATGGTGTACATCCCTAATGCTACACAACCTGTTAGATGAGGATGGTTAGGTTATCGTAAGCTTTAATTCCCACAAAACTGTTTCAAAGTGATTATAATAATAAACTGAAAAAATAAACAAATTATTTTTGTAGAATTTGATTAACAGGATGAACTCAATTCACGAATACAATTTTAAAGTTTAATTATTGTAATTTTATTTTTCTATTTCATATTATATTCCTTAACTTAACATATTATACTGATACTTTTTATTAACATTTTATTTAGTTAACAGGATAAATATGATAAAGTACAAGTATAATTTATTATTGAAGTGATCATATCATTAACACAGAATAAATTTAATTGTTTTATTTTAAATATTTTAAAAATACATGAATAATTCATAAACGTGAACAACATTATACGATTTTTAGTACGCTTGAGCTGAAGGTTTTTATTTTTCAATCACCGAGTAACAAATTTTGAGAATTTTGACGGTAATACAATTTTGAAATCGTTATCATTTTGCAACTCAATATGCATTAGTATAAATGTACAAATCATTACCACTCTTACTATTTTCAATTTTGAAAACTCAATAAATTTCCAGTAACTATGCTTGGTAGAATTAGTGATAATAACTACCACCAAAAATTCTTTCAGTAAAATCGATTTTTAAACTATTTTCTAGCTCCGTTAACCACACGTTGCCGTGTATATTACTTTTATATTTATTTATGTTAAGTATAGTTTTCTAAAGTATAGCGTTAACAGAAATAAAAATTAACAACTGAAATATTTCTGGAAAATATTTTAAACACATGCACTACTGTTTTCTATAGTTTGATCTAAAAGTAAACACTGATTCCATTGTAGAGTGTGTAACGTTCCAGTAAATTTGTTATAATCCGAGTGTAATAAGTGTTATAAATTATTCTTATAAGTCGTCACTAATAATATATCAAATTCCACTTGCAATTGAATACACAGATTCTGTGTTGTATTTAAATGATGTGTTGTATTAAAATGTTTTAAATTGAAGTGAAAAGGTTAAAGGTTATTAAATTAAAAAATTAGAAAATGAATTAAAAGCTGGGTTAAGTAATTTATTTTGGTGATGAAAGAAAACTCAGGCTAGTGTTAGACCTCAATCCGAAATAATAATCATATTATTGAACAATTTTGACACATCGAAAGTATATATAATATATATACTAGTACTCTAGCTATATGCAGATACGGCTCACACCAATGACAATCATAATAAGAACAACAACAAAACTCATGGGATCAGCGCTCGTAAACTCCATGTTTAGATTACATATTATATAATATAATAAAACAATAATGGTCATTCGCCGTATGACCATAATATGAGAAAAATAAATTGTCGGTCATTAATTAAATTAGGGCTAAGGCAAGTTGACAATTGAAAATGTTCGTAATACAATGTGATGAATATTTTAAAAATAAATATAGTCAATTAATATTTTATAATTTTTACATACGCATAATTCTCATAATTTATATAATATGTTCTGTACGTTGGCCAAACTATGATAAAAGTTTTGTTTGAATTAATACGTTTTTAGGTCAATTGTTATATTTATATCTATATATATATATATGTGTGTGTGTGTTTAACCTATAATAAAAATACTAAACACATATTATTACATATAAAATGTTTTTAAAAAAAAACTGCAATATTTTATATGTATTTACTATAACATATAAATTTCGAAACTAATAACAGTAAATCTTCAAAGTTTAAAACTTATTTTGCAATTCTAACACGATTTAAAAAGTAATAATTATTATGTTTATTGTTAATAAGTTTTTCTAAAAATATGCAAGAAAGTTTTAACAATAATAATAATAGTGTAATATAGTATAATATCTAATGGCGTACCTATTATTTGAACCGACAATGCTATAGATCATAAACTACGTTTATACAATCTCAGTAATAGCTTTTGAATTACTAAATATACACAATACATATATATATATATTTTTAAATTTTAGATAGAAAATTATACCAACTTCCACATGGGTTAAACGTAGATGGCATAATGATTCATTGTGAACTTATATTTTCTAAAGCTTAAGCCGGTCGCCATGTAACGTAATAAATCGAAGTAGATATACTGCAACTGTCAGGCTAAAAATAGGAGGATGTGAACAACGAACTCGAATTACTAAATGTATTGATAGAAATTCAATGTCACAGTTTGCGGTCTTGTTGTTTAAAAACAAAATGTCCTAAAATTCAGACCAAAAGAATATAGTATTGTGATTTGGTTCAAAATATCAAGTTTATTTTTAGACTCGTCAAGGATATTTTTTTTTTACTGAATAGTTAAATATTTTCATAAGCGTATGAAGTAGATATTAAACACGATATTCTTATGAACGAAGTCAACCGGTAATACAATCATACTTAAGTGACCTTTTATGTTTAAATTATTTAAAAATAAAACAAGTTCTTTGATGATAGGTCTCATTGAAATTATGGTAATATGAACAATGTTTGATCGATTGATCAATTTTTTAGATTTTTTATGGGTTGTTGCGTATATATGGCGTATATATTATTTGTGTGTTATATAAACATTAGATAAATTTAATGCATTGTTTATGTGATTTGTGGATTATA
The DNA here is from genome assembly GCF_020882245.1 of Rhopalosiphum padi. NCBI lineage: Eukaryota > Metazoa > Arthropoda > Insecta > Hemiptera > Aphididae > Rhopalosiphum > Rhopalosiphum padi. Next base: position 78,889,907 of record NC_083598.1, read on the forward strand.
TATTAAATAACCTACGATTAGACTAATTTGTTAATTTCCATTTCCACGATGAAAATGACATATTGTATCAATAAATATATAATATAATTGTCTACATATATACTATACAATGTATTAATGTTGAAGATTAATAAATTTATTACCGAATATTAAAAATAAAAATACATTTTTATTATGTATTAATTAATAGATTATATTTTATTTAAAATCTATTTATGTATTTCATAATATGTAAATTTTATTTTAAAACTTCTCACACATAAACTATGTTTATATTTAATTTTTGTTTTATGATAGACTTCTAACTAACAACTTATTTGTGCTCGAGTTAGTGTTTATTATATTATATTACGTTATGTGCTGTAATCGAATACACAGCCCTTGAATCGATATTAATATATTGAGAGACTAAAATTTAAATATCAATATAGATTAATAACAATTGAACATTCGATAACGAAATACTGTATAATTGAAGAATCGCGAAGAAGATTAATTGCTTTATTTTATCTTAGTGATTCCATTAATTACTTTATCATCTTTTATGATATTTTTAATTTTCAAATCAATATTACCACAAAGGCAAAAATGGCATACCTAGTTAAGACCAACCTGCGTAAATAATAATATTATTTTAATAATTGAATAATGAAGCATATTTTACTTTTTTTTAGTAAGATTTAAACACTTACAGCAATGTATGATAAATAATATCTTAATCTTATTAAAGTACCATTTTATATTATGTAATCACTTAAAATTATATTGTTCATATTTATATTTGTAATAAAATAAAATAATTATTAATTAAATGCTCTATATGGGAATATAATATATACGATTTAGTTACTTCATATTTTACTGTACTTATAGTAAGTAAATGCCTTTCTTTTTCGTATTTTAATTAAGAGGCGATTGGATGTTTAAAACTTAATATTAGATTATCTGTGTCATACTTGATATATTTGTTTTGTGAAACAAAAGAGTAGTTTCTATTATTATTTATATTGAGTTTCAAAATGTATTTGTATTACATACATACAACTAAACCGCTTAAATGAATATCAAAGTTGAAGATTAATGTTCCATTAGAAGTTTTCATAATTATATATCAAACTCAAAGGCGTCTGATTTCTAAACCCGTTTATTATGAACGAACAAGGGATTCTTGATTTTGTTGCTATAAAATGCTCATGAAATAAAAAGACAAAACGGAAATATGAAAAAAACAAAGAAAATAAATTAATTTGATCTTAAGGTATGATAAATGAACACAAATGCACAATACAAAAACATTCTACAAACATATAAAACTTTTACTTTAAAACGTTATCAAATACAGAAAAAAACTACGGTATAACTGTGATACAATTAATTATGTTTTCTCGTTGAAAACTATTACATAAAATTGTCCGTAAACATACCTAGTTGAAATTTAAAATAATACTTTAAAAACATAATATTGTAGCCTATATTATGTATATACAAACGTTATATCGTTTATGTACATACCAATATAAATACACGTATATTATAATTAAACAACATATTTTTAATTTGTTTATTTATATTTATTTTATTAATATTATATTAATATATTTTTATTATTTATATTTAATTTCAGTTATAATGTTTCGTTTATGATAATTACATATTTCATTCCTATTGGACTGATGGGTTTCACCTACGCTATGATCGGTCACGAGCTGTGGGGAAGTCAGAGCATCGGAGAATGTACACAGAGGCAGCTAGAGCATATCAAGTCCAAGAGAAGAGTGAGTTTTTTTATTTTTATTTTTTTTTTATTTTTTTTTTTATCAATTTAAGAGCATCATAAAGAAACAAATTCTCTTTGCTATTAACGAAGTAGTGCAGTCGACTGGCCAATTAAAATCGTTTTGAAAATTACATTTACATCAATAAACAAAAATAATCTAAGGATTTTTTTTCGCTTGTGATTTATTTTTCGCTTAGATTAAAATATAATACGCATGTTCTTGAAATATATTTATAGTATAAAACAATGTTTTTCCGCAAGTTAAGAGGGATTGAAATTTAATCTTGTCAGCTGTCGAATTTAACTCGGGTCTTTCTGATTTTTTTCTAGTGGAATCGTTTGCGTACAATGCCCGTTAACACAACCTTTGTGAATTTCTCTGTCAAAGACATATTGTTTTAAAACCAATAAATATAATGCCACACTACGCTAGAACAATACTTTTGATATTTGATTCATTACTTAAGGTTAAGCTGCTTTTTAATTCAATCCATTCTGAAAATTGTTTTGTCACAAATGGTCAGGGAATTATGAGGAAACTGACAAAATATAGTTTAATGTTTTTGTCTGATCACATGATTCTTTCTTGTTTTATTATTGTGCTGATTCCGATTGCACTTATTTATATTCAAAAAATTATTGATTAAATATATTATATACATTATTACCAGTGTTTATTGGGTTGAACATATTGTTTATTTAAACAGTGAAAAAAATATTTGAATTGTTGATGGTTATTATTTTTTTACTAATTTAAAATAAATAATATTATAAACGTGTATTAAGTATTGATGCAGAGGTTTTCGTTATAATTATTAACTAAACTTTTATATTCATTTCAAAAATGTAAGCATGAATCAAAAATATATGTATAATATATAATACATATATAATTTATGTCTAAATGAAAATATATTACACTAATGTATTCTTATAATGTATTAAACATCATTTCAATGTATTTTATTAGGAGTATAATAATTTCATGATTTATTAAACTCTACTGATGCGTAAAAATTATAATCATTATATATTAAAGACGTAATAATGCCCGTAAAATCATTAAATTGTCTAGATTCCATGAGTATGAGTTTCGACTTCAATTCTTACACATTATTTTAAAGTGGGTAATTAGTAATTACTATATATTGCTCCATGATATAAGTTAGACTGACGTTGTCTAATATATTTACTGCAAAGAAAATGACCTCAACTTAATAGGACATATCATATACAATATATGAAAAAGGTAATCGGATTACTGTACAAATAAAATCGGTTCACAGGATACGCCCAGTTCTCATATACTACTCACTTAAATCATTACAAACCTATCAATTTTGTGTCGATAATAATACAAAGATGCTCCACCCACTTAGAATTTACAATCCACAAGGCGACTTATTCGTAGAATTAATAATTACAAGTAAGCGTGTGGGAATAGTGTAAACAATGGAGGGAAAGCTATAAATTTAACAGCTACAAAATATATGAAAATAATAAAGATTTCAACTGATATACATTTTTGGTGAAACTGCCTTAGTTTTATCTTTAATAGTTTAATTAATTGTACATAAAATAAATGCAAATAACCCAACATACGATTGTGTGATTTAATTAAATTAAATATATTTTAAGTGCTTATATAAAAACATAGACTCGTAATACAGAAATTGCCAATTTATAAAACGCAATCTCAAGTTAACAATATTTTTTCGAAGATATAAAACGCTTTTAAAAATTAAAAGTAAATAGTAAACGAATAATTAGTACCATTAATTCCAAACAAAATAATAGTTCACATATAAAAAAATTCAAAATCCCCATGATGTCATACATATTTATTTATAATTTATTATTATTATTATTATTATTATACTGTTTCTGAAATTAAATTCAGTATGAAATCAAAACGATCGTAGAATTTTATTGATTTATGTTGTTCTTAACCATTTTACAAACATGAAGTAGAAATAAAAAAAGTTGAAAATTAAATATATTATAATGTTTAATAATTATTTTTATTTAAAAATGCCTGTTCATTTTAATAAAATTAAAAAAATTACATTGTAAATAATAGAAAAATTGATTGCAAACATAAAAATATCATGGTCATACTACGACAATACAGAGTAAATAATTGTCCGGCATATAGCAAAGTTTAAAAATGTTTTATGAACGACTGATTTGATATTTTAGATCAAAATACTATTAATAATTAATACATGTATAAATGGGTACCTTATATTTTTGTAAATAATATTAATTATTTAAATTATTTTACATAAACATTTATAATTTACTTATACTTAGTAAATACATTATTATAATATATAAGATATAACCTAAATAAAACAAACAATTCTCCGTATTAACCACGCGATTTTATAATTATTTCCTTTTTTATGAGAAATGTTCAACTTCACGTTAATAAATAGATAATAATGTTCTGTAACATAGTATGGTTATTTGCATTTTAAAATATTTTAACAAAATATGTGACGTAGAAGTATTGAGTTTATCTTATACACAAAACCGTTTTCATAGTAGCATACCTTATAATACCATTTTTAATTAAATAAAACAAATATTATTTAAAAAATACTCTATAGATGGTATAATTTTAAAATTAACTTTAACATTGTTTAGTTGACATTTAATTAATACCATTTTTGATACGTGTCGCTTGTCACTTGTATGGGAACCTTTTATAAAACCACTTTTTAGATTCTGAGTGGAACAAGAAATAGATTATTTTTACAAGGATCTTTTTAAATTATTTTTTCTTGTGTCAGTCATCAACTTTTCGAGTAAAAAATGTTCTTTAATTTTTATAATTTAAGGTCTAAGTTTCTAGTATCGTCTCTGATACTAAATTTATCTAATTGGTATTTTAGTATGTTGCTTGATAATTCAGAAAGAACAGCGTATAATATATAATCATTCCACAGCAATAGGCATAACACGTTATGAGAACTACATTACTCGTCACTTCTACATGGCATTGTTTATTTGTATATATTGATTTATCATTTAAATCCAATTTAGCATATTAACTACAATGATAAATTTTATGAAGATTTACTTAAAATCTACTGGCTACTGTATATATATATATATATATATATATATATCAGATTGTGTCACCCAATTGTTTTTTTTATAACAGCTTTACAATGATAGCATCTGTAGTAACTATAAAAGATAAATGGTAAATGGTTAATATTCTAAATATTGATTAAGTCCTAACTGGACATTTTATGTTAATATTTTTCAAAAATATTACTTCAAGTTATAAAAATATAAACGTTACTTGATCAATTTATTAAACCAAAATATAAGTGTATATGTTATACCTATAATATATACACTTATATTAATGTATGTACCTACTGTCCTGTGCTCTTAGTATAAAAATTATACTTATAAAATTAGATAATACATTATAATAGAATGGCTATAATTATTGTTGACTCACTTACAGGACCTAAAATATTAAAGTTTTATATTATTATTTTTTATTGTTTCAATGGTTTTTATGAATATGATATTATTTTGGATTTTCTATTGAGTTACATTTCGTAATTTCATGCGTACTATCAATTAACAATTAGTCAATAAGTATTTCATCAAAACCTTTTGGTTGGCCCCTTTGATGTCTGGTATAGTGTATAGCGTTTATTATTATGGACTGTGATTTCGATCGCACAAAGTTTTAACTATGGTGTAAAAACGAGGAGTGCAGGGGATGAGATAACCCGTCGAACCGACCTCCGTCATGGCGTAACTACCTACCACAATTCCAAGTATGGATACAAAAGAACGACTAGGGAGAATGATCGATGTGCATACATATACAATATACCCACTGATGTCAACCACTTTTATATACTGACTGATTGCTCTCTCAGTGTCGACCCGGTCACCTAACCAGCGCCGTGCAAGACATGTCGTTTTGTAGGTGTTGCCACGCAGCAACGAATGGACTTGACCACAATAACAGCGGTTACGTTCTGATCGATCGATATCGACACCACAACGCCACATGGTATCTAGTACCCTTTTTCTTAGATACACATAATATAATATTGTGTTGTAAATTTTATGGTTTTCCATAGGTTATTTTTAATTTTATTGAAACTTTTCTGGTTTTAAATTTTACTTTCGATACATCAAACATTTTATTATAATTTACGTTTAAGCTGCACCCATGACGTGGGTACTTCTTTTGATTGTTATTTGATGATGTGTTATTTTTGAACTAAAAATAGCGTTATTCAACAGTAAAGTATAAATATTACACTAACTAAAAAATTAATTCTACACATTTAAAATACATATATATATATTTATTAAAAAAAGTGAACGTTCAATTAAGTCATTATTATCTTACTTTGTAAAACTTAAAATTTGTGGTATAGTAGGAAGATTACATTTATTTTGGATAAATAAATCCCTAAATAAGAACACATGGTTATGATTATAATTAGAAGTAATGATTGTGTCAAGTATATACATAATTAATTATTTTTAAAAACACAAATAATACACTTAATTAGTATTTAGTGTTGCACTATACTCACGTAGAATAAATTAATACTAGGTATTGAAGTTGTAAAGTTATAACAATTTTAATTTGAGGACAGTTTTTATTGTTATTATACTGGAACGTGAATACACAAATCAGAAAAAGCCTAACATGAATGAAAACAAGCAACATTAATAATAATACATCACATAAAATTTAAAACCGTTTCTGGTAATGAGCTTATTCTAAGACAAGAAATCATTTAACAGACGTGTTATGACTTCCTTCAGTATTCGAATAAATGGCGTAAATTGTCAGTCTCCATTATTGTCATTAGTTTCACCACCACTATAGTAATTTAATGGAATAACCGGAAGGAAAAGAGGACAAACCGGACGTGTTTTCATTAAAAACTATAAATTACAAGCACGCGGATGTTTATTTTCGAATTCAACGTGGGTACCTTGGGTGCATTATTTTATGTTTGTATTGTGGTATGTCACTTAATAGTGGAAAAATAAACACTGACATCTATGCTTCGTATAAAAAATATATAACTCAAATATTATGTGGTTATTTTAGACCAATCTTGAAATACCTTTATATATATGTATAGAGTAATAATACGCTTAGATAAGTTTATCAGTAATTTTTATTACGATCGTCGATCATTGTTTTTGTTGAATATATTCAACTAAGGAAGCATTTCAAGTATTTTGTTTTATGCATTTTTGGCATATTTAGACAATATTATGGTCAAAAAATAACTGTGTTCTGAGTGTAATAATTATTTATACATTTTTTTTTTTAATATTGCTTAGTTATAATATATTTACCTTATACCTATTTACCTAACCTTTTTATATTAATAGTATTTATCAAATATAACTATAGTTGAAAACAAAAACCCAGAGCCCTGTCAATTTTTGTGAAATCTCATAGTTTGTAAATAAAAAGCTGTTTGATATTGTTAAACAAAAAAAATTGCAATAAATGTTATTAATAGTTTTAATGGTAGTAAAAATCGAAATGATAAATTAATATTCGATTTATGTGTTTATTATTTTGTAAACTTAATCATAAAAGCATTGGGTTCACTAGTCAAATATCCACAAATATTATTTTGTTAACAAATTTATTGAATAGTTCTATTCGAAACATTTTAATCAGAAGCTCAGTCATCCATTTTATACAAAAAAAAAAAATAATAATAATAATAAATAAAACTTGAAGTACAAAAATTGATGAATTTAATATTGTTTAATTTAATAAATGTTGATGTTTAATTCAAGATTAAAGAAAAATTACTGACTTTCATACATAAACTATAACTAGGTTACAATTTCTAATCGATGAGCCTTTGTACCTAATTAATTTTAAAATATATATATATTAAAAAAAAGTAGTCTTTGATTTAATTTAACAGTGCACACTAAAATTATTGTCAATTTCTCTTTCAATTTAGTGTCATTAATACAAACATATAAATGATTAATCTTATTATCAAACGGTACAAAATAATATTGGGATTTTTATTAATTTAAAAATCACACACAAGTTTAATGATATAAATTATCACAATTAATTTGCTTAAAATAGTATTAAAGCATTATTTTCAATTAATACGCGTATACTGTCGAATCAATTAAATGTTGGTAAGATATAAGTACAATACGCGAGATTGCTTAATAGAGTGACAACGGAGAAATGTATTAAATTCAATCGACTAATATAGACAAATAATAAAACAAAAAAATACAAATTACTAATAAATTAAGATAATTATATAATATCATGAGATTTTGAGCGAAAACAAAAGCTCCAGGTTTTAACATGAAATTTTAAATGGATGGTATTAGGGACTAAGACCTTAATATATTTTTGCTGGTTAGGTTTTCTTTTTACTAGTGATTAATGATTGATATTGATATTATGTCAATATCAGATATAAAACATAAGGATTCGCAGAGATATTTGAAAACAGGCCGGTTATTTAGTATAAGTCTGTATAAATTATAAAACAAAATAAATATATTAGTAATGTCATTAACTTAATTCAGATAAATGTTAAAATACATTTTAAAAACAAAAGTATAAACATATCGCGCAAACGAAAAAAGAAAAATTAATTTTTAAACAAAATTCAATTATCACAAAATGTAATTTAATGGATGCTATACGCATACATAAACCTTGTTTTTTACACCTGAAATTTTATTTTTTACAGAATAAAGTAAAAAAATAACTAGCGTTATTTACGATGCCATGTAGTAGAATTCAAATAATAAATACCTATAGTTGGAAATGGGTGGTAAATGTGAATGGTAGACGGTAAATATCGTATATAGTTATTATTTTGGTGCGTGAATGATAAATTATATTTTTTGATTTGATGATTACTATGTGTTAGAAATGGATATACGTATTACAGATTGGACAATTTTCTAGCACGACCAGAAGTCTGGTAATTTTCTGTACCTACTGTTTAATTATATTGCTGTATTAGTTATCAGAGCAATATTCTTGTTTTCTACTACTGTTTATACTGTTTGTATTTGTTCTATATAATTTATTTATTTATTGTGTATATAAACAACGTGTATGTGTGAATATTCACATTTAAATAATTATATTGTTTATATGAAGGCACACATAAAATGTGTACATGCATGTCTTGACGAAAAAGATGTTTGTGATCCTTTTTTTTAAGTTATTTTGTTTATTTATTTAAGATCCAATTTATATTGCTATTAATATTATACAAATTATTATTATACTATAACCGATAACTTAAATCAAATTATTGAATATTAATTGTACATTTGACACCAAAATTACCAGTACATCCAATTTGCTATCAGAAACTACCCCCAAAGTTAAAAATCAAAGTATATTTACTGTCCCAAAAGGTGATGACATAGAAAAAACGCACATTATTGTAAAATCAATACATTCATCGCTCCGATCAGAATCTAAAAGAGCCACTAGAAGTGTGCTGCCAGTTTTCTTACACGTATGTCAAAAAAATAGTAAATACTATGAAACTTGGTTTATGAGTACTTTTTCTTAAGCACACATATGTAATATGTACTATATGAGTATATTTTATAAGAACTAGACAAATAAACTTATTCGAGAGTACATCACATAAGGTTGTTATATATGTCTTATACACGTGGAACACATTAAAAACAAATCCATGACAATGTGACATAAAATATGAGTAAACGATTTTAGAGATAATTTTGACTTTAGAGTGTACCCGTAGTAGATATTTTAGTTTTAAATTGTTTATAGAGAAACTAATGATAAAATGGTTAAATATAATATAATAAATAACATTTATAAGTTAAAACAAAATAATATGTTGATTTATTATTTTGGTTTAATAAAACGTGTAAATGTTCATTTTTATGATAAATTAATGATTAGGGAAGTGTAGAACATGGAAAATGTAATATTCTTTATATAACAATGCAGGTGTTTAATAAACTAAAAACTATAAATGTGTGTTTAATTTTATTAAGTTTAATCCCATTACAAAATATAACAGAAAGTACTTGAGACTAATAAAGTTATGAAAGCTAATCATTCTACTCTATTATGAATATCAGTGGTATTCCGAAGGTTATAAATTTCAGTTTAAATTCAACAAAATGGCAGTTGCACAACATTGTTGATAAACATTTATCTAAGTATAATTAAATTATTATCCCACAAATTTTCCTGTTTTGAGACAAAGTGAACCAATTTATATTTATTTAAAATGTTCGTGAATTATATATAATGTTGACATAACTTTATGTACCTATTTTACTTAAATGTATAATTTATGTGTTGAAAAAGCTTCATTTATTTCATAATAATTCAATCTCATAATAACTTAGAGTAAATTATAGTAATAAAAGCTGATACATATATCCTAACTAAGCTAAACTCGTATCTGCATACGAACCTCCTACTTATACATATAATTTGTTTTTCATTGAAACTCCTACACAACTAAAATTATAACTTAATTTGTAAATAAACAATATAATATAGGTATATTTAAATTATAAACTATACAATATCTTAAAACAACATATCAAGTATAGTCAAGTTAGAAATATTTATATCTATATTTACACATACCTATTGAAACTTAATAATTTGATCAACACATACATATCTTATCGAGGCCATTAATTTATTATTGTACTGATTAATTTTATATTCTGTTCTGGTCAACAAACCTGGTATTGATTTTATAATGATGTTTTTTTTTTTATCATTATGATCATTTGATTTTTCTTTTTTGGGGGTGATTTTTAGTAGAAAAATAGATTTAGTTATTAAATTAGGGTTTGTGGAAGAAAAAAGTAAAAAAATGCATAGTACTTTACAAAATAATCAAGAAAAAAATATGGAAACACACATTTTTACACAAACAAGTATTCAAAATAAAACTATTTAATTTTTTTAGTTTAACTTAAAAATGAATAGTAGTAGATAATTTTCATACAATATTTAAACACATATTCTATAGATAATAATTATTTGATTAAAAAACTTGATAGTTTAATAAATGGTTTCTCGTAAATTTTTATTTTAGATATTTAAAAATATTAAAGATACATTAAAACAATTTTTTATAAGCATTTGAAGTTCAAATTTCAACAAAATTCTTCAAAATCAAGAACATTTTCAAATTATTTGTTAGTTAAATATTTATAGCTAAGTTTTGAACATTAAATTCACAATTCATAAATGTAGACCATAATGAAACTAAAAAATTCTAAATAATATATAAAAACTGATTTATTTTATGGCTATTCTAAGTTCCAAATCAGACTAAACTAGATAAATATATATATATATAATATATATAATATTTATATTATATTTTAATTGGAAAATTTAAAATCTGTATTTATTAAAACAATAAGTAAAAAGTATAAACGTAATAAACATATACATAATAAAATAAAACAACACACGGAGGAAGTCATCCAGCGATGGATCTCTCCGATAATTAATTAGTTAAATTTATTTTAATAGGTCACGGCACCAGCGCCTCTTGAGGTGGCGCGGTGGGTTGTCAAGAGAGGCGTGATGATAGATGGGAGACTAAAGGGTTAGGATGGTTTTGCTTTTTGGGAGTAAAACCTTGGAAAAAAACTAGATATTTAAACGAAGAATAATAATTTTAGCTATTTGTAATTTAAAAATATAATTTAGGGTACTTGAAACTTTTAACGAAATATTTTAAACACACAAAATTTTCAAATGCAATCTCTTCATTAAAAGAGCATTCAACCTACTAATATAAGTTTACAGACTGTATTCGGTTAGAATTGTTTTTCGTATGCAATTATTTATCATTAAATACAAATTTAAAACATATAATGAAGGAACTAAATCCTCGATGACGAGGTACACGATCGTATATGAAAGTGATTCCTAATTATTACCCCGTTTATTTACATCATATTTATTTATATCATTTGTTTTAGTGGAATGAATTTCGTATAAATATTTTATTAGAACCTTTTAATTTTTTGTTGCAGTTTGTTTTAATTTATCTTAATAATTTTCGACATATTAACAAGAGCTGTACCTTGAGTAACTTTAATCATTAATGTAAAAATAATAAATTAAGATCCCATAGTTGTTAATTGTTTTTTGTTACTTATATAACTAATAAATAAATTTAATGTAGTGAAATTAAATCTCAATTCGTTTAAGTCTTGCAATAATAATTGTCTACTGATTAAATTAATAACTTTTCCAAGTCTAAAAAAAAATTATATATTACATTATTAGTATAATAAACTGTTAACTTGTAATAAATTATTATAAAACTAAAAATATAATAACATTTATATAGTAGAAGCCAATATTACACATTTAAATAGTTATGAAAACGCACATTAAACTATTACAGTCTACTGTAATTAATAGTTTTCACATTTTAGTAGTAGGTACTGTCAACTATTATTGTTTTTATCAAAAAGACAATTATTTCTCAATTTTAACTTATTTATAATTTTAAGAAGATATTTTCATGTGGTAAAATGTATTCAATTATGTTTAAAGGTTGTGAAAATGATGATCGTTGTAGTTACGATTTTCGCCATCTGTTGGTTGCCATATCACATTTACTTCATTGTGACATCTCATATGCCGGAATTAACTAACGCACCGTACATACAAGACGTATATTTGGCCTTTTACTGGCTAGCAATGTCCAATTCTATGCACAATCCTATCGTGTACTGTTGGATGAACTCCAGGTAAGGACTACAAATATTATTTCCTTCGAAAATATTTTGGCGAACAAGATGGGTTTTTACTTTTAATAACTACATTATGTTTATAATATTATATGATATAACATATAAGTACGTATTTAATTTTTCAATATTATAATACCAATGTAAGACAAATCAATACGCAAAAATCCACTGCCAATAGTATTGAATAATATATATTAAGCCATATGGATCGTTCATGATAGGTGATTTATGATATTTAAGTAAAGTATGATATTGTATAGGTATTTTAATCAACTTCATTAAAGGCAAATGTGGTCTCCACAGTTCTTTCAAAATATAGGAACACATAATTTATTTATTCGCCGTAGTGGGAAATCCAAGAAAGGTTATTCACAACAATAAATAGTTATATTCTATGTTCATTTTGTTTTTGCGATTGTGGTACAATGTGAATAATTATATTTTACATAACAAAATTATTTTAATTTTATGGAAATAATGTAAAATGGTATGTATAATATATACATTATACATATATTTATTCATTTATATGAAATACTGTGTATAATATAACCAGTTAATACAACTCTACTAATCCTTTGAATTTAAACTTCAGTATGCATAAAGCCACGACGTCTAAATAATAAATAGATAACAAACAATTATATATCTTTATCAAGTATTTAATAATAATTCAGTGTCATCTATAATCAATGTAATAATAATGTTAAGCCCTCTATATATATTTATTTTCATGTACTCGCGAGTTGGTTTCTGTCGGAAAACGGGTGTTTGCTGGTAGTTATCTCTAATTGCTCACTTTATCGCAGAATATTGGTGTATTAATATCAGACATTTTGAAGCAATTACATCGAAATGTATAGTATAAAATAAATAGATTTTAAAAAGATTCACTGGGAACCCGGTTCACTATATCAGTTTACTATATTGGTCACTCTTAAAAATCTAATTTGGAATTCAAATATATTTCAGAAGAGATTTTTAAAATAACGCATTAAAATTACCTAATAATACCCAATATTTTCGATTAGAGTTATCTTGTGAAATAATATTTAATTGCTAATTTATCAATAAATTGTAGATCACTATTGTCTCTGTCTTACTAACGTATATCATAGCAAATTTGCATTCAGTAGAACACATTTTATGATGTTAGCTATAATATTATAATAAATTTACCTATTATCAAATTTAAAGGTAAAAATATAATCTAGAAAATCATAATACGTCTTTATTGATATTGTTATTTTAAAGTGAGTTATAAATATTGTAAAGTTATAGTATTTTATATAGCTATAACTCACTTTATAATCTATATTTTCTAAATAATATTTTTACTTTTAAATTTGATAATAGATAAGTTTACTCTAATATTAAAGCTAACATCATAAAATATGTTCCAATGAACGCAAATTTGCTATGATATACCATATACGATAGTAAGACAGAGAATGTTGAACACATGCGGATATAATGTCCTCTTAAATGTATGATTAATTTATACTTAAATGATTGCCTAGCTTCATGACAAAAAAAAATGTATTTTATAATTTAAATATTAGCTATAGATAAATATTTTAATTTTATAAAAATTATATTTTATTTATTTATATTTATAATTTTAACTGAATAAAACCATTATAATATTTTTAAATTCTAAAGGAATCTTAATTTAAGAATAATAACATAAATGAAATATGTACTTAACATTATATTAAGTATAGTCAAATGTTTCTTTGATTACTAAATCATAAAATCAAAAATGTGTTCGAGATGTGTGACGAAATGTCGAAGCCATTATTTTTATGTCGTTTGACAAACTTGCTAACATCAAACTTACACACATCAAATACGGTTCGTTTGCTGTCGTAAACGCAGTCACATACTAACTTAAAAGCATGTGTGTTAAGCTTCACCGTTAAATATTAAATACGTGTTTTGACGATAATAACTTTGGCATAAAGTTTTCCACGTAATTGAAATGTTATTTCGCTTTTATTTTTATTTTTTGTATATATACCTATAATACAAGAATACTAAGAAAATTGTTTATTTATTCGACAATATTTTTATTTATAAACAAATTTGTTGCGAAATTAAATTTCAGTGATATATTTTGACCGTTTATCACTATTTCAGATATGAAAGAATATATATATATTTTTTAATCAACAAATATACTTTTTAATGAATTGTGATAAAATAAAAAACAATAATTGTGTTATTTTTTTAATTGATGAATATGATAATGAATAAAAACCTTGAAGAGTCTTGAAAGTGCACGTTTGAGCACAATAACTAATGTGATAAAATTATCCGAAAAGATAATATAAATATTACCCAAAAAATCAACAGGCTTTAATTCAAATTTGTATTAGCTTATTTATCTAGTTTTTAAAATAATAAACAAAAAAAATATTCAAATACATTCCCCAAATAATAATATTGAAATTTATTTTTTTTATCTTTATTAGTTATATATTTTTTTTCTGTTTTAAATTTCATAAGTAGGTATTTACAATAAATCTCGATATTTAAAATAAGTCTATACCAGTTTTCGCGCACACATATCTATTATATTATTAACAGAGTTTTATGTTTACTACAGAATAATTGTATTATTATAATACGATTGTTGATACCAGTATTCCACTATTATTCCAAAGAACTACTAACTACGACGTAGGTTACGTCACGTGCAAAAATGCATATGTGATGTTTGTTTGTAGTTTGTACACATATAATAACGTAAAACTACTGAAATTAAACAACCTAATTTTCATTTTCTGTTTTTTTTTTTAAACATACTATTTATCATAATATGCTATATACATTATCATACATCATCTAGGTATAATTACAACAAATTATACTTAATTTACGAGAATGTGAATTAATAATAACATGTTAACATAGGTTTATAACGCTTAGACACATTAACACTACTACGTATACGGTTTTATTAAATTACTATTCATAGATATATGTTAAAAATTTTACAACAAATGCCATTATATATAGATATAAATTTAGAAGAAGGTTTGTACATATACGTATATAATATATACTATGTATCTACGTTGTGCATTTGAGTATAATCTTTTATTTGTCTTTTAAAATGTTCTCAAAACTTGCCCGTGGCTAAACCAGCTGAGCTTTTTTATTGTTACACTAGTTTACAATTTCCAACCTTTCTAAATCATCATGTGTACACTGTCCTTCAACACTTGCAATGGCATCTTTATATTTACACCATTTATTTTTATTTTTTATCAGTCAAAGGATTGTTCTATAACAGTATCATATAACACTTTCTAAAACATTAAAACATATAAAATAAAACAGAATTACATTGGATGTTAGTATGAGTTTATAGCTTTTAAAAAGGTTAAAAAAAGGGTTATTTTAAATACTTTTTCTTTGTTTGCTTAACAGTAAATTCAGGACCAACAGTGCCATCAAAATCTCTCTCCGCCTATCTTCCTGATACGTTGTCAGGAAGGTTGCGTTCCGGTCTATCATTGATAAATCCTTGCTCACTGCATCACTTGGGTTGCCCTAGTGGTCTTCTTATATTTATTTAATACTACAACAATATATTTAAAAATAATTAAATTATTTATTTATTTAATATTACGGTTTAATTATTTAAATACTATTTTAGTAATATGATATTAGTGGTAAATTATAATTTTACTATAATACCTATTAATTAAAAATATATATGATTATTAAAATGTTTACGGAAAATTATAAGGTAACCAGTTGGTAGGTTTTTCTTTTATACAAAACTCTAGCAGCATCTACAGTTTTTTTCCAAAAATGTACTGTCCGAGCAATTTTCGAATCAGTTTATTGAGTAACTATCGATTGATATAATAGTTGAGATGTGGCCCAAGGGATGTGTATCGACTTTGGAAAGACTAACGCCGATTCAGTGAATTATGAAATTCGTTTAATGTGCCAAGTCTTTCCAATGGTGTAGTGGTCTGTACCTTTTCCTCTTAGTACGTCACTCAAATTCTTGAAATTTGCCACTAGACCGAGAAATATGAAGTATTTCTATAAAATGCGTATAACAAAGTATATACCTAACTATTTCGAACGATTTCCCACTCATAAACGTCGAGGGTCGTGTTCATAACAGGTCATAGAACATCTCAGATGCTGTGATTAGTATCGTTAAAAAACAAAAATTGTATTTAAACAATATTATTGTATACACATTATTTAGTTATGTACAACATGCGTATACTCTACAGTTACAACTCGTATAAAATGTTCTATGTCTATTGTAGTGATGTCTTCCACACTATTGAGCTGTCACGAGTTTTTGACCTAAATTTATAGTAAACCACTAGAGCTGGTTCAGTAGTCATCATCGTTTCATTACTGAACAAGTCACCGATTACGTTATCCTTAGACTCAGGTAACTTAACATGCTGTTCTTGACTTTTAGTGATGTTTTCGTTTAAATCTGTTTATTTATATTATCTTTCAAGTTGTTGAACAATTTCCCGTGTTAGACTTAGTTCAGCCTGACATCCAAGATCTATGTCAAATTTTTATTAAGATTTACAAGGAGACTAAAGATTAATTTAACAGTAATAAGTTAATCCATGAAAATTATTACTTATTGTGTTGTTTTATTATCTTGACGAGAATATTATGATGTATAACAAATTACTCATATACTCTTAGTATGAATATTATACATTGAATAACAAAATATATTAAGCAAACACTTTAAAAACCTCAAGTAATTTTGTTTAAATGTTTTATATATCTTGGTAATTATACATAGGACATTATTAATAAACGAATATAAATCTATTAATTGTAAAATTAAAATTTTTAATTAATTTATATTGCGTACGTTCATTTCACAAAGTTTGTGTTAAATATTTTTGTTCTTAGTAACATATTTTGTAAAACAGCTTATATTTTTTCATACATGCGTGTATTTATTATTTCCAATGTGTCAACTAATAAAAAACATCCCCATAAACGATTTCCCGAGGGATCAATATATTTGGAAACTAATTAATTAATAACATTTTTGAACAAAAAAAACGCAAAAATATATAACACAATAAGTTTAACAAATGAATATTGTTCTTCAATAGCCTAAATACCAATAAATGTTTAATTTTTACATACCTATTGTAAACTAAAGGCTGAATAATAGGTATTATACAAAAAATAGAACGACATCCAAAATACGTATTGAACAAATAAAAACTAAACTGTTAATTTAAAATTATAGTATTATATTTTTCTTTTTAAATAATTCAAAATACTTGTACAACTTTCTACTACTATACATTTACTCTAGCTTTGATTTTTGCTAACTGGACATTAGTATATGCTTACAAAATTAAGAATTCAAAATCTTAGACAGATATAAATTTTCATATACTCATAATTATTATAAAACAAAAAATAACCATAAATAAAAATATAAACAAAATCAATAGAAAAAAATATATAATATATTATAAGATAATTTTATAATTGTAGATAATAAACTAATGAAATACAAGTGTCAATCTAATTTCAATGCTAAATGTTTGTGTTAGGTACTTTAAACCTTGCATAATTGCATTCTAGATATTTGTCAGTGTAACTAAAATCATCTATATTAAACATGATTTAAATAAAAATATTTTTCTCATTTCATTTTATAAGTGATAGCGTATAAAAATTGTATATAGAAAGTTTTGCACTCATCAGCATTGAAATTTCAAAAAAACAAAACCCATTGATAACGAAAATTTAACAACATAATTAAAGGAGATTTACTTTTTGGTTAATTATTAAAGCCAAGTAAGTATTTAAAAACAATTGTGTTGACTATTGGTATCAAGATAATTGGTAAAATATAGTGAAATTGTTAATTTTAATAGATTTGCCCATCAATAATTCCTGATTTTTACATTCTGAATATGGATATAATATACATTTTGTTTCTATAAAAAACATAAAATGAAGAAATGTAATGTGGCCTAAAGTGGTAAAAAACCTATTCGTCTATTACATTAAAAAAAAAAAAATGTATGCTATCGTATATTATAATACGATATACTACATTGCTATATTTAAATCCCCTGAGGAAATCAGTGTAGCAAAATATCTGTACCACATATCATATTTTTCAAGTTATTTGGAATCTTAGATTTGAAAAAAAAAATGTCATCTATATTTCAGTTAACCACACAATAACACGTAACCTGTTTGTATACACAATAATTTACTTGTAAATAAAACTTGCCACTAAACGTATTTGTCCAAACAATATATTTACCAAAATTACTATTTATCTGATCAACTTGCGTTTGCTCGACAAATAAACCGAAAATATCACAACTGTCACCCCTTTAATGACATACGCATAAAAAAAACGCCTACCTATTAAATTTTACTATTGTTTTTGTTTGACCGTGAAACTATGTCTCCTCCATTTGCTATCGAACGATTTAGAACGCTATACCTTTTTGGCCGAACGATAGAGAACACTTAAAATTAACAAAAAAACTTACCTCTGACCCAAAAAACCAATACGATTGAGAATTAATTTACGTGGAATGCTGCCACATAGTTTATTTAGTGATTGAAGGATTCAGAAATGTATACATAAATAAATTTGTAATAAAAATATTCTTGAAAAAAGTCTGAATATTACGTAACGACTAATGAGTTACTTTATCAGTAATAGCGGGATAGCGTTGTAAGCCAATATACTCTAAATATTTTAATAAATTACTCGAATTTGTATTTTCCACGTGTGGCATATATTTACTATGAATGTTACGTATTCTGTCTTTTTGTTTTATTAGCATTTCTTTTTCTTTTTTACCCTGTTCTACCGTAACTATTTGCAATGTCGTTTCTGATTGAGTTTCAATTATAATTTTAATAACAAACATATATTGGTATATGAAAACTGTTCAATTGGCCATTGGATGTTCTGTGAAAACTTTCAACGGCAATAATACTCCTAGAAAGTTATGAATTGTAATTACTATTTTACATGTATTAATTTATTTGAAAATAACCTGAGATTTCCCGAAGGTTTTGTTACCAGTAAATTCGTATTGAATAGACACTCAAGCTCTATATAATTGTTTAAAACATTATCAAAAAAAATATGACCAATTTCTTAATTTGGACAAATAGCAATTAACTCTACGAATTTATCTTCAACTTCGCAATGACTTAAAAATTAAAGACTAAAAAACATCTTAATTCACTTTCCTAGGTCAATATCAGACTTTGTGTTTACATTCGAAGTTTACTTTCACTATTTATCTAAAAAAAAAAATGTTTTAATTAAAATGATTTATCTTTTTTTTATCGCTATTAAAATTGTATACTTATTTAAATATTATTTTAACATATAATTTTTATAAATCTAATCTTATGTTTCATTCAAAAATGATAAAACAATATTTTTCTAATATAATTTATTTTTTAAGTTACCTTTCGCCACCATCCTTGCCCTAGATGAAATTTACAACCAATAAAATTAATATCGGGAACACTTCTCTCGCCGTTCATGGGCTCCAAGTTCAAAATCTAAGCGCAATTAGGAATGGCTAATACTCTGTTTGTCATTTTAAAGCATAAATCAATAATACACCTCTACTTTTTAATATACGTAGTGTTTTAATTTGTCATTAAAAAAAAATTAACTACAGGTACATAATGGCCATTTTTAAAACAACGAATTGTGTTAAGCTGAATAAAATATTTCGGTGCATATTTAAATGTACCGTTCCCAAAAAGTTTGGTACAAATATACTATATAATATTCCATATTTTGTATTGTAGTTAAACGTATAAACAGTTGATTGTTAGGTACGTGAATACATTTTTCACCTTTACGCGCATTAAACTTTTTTTTTATTTTCATTTTCATTAAGTAGAGTAAATGCTTTATCAGGTGACTTAGGATATGGACGATAATATTTTCTTCTTTCGGTGAACATATTTTCACGTACACTTAACATTCTATAGCAGAGGTGGGGGTATTGGAATGTTTGTACTAACCAAGTCTTTCGATCAATAATATTTTTTTTTTAATCTGTTAGAATGCATGCAGTACATTTATTATTTGAACACTTCTATTTCATCCGTGTGTATACATTTCTGAATAAAACGATATTTATTAGAATCTAATAATACTTTACATCGCTTCAAAAGGGTAATTTTAATTTGGTTGTTCTGCATTATATGACGTATAGGAATACCCTATATAAAATATAAGCGGACAAATACTTCTTTGACGTTTGTGCGACGACTGTAACGCCCAACCATCATTTTCTCTTTCCTGATATCTATATAAGTTACTAATAGTATCTGACAAATCCAATAAAAGTTCAATAAATATCAACAAATTATCGTTCAATAACAATTATTAAATTTGGCAACGTTGCAAAAATAATCGAACGTTCTCAATCGTATCACTAAATATTCCGTTCTCAACCGTACCATTTTCAATCGTATTTTACCGCCTTCATTTATAAGATACAAGTAGATTTTCGGTTCGTAGACCATGCCTAAAACTTATTTGTCCATTTGTTTCTCATTGAATTAATATTATATTATACATAGTACATTATAGTAGCATACGCTTTTGCATCGACTTTTTGAAAATATTTTAACTATTATAATACTTTATTTTATTAATCAATCAGCATGAAAGTAATTTTACGGGTAATGTGTCAAGTGTCCGAAAGCAAATGTATAATACCATAGTTGTCAAAAAACAGGTTTTATAAAAATCGTGTGTTCAAAAAGTCATTTATCATAACGTCATTTGTGATTTGTGATTTTTAACTGGTTATATGCTATGCAGTATACGATTTGAATACTAAATAAATCTAAATTATGGCATTCAATTTCAATTTTAATACTTTACTAGGTACTCTAGAACGTTAAGAAATATTCTAAAAAACTTTCAATATTACCATTAACTCTATTATAATATACATACATCGTTGGTATCACTCTAATATGACAGTTTAATCGTTATCATAAGATTATAATTCATGAGAATAATTATATTTATTATATTATTATACAAATTAAACTAATATACATAGTTTTGTTTTGTTTAAAAATTAATTGTTGGAGTTATGATGATATTTTATAGAATTCAATTTCATAACCTTCATTTTATGAAAACTCAAAATGTATTTAATTTTATTAGGTCCTTTAATATATTCAATCTAGTCGTGTATATTTTAGCTAACTTAATATTTTGGCGATGGTAAGTTGAAATTAATTAAATGACTATAGTGATAATAATTATAAAACAATATGGTAAATTAGTTAACTAATTTGTTAGTTATTCTGTTAACAATTATAATCATTTATTTACAATGCATTTGCATTTGCATTTTAACGAATGTCTTCTCGGAATGGTCGAGTATACTTCAGTTATCCAGTCTCCTCCTATTGTATATTGACGTAGTGTTTCTATAGTCTAAATTACCCATAATATAACATTCTTGTTTTTGACGTCAATATCAAACCGTATATTATTCTATTAACCAGATATACGTGGCCATCAAACGCAGACTGTAAGTTCATATTTTTCGATTTTTTGATGACAAATTAAATTAGCTACCTTATGAATTTGCCCACCTATAACGTATTAAATTAAATAAAAACGGAACTTACACTATTAAAATAATCAATACATTATGTATTTTGTGTACGTTTAGGTTTGACCATATCTAACTTATAACACACTCTTTTTTATTTTTCAAGTGATTTTATTTTATTACCTACAATATTTTCCAAAACGACAATTAATAAAAACAAAAAACAATAATGTATATTATCATGAATAAATGTAGGTGCTGTAATTTAAGTGTACACTTATTACTACTAATACAACTTAGTTGAGATTTTTTTTTTTATTCTCTATGATATTGCAAAACTTTAAATTATTTTGAAAGATGTGTTTTTGTTCATCTTTTATGATATGATAATATAATAATTTGAGCTCAGAATTATATGCATTTGCAAATTTGAAATTTTTCTTTGTTAGTTTAAAAATTAGCTAGGTAAGACATACATTTGAATCTTAGACTTAAGAATTATTAAACTGCAAAATCTTATTTGTATACTTCTTCATATTTGGAACATTTTGTATTATTAGTTTTGAGTCAAAAATATTATCTAATTTTAATTATGTTTTAGTTTGTTTTTACGTTTATAGCGAATTCTTAACCTTTCTACTAATTATATTTATAATTAAATCATTACTTAACTTATAATTGTTTATTGATTGCGACCAAACAAAATAAAATTTAATGTAGGTAGGTACTAAAATGATAATTTTGATAACAAAAAACTAATATAAACACCTATATAGTGACTAAATATACTACAAGTATGCCCCAATGTTTCCAACTCTTTGACAGATATAGCACAAAGTTTTTTACGACGGAAGAACATAATATATACTGATGAATGTAAACTGGATACATTTATATTTGAAAATTAGATTTAAATTTCTTTAGTAGTCAACTTACTATGACTTTCCAGGTAATACAAACAAATATTATAAAAATGTATAGTTCCCATGTTAGGTATAAACAATTTAAACATAAAAAACAAACATTTTTAGGGCTTAATAATAATAGAACTTAATATTAATACAAAAAATTTATTAAATTTTTTATTTAATTAAAAATGTTTAAATATAACTGTATACTAATTGTTTGAAACTTAAATGAATAAAAACTTATTACAATCGTTAAAAATATAAAGTGTTTTGATAAAAATTAAAAATTAATTTGCTAAATTGCATAATAACGTGGAAAAATCATATAGATTACTTCATTTTTCTTAGTATTAATATTGATATTTTTTTCTTAAAATTATTTGTTTTTGTTTAGTCATATAATTAATCACTTTTAGATTGCCTTGAAAGAATGTATACTTGACACTGATAGTACCTATGATGTATTATTTTCAAAATTATAAGGTACTTTTTCAAACATTTCAAAGGACAGAGACCACAAAAAAATCATCTAGTAGAAGTATCTGGTTCAATTCCCACCATATCACACATGGAGGAAAACTTTAAGATCCTAAATCTTATAACATACATTTTTAACGATTATTTATTTTTGTTTTATTATTGTTTACACAATATAAATTCAGTTAAAAATATTTTACCTTTAAAAGATTTTCCTTTGATTTACATATAAATTCAAAATTGTAAATACTTGAAGTAACTTATATACTTTTAATGTTGATAACATTTTTCTGGCTCAAGATGCTTAAAATTTGTATATGATTTTAGTTTCCTAAGTTGTTCGTTTACCAAAATAAAATGAAACAATAATAAATTTAAATTGAACACAACCATTACAATAGTTTACTCGAATCTTGCTTATCGTTTTTATTTTTAGAATTTTTTAAAAGAAAACTATGTGTTGTATTGATATTATATTATATTTTAAATATTAACAGTAATATTTGTTTATTATTTTATTTGACTATTTTGTTAGTTGTTAAAACATTATGGTTAAAATATTTAACATAGTGGATATTTTTTCCTTTAAAACATTTTTTTTTATAAATTTTGGTGACTTGAGAGTGTACACTATTCAAAAGTTTCGCCATATAATTAATAAACGTAATCATGCATAATACATGCACTATTTGGTTTTTTTCTCGTATAATTATTGTATTGAGAAGGCTTCGAAATGAATGAACCTATTTTGACGGAGTTTTCATAGGTATTATATTATACATATTTTCAATCGAAGAAAAATAGAAAAAATATAGCTATTTAAATTATGTATAATATAAGAAAAGTCCAGCAATACAACTAGTATAAAATATAATTAATATTATGTAATAAATACTTTAAAAAAATCAGTTTTTCAGGATATTTATTCTGTCGTTATAGTGTTTCACCTGTTTATGAACTTTTATTTTTGTTTATAATTTTTAAGTAGCTAAGTGTTTTCATTATGAAGTAATTATATTAAAATATTTACAACATTAAATAATTTAATTAAATATGACGAGTATTTCCTGCTATAAAATATACGAATAGAAGTTTATAAATAACAATAGTACTTTCCATTGGATAAATTATTTTTAATAATCATAATATACATATGAGTTTTAATTGATAAAATGTTTTTTTAATGATAAGATTAAATGTATTCGCTTGTGGACTTAAGGTATTATGTTTACATTTTATGAATATTGCAATGGTTTATTTGTGTATTAATGCTAATATAATGTAACATAGTTTTGAGATTTATATGCTTTACCAGAAATGCAGTAAAATATTGAATACCATTAATCTAAATCGAATGTTACATTGATTTTTTTTTTGCTCCATAATAATAAATAGCTATTGGTTTTTCATAGGAAATATTCAAACACATATGATATTATTCTGTGCCAATTCAACTCATAATTATTATCATACGATAATAATAAAAATAATAATAATTATAGAAAATGATGATGTCATTCAATGAAAATCAACTAGTTGTAACGTTGAATACATACGATGATACACAAGTATACTATATTTATGTAATAATATGGGTACTAGCAAGGCATTATATATATATATTTACACGGAATAATAATCAAACCACAATTAAAATCGAAATAATTCGTTTTACTAATACAATGTTAATATTTAAATTGTGTAATGGTACATATATTATACTATAATATTCAATATACCCACAAAGGATTAGTTCATGTGAATAGTAATACGACATAGTAATTTCGATTTGCGAATACCAATTTCACTATTATGTCAGTATAATTACTCGTTATGTTTTGTAAAGGCACTTATTTACCCGTATCATCTGTCGTGTAGTGTGAATATTGATTAAATTATGCGTAAATAATCAAAAACAAAAAAAATGATGTTCAAGTAATATTTTATGTTAAAAATGATGATGTTTTGACGTTTCTGAAATACGCATGAGTTATCGATGTTATGTTAACTATTGTAGAATTAAAAATACATCGAATACAATGAGCATTTTTTGTTTAAATATTTTTATCCTTTTAGTTATTACCAGAACTATATATATAAATTTCAATTATTCTAAATACTTAATATTGTTATAATTTATAAACGTATTGTTCCTATAAAACGATAAATTAAAAAAAAATTATATATATATAATTAAATAATTTAGAGGCGGATATTAAACGAAATTAGAGTTGAGAAAAATCTTTGCGGAGACGCACGTGTAATTTTTTTCGGTAACGCATTTGTTACTTAAAAAAACAACACACCCATATATTATATATATGTACATATACATATCTGATAAATAAATTACGTCGCTTAAAACACATTTTCTTTGGTAATTTATTGTCCTTGCATATTGATTATTATTAAATTTTGTTTTAACGCACAGCAATATCAGCCATTTTTATGATCTAAATAAATAAAACGTTTATCAGTGTAGTTTTATGTTTGAATTATTTTCTTTAATAAGACAATCAAGGTGTCGTTTGTAATATTATATATGCGTTTACTCAGCCACCCATATGTTTATTTCACAAGTTTATTAGTAGCTTAAATATTATTATATACCTATATATACCTATATTTATCATTTACACTCTCGCAACTTTAACAGATGATGTATTAAATGTAATTTGACCGGAACACAATCAAATAGTTGATATATTATACGCACGGTCTGGTGGAAAAAATAAATAAAAACTAATTTGATTAACGCGTAGTCGTGGAGCTTGCAAACAACATAACTAAGTAGATACATCTTTCTGTCAAAATGATATAGCGGCCCAGATGTCACATGGCCACGTGGGGATTTTTTACACACACACACGTACACCTGATGGCGGTGATATTCTTTCCTCCCGGTTGGACCGAAATTAGTTTTTATGCGGGATATGTGTCGTCGGATGTCACACTGCAGATACATAAACATAATATTACGTGTCACTAAACTAATTTTCCGGAGTATTATACATAACTAATTTGGCCTTTTTCCTCTTCACTATTCACTCGATGAACAGTTGGAGAACGTCACTGTAGGCCACTTAAACTTGGCCAAACACTACGGGGCAACTTAACGTTTCGCAGAAAACTTCGTCGACTTTATAAATCCATATGTTCGTCAAACTTTCATCTCTGCACGCACACCTAAATCGAATGGTA
The DNA here is from genome assembly GCF_020882245.1 of Rhopalosiphum padi. Lineage (NCBI taxonomy): Eukaryota > Metazoa > Arthropoda > Insecta > Hemiptera > Aphididae > Rhopalosiphum > Rhopalosiphum padi. Next base: position 78,916,684 of record NC_083598.1, read on the forward strand.
TACTAAACCTAACGAATCAAATGTTTGAGCTTTAACAATATTAATTTGTGTACAAATGTCTGCGGAAAAAGAAGTTTTCGTCTATTTTGAAAATGTTCTATTTCAAAGTTTTTTTCAAATAACACTTATAACTAGGTACACCTAAAGTAATTCGTAAAAGTTTAATAATAATATCGAATTAAATAATTTAAAGGATATAAATACATATTATATATTATATATATATATATGTATCATGTACATGTATAGATTTTTCAGTCTTTAAAATGGAATATATTTTACCGACAACGCTGCCGTGACTATATTGGGTTGAATACGGTTCTAGTACGAAAAAATAACAGAAACGATAAAAATTATATTCGACGTATTTTTGTTAGATATCAAGGGGTAACTATATTGTACACAAATCGACATTATACTTATTACTATAGTTTTTAACTTTAATTTAATATTAATATATGGGCCTTTAGCTATCCTTATTTTTCTCTATACATAATAGATGTAGATTATTACATTGTAATAATCTACAATTGTATTAATTATATATTTTAGAGTATATCAGTATATGATAATATAATATATTAATATAACATCGATTGTTTACCAATGATAGATAAAAATGCAGTAATTAAAGTATAACTATAAGTAACTCAAAAAGAAAATAATTGGAAAATAATTTCATAAGTTTTAAATGTTAACATAAATATTTTTTGAAATATTCAAGTATCTACGGTTATTTGTTTTTTTGAATTATCTATACTAAAATAATAAAATCAATTTTGTCAAATACTAGTTTTGCGTAAAAATTCTCGTTATTTTTGGTCTTTTTTTAAATAGGCGTCCTCTATTTGGAGGTTTTTAAATTTAAAATTAATGAACATATCCCCGTTTCCAAGACATCGTCTTCTATTGGAAGGTGTCTGTTAGGGGAGATTTCACTTGAATATTTTGTTTATATATTGTGAGATGCAAGATGAATAATTTTTTTGGAGGGAGGTAGTTTATTGCTCTGCTGTGCTTTAGATGTCGAATTGGTTACTGCAATGGATGTGCTAAATTTGAATTCAATGATAAATCATGAAACAAAAAAAAAAACAATTCTAAACAGAGAATTAGCTTACATCACTAACTTTATTTCATGTTATGTTGATTAATATCGTTTTAAAAGTAATTTATTTTACGATTAGTATTACAGTTATCAATATCATCTTAATAAACCCACAAGTTGTTTTAAATTAAAATCCCAAACATTTTAAATGTCTATAAATAGCTAAAAATTACGAAATTACATTGTGTATAGAAAATAATGATGTTGTTAACGTCAATTTAACTTATTTTTTAATTAAAAAACTTATAAGTATCTTATAATTAAATTTCCAAGCTTTTTGACTTAAAATTTCATAAATAGAAATTGAAAAAAAAACTAAGAAAGTTTAAAATTTAAAATACCTATAAATATCTCAAAACCACAATACTAGTATTATAATTATATTATTATTATTTTATTATTATCCTGATAATGTTTATATAAATATATGGTAAAAATACCAAATCCCGGCTGTTATTTCTTTTGTTATTAATAACAAAATAATTTTTGATGAAACCTAGATTTGCATAAATACGCCCGTATTTCTGTTATTTTTTATTTTTAGTTAACCTCCATTATTTTGTTAAGTTCTTTTCTTTTTATTCGGGGAATTTTCCATTTTGGATTGGTGTCTACCAACAAAATCCGATTTTATACCAGAAACTTACGTAAATGTTAAAGATAAAAGCATTTCTAGTTCTTCTAAAGGTGTTGTCGGATCAATACATTCATCGAGCCACTTAAAGTATAAAATTATATTTTGGTCGTTATCATAAATATTTATTGAAATTTGAAAATATAATACCCAAATACAATGATTATATGTATTTGTATTTTATATAAAATAATAATAAGATTATTAAAAACTAAAAAGTAATAACTATATATTATTTTTTCATATTAAAAATTAAAAATATTATTAAAGTTTACATTTTTTTATAAAATAAAATTCATTGTTATAACTTATGACTAAATCAGATAATTTATTAAAAAAGTTAATGTGATATATTTGAATTTCTGAAAAAAATTCATTTTGGTATCTATAAATAGTTACTATATGAAAATTTACCGAGGAATTATAAACAATGTTGGAAACATGTCATCAAACATTTCATTAAATATTTTTTTCAACTAGTTGAGCTCTGAACCATTTGGCGTACTATGTAGGTAGATGGTTTAAGAGAGGACTTTTTAAGTACGTTATGTATACTGTTCATCAAATTCGTGTACATATCAAAATGTTTATGTTCTTTTTAAGACATAAAAAATAATAACCATTTAAATGTATAATTATTATGTATATACAATCTACATAGGTAGCACAATAGATATAACTTATGTAAGTAACAAATAAAGGTGTGACTAATAATTTATTCGATATTATATTACTATGAAAAGTCGTCAGAGTATTGTGACGGGTTCACTAACTAGATGGATTTCATTCAATTAATATCATATTTTAACATATTTCCGCTATAAATAAATCTCCGTACCAGGCAGTTTCCGCTACGAATACGATGATGTCACACTGCCGGCGAATATGATATTACTAACACGACAATAATATACGTCCCATTAATATTCTTACTGTGCAATGTTAAAATGTATTAAGTCGGTCAGATAATCACACATGCATATAAAATATAACGTATGTTTTGTGTTATGGTATATATTGTTTAACCTAAAAAAAATCTTTTATGCACCGACATAGCTACATTTTTACATATACCTAGTGTAAGCTGAAATAAAAATAAAAATAAATACGGTTTTTAACTTTAATATTATACATAATAACGTTATTATTTTTCTAAAATAATACTATCGTGTTAATATCTGATAAATTGTTTTCGGTATTATAAATCTGACAATATATTTCGATTATTTCTTAATTAAGAAAAAATATATTAAAAATTAAAAAAAACTTGAATTATGTTGTATTATTAAACATTTTTATTATTATTTATAATATTCATAATTTATTGTTGGCATATAATTTGTATTTATTTCTCAATTATTTTAAATAGACAATCTCGTTTTTAAAAATTATATTTTCGCCTTCATTTGTTTTTGTATTTGCATATGGATATTTATTAGTACATGATATTCTGTTTTTGAATATTTGGACCTAGATATTATAAACCTATTGGAGTAGATAATACTTAAGAGTAAAGTGCGACACCATGACACATGGTAACAAATGACAAATATCTATAACAGTGTTCTGGTTGTTTAATGTTTAGTATAAACATAATTTAGACTGCCTAATAATCTATAGGCACTTAATTAATTGTTATATACGTACGTCACGTATTGTATATTTTATTAACTTCTATCCCGCCGTTAAGTAACGCCTATACAAACAAGGTATGAAAATTTTGCCACACGACCGCTTATTAAGCTTGTAAAGTTTTGGAACACCTTATAACAAATATAATTAAACTTTAGATACGTCATATTTTCAGCCTATTGAATTCCTCACAAGCAAATATTTTGAACATTGCCTATATTATAATATAATATCGTGTCGTCACAGTTATACCTTACATTTTTTCATTAAAATACAGTAACAACTACGTTCATATTTTATAATTGTATTAAAAAAAAGAAAGAAGATAAGCGCCCTTCTGTGCAGTGGGTCTTGAGAATAGCTCATCGTCCAGTAAGTCACTGCAATGTATGTGTTAAATATTTTAACTCAATAATAAGTCATTGCATATGAAAACAGTTCTGAGTTAAGACAGTCTTTATCAAAAAAAAAAAAAAAATAGTATATAATATTATTATATACAAGTGTAATTACCCAGCTTCGACCTCGTACAGTTTTTAAAGAATTGTACTACTTATTTAATTTAACTGATTTTATTTATGTAGATAATGTTTGAAAATATTATACAAATTGTTTGTTTCTAGAATGATGTCTCATTCAAAACCTTTTTTTACCCATAAGTAATTTTTATGTTTTACAATTTATTGTCTTTTATTTTTAATTTGTATATTATGTCATATTTCAATTAATTTATAAAAGTTATGTATATATGTGACCAATGGTAACCATTTACACAAACAAAAAAGTATCCTATTTCCCAGAGCCAAAACTATATTTATATGCAAGTCATCCTGTAACAACCTATATGGATTCAAAAACGAAGCTTTAAGCCCTCCCCAAATCTCATGGAATCTATTGATACAACTTTTGTTGAAAACAGTCCAGTAGTTTTTTCAGTATAAAGAGAACAAAGAAACTCATTTATATACATATAGATTTTATATTGCTATTATTATGGTAATTTATTTTACTGCTATTAATACAATAAATTAAATTAATTTTTGTCGAAGACGGTGTATTTATTGTATTTATTGTTATAAATAAACTTTGAGTCAATATCGACTTACCATAAGACACCACGAAGAGATTCTTAGTGAAAATAGTCGATAGTATATAATTTATTATTAATACATATGTTTTTAAAAAAAAAACGATACTGTGTAATAAAATATTATAATTATATAATCTAAAAATATATTTTCGTAAAATATTTTACCTTTTAATTTTTGTACTTATGAGAATATAAATTCAATTTTTAAGCCTCAACTATAACAACTTAACATTTTATAAATAATGAACTAGGTATAAAATAATTTGCTAATTTTCGTGGTTTTTAGGAATTCTGTTAAAATTTGAACTTCAAATGCTTAGAAAAAATCGTTTCAACGTATTTTTAATGTTTTTATATAGGTAGGTATACAAGAACAACTTCTGAGAAACCTTGTATACATTTTTAAAAAAAAACCTCGATACAACTTTGATGTAAATTAAGTATAAAGCAAGCATTTGAATTTAAATTTAAATCTTTAATATTATTAAATAACATGGTAAACGTATTAATGAATTATTTGATAAAAATAAAATGATAATATTATTATTATAATTATTTTCTATTGATAAATTTTGAATAAAGTTTGATTTAGTATAATAGTTTTAGTTTTCATTGTAATTTTCTTTTTACTGTTATACTCTTAACTATTTTTTTGTAACAGATTTTTACTTATATTAAATAACCAACGTTACACAATTTTTTTTCATTATTATTATCTCTAGAAATCTCTATTATATACCAAATCTTTGAAAGTCTATAATTATCTTTGAAAATCAACGGTACCTACAAAGTTGTCAATAGTTGTTCCTCTATGTTTATAACTTATAATAATATTATATAAGTTTATAACTTGAATTTCCATTAACCCTTACATAAACTATTCATGCATTTAATACAATTTTCGTAAATAACAATAATTTATCTTAGTTCCTAATATATTATAATAATTATACAAACTATACACAGGGTGTCTTACCATCTTTATTCTCATATGCCGTCTCACATCTGACCACCGCCTTTCTAAACTTTAAAACTTACTAGACAATTTGAATATTTAATAGAAATTATTAGTTCATATTTTAAAATACTTACATAAATTAAATATTTAAGGATTTAAACAAATACTAAAACAAAAACGTATGGTTTTTCAATTTTAATTTCAGCTAAGCTAAAATTACTTAATTATTATAATACATTAATATACTTGGATGGAAGGTAATTTATATTGAGAAAATTGGCTTTCTTCACTGCCAATTATATGTCCCCTGTTTTTATAGGTACACCTAAAAATGTGTACGTATATTCTACTAATAACGTGACAAAAAACTTCAATATTTTTATTGATATAATTATTAGCAATCAATGCAAATTATTCAAATTCTATACATTTTAATTTTTAATCGTAAGTACATATTTATATGTAATATTGCATGAGGCACAAACATATACATTTTAACGTCTGTGTTTCTTTTATTTCAAGAAACGCATCGAAACTAATGAACCTATTTTGACGGGGTTTTCACTGGTATTATATTTATATAATAAATACTTAATAATACTTATATTATATTTCAACTGAAGCAAAACAAAAACCTTACAATAGTTAGATTCATTTTAACTCCGGCGAAACAGTTAACATACCTATGTAGTCAAAAATATAAACAAATATAGTACTGCATTATTTTCGATTCTTATAATATGTTTCTACCCTTTAAAAATATATCAAAACTAAGTGTTTATATAAATATTTATACAATTGTACTTACATACAAACATCATATTAATGCACTCAATTTTCTTTTATTCGATGTAAAAAATGAATTATCTACATAAATTATATTCAATAAAAGTATTGTAGTACGTACATTTAAGAGCTTGGATAACAACTTTTTCTCTTATGCTTTAACAGCTTTATATTTTTAACTAATACAACGCGTAAACTATTTTTCATCAATCACTGTCAGTGGTGTTATTAAAATTTTTAAATGTTGGAATATTTCAAGTTTTCTACAAAGCCGTATATTATAGTGATCGTAATATTGTAACTATAAAACATACCATATTTCCATATCTGACTACAATATATAGATATATAATAAATGTATATACACACCACATATCTGAAGATTGCATACTACCTATTATAAAGCTATAAGACTATTATACAATATGAAGAGATTTAACTCAAAATCAAATTGTCTAAGCTACTTGATAGTTGTTTTTATTTTACTTAAAACACATTGACGTACAGTAATGAATAAGTCAATAGAATAGACTACTATATTAGTACTCGAAAAACCAACCAAAAAGACTTCTGTTATAGCAGTAGTATTTTTAATGCTATTATATGATAAACCAAGTTGTACTGCTTTGTACAGCATAAGACAACGAGGACACTATTATTGAGCACTGATAAGATAAGGTAGATATCATTTTCTTTTAAATAATGATGTTAAAAATAGATTTTTATTTCCTAGTATTAATTATGACATTATTTTCATTTATTATTATATTTAGATCGTAATTTCTATTCATGGTATCGAATCATTGAAAATAATAAACGTGTTTATCGGTAAAAATAGTATTACCGCTATAGTATTATAATAATATTTTTGTCATACGTACATCAAACATTTGCACGTTGATTTATTTAGACACGCTTTTTAGAATTATTATATATTCCTCACTGTTCATTAACGTTGGTTAATACATTTGGTTAAACTATAGGATTTATTATAATTAGAAGTATAAAACCATATCCAATATCCATATTAATAATTATTAATTTTTGGATGTAAATATTTTAAATGTTTCAATTGCTCTATAACACTATAACTTTGTCTGTTAATTTAAGTGTAAACTTCGTAAACTAATAGATTGTAGACTAATGAAAACCAAAAATTATCATAAAAGAAAATTGGAAATATGGTTAAATATTCACTATGTTTAAATATTTAACACTTAACACAAAGTTTAACTATATTTTATATTTACATTTTAATTTAAAGCACGGTTAGGTGCTAATTATGTAAATTACTAAAATATCAATATTTATCTTACTAGTGCTACACTATTACATACAACGTACAAATCAAAATGAATTTAAATAAGATATAAAGATGTATAATCAGATAGTTATAAAATCATATTATTATAATTATATGCATAATATTATGTATATGTATCTTGCATCCGGAAAAAAATATATCACTAAATAGATAAATTGAAAGATCCCAATCACAATATTAATTTAAAAACAGAATTTCTATTAACGAACGCTAACAGGTATATATTAATATTATATTATATACATTATGCGATGGCGATAAAGTTTAAACCGTGTTAGTGTAAAATGTTCATTTTATTACAAAATATACGGCGTGTAAATGACAATTAATTCAAACCGATACATTTGTTATTATTGTTTTTTTTTTTTTTTTGTCATTATAAAGTTGGATTTTCTATTAGTGCGTTGCACAAAAAAAGAGAGTTTTTTTAATATCACGCATTTAATGAATAACATATTACACGTGATCACTATAACAATAATTTATGTGAAACTGTGCGATTGCAATACGGATTTATGGAACGGCCGTGAAAAAATTGTGGAAATTATGTGAAGGAAAAAATTAGGATTAAAATATGTATGCTAATATCGTACAATAATAAATTTACTTTGTACATGATTGATAAACCCGTGATCCCTAATGGTTGTATTAAAACTTAGTATGACATTATAGGATATTTATTAATGACTTACTTAGACGTGCTCAGCGCGTATCATCATTTACCGTAGCCGGTAAACCGGCGTGGTGTTTTTTTCGTGCATTTTAACAATAATATTATTATGAGTACGCGGCGCGCGGCGTCCTGGATAGGCAATTTAGCTACACTTATGACGTGGCTCCATTTTTCTGATGTCCGTGACTCGTAACAACGATATATTTATGAATGAAAATAATAAAATCGTGATTCCCGCTAGCCCGGCCCCCCTATGCCAGTATGCCACTAGTTGTAACTAGGTACGATAAATAATTTGTATAACAATAATGTACAGTTTAGTGTAATCATTTCTTTTTTTAACTTAAATTATTAAAATACTTTTTAATTTTTGTTTTAGATATTTTAAATTATAAATCAAGTTAATATTTTTAATTATATTCAATCGTTTTAAAAATGTTAATTATTCTATAAAAATTTAAAATTGCATTTAAGATTAATTTCAAATTTATGATGATGTTATTATTAGAGTTTTTTAATAATACATTCTGTAGTTGAAACAAAGTCAAGACTTTACAGTTTATATTAAAACAAAAATGTATTAACTAAACCAAATACTTTGAACATTTTTACTCGTAAATTATTTTCATGACTATTCGATATTTTAAAAGTTACCTTCTCTTATGAACTAAACCAATACCCATGCAACGTCATTTTTAAAGTCAATATCGAGCACAATGATTTAATCAACCGTTTAGCATTGCTTTCAAATAAATCTTCTGTCATACGACTTATGAGTAAAGTAATAAAACATCGATTAGCTGAGCGAAGCCAGATCGGACTCCAGAGTATTCCGTTCTTACGTTTTGTTACTTCAACTATGATAATATATTAAAAATATAATACGTTATAACGAATAACCTTAATATAATAATATGTACTAGTATTATAGAATTATCAATTCTTCGAATTCAAAACCGTTACGATAGTGTGTATCGTCTAAAAACTTTTGCCATTTAATAATAAATCGCTTCAATAAAATATTATATTTACGAAAGCAATAGTGCGTGAAACTAAATGTACGTCTGGCGTTTATACGGCACAATAAGGGCTTGTCTCCTGTTCCTAATAAAGGGATATTATACACACGCGCGCATTTATTATGTTACGTAAAACATGTATTATGTATATAGGTATAATAACTGTAATATATTATTATTGTGTGTCGTACATCGAGGATTTATAGAGGGCTTGACGTATAGGTTTAAAATATGTGTAATGACGGGACCCACCCGTAATAATATATTACGTAAATAAGGTACATAATATTATGTGTTGTGTAGTGGTAAAATCGATCTACGAATAAGTCTCGTCGGGCTAATAAGGAAAGGCACGTGTGTGCATCTCTTCGATAATGATAAATTAATAAAAAAAAAAAAAAAAGATAAAAAAAATGACACCACATACACGTTACCGCGGCCGTCGTGCATAACGCGTAGTTAGGAAATTTCGTATGTAAATCACGCTCAATACTCGGTATCACACTGTATTATAACATGTATGCACATAGGTACGATGTGCACGACTGGCTGAGGTTGAGAGTACATTATTTTATTACATATAATGTGTAATGACGCTTTAGTGTTATAGGAAAACCCGTAACATTTTATACGTATACGCTTAACTAAATTATTATTAAATATATTATGTGCGTGTACACTGCAGGTATCAACGCGGTGAGCGAGTTCACTATTATATTTACTACAAGTGTTTTCATTCTTCTTCTTCTTTTTTTTTTTTTTTTTTTTTTATCTACATCAAACATTCACGTTCACGTGTATTTGATGGCGTTACGTGACTCGTATGAAATGTACCGTCTTAAGGAATTAGGACCGTGGGACGGTGCGTGGTATAATATACTGTAAATACCTACACGTAAAATATATACAACGGAGTATGTGTGTGTGTGTGTGTGTGTCGACTCCACACTAAACCCTGAGTCTGCACTTCGTAGTGCCGAGGTATGCATGAATAAAGTCAAGTTTTGCGCAAATCGTTTACATTTTATAACAATTTGAATTCTATGAAATCAGTTTATTTACAAAAATATTTATTTTTAAATCACAATAAAAAATACACAAGTGCGCATAGTACGGTACTATTAGTACTTATTTTATATTGTAAGTCGTATTGTAATGAAATATTACAAAATATATACACGTGCAAATGCTATTAAAAATATTCTGAATAATAACCCATTGCTTTAAAAAAAAAACTCGAAATTCGTTTGAGTATTGTATATTAAATTTAATATACTTGAATTGAACATTTACTGGGTTGAACGGAACAAGTTAAATAACAAAGAGCAAATCGTTTTATTTTATCTTGATATCCTTAGTTGTATTTTATGTTTGATTTAAACATTTAAACAGACCACGTCAGTTTTGGACTTGAAGTAGATAAAAAAAAAGTGAATAACTTCATCATATTATAATATTGAAAGTTCGACCGATTAACTATTATAGCATTTAAATAAAAAATTAGATGATGACAAACGACTTTTCAAACATAAGATTTAAAATATTATATTTTAAGTGGCATTATGAGCCACACATTTTGGACAAATCCTAACATACTTACATAACGATATAGGGATATAAAACCAGTAATTTTTTAAAGAACATGCCAGACATGAAATTTAGTTAAGTCTTATTTATTTAGCTATAATATTAAAAACATATATTTAAAATAATAAAATTATCTTAAACAAGAGTGGTGTAATGCTCCAGCTCTTTTTTCCTGACCATGTCACTTAATTTATACTTTTATTAAAATACAATAAAATGATTTTCAATCAAATATATTGGATACAAAGCTTTAATACATGACAATTATCCACACATATAATTATATGAATAAAGCCATTCAAACTTATAGGTGTTTGAAATGAATTTTATCTTTACATTTTAAACAAATATTTTTTCCGAACCAGTGATATATTTTTATTAAATTCAAAAAAATAAACACCTAGTGACGGAACGACACATATGTAAATAAAATCATACAAATGCAGTTATTATAGTTTGGCAAACAACCATCATAAACTATACCTGATCCTGTGAGAGGTTTTCACCACTCCGTTTTATATTCCAAATGTCGAATGTCAAATGCCGAATCATTTATTATATTATACCCACGTATGCTGCTGCCATGTTATAATGTGTACAAACGAAAAATGGTCGACCAAATCTAGACGTATTATTATTGGATATTTTCTGTAACACACATTATTGGGGTTTAGTTGTCTGTGTTCAAAAATAGTACGGTAAAACCACATATTTGAACCCTACTCTTGGGTATATTGGTCATTGGACATATATATTTTGATATTCTGTCTGGTAATTTCAACTCCGTTCTATAACAGATCCTGACAAATTAGGTGTATAATACAATTCCTCGTTTGTTTGCTTAACATTTTCGATAAACTTGTATTGCTTTCGTATTATCTATGACATGTATACATAGGTAATATTAGAATCGTGTTTGTCATATTCAATTCAATACTGTTAGTGGTTTTTTTTTTTTTTTTGTCAATCTTAAAGTTTATAATAAAATAAAATAATAATAATAATAATTGTTTCTTACAATAAAAAAAAAAATTTATTGAAATAAAATCCTGCACTTATCTATGTTAATATTTAACAAGTCACTTTAATTACTAATTTCCATTAAATAGTAAATAAGTTATATGATTTATAAAGGTTATATTGAAACTATAAATGATAAAATTTAATATACATAATAAATTGTAGTAAGTGTAAAAGTATAAACGAGAACAACGCGACTACAATACTGAGATATATTATTGAAAAAAAAAATACTATTGGAATTTATGAGAGATGAGGCAAAATTTAAAATTTAAATGTAGGATTACGTCATTTTTTCTTTATCAAACTTATCAGTTACTATAATAATATAATATTTTTGTACACCAATTATTTACTTTTAATTATTCTCTGTGTTAGAAATAGTTTGTTATCGAAATGTAGTACAAATTATCAAATGCTAATATTCATATTTGTTATAGTACAATTATGTAATGTATAATTAGTATAAATAATTATTGCATTATGTATTATGCCAAAATTAAAAATTGATAATATGTGCCGCATTCCTAAAAAGTTTGCTCAATTAATCGTATTATTGTTAATAAATGTCAGTTGCTTTGGTCCTAACGATATAATGAAAAAATACTTTGATGTTTTATTTTATAGAAATTCATGGTAAAACTATGTATAATACAATAATGATGTTCTCGGACGGAAATACAATTATATTTAAATGACATTTTTTATTACATATATCTCCTCAAATTAGGTGGGATTATTTAAAAAAAAAATTATAATAAATAATTTTCTAAAGTATATTTATGTAAATAAAATCGTGCGTTCATAATAAAATTACTGTATCTGTACAATTAACAGACGTGGTTGAGTTAAAATAAGATACAAACTAGAAACTTTTTATCAATTCAATTATTTCTTTAAAAATTGTCTATTTTTGTAAAAAAAAAAAAAACCTAAACTTTTTTATCGTGATTTAATCCCAATCTGTTTGATATATTTTTCAAATCTGTTATTTTTATTGTTTAAACCAAAAATAGTATCATCGAATTTATCTGAAACGTATAAAACATTAACAACTTTTCCAATACCTGGTCTTGGTCGGGTTGTTGCTACAGAAATAAAATGTGGATTTTTATCATCTCCTTGATTTCACTCTTACGACGCGCTGACCACAAATGTGCTATAAACATTGCCTTCATCGGTATATTTCGATATAAAATCATTTTGAACACATTTTTTCACACAAAGAAATCTTCAGTAACTCATTATCTAGTGCTATTTGTCATGTTCCACGTATAAAAATAGATATGGAATTGAATGACGTTAATGATCATTTTTGAAAAGGTCCAGAATCTTATTCAGTCGTAGAAATAAATTAATTTATAATCAAACCAAAATCCCACTTTCGTGTATATTATTATGTACAATATTTTGATCCATTAATATTTTTCGAAATTCTTTTGGAAATATTAAGACACATGCAAATCTAACATTTATATGTTTATTTGTTAAATCATTATAAAAATAATTAACATTTGATTTTTAAACGTCATTCGCCCATAAAATCAATTTTATATTTTTTAAGCAGAATACTGTTTTTTTTTTTTTTTTTAATTATAATAATAATTAAATATCGAATGTTGAATTAATAGTTTATTTGTATATACAAGTAGTTAAGTATTTAAAATGATCCCTCTGTATAATAAATCGTGTCCTCTTTGATGAATTTAAAGGACGCGTTGTTCCGAGACGTCAGAAACCAACATCAATTGTTATATGGAATACATATTATAATGTAACTCGGTATAATATAATATCTATTCGACAATGGTTTGAATAAATAGACTACCGCTAAATCAAAACCCTAACTGAATAGACTAGAAGCGATTTTAAATGGCCGACTGCACACCATCGATGATTATTATAATCTGTTGGTTTATAAGTATACTGTATAGCAGCTACTTCAGGTAGCTACGTTGTCATAACAATCGCCATCGTTGTCGTCGTCTTCGTCCAATACATTGTGTAATAATATTATTATTATTATTATTATTATTTGCTGCAACGATTCAGTTTAACTTGCTCTGTATGAAACCATTCTGAGCTAAAATCACGAATTGCATATTTTAATTTCAGTAAAAACTGACCGTATGTATGTTATTAATAATAAATAAAAGGATTTCCGTAATGAAGAGTTACATTTTTTTTTTATGCAAAATATAGTCATATAATATAATGATATACTTTGCGATGTTGTTTTTACACTTTTGTTACTGAAAACAAAGCATACGGTTAAGCTTAACTTAAATCCATCATTTTATGTTCTATTTTAATCTAATAATTATGTTAACTGTTTCCACCTGCAATGAACTGCCTTTGGTATATATTTTTTTAATTTATGTTAAAATGCTTTGTTCGTATAAATTACACAGCTTTATAATACTCTGCAAACATCCGTGATGTGATTCAAATACTTTTACGTTTTTTGTTTTTTGGTTTACATTTAATCTTTGAATCGAAAGAAAAACCGTAATAAAATAGATTTAAGGTACTTATATCAATAGAACATTCATTTAAGAGAAAGTCACGGATTTTATTAGTTTTAATAAAAAAAAATGTATACACATAAATTATTATTATTTCACTTTATGGAAGGCTGTAATAAAAATATTATTTGTCTAAGAATTAATTCCAGGTTATAAACTTTGGATGAAATAATTTAACACGGTTTCGTGTATAATGCATAAAGTGACTTTCATAAAATAAACCAATATAGACGACTATGTATAATGCATCAAAATTAAATATAATAAACATTCAGCGACACAAAATATGAAACAATTATCAAAAAAAAAAAAAAAAAACACGTCAATGTAATAATAACAAATAAGTGTTTGTAATTAATTGCATTAATTTTCATTAATTTTTACAGCTTTGAATTTAAATGTAGTACATAATTTTATATTTAAGTACAAAGTGGCTTTTCACAACTTTTAAATTAGTTACACATGTCGTTTATTTTTAAATTTGAATTCGTAGAAACCTCTAGATCTGAAAAAAATAAATTAAAAAGTGGCGTTTTTGAGGTATTACAAGGTTTGCGAATGGTGACGAAAGATAAAAAAAAATAGTTAGATGTTATATTAAAGCATTTATAATTTATAATAATATTGTATTTATATAATAATTCTGATATATTAAAAATATAGGTAATTATTTTAGTATAAAAAGTCATGAATAAAACAAACTAAGATGGATTATGTATTTAACTAATATTTGTATTAATTACAACATTGTGAATGCTGTTTTAATAAAACATTTCATTAGTATTAGTATCAAATATAGTATGTTTACGAATCACATTAAACTCATTATACTATCAGCAGTATAACTTGTGTAAATTAGAATGACTTGTACAGTTTAACCTGTACTTCAAACATTTATAATTCCTATAATTTTATGCTATCGTTGACTTGAAATTTCTCGTGAACCCTTCAAATTTGTTTCTTAGTAATAGAAAAAGTATTATTTTTAAGCAAACGAACTTTATTTGGATCAATTGTGACTAGTGGTTTATCAGTATGAGATGCGCGTATAAGTTCTACGAATAAGAGTACAAATAAATCCCAAGAGAAATCGTAGATTCGTGATTAAAAGAAAAATAAATGGCTACTGCATTTCAAATGAATGTTCATTTATGTGGTACCTAGTATTGATAATAATAATTACTAATGGACACTAAATCTTTTTGTAACCTGTCGCCTGTCACGCTATAGTTATTTATATAATGTGCAAAGTGTCGTGTACATAATGAAAGCAGACCGCAAGTTAGGTCCTAAGATATAATATTGTTTTAATATTATGTTTAAAACATTGTAAATTGTGTACAACAAATAAATGAAATGCTTTTTAATTACCATTTATTCAACTGTATAATAAAATTAAATCTGTGAAACGTACAATTAGCGTCTACAATTAAAATAGTTAAATGTTTTGCTTAAACATGATTTTTGAACATGAAACAAACTTCTGATTTTATAAACAATTTAGATAATATTAATTTAAGCAATTTAATCATATAATTATTTTTTTAACTATTCACATAATATACCACACCAGGGTTATTTTTTCATTTTCTTATTTGTTTAAATTTAACAAAACTATAAATAACACCTTATTTAACAAGTGTTTGATTTGTTACTGTATGATATTCTGAAAAAATTATAAAGCTAAAGTTTTTAACATAAAGTATAATTTTATGAGCTAAAAATGTGCTATATAAGTCAGTGAACGAAAATATCTAGTACGTTTATTTCAGTATTATTAAGAATACTGACATAGTGACAATGAATGACCTATGTAACCGACTTGATGAATCGATGTACCGTATGTTTAGCACATATGCATTTACAGAGTGTGTTTTGATTTTAATCTGTCAAATCTCGAGTGTTTCAAATATTTAATAACAGTGAAAAAGATAGTCACACTTTTCAGGCACAAATATATCCTGAATCTTGACAGCTTTTCTATTGGAGAATGATATTATGACAATCCATGCGTGGTTCTTGAGTTTTATTAAATGTATAAATAAAGGTTAAAAGTTAAAGTAAGTATTGAATTGTTAAAAGTTGATAGAGACAAAAAAATAAAACGAAAGAAATATTTTTGTTTTTGACAACAAACATTTTATTAGTAGTATTATATAAATATATAAATTTAATTATTCATAAAATACAAAAGTTTATAATCGATGTATAGTAAATTATACTTATGTCGTTTATCATTGTGCCAAATAAAATATATTATTTTCAAAAGAGATTTATTTAAAAATCGAAGTATTTCAGTATATTTGAATGTTTTAGCCGTTTTAGGAATTATAATTAAAAGGGATTACATAGTTTTAAATTTTTTCCTGACAATGATAAAATAAAAATGTGAATGCCAGACACTAGCTTAAATTAACGTAAAGCAACAGATTCTGCGCACTGTTAACTCTTTTTTATTGGAGTAAAATATATGAATGCTTGAAAATACCGTAGTTCAATCAAATTCACATTATTTTTCTATTTATGCGATGCAACAGCTTAATTAATTTTAATCATGATGTTGATATTAAGGTTAAAAGCGTAAACTTTGAGTTTAGACCTTAGACCACTATATCGAGATATTTTAATTTTTATCGTGTGTTTAACTTGCTTACTTAATACATATTCAATTTCTTCGGACCTCTATTGATTTTTTTTTATTTTAGTTCAATATAATTTTATCAAATGTATTCAACCATGAAGTATAAACTTTTTATGACGATAAATTAATTACCATTAAGTATTCTAAAATGTAATTTTAACCACTGTTGTTAATATTTGTTTACAATGATTTATTCATTAATACATCACCCAACAAATTACCTAACCGAGATAAAAAAAAAATATTTTTTTATTAAAAGAAAAATATAATTTAATTAAAAGTTTTGACATCGAATTTTCTTTAGTTTAACATGTTCAAAGAAAAAATAAATAATATTATATTTAATGGTTTAGTTTGTTTATATTATATTCTACTTACTAATTAATACAAGGTAGGTATAAATATTGAGTAACATTAATTTAATAAAACAAACATTGAACCTATAGACTATAATATTTTAACTATTTTGCAGATATTGTTAAGGTCAAAAATACAACAAAATAAGACCAAAGCTTTATCTGTACACGAATATTGTGAATAATACGACATGTTATTATAATAACTACTAGAATATTTAATAAAAGTTCAAAATTGAAACTATTAATAGAACTCTTTCAATGTATATTGTAGTATGTACTTCAATCGGCTTATAGAAATAATGAACAATTAAACCACAATTTTTTTAAAGTAGTGAATATACTACAGCTGCACTTGTTTTTATTGACCTTGAACGAACCTAACATAACCTTTGAGTATTCTTCTAGCACAAGTAATTTCTTCCTTTCTTAGTAAAAAAAAATGAATAATTAACAAATTTTTAAAACAAACATTATCAATTATACTATTAAAGAAAACGATCTAAAAATGAATGTCAATGAACTACTTATACCAACCATCCTTATTGCACAGCACATGGTGGACCAGCCATACTCATAAAAACTAATCTTAAATTCCACCCACTCAACAATTCTAGTTCAATCAGCAGCTTCTATGTTAAACACCTCAAACACCACAAATAACTTTACTTATCACATAAACACCTCTCTCTCCGAACCGATTCGCTCATTAATAATCAAAAAACTTAAAGCAAAAGTACATTATCAAATCAAATGACTCCCCACGCATAAAAACACATTATAACAATTTACCCAACTCATTAACTCTTTCTTGTCTCCCAAGCCTTCAACCGAGTCTGGCATGAAGGGTTACTTTTTAAATTTAAGCAATTCCTTAAGCCGTATACAGAAACATTTGGTTTTTAAAAACATAGATATTATTTTAGTAAAAATATACAAAAAAAACATTCTTATACACTCTATACATATACATATAATAATAATATAAATATATAAAAGTACGTGCGTGCATCGTTACCACACAACTATCAAGTTTACTTTGATGCAAATATTACATGTGATTTATTTAGTATTAAATATTTTGTCAACGTGATTAGTTAGGTTTGAAACGTTTTTTTAATACGTAATGCTTTTAAAAGGTTTTTCACTTTTTGAGTCGAAATTCAAAAAACTATTTAAACGATAAACACAAGTATTTTAAACATATTTTTGATAAAATTCGTTTGGCGTATGCCATAATCACGTTATAACTTTGCATGGACATAATAAACATTGATAGATATAATCCATAAGACCATAATTAAATAGATATAAATATAAGTAGATACTAAAGGTAACGAAAATGATTCATTTTTCGTACGTGAAGGATATGTGATGTACATACAAGTTCGTAAATGATACTATCTCTACACATTTTTTTTGTTACTTTTACGTAACTGTACAAAACTATATCTGTATAACTATATATATAAATTACGAGGATATCACATTAACATAAAGGAAATTCGATACTAATAAACGTCGGAAACATTTGATAACGGAGCAGTTTGTGCTGTCTGTTTGTTAAACAATAAAATTAACTTTTGCAAACATATTAAACGCCATAGACCCGCGTTGGTCTGTTTGGTTTCAATAACCAAAACCGTGATCAAGTTTGTATATACTCTTGCTGCGTATAATCAGTTATCGCATAGGACTAGTTACATTATGTCTTATACCGCGGTTTACTAATATACCGCACCTATCGCCTACGAAATTCAATCCAATAAACATTTCATACGTTGGCGCTTGTGTTCTAAAACATTTACCGCTATCGAATCTCCTCATAATTTAAAATAAAGTCTGTAGCATATTTGCATGTTATCCGTGGTATAACGACATATAACGTATAGAGATTACTTATACAGTCACCTCTGAGATCATAAAACTACCGTCACATAGGAGCTTAAAGTCCTGAATTTACACAAAATTGATCTGACATAGTTATTTATTTAATATGTTTTTTTTTATAAACTGTGTAAAGAAGCTAGTAAATATAAATTGTTCTTTAAACCTGTAATACCATCAGAATCAAAATTCAACTCGTTTCACAATAATATTGTAATTTAAATACATAATCACATTTTTCTTTTTTTAAACGACGTATCGAATAATTGGATATCGAGTAATGTACTTTATGAAAATATCGTGTTGTTTTTGTTTCAGATTCCGTCAAGGATTTAAGCAGTTCTTTTCTTTCGTACCATGCATCAATGTGAGAACCGGCAGCCTGATCCGACGGGAAGTTGTCACCAGCAGGTACAGCTATAGCGGATCCCCGGACGCCCACTATCGGATAGTGCGCAACGGTAATAGTAAGCCCGGAAAGCGAAATGCGTTTACGGCGTGCGCTGTATATATTTACTAGTAAAGGCCTGAACGAAAGAAAACTGTTAAACTGTTCCACGCCCACCTCTCCACGCCCCGACAAATTAAAAAATACTTAAAACAATAAAAACATCAAAAACCGCGTTTTAAGAATTTGAAAAATACATAAGTATGGTTAAAACTTAAAACGTATTGCAATAAAACATATAAAAATAAAATTGAAAAACATATACATAATGATAATATATAAAATCATTAAGTCTTCAAATTAGATGATCGCATTGGATGAGCTTTTTTAAAATCGTTTTTACACATTTTGTGAGCCTAATTTTAACTATCAGTTTTAAACTAAATAATATGTGTATTTAAATTTGACCTATTTTTTAAATATAAACATATAATTATAATTATACTCCTAAATATAATTATAAAATTACTGGCATTAAACTGGATGAACACTTCAGGTCTCTAACACCAAATTGACCATGTATGGTTTTACATTTGACGTTGGCTAAAGCCAACTTAAAAGTTAAGATTATGAAAAATTATACCATCAAATAAAATATGTATCAATATAACTTCAAATTTATATATTTATTTAATTTACACGGGTGATGATTTAATGGTTTAAAGACAATGTTTTTAAATGTGTAGTAAAATTATTTAATACTTCTTTCATTCTATATTTCTTATGGCATCATCAAAACTATCGTCTTTCGCATTTCTCATTTTTTGTACATATTTAATTTTTATTATAATATATTATTATATACTAGTTGTCAACAAGGATACCACTTCGCGACACATAAAAATACAATTTGGAAAAATACTATCCTTTATTTATATTTTAATTTATAATGTAATTATATGTGTAACATAATATAGATTTGTATTATACTTACTTAATTTTGATTTTGAGTAGTTTTAAAAATTTACTAACAATTGAGGAATATAAAATAAAATATCATGAATAGAGATAATTTTTGTGGATAAATCATGACTACTTTATTCAAGTTTGACAACAAATCGGTTCAACTTTTATGCTAAAATCGTTTTATTTAACATAAAATAAAAACCGTACCACGATCGACTTGAAAACTAACTATAGTTTGTCGTATTTTACTTAATATTACTTATTTAAAAAAAAATAAATAACAGGGAGTTAATAAAATAAAAATATTTAATTGGCTACTTAAAAAAAAGGTCTTAAATAATTGCTTTAATATTATTTATTTACTTATGTTATATTATTATGAAATATGAAACATTTATACTTTGTTCTGCTCTAAAACCTAAAATGTATGCCTATATAATATTACTATATATTACATTTTCAAGAATTTTGACCCAATAAATAATTTTCTAACAACATTTATGAAAAAAATAACTAAAAAAAATTGAAAATTCCCATGCCTATAAATTGTTCAAAAATAATTGAAGTATTTTGAAAATGTTATAGTAAATATTAAATGATAATATTTATATTTGATAACAATTTTAAGAATTTACACTTATTTATTTTCTAGTTATGCTAAAAAAAAAAACAAAATTAATTTTGTTCGAAAATTGAAGTTACGTAAAATTTCCTATTATTCCTATTTTTTTTTTTTTTTTATGTTTTTACTGATTATAAAATAGTACTTGGAATTTTTAAATTTGACCTCTTTAAAGTTCAAACACTTCAAACTAGATCAAATTTTCAATCCAAAACTACCCCCCGAGTTAAAAATCGAAGTATTTTATTGACTATATTTTATCGTGTACAGGCACACACAAAAAACACATATCTTCGTAAATTCTATACAATAAATGTTCCAACATATTATATGTTTCTACTTTTTAGACATATTTTACTTACCAGTAATATTTTTATAGGATAAATAAAATATTTTCATGTCAAAAAAAAATTAATTGTGTCCACAATTTTTGTTAATGTTTTTATTTCTAATTCAGTTCTAAGTATTAATATAAAAAAGTTATACTTAAAAATATATAATACTAAATGTAATACAATAACAATTTTATTCATTTCAGAAAATCTTTGTTCCAATTAAAACTTTTTTATAATTATTTCTACTTAAATATGTTTTAAGTTTGAGCAAGTTTAAGTGATAAACATTCAACTATCATGATCAAATTAAATTCAATGCGAATCTTATGATTATTTTCCGTTTTATATTTAAGTGGTAGACAATTAGGTATGTAATGTAGATATAATTATTATTATAAATTAAAATAAGATGCTAAGTTACATGTATAATCAATTGTCATGGACAAAAATAAATTATCAAATATTTATCGTCTAAAATGTCTCCAAATATTTTAGAATCTTTTTCATATCCATAACATTTTAAATTAGCAAATAATACCATAATTTAATATTCGTATTTATATAACAAAATTATAGTTTGCGAAAATATTTATAATATGTATACTTCATAAATGTTAACACCTATATTAAATATAGAATTCAATGTTATACCATGATTTGATATTTTAAACTTCCAATTTAATTTTTATTTGTAAAGAATAATGTTTTGCGATATAATAATATTTACGCAGAATTCCTACAAAATGTGTTACTCATCCTGGTTATCTCATCATTAAAACTCAATAATATAATAAACAAAAATGAAACATAAATTTAAATTTTTGATAATTTCCTCTTTTAGTTGCTTGAATCTTTGTTTTATTGTACGTCATCGTATCTCAGAAAATAAGTACCTACGAAATTAATAAGGAAACCGTTTCATTCTAGTAGTACTTATAAAATATAATAACGAAAAATAGTATACTATTCTCCTTTGTATGTTAGTTATATCATATAATATTGTATAATACGGATACAGTAGAAATTCATGTATACCCACTCAGTATTTTTATGATGTAAACAATGTGTTAATTTCAGCTTTCACAAAAAACTCTTCATTTCAACATAATAAACGTACGAAGTAAATCATGAAGTTACAGTACCAAGTAATTTTCGTTTCCAAAAATATAAGTTATTTAATAATAAGCCATTTTTTAAATTTAATTATCTTATTATCAAATACTATAAACGATTCTTTCTGAAAGTTAAAATTGAATTTCATGACATTCATTTATTTTTACAAATAAAATATGTAGCTTTCTATATTATATCTTATACATTATATAAAGTTTACCCGGATGAATTTTTAACGTGCAAAACTCGTCTCAGTCAGTGTTTATTTATTTTATTTTATTTTTAATACCTTTTTTAATCTCCGAAAGTATTTACTAAAGTTAAATATTTTTTTTTACAAAATATTGATATGTAAATAACCAATAGGTAATAATATATAACTTAAAGTATAGATGAATAAAGAAATCAGCACAAATTATCCGGTTAACCCCAACATTTAGCTGTGATAAATTTTCAATAATTATATATATATATTCAAAAGAATAATTAAAAAACCTAAATCATTTTTAAAAATATAATCGTAAAGTATTTTAAAGTAAATAAAGCTTAATATATAACCACAAGCGTCTTACATAGTCCTAATATATATATATATATATATATATATAATATATATGTATACATATATATATATGTGTACTTTATATTTTATTTTAATAACGAAGTTAATAACTTTTGACACAATTTTCTCAAACCAAGTCTTTGTATTGAAGCCCCTATGAGTGAAAAGGCAACGAATTATGAATAGAATAAAGTTTGCTATAAGTCAATAAGCTGTTAAGCTGTTTTGGTAAAAGGAAGCTAGATGTATAGTCAAATCGGATATAAAATCTCGATGTCGTATTCATTATGACTTATAAGTTATAGTATTATATTTTTTTCAATTTTTAAACTTAAACCCAAACTATGGTCTAAATAAGATACAATTGGCGCATCTCATTAAATTAATAAATATTGTCACAGTTGACCCGAAAATTAAAAAATTACACGTACAAGCAAACGTACATTTATTGTCACCGTGATTTAAGTGGTGTGTAAATAAATAAATAATAAGTATATTATAGTATATGGTACCTCAGTGGCGCCAAATTCGTGTATCATGTGAAGCAATCGATTCACTTCTCTTAAATGAATTTATCATATAAATTAGGTGGGTGAGTAGTTGGGACAAAAATTTTAGATTTTGCTTCACAAAAAATATCTGAGTTCGGCCCCATTGCATTATGCATATACTTTCAGATCCCAAACTTAAAACCATAACACGTTAGACACTTTGCTTACAACAAAATGTAGAAAAAAAATTGCACAATCAAAAGGACTTTAAAACGACTGTCGAGTATGATATAAATTTCTAAATAGTTTTTAACAGTACCAAATGAAGTAATAATCAGTAAATCGTAATGAATTTTATACTATTACACTAGTATATTATATAAATGGTAGCAACTAAAGAGGATCCTATCATTTACTAAAGATTGTCTCGAAAATTCAGTGTTGATCATACTCGTACTCTTTCTCAGTAGCATCAGCACACGTTCGCTTTTAAATTCTAACTGACAAATGTCCTGCAGTACATTATTGTGTTTCAGCATATTTTACTTTCACTATAAGTCGTTTATTTTTTCTACCAAAACCATTCATTCGTTTAACAACTCTAGAATATTATATGACATAAATCTGAGATTTGGAAAGCTCATTTCAATAACAGTCTTCTTCAAAGTTGTAGCCATTAAGAGCAAACACATTTTTTTTTGTCGATAACATTTGATTTTTCGGGTGGTAACCTTAAACGCCCTCGATATAATATTATAATATACTAATTACTATCTATGGTGAGGGCGATGCTGATGAGTGATGATATTATGTACCTGTGTGTAATACTTGGTACTTATAGGATAAAAGGGTACATTTTACATTGGATTACGTGGATTATTATCAAAACAACTATGCTGATATAAATGAACTGTCCCGGTATTAAAATGTGATCGGCGCTCACAATGTGAAAAAGATAACATGTGCGTGAAACCGTTAGTTTTTTTACGATTTTTTATTTTTATTTTTTCAAATATTATATGAATCACGGAAAAACGACGAATCCAAAATTTTTCTGGCGATGTCCGGAAATGTTTTATTTCCACTGCCAGGATCGAGGTTTACGATTACCCGTCATTGGAATTATTCTACCCGTTGAAAAGTTTGTTCACTGACGAGGCGACAATGACTATATTAATATTCGTAAGCTGCAGTGACAGATGGGAAAGAGTAAAATAAATTTATAATCATCCAGATTCTTTTAAAAACATTCCATTGTTATTTGTTTGTCTGCAAAATATAAAATATGTGGAAACGTAAAGTTGGTTTTTGTCTCTGCCTCTGGTAGCTCGTATAATTTATCATTTAATAGGTTATTCAGAACCGGAGAACCACAACTAATGACTACCTATAACAATAATAATAATTAATAAATATAATAAATAAACACGAAGAATAATAATTCATTGTCCATATAAAAACCCCAACGAAAAAATCAATTTATAAAATTTAATTTAATATGATTATATTATTTACTGTTATTAAAGAGGCAATTTATCAAACATCGTAGTAGTTTTTAAGATAACCTCCTGAATGCTGTTAAAGTTAATGCAAGTAAAAAAATGTTTAAAAAAGTCAGTTTTAAATAAATGTTGTCAATTTTTTTTGATTATTCTAAGTTGAGTTCGGAAACAAGTTTCAAATGTGAATTAAGTATCTAACTTTTCTACAGTGAACAATGTAGAACACTTTTTTTTATTAATTTAAGTTTTAAGATAATTTACTGATCGTTCATTACCAGTAAATGTTTATATTAAATTGTATACGTGAGTGAAAAACGAAAATAAAAAACCTACACGTCATGTTAAGTTAGGTTAAATTATCTGTTATATATATAAACAATATATTGATCTGGCATTCTATCAAACAGTTTTTTTTGCGTCGTATACTATAGTAGTTTTGAAATAGGACAAATGGCGTAGTTCAATTGATGGAATGTTATTTTCAATTTAATCTCAAGTGTGCAAGAAGTGCATATTATTAAGACATTTCTAAACTCATGCAACTGTAGTATAATATTATTATAAAATAATGTAAACAATTCATATTTCAAGAGATATGAATTCATTTTTTTTAAAGTAGAATGTTGGGTTATCATTGTTTAGTATTTCGCCTAGAGTTATATTTTTAGTTAAAACATTTCTAGTTCTATTGACCGATTTTTAATTAACATAAAAGCTCGCGATATAACAATTTATTATATAATAATATATTGTATGCCTATTACTGTGTTGTTTATTAATTTTTTTTCTTACTATGCAATTTTTACTATATTGGGTGAAGGTTGTCATAAAACTATTTTAACAAATTGACTTTAAGAATTCCATATTTGACAGTAAGTTTCTCAGTAAAATTCATTGCATAAATAATTTTAAATTCTAAGCGAAACGATAATGTATTGATTTTATAATGTTGTCTGTCATTACTTTTTGAAGCAATAAAATGCTTCAATGTTAAACTTCGAGTGATGGTTTCTGGTAGCGAATTGGATCTATTTGGCACTTTGGTAATCAAATGTAAAAAATTTGTACAAAAAAAAGTAGGTTTCTGCTATCCACAATAATCATAAAAACACCAAATAATCGTAGGTACTTGAAATTTTTACCAACCAATGTTTAAATTATCATCATTTTCCATTCATAATACAATTTTTAAAAAATGTAAACTTTTGAGCTATTTATATTCATTTAAGGTATTTAATTTTCTTTGAAAATCAAAATTATAAAATAATTAATTTTAATAAAAACAATATTGAAAATGTAATACAAGATTCCATAAAAGTTTTATTTTATATCTGTATAAAAAAATTGAAAATACACATAGATAGTCACAATTTTTTTATGTGCATTTGATGTTCAAATTTTTACAACCTGCTGTAATACTTATATTAAAATAAATTACTTTAATAAAAATATAATGAAATATACAGACATACAGTCTTCATTTAAAATTATTTTTTGTATACAGTGATACATTATGATTGATTTCAAATTTAACACTTATTGGCATTACAGAGATTCAATTTACATCGCATGTACAACAAAGCGGTTACTCACTTAATTTCCTTTTTATATTTAACATTTTTACCTCAATTTAACAAATATGTTTTGAATAAACTAAAAGCAAATCAATTTTTAACTATTTTTAATATTTTATTTTAATAATCGTTTGTGCTTTAATGTTTGGAGATGAAAATGTTATTGTGTAAACATCGAACATTGATTCAATATTATAGTTTGTTATTCATGATAAAATTATAAAATAAATTCTCTGCCACCAAACTCTACTTATCTAAACTTCAAATATTAATAATTTATAAATAAAAGCTATGTCTTTAATATTCAATAATATGTATGCATAGAAATGATAAGAAAAATATTATGCTTGAATGCTTGTGATGATCGAAGCTATTTAAAAATTAGTTTGTAAATCAGTATATTATTAAAAATGAGACTAAGTACCTATTTTTACTTTTGTAAACCAAAATATAACATCTGTTTAATACAAAATTGACATTATTTTAGGGCTTGCTATTTTACGTGTATTTAAACATACGGATATACGTGTAATTATGAAACAAGTGTAATAATGTATAATAAAACTTGGCAACTTGGATACTACATTCATAATACAAGTACAATAAAATTATATTAATAGCTTAAAACCACCTCAAAATTAAAATCAAAACATTTTTACCTCTCCAGAGAGAGATAATAGATAAAAAAACATATATCATTTCAACATGAATGAAAAATAATTAAATGAAATAAAACTGTACATATTACAAACCTATTGTGTTCGTTCGGGAGTCCGAATTTATTTATTTGGAGATTTTAAAACAATTTATTTCATAGTTTGTGATATGTAACAAAAACATACTTTATATACGTATCTGTAAATCATTAATTATGCTACTACGATTGATGATTGACTAAGTTTAAAACAAAAAGTTACGATATGGTTTTTTTCAGCATTTTTTTTTTTTTTTATTAGGTTACCACTGTGTAAAAATAACAACACATTTATCCACAACTTTGATTTATTTTTTATATTAGTTGTGTATTAAATTTTTCGAAAACCTCAAATCCGCTAACTAATAAATAAATAAAATTAATATTTTCATAAAAAAATCAGTATTTCTTCTTTCTTTTAATTTAAAAGATAAGTTTAACGAAACTCAGCAATCGATAACAATATTAACGTGATTATTTGTGAATTTTTCAATACTGTAGAATTTAATATGATTTTATAATGTAATATTTTCAATCACAAACGCGCGTAATATCCAAAAATAACGCCTCCGTCCAAGTTTGAATCCGTAAAAAGCAAGCTTAACCCTTATAAATGTTGACCATTATCCAAGCTTACTGTGTTAAGATAGCGGTAGTCTTAAGCTTATATATACCTACTGACTCAAAACATTCTTACTCAAAGCCCAATATATATACATTATATAGGGACGCCGCGTATTTTTATTTCGCAGTGTATTGTTTTGCTTTCCCGTAATAATCTCCTTTTCTCGCTGGATCTTAGGCAGAATTTAGGTAGCTGCACTAGAAAATAAAATGGGACGCCGACTACTATAGTCTATAACAATACACTTATACATTATGTTCAATTCTGAATACAACTTTTATTTTATTTTTTTCAATCATACACTGCTGTATAAAGAACATTTTAACGTTTTCCAATATTTTTAATTTCGATACCAATAGATTTGTGCTACAGTAACTGATTGGTCGTTACACATTTAGAACAGAAATTCTCGTTTTCACAAAATAATAGTAAATATGTATGCTTTTAAAATAATTGTAATCCTTTTCATCGTTTTTACAGCTCACTCGTATATTTCACGTCTTGGTAAAACTCCTTAGGTAACTAAATTTATTTACTCAATATTTGTTACATCTTATCAAAGGTAGTGATGGTATAAATTCGTATTATATTATGTGGAACGTGCCTATAGAAAATAGATAAAAGTTTTTTCTACATTATATACAGCTGTGACTTTGTCTTAGTGTCAAGTGAGCCTATATAAACCTATGTATAGTATGCCTATAAGTCTTGGTAGATAATGATATGTATACTAATACTATATAGACATTACTCTAAATATTATTAATTTTGCAAAATAAATATGAAAACGATGCGATATCGTGCTAACATTATCTAATCAAACATGCGTGTAGGTATAAAACTGCTAAACGCGAATCCATCGAGCACGGAGGAGAGTTGAAGTTTTTTAATCGTAAATTTGATAAGACATTTCATATTTGCCCCAGGTAACAGATATATAACAATATTTATATTTTATTGCAATGTTTGTAGATGATCATGTTTTTTTTCTTTAAAAAACCCATAACTAAAAAGTAGCTTGACAATTTACTTCCGACTGTTAAGCCCGACTCGCAATCCCACCGGAAATGTAACGTCCTCGTCCGTTACATTATATTATAACGCTTTATACGTACGCTTTGGTCGTAAACCTCGGATTCAAGGGGTGAAACGTTTAATCGCATCTGCAGGTCGGTATTTCGAGTGCTTCACAAATGGTTTATGACTTTGGTATTGTTTTTTTGTGTTACGGAAAAATATTGCAAAAAATCTACGTTTGGGTGAGGAATAAAACAACAACAACCAAGGGAAAAACAAATATTTTCTTTGAAATATTCACAACTTTCCTAGTACAGTGGCTCAATATAAAAAGACTATAAGACTATAATACAGGACGACGAGAGAATCAAGTCAACTACTTCTATGAAATCTGAGATACTATATATTCTAACTTTATCTGTATATTATGGTCTATATCAATTATACATTTATTTGTATATATTACATAAGGATATTTGGATAACCAAAACTAAAACATTATAAATATTACATCTAATACCAAACCAGCAACTACAGAGATATTATAGATCCACTGTTTATGATAAATATGGATTTTTTAAACTTCTTATGTTATTATCAACGCATATAATTATATGTAGACGTATTTGTGTGTATTTTTTATTATTTTTTTCAGGCACCGTTTGCATACCCTTGAACCACCTTTGCACCGACAACGGAAGAGGTCACCTGAAAGTACCGGCGGCACATTGGAGGCAGGCGAAAAAACACGGCATCGACAGCAGTGTTGGCGAAATGAGCAGCACCAGCTTCAGCAACGCAGTGACGGGGGTAACGTTAGCCATGGCGAGTACGTCGACCTGCAACGAAAACAGCATCAACTGCAGCGAGGACAACTTGAAGACCTGTCTAGGAAAAAATGTAAATTCCGCATCCTGACAACAATCGTCGCAGAAGGACAAAAGGAACAACGATTCCCATCACCGTCGATCGTTGACGACCGATGTTACTACTCCGAGAAACGGTGCGACACAGCAGAGTTGGATTTAACGACCGAGTTAGAGATGCGAAATCTCTCAGTTCCACTCGGATAATATTTTGCGAATACAATTATCGTAATACAAATTGAAATTTACGTGTATGTGTGTGTGTGTGTGTGTGTGTATGTGTGTGTATGTTTGTGTCCCGGTGTGTTTGTAATGTTTGTAAAATATCAGTGGCACCAAAGTCCTAACAAATTTTATGGAGAGATAAAGTGACTTACAACCACTCAAATATTATCGAAACCCAAATCATCCCCAAACGAAATCTTTCCTGTAAAAATCAAATCAACCTCTTAAAAGGACGCTATATCCGCATGTGTTGTCTCTGTCTTATACATGCGTAACATAGTTAAAAACTGTTTTGTGCGGGACAACTTTGCTCCTTCGATATTTTAATCAAAACAACCAAAATTATAAATCCCATTGGGAAGAACTTTACCTGTGACGTAGCGTTTTAATTTTTTTGATAACATGAATGCAATTAAAGTTATCGGTTTGAGAACTTTAGGTATTTTTCATTTAATTATTAAAAATTATTGGTTACCACTATTAAAAAATTAAAACGCTACAACACAGGTAAATTTCTTCTCAATGCGATTTAAAATTTTGGTAATTTTGATATAAATATCGAGGGAGTAAAATTGTCCCGCGCAAAACAATTTTTAACTATGTTACGCGTGTATAAGACAGAGACAACACATGCAGGTATAGCGTCCTCTTAATGGACTTAACTAGTTTTAAAGAACAATCTTGTCCAAATTACAAATTAAATTACAACTGCAATCCTTGTGTGTACTCTGAGGCCACTGATACAAAAGATCAAACTTGAACAATGACGCTTGGACACACGCAATTTAATTATATTATATAA
The DNA here is from genome assembly GCF_020882245.1 of Rhopalosiphum padi. Classification (NCBI taxonomy): domain Eukaryota; kingdom Metazoa; phylum Arthropoda; class Insecta; order Hemiptera; family Aphididae; genus Rhopalosiphum; species Rhopalosiphum padi. The sequence goes on from NC_083598.1 coordinate 78,947,706, forward strand.
TTTATTATTATAACATTTAAAATATATTGTTCGCACTTCAGTACATTAGTACATGATGTAAGAAAATAGCACTGAAATATTCGAAATCGTTTTTTCCATCAGCATGCACCATTTACGGCCAACAATAAATTCCTAATAAAATAATATTATGTTTAGTATACTCTCGTCTCAACCGCCATTCTGAAATGATTATCCCAATTTTGATCTCATTATAAATATTAATATTGGTAGTTATTGTGCTCACAAAATTATTGATATATATATAAATATACATATATCGGTACAAAATATTATTTAAACGTTTCAAAAATTAATCAAAAACAATTTAACTACTAAACAAGATTTTTTCATTATCCGGTTTGGTATTGTTTAAATCAATTTAAGTATTCAATTCCTAGTAGGATTTAGCGTATTTATCTTTATTGCGATTTACTCGTATTGTGATATTTTTTCTACATGAATAACTCTATAACCATATTTTTTAATAAAATATACAGTATCTTCAATGTAAGTATTTTTTTTCTTTTTCGTGCCATCATTTGGAGAAAAATAATTCATGAAAAAATGTTATTTACAGTGAGTCGTGGGTATACTAAATATTTTCAAAACACTAAATAATTTCTTAATCTTAATCATACCATGATAGACTAAGATAAGTATACCAAACAGGAAATATTTTATAGATTTTATAGAATATGTTTAATTAAATGTATTTTAATAAATCCAACTTTGATATTTTTTTTTCTTAAGTGAGAAATACAACTCTTTAAACTTCAATCTAATTTAATTTTGTTTTAGCCTTGTTATTTTTTACTGTACAAAAAGTAAAAAGAAAAAAAAATAGAAAAAAACAGTTTCTTACTAATCAAATAATCAATAGTCAATAGAAAAAAATTAATTTTAAATGTTTATAATAGTTATTACTTTCGTATCTATTTATTTTATTGATTGTTCAATCAATTATTTTATTTATTATTTATAAAACTAAAAATGTAAAGCATAATGCATATTATTATCATATTATATATTCAAGCAAGCATTATTATTCATTTTGTTATATCGAACGATTAACTTCATAACTTTATACAGCAAAACTAAAATCCAATCGATAGCTTAAGTTGGAGGTTTCTTGAGCGTACCTAACTCATTTATTTATTACTATAATAAAAATCATGTACTTAAGTACCATTGTTGGATATACTTAACAATACAATTTAATTTAATAACAATATCCAGGTATATCTTAGTGTACAGTAATTTAACGAAATCTTTGGTTTTAACGCGCAACGTGTGGGCGTTAAATAACAGTAATTTATACATTTATTTTCATTTTCTTTTAATCGAATAACTACCTGCGAGGAAGCTTATAAAATACCCGAACCACCGCCGCCACCGCCGCTCATCCTACGAATACCACTTATAATTTAATAATATGTACCTACGTGTGCGTCCGTATATAAGGATTACGTGTGATTTTAATCCATTACACAAACCCTCCATGCGAGTCGTTGATGCTGTGTAAACGGATTCAAAGTCCTTGTTTCGCGGTTAATTCCTCGTCCGTTCGATAAAACTCGGTCATTTCGAAATAGCGCTCCAGGAAATCACGTTCTATGTATACATATACGAAATGTCACTGGATTCAATTTATTATTCATATGCCCAATCTGATAAATATCTATCAATTGTTTTATTCACTTAAACACAATGATATTTTGTCTAAGAATTTAAACACAAATGTATATAATATTAAGTCAACTTGCCAGATTCTAAACGGGAAAAAATCAGTTACGTTTTCATAGATTTTCGTTACCTGAAACGTATTATCATATCACTCTTACCATACTATTATACTAAAGTTTCACTTCATTCAATCATCATCGCACTATTATCCAAGTATTAACAAGTGGACGTCGTAGATCCATTGGACAGGCGACACAGCATGTAATCTTATTATTCTAACACAAAAATGATTCCAGTGTGAAGACATTTAAATGTTTTATGGCTCATCTTGATTGTGCACTTACAACGATCATTATCAATAATAATTGAATTGTTTCGTTTAACCAATTTGCATTGTAATTCATTAAAAACGTATTGTTGCAGTCGTTGCAGACCTAAATTAAAAATATATATTTTGTTAAATTAAAGGTTGACCGGTATTGTATTTTTGATTAGTGTTATCTGTATACAACCCTCATTTGAATTAGTTCACATTATTTCATAATTATACATATATAACACATACCTCCACCCTCTTATATGCCATTTTTTGAATGTATTCGTATGCACTATATGTGTGTATAGGGTAGGGAAATCTATCAATCTCGTAATTCTATGTTAAAAAGTAAAAACATATTTAAATTCATATAAATATTACTAAAGTTTGTTTGACAAATTAAAAATATACAATTTAAAATACATAAATAAATAATGGAACATGATTAGGTCAGGTTAGATAAGTTCTCACTAAAGCTAAATACAATATACCTAAGACCAATCATTATAATATTAAGTATAGGATCCTCTCACTGTTACATATTATATTTATAATTTCTTATCAGTTTATAATAATTATTTCTTATACTACTTCATGTAAACATTTAATTTTTTTTTTTTTATTTAACTATTAAATTTGTTAAAGGCTACATGTAAATATAAAATAAATACAACTAAAAAATAATACATGATAAAATGTGTGAAAAAAATAACTTCAAGCATCACGCTAATAAAATAGATTGAAAATAACCATAACTAAAACAAAAATATAAAATATAATTTTAATACAATTTGTGTTTGTGTACTACTATATGAGTCTTAAATAAACAGGCATCAAAATGGCCCCTTGAAAATATATTTACACGTTTTACTAAAAAAATTAACAAATCAGTAACAATTATTCTACATATTTTATATAATTTCAAATTAAGAAATATTATTTAATATTAAATAAATTTAATACAGAAAAAGGTCCCATATTGGTAATAATAATCCTACTTGTTGTAGAAATGGACTTTGGAAAAGTTATTACACTGTGTGGTTGTGTAACTTTTTAAATTAATCTTAGAAAATAAAGTATGTAATTCAATTTTACTTTATAACATAATATATATTCCAAAAATAAAATCACACTTATAGACACGCCTACGTTCTGTTATTGTATCAATCATAAGCCTCTTAGTTACGGGAGTATAATAACTGTGGAGTGAATAAAGAATATTGTAATATAGATCTAGGTAATCTTAAAAATGTTCGTTAAACATGATCGCTCTAACTGAATACAATTGCCGGATCAAATACGACACAGCCGTATTCAAGGAGAGGTCGGAGAGGACATACTAAAATAACTTAAACGTATCATAATGCACAATGTAACACTTTTATAACAGATTGATACTTTAAATTCCTCGTCAATCTCGTAACGAAACTTTGAAATTTTAAAGCTTTAAAAGTAATGACTTGCCAATCAATAAGATGTCCAGTATCAAAAGTATGATTAAATCTAAAACCAAGGTTTCAAGGTCAATTATTATTCAAATATAGAGGTATTTATCGGCATCTATTACCTAATAAATAATATAATAGTATATTATATACTATAATGCCATTAATTTAATCTAATAGTGACTGATGAGAAATGGCCAATGTTGTCGTTACACCCTGTTTTTGTTTATGCACAGTGGGGATGTATAAGTCATACACCTCCAAAAAATAAGAACCTTCTATTATATTTTGATTATTTTGGAGTAAATATTATCAACAAATACATGAACGTTTACTATAAATACAGTATACTGTATATTGAAGAATATAGGTACCTAGGTATTATTTTTCCAGCTATGACATAATATTATGAAATAATCTTTTGTGGCTAAAGATTATTAAGCAAAGGTTAATATTGTATAGAACAGATTGGTCACAGATATGTATTTATTTAAATAACACAATAATTATAATATTATTTGATTGTATTTTTATCATTAGTATGCTTCGGCAAGTGTTATTATAAGCTGTAGGATTTTTATTTTGTGACGGTAGGGTATGGCGGTGGGTTTTTGAAACACGTGTTCTCGTGTATGAAACATGACTTGATCGTTAAGAACCCGAATGGTTACCCATCAGAGAACTAATAACACTGGGCGATGCTTGATAATATCACCATTTAATAATTTCAACCAAACACTACACCTCAATAATATTATTATACTATATATTTTTTAAATAACTTTGAACACGGGTAATGACTTTTTTATTTATCATTATGCAGTATGCAATACGGCTTATATGAATGCAAGTACGTTTATTACTTCTTTGTTAATAATTCGTTATAACAGAAATCCACTGTTAAATTGTGTTGTTCGTATATTTATTATGGCTTTCTGTTTAAAAAAATTAAATATTTTATTGTTTATATTACTATAAATATTATCTATTACCTAAGCTCTATAATACATAAGTAATATTAAATCAATAATAATATAAGCTATAAATTCATAAAAAGAAGTACTCAAAAAGAAATTAACGATCAAGATCTTCAGTTTCAAATATTTCCTTTCTAGTTGCAATCAGCCCTATTTAAAAATTCATCAACTAAATAAAAATAATTCATTATTGATTTGAGTAATCAAGAGAGTGAACCATGTCACATTGAACTAGCAGTAATTTAAATTAATATAATTTACTGACAGAAAAATTAATTTTAAAATAATTGTGACAGTTTTATTTTGTAACTACGATTTTATCGTATTTTACTTATATTAAAATAAAGTACATAGATAAATATTTTTAATTATTTTTAATATATAGACGGTGTGGAAGATCTAGAGGTTAGAGAATTCTTTACAATTTGTGCACTCCCAACATTTTGTTTTAGTCACACCTAAGGTTGTTCTGTAAATACTTTAAATTAGCTGATTTATCAACAGCTTTGATAGATTGATTCACACCATTTAGCCATTGTTGTCACAACCTTCCACGTAGTCGTCTCTCAAATAAGTTTTTAGTTTATGTTAGTTTTAACTTTTATATTTTCATTATTATTATAAGATCAGTAGTCAGTACCTATAATATACCTCAAAATATTCAATAAATAAGTATACAGTTACCACGTCTTAGAAGTACATTTTCACAATAAAACCATATTATTTAACTATGTACTAATCATTTTCTACTGTATTAAATTCACTGCAACAATACTAAAAAAAATTATCAAAAAGTATCCCGCTAAAATATCAATAAATTTAAAAACGGAGATAAAGTCATTTAACTTAGAAATTAACACATTTCAGAATACGTATATAAGCCGAACCGGCTACTTGAAATAATATGATACAGTGAATATCTTCTTGGATTGATTAATCGTGAAAATAATAAAAATATATTACCCTTATTTTTCATAAATGCGACGAAATCCAACATCGGTAAACGGTATATATAATATAATATAATATCGTACGTTTTGAAACATATGTCACTGATTCACCGAAATACGTGAGGTCCTTATTTTTATTGTTTTTTTTTCTCGTATTCGATGACCATTCAAAATATTAAATTGCTAGTGTGTCATAGTATACACATTTACACACATACATACATGCATACACCTGCACACACATATATACATGTATGTACAATGTACACAAAAGAAACTAATGCGTAATGACGTTATATTTACCGTCACCGACTTTTAAACTGATCTGGTCAAATATTTCGGCCATCGTACAATTCGAAGCACGCGTATGTACATTTATAAATTATATATATAATTTTAAAATAATAATAATATGGTCGCTTCCATTTTCCACAAAATTTTAAATATAAGCTTTTGGGTGTGTCCCATCATACCCATATGTTTTATACACATGTTAAATAAATTTTTAATATTTCTAAACGATCCCGCCACTTTATCATCTCCTTTTATAATACAATATTGTACAAAGTACAGCGCAAACCGACCAAACGCGTATAAACAAAAAGTGTGTTCTTACATATAAGTATATAATACCTTTAATATATTTATCATATTTTATCGTTTCGCCGTACCTGTGTAATACGTATTTTCCCTGGTGGATGGCTCTACGCGCACGCAAAACGTCTGTCTTCTGTTTACCGATTTATGACTTAAGTCCAAAAAGCCCCGCATAACCTTGACTGTGCCAAAACACATATTGCATTATTGCCATAATACTATACGTTCCTAAATACTGTTATATAATCATAGGTATATATTTTAATATTAAGTACCCATATTTAATCTATGAGTATAATATTGTGTGTACAACTTTTATTATTACGCATTATTTATATTGTTGTTGTTATTGTTGTTGTTGTTGTTGTTGTTGTTATTGTGGATGATGTTTTTGCTGCACAACAGAACAGAATAATATAGAAACACGACGTTTTTAAGCAATAAAAGTTATATAATAACACATGTATACCTACAGACTACACTAATCCATGAATAACGTTGGTTTTATTTATTTTTTTAAATTAATATCAAATACTTCAAAATAAAATATCATTATTGTATATATTTAAAATAGTTGATAACCGTTATTAAAATATATTACGTATCCCTTAATAATATTATTGTTCCATTTAATTATTTAGCTCAAATGCCACTTTAATTAGTTACTTGTATTGAACCTTTGTAATTACACAGAGACTTATTTGACTCATTCCAATGTAAATTAACTTCCAAAAAAAATGAAAAATTTGGTAACAATGGATCATTGATGCGAATAATTTTTTAACATATTATATTATTAATATAATTATTGTATACTAGTATATATATATTAGGTAGATAATATTATAGTGTAATAGTTAACTAGACACAGCTCGCGTCTACTCGAAAATATAATTCTATCAACAACACTTGCTACAGATACTGTCGACATTAATTTTTTGTAAATTATATTAATCGTCCGTACCTACTCCAATAATTTTGAGTTACCATATGTGATTATTTTTAATTATACCTATTCAATTTAAGGCTATGAAATATTATATTGTATGTGTGCGTGTGCGTATTTTTATGTTCATGTGTGTGTGTGTGTATGTGTGTGTGTTTTTTTTTTTTTAATAAATGCTTTTAACTGTAAAATATAATTGTCTGTTTATTTATTATTTTTTCACCATAAAGCGAATACGATCATCATCCCTCGGTGGGTATATAATACGCTCCACCACAACCACCACAACCTATATTTAAAAGGTGAAACCAATACAGAAAAGCACAACTATGAATGTAAAAATAATATAAGCAGAACTTTAAAAAAAATATATAATAATAACAATAATAATGATAATACATTTGCAAAAACAACGACAATGGCGGAAATACGGCTTCAAGCGCTATAAATATGCAAAACAAGCGTATTGCAGTTGGTACTTGGATTAAAATTTGAATTTAAAAATAAACATAATAGGCCACGAGAGGCCAAAAATCATCTCACAACAACGAATAAATTTTGATATGTGCGTGGCTGTATGTGGTATTTGTAAGAGAATAACCACTCTACTTATAAACTATACAGGTTAATATTATTTAACTTTTATCGATTATTTTGCATTTAAAATATCATAATTAATAATAAAAATAAATATTAATTTTAAAATGAGAAAATATTTAATAGTTTCGTTTATGAATAATAAAATGTAGTAAAATATATAAAATAATTTTTTCTTAAAAATACTTTCAGACGTGTTAAGTATCTTTTAAGTGTTTAAAACAATTTTTCCCGTTATATAATAAATTTTATACTATTAATTTTAAACTATGTTTATTTTATTTTAAGTAAATAACCTATAGAAAAAAATACGAGTGATGGGGTGGGCGGATGCCCCCTTCGCCCACCCCCTCAAATACGCCCTTGTTTGTAGGTTTATCAAATCAAAATAAAATATTATTATTTTAACTTTAACTTTATATAAATTTCCTTGTATACAAAATATATGCAATTTTAAATAAAAGTATTCATTTTATATAAGTAAATTATAACATAATTACCTATATAAGTATCTATTAGTATATATTATAAAAAAAAAAACATAATAATATCGTCACTAAATATATTGTAAATAAATTGTATTCAGGTCATCAAAAAACATAAACATAATTTTTTATGAAATATTCTAAATTTTTTAATTTTTTTAGATTACGTACGTTTAAAACACAAATTTACTCAAAAGGTCAATAATATAAACAACTATTAATGCATATTTAATTTAAAAATCAAAATAGGACCATATCAAATTCAACATAGTAAGATATTAATAATAATCTTACATAATAAAATACTACAAAACATTAAATAAAATGTTTATAATTTAAATGTTTTAAAAAAACCTATAAACATAATTTTCTATCCAAGGAAAAAATAATATGATCAAGTAAGGATAAAACAAAACTAAAAATAAAAAAACAAATTTAAACTTAAGACATTTTGGTGTGTACCAACATCCCATCAGAATACTCATAATATTAAACTAGTAAATATGCCTCCAGCCATTAAAATAAACCGTTGAAAATGCCAAGAATCACTTTTACAAATAATGACTCATTATTTTTTTACTTTTATTTATTTTATCCAAATAAATATTTAAACGTTTTGACGTTGATATCAGCTAGATAAATATAGTTTTAAAGTTTCAATTTTTGCTTTCGCGTTTTTCATCAAAATGGTATTTTCAAATAATTTTCAAATATTACCAATTACCATCATTCGTTACTTTTAAAACTTTCTAGATTTATTACAACTTAATATTATGTTTCACTATAATATAAGTTTTTAATTAACTTTTAACAACACAGATAATTTTCTTAAGTTTAAGTTTGATAATAGGTCAATTCACTCTATTACTCAAGTCAACAACACAAGATTGGTTCTGCTAAATTAAAATTTGATAGGTTGCGCTTATATAGTTTGTCAGAGAGAGAAAACAAATAGTGTGATGATAAGCCTTATAACTTTTACATTAAAAAAACCTTTAAATATTTTTCATATAAACAGAAATTTCTATTCATTGATTATTTTTTTTCAACTATGTGGTTGAATTTTATACTTCTTATGCACTAACAAAAATATAGTTTTTTCTAAAATGTTGTACATTGTTCCATTTTTAATTTCATAATGTTGTTTATTGAAAAAAAATACATGTACCTAATTACTATTATAGTTTAGAAATATTTTATTTTACATAAACACCAATTTGTTCGTTTAATTATATCAATTATAACAGCATTCTCTAGTCATTTGAAAAACTATTAATGCAGTAGTAAAAAGAAATAAAAAATTTTACGATACACTTATTTTTTTTTTAAATATTGATTTTATTTAACGTGATTATATTTCATTACTTTAAAATTTTTATTAATAATGCTCCACTATTCTATGTTTAAATAATTGAAATAAGAAAAGTTAAACAACCAAAATTAAGTACCAAGGTTTTGTATTTTACTAAACTGTTTTCGAACTTTTTGTATTACAAATATTACGAAGTAATGGAGATACCTAGGTAATATATTATTTTAAAGACCATATTATTCTCAAAAATTGTTATTAAGAGCATATATAAAACAGTTTTACAAAGAATACTTTTATTTTGTATTAGGAATACCTACGTAGTTTATGTCTTTTTCAAGAAAACTTTATAGTCAAAAAAAAAGAATAAGTACTTATTTGAATAAATGAGTAAATAGGTATTCGGAATACTTTTTAGAATAAACACTTTTTTTCTGCTTATCTATTTACATTTTTGAATAATTAGAAATTAAAATATACTTTATATAGTTAATATACATCAACATAAAGGTAAGTTGTTTAAAGATCAGTCTGTACATTTGTAACCGGCAATTGTAACTTATTCATCCTATAAAGTTTTAAAGTGAATGTATAAAACAATAAGATGTTGCTTAAAAATATTATTTTATTTACCCGCCTTAAATAGAGGTCCGTCACTCCAGCACCACAAGTTGAGAATTTGTACACCAAAATTTCACAAGATTATTTTATCATTATGTAACGAAATGTAACCACAAAATTTTTTTCTATAACTTACCAGGAAGTTCGGAATTTTAGACTTTAATTTTGGGTGCTTGCGTGACGTGACTTCAGCACCCCGGTACGCTTCAAAATGACTTAATTGATCGAAATTTTCATAACATTTTGTAACCATTTTGGAACTTAATGTAATCCAACATTCCAGATACCTGGTTTAACTTAAATCAATTAAGAATTATTTCAAGTGACATAAACATCGTAATACTATATACGTGCATGTGTATAATATTATATACAATGTGTAAAATATATTTTTTAATATTAATATTAGTTTATTAATTTTGAAAGTTTTTACGTATAACTTTATTTTTTTAAATTATACACACGTACATATATAATATTAAAATGTTTATATCACTTAAAATGATTCTTAATTGATTACAGTTAAGCCAAGTATCTGGAATATTGAATTACATTTTATGGTTACAAAATAGTTACAACATTTTGTAAACATTTCGATTCAATTATTGAATCATTTTGAAGGATACGTACCTTTTTACACGCATGACGTACTGTGATGACCAGCCGGCTTAAAACGGTTTTAACGAGAGTTGAATTAAGTCAGGAATCTCGAATTTTGGATAAAATTTGGTTACAACATTTTGTGAAAATTTCGAATCAATCAAATCATTTTGAAGCGTACCGGGGTGCTTGAGGTGACGTCACTCTAGCACCCGAAATTAAAGTTTTAAATTCTAAACTTCCTTGTAAGTTACAAAAATGTTTTTGTGATTACATTTCGTTCCATAATGATAACATAATCTTGTGAAATTTTGGTGTAAAAACTCAAAATTTGGGCTGTTGCAGTGAAGAATCTCTTAAATAGTTACTGTATTTATAATAGATACAATATTTCTAGTAATAGTTATACAAATGAATTAATTCGAAAAATGTGTCATGTTATAACAATTTGTTGGGTATTAATAAAATTGTTCAAAATACACATTCAAATATGTTTTTCAAAAAGTATTTAATTGAAAATAGTCAAACTTTCAATCGGCATTTGTTGGTGAACAGTGAACACAATATTAACGGTATAATTATATACCCACGACGGTTGACTGCGCTGATTCCTGTGGCTGATCTTGTGGAGAGTCCTCTTCTTCCATTACTCCTTCTTCACCTTCGCCCAATCCGTGATCAACTCCTGTATCCTCTTCATCTTGAACCTCCTGTTGGGCGAGCCACAACTTTACTTCACCGTCCAACTCGTCGAAGTCGTATGGGAAAAACTTAATAGCATCATCAATGCCCGACTCGTGATCTGGACTCACGTAATTCGGCCCAACGTCAACGAACCTCAGCAGACTCTTATCCTTGTCATCCCTGAGTACAGACAACACTAATTTGGCGTCTTTACTGTGAAAAAAATACAATGTTTATCAATACATATTAGAATATATATTTTATATGAACAAAATAAATATTTAAAAAAATTACAAAAACATTAAAAACATCTATTATCCAGCTACAGATGTTGTAAAAAAAAATGTAAAAAATATGTTTAATATGATATATACATTATACAGTATCTCACTTGTAACCTTGCTGTATTTATCACCAACAACTTTTTTAAATAATATTTTTTGAACATGATTTTTAATTATATGAGTTATAAGAGTACATTTTAGTTTATACATCCGAGATACTCAACATATAGAACAAATGGCTTGTATAGATATGATGTATATATAGTTAAAGCTAAATTACTTACATATGTTAAATAACGAAATATTTAGGTAAATTTTAGAGTTTAGCAATGAAGTGAGCACAGGTAAAAACGATATCTTGTTATTACAAGCCAAACGCTTATGTGTTGGCTTACATAATATTAATACCTATTATATTGATAAACCAACAATAATATACCACTGTAAAATAAGGACAATTTGACTAATGAAATCCAAGTATAATCACGAGATAAATCATGGTCAAACAAAGACCTCTAATGTCATTAGAACTCATTATTTGTGTTTACCAAAAATTTTAGAAAATTTACAGTTTCTAGTGTCTACTTTCGGGTATCTAAAAAACTATTTCCTATGCATGTTTAATACAAACATTAGATTTCCTATTTTCAGAATATTTTTATATAATTTACAAGAATCATAGTTTTTTTATTAGTCTATGTTATACTAATAATATTTGTATTTTTTTCAGATTATTGTCACTTGGTTATAAGTTTTGTAAATTGAATACTGCATTTTATTTTGTAATTTTATTAAACCAGGTCAGTAATAAATAAATAAGGTTTGAAAATGTAATATAAGGTTCTTCGTCCATAATAGAATCATAAAAAACTAAAAATATATAGATATTTTAAGTTTAAATTAGAACGAAATTCAATATTTAAACGAAGAATAATGCATTTTTAATAAAATAAATTTTTAAACGTTTTGTTTTAATTCATAAATATTTTTTGTGAAAGTTTGAAACTTTTACGTATATTTTTATATTTTATGTACACAGTTACATTTTCAAAACATTAAGATTAAATTAATGCTATTGCATGATTGATAGTAGTTTATACCGTACCTATTACTTAATAATTAACAGCAATATATTTTCTACAATATACTGACGGTCTGTCTCTGCTCAGAATCGTTTTTGTATGTAATTATTTATCATTAAATTGAAATTTAATACATACATTACAGTGACTTACTGAATGATGAGATACACTCTACAACTACTATATAGGAAAACAATTAACTACTTTCCCCCTTTTTTCATTTAAAATTCCATTTTTAAATTCAAGAAAGTAAAAACATTGTTTGAACAATTACATGCGTAACGAAACGTCAAACACGTTTAAATTTTTAATGCACAAATAAAATTAAAAACAAAAACTGCGTAAATTAAACGAATGCTCAACTTTCTGATTAATTATAACACCTCCGGAATTTAAAAAGAAAACATTTTTATTCTTTTTTTGTTTTTGTAAACCACTAGGCACTAACTATTCGGTTTTAGAGGCTGTCTGACCGATCTTGATATATACAACAAGCGAAAAAGTCAATTAGTTTACGATGTAGGTATAAATATCAACATCAATAAACTTTTATACCATCTAGTTATTAACTGTTATTGCTTAGATCTCATCTGACTATAGAAATTTTAGAAAAACGCGCGGGTGTTAGTTTTTAAACGAAAAATGGAAATTAAGTTCCTGGTTAGTGTTATATATATATACTAGCTTGAAATATTGTGTTGACAACACAATTGTAAATACGTTTTTTAAAACATTCACGTTCTCGTACCAACTGGCATGTACCTAGATATCATTATAACTCAATAAGTTAACCTATGATTATTAAATTATTTAGTAAAAAAACCAAAAATACGTGTATGATATGTCGATCTCTCTAAGACACAATCTGACTAAACCCGGGCAGACGCATACTGCAGGTGAAAAACCATATTTATGCGACGTATGTGACAAGAAGTTTAACAGGAATGACCAACTGACTGTACACCGGCGGACGCACACGGGGGAAAAACCGTACCTATGCGATGTATGTGACAAGAAGTTTACCAATAGTAGCAATCTGACTGTACACCGGCGGACGCATACGGGTGAAAAACCGTACCTATGCGACGTATGTGGCAAGAAGTTTAACAGTAATGGTGAACTGACTAAACACCGGCGGACTCACACAGGTGCAAAACCGTACCTATGCGACGTATGTGGCAAAAAGTTCAACAGTAATAGTGAATTTACCGTACACCGACTGACGCATACGGGTGAAAAACCGTACCTGTGCGATGTATGTGACAAGAAGTTTATCAATAGTGGCAATCTGACTGTACACCGGCGTAGGCATACGAGTGAAAACCCGTACCTATGCGATGTATGTCACAAGAAGTTTATCAATAAAGGCAATCTGATTAAACACCGGCAGACGCATACGAGTGAAAACCCGTACCGGTGCGACATGTGATATCAGTGGTAAGACGTTCACTTGTTGTGACAGTCCGACGAGTCACAATAAAAGAACGAACCAGAAGTCGATGTTTTCCTCAGACATGTCGGTAAATTGCACGACACTGTCTGCTAGGCATGGTGTTTGACAACAATAATCCTTTCAATATGATTTTAATTGTTAATGATGATGCAGCTGATAACTATCATGTCTGTGATGTTTATAAGTTTATAACACGCCAGATGTTCGTTATCTACTGCACACCTGTGTTAAATTCATTGTTTTGCGTGTATCAAAAATAAATTGTTATATGTTTATTAACATTTGTAGCAAAAACCATTTAGTCGTTGTCCTCTATAATTAATAAATAAGCAGAGCTATACGCATTGTGAATTATGCAATTTTAAACATATTTTAAAGTTGAAAAATTTTGCGTAGCACTTCATGGACCAAGGTTGTATGAGACAATTATATGTTGATAAGAATACAAATCTCTAGGTATATTACAAAGAAGAAAATATGTACATTGTTAATATTAACACATTATTATGTGACATGCGACGGTTCGTTATGAGATTTAGTACTATTTAAACTACTATAAGATTTATAATATATACCATTTTACACCATAGTAACTCTGCTGTGATGTCTGGTTTTCTGTGATCTGATAAGTCGTGAGAAATTCAACGTGTAAGAATAGTGGCTTTTATCCCCGTTGGTAATTAGCAAGAGATCAAAATGATCTTTTTCTTCTTCATCCACAAGTGAATGTATCATTCTTTATCTTTAAGTGAATAAATAATATGTTTTTCGCTCTTTTTTGTTTTTTTAAACCGTATACATTTAGTTTTTTATTCGTTTTTTTTTTAGTAAAAAACAACTAAAGTAAAATAATGCAGTTATGTGTTTATCATAGAGAATATTATATGATTTTTAATATTTTTAAATATATATAATAAGTGAATGTGGGTATGTAGCAAGCTCTAGTATGTCATATATGTATATTATATTGTAAATATATATTATATATATTATGCAAAACAATAGCATTTATGATAATAATATGTGGACCATAAAACGCGTGTGTGTAGTGTGTTAATATATATATGCAAGATCTGCGAGTAGTATAGTAATAATAAATAGAAATCATATTATATAATATAGCTGAATTATCCGCCGTTGCCGGGTTTAAGTATAAAAAATGTCTACAGCCCAACTTTAACCGGACGGCCGCAGACCAAGACAGACGATTAATTTTAATAGATATATAATAAAAAATAATAATAATTTTAATAGGTTTATAATTTTATTATATTTCTATCAGCGTGAATAACCACCTGAAAATTAGTATTATTTTGACTTGCATTATCTATTGTGGTTTTTAACTCTCGAATATACTTATTTTCAGTATGCAGCATATTTTTTAGCTGTTTGACTAATGCTTGTTTAACTTCTGGATAAAGAGAGCATCTAAGTTGAACTTCTTTTTCATCTTCACCAACAAAATATATTTGTAAAAATTATGGGTTTTCCTGAGAATTTGGAATCAAACTGCCGTACAAATGGTAGACTTGGCCTTGCACTTTAAATATTGGCATAAAAACCTTCTTTAACAATCTGTTTAGCACCAAACGAAGTCATTTGAAAAAAACTATTATATTTCCTAGTACAATTAATGAAGTGATCATGATCAGGATGGTCTCCCTCAAGTAAACTGCGTAATGGTTCTGGGGGCGGCTGTAAGGGATCGAGTTGTGTTTTACCTATATTACAGCACATACCAGGAGTTTCGCCTTTTCACTTGAGAGTTGAGAGCGTTACAAAAATTACATTTTTGGTTCGTAGTGCCAATGTTATTTTTATAATCAATTGTGGGATTATATGCTAGACCAGATAATTTCTTAATTTTCCATTTACGTAAATTAATTTTAATCGGAAACCCTAAAGTTTCTTGGTGTTTGATTGCTTTGTACTTTGTTATAGCTTTCTTAACTTGGTTGATTCGAGTTTTATCTGTATATCTAGCACGGCGACGCTTCTTACTTTTTTTATTAATTTTATTTTCTTACTATTTTCTGTGACACTAACATTATTATAAATAGATAAATCGCCCTCTGAAGTAGTAATTAAATTTACTGCAACATTATAAATATTAGGAATATATAAATAAACATCAAAATGACCACTATTAATATTTCCAGTTAGACGCAATCTTTTTACTGGGAATGTATCTACACCAAATTTAGCATAAAGATTATTATTATAATAAATTTGAAATGAAAATGGGAAAATATTTCCAGCTGCAACCAATTCGCAATAACCACCGTAGACAGTAGGATTGACCATTTCACGAACATAAGCCTTAGCAGTGGAAAAGTTGTCACCATTTGAATTGTAAGACATAGTAATAAAATTATTCCAATTATCAGAAACATACGAAACAATTGTATTTCGGATCTCCTGACATCTTTCTCGAGTGTTAAACAAATGAAATGATATTGAACGGAAAAGGCAGGCACCATCACCGATAATTGGTACAACTATTTGAGGTGTTAACATTCCATTGACAAAAATGTCTTCGATCGATGACATTTTTAAAAAATATATTCAAACAATTAAATTGAATAAATATAATATTTTAAATAATTTTCCAACGTGTTCCGGGTAATCTTTATACATAAAATGTGATATACCTACGTATAATGTACAGCTAGAGGCCCAAGGCTTATTTTTCACTAAAAATCTTTATATATAAAGAAAAGTGTACTTTATAATAATCAATGTAGAGCCGAACCTATTTAAGTTATCGAATTGAAATTTTGAGGATAGATTAATATTATAATTTCACCGAGCACAAAGAAAGGATTTTTCAAAATTTTGATTTTAAAGGGTTGAAATCGGTAAAAATAAATTTGTACATGTAATTTGTGTATCTATATATTATATTCATAATATAATAAGAACAATAGTAGTCGGCCGATAACGGGAATACGGTATAGACGGCGCAGCGGCCCGAGGGTCTTACTTTATGGTTTCGTGCTTGGAACCGGACATTTTTTCGTGTGTGTATTTTATCGGCGTGTAGATATGAATTGTTCTGAGGCGTAAGACACCGAATAGCTCAATTATATTACCTCTTTATTATGTTTATTATTGTTTACACTCAACAATTAATTAAACAAAATCAATAAATCATATAAAATATAAATAATTAATAAAAAGTCCTATTAAATAAAAAATATTGGTATAGATATTAATAATATTATTATATAGGTAAGTAGATAGTAATCTACAGTCAAAAAGTTATAAATAAAATTACATATAATATTATAGCTGAATTACCCATCGTTGCCGGGTTTAAGTATAAAAAATGTCTACAGCCCAACTTTAACCGGACGGCCGCAGACCAAGACAGACGATTAATATAGATATACAAATTACATGTAAAAAATTATTTTTACCGATTTCAACCCTTTAAAATCAAAATTTTGATAAATCCTTTCATAGTGCCCGATGAAATTATTATAAAAATCTATCCTCGAAATTTCAAGTCGATAACTCAAATAGGTTCGGCTCTGCGTTGATTATTGGTAAAGTACACTTTCCTTTACATATAGAGATATAGATTTACTTTTTTATATTATAGGCTTGTATTTCCATAGGTTTAATTTATACATAATAATTTACATTATAATAACACAATTGAATACCTACCCGACTTTGTCTGTACCATATGTAGCTAACAATTCGGAATCTTTGCACAATAGCTTGGGTTTTTCAGGATCAGCGCAACGGAAAAATCCGTAATGGACGACTTTTTCTTCGAGATCTTCGATGATTGGTAACACGATGTTGGATTTGTTGATATCAAAAATGACAAGGTACTGCAAAAAAATAATGGGTCCACTATATATGTATAACTATAATAATAAATGTACGACAACATTTGAAAATGCACCTTAAGGACCATGCAGTGTGGCGATGAAAATAATAATTCAAAACAGTATCGACTTCCATAAAGAATAATTTAAAAAATTAAAAAGTCATACATGTAATAAAACTAGTTTTCTAACCTGTGGTAAAGGTGGCTGAGGTGCAATGTATCCATTATTTTTGCAGAATTCGTTGAACAAAATTGTGAGCGCCGAAGCTTTACTCAACGGATTTATGGGGGTATATAACGATGGTATTTTTTGTCCAGATTCATTTATTATCTTATGTACATCTGCAAGCCTATGATAAATAGTATCACTAATCTTCATAGCGTATACGAATCAAATAATATTTTTTAAAAAATGTATCAAAGGTAATACCTACATAAATTTTGCCTCACAATACAGGGTGATTCTTTTATTATTATACACTCATTATTTCAGTGTTGACTTTTTTCAATTTTTTTTTTTCAAAATTTTTAGTTTTATACTTTTCTAAAACTATATAACATTTTTATTTTTTTTTACCCTTATATTTAATAATAAAATCACTATCAACTTTTGATTTTCAAATGGCAACCTATATTTAAAATATCATAAAATAGTAGGGGTTTTTTTATGAATTTCAATGTTAAAATTATTATTTTTCATTTAACCGTTAGTGAGTTATAGCTACTCAAAGTTGGGTGATTTGAAGTTTTTAGGTTCGTCCTACAGATTATTACGGCTGTGAGGCGTTGGTAACTACGGGTACAAAGTTCATCACTGCGTCAATTAATAACCATTTATGAATTTATTACATATGAAAATAATATGTACCTCTTATCATTATCTGTTACCCAAGTGACTACTGGTCTTCAAAAACAAGAAGTATTATAAAAACCGAAAACCGCACAACTTTGAAAAGCTATATCACGCTAAAAAAATTGACGAAAAATAATAATTTGAACGTTAAAATTCATAAAAAAATATATCCCCATTAGTACATTTTAAATATAGGTTACCATTTGAAAATCGAAATTTGATAGTGGTTTGACTATTAAATAAAAAGGTGAAAAAATAAAAATTTCATACAGTTTGAGAAGAGCATGAAACAAAATGTTTTGAAAAAAAAATAAAAAAAGTCAATACATGGCGAAATAATGAGTGTTTAATGATAAAAGAATCACCTTGTATACTTACAAAAAAAAAAATAATTTAGTGAATATATTATATAAACAATATATTTATAGTGTATATTGAATACTCGTCACTTGGTGTATTTAAAAATAGTGTTCAAGATCATAGACCAAACACTTTATAAGAATAAGAGTCTTACAAATTCTAACTTAGAATAAATTTTTTATAGTAAAAGTAATTAAAACGATATAAACTTATAATGATATTGTTTATATATATATATATATTCACGAAAATAATATTTAAATTTTAATGTATAATATCTAATAAAAAAATATATATATATATATAAATTAGTCATAATTAATCAATTAATAACATTATAAAATTACAGCTTTTTTCTTAAACCATATGAATGACCACCATCGGTCTTGTTAAGTATTCAAATACAAGTATTAACATACAATTTTTTTAAAGTGTTTTATTATTAAAGTATCTATTTTGAATACTTTTTAAAAGTTTTATTAACAAAATTTAAATACCATAAGGCATAAAATCTGTTATAATAATTTATTTTTCACAAAAATTTGACAAAAATTTTTAAAATTACACATCTTATTTTATAATGATTTTGTATTGAAATTTAAAAAAAAATTAAAATCTAATAAAATTATCAATATTAATTTAAATATGTATTTATCTTTAGATAGTCATGTTATACTGACATACTGTTATAGTATTTGTGAAATTATTAAAATCTACTATATAAGTATAGTAACATTATAATTATATATATATATATATATATATATATATATATATATATATATATATATATATATATATATATATATGTATATATATATATGTATATATTAAATAGTATAAAATTTATATTCAAATACTTTGTAAGTATTCGTAAAATACATTTTTATAATAGTATTTAAAAAATATTTTTAATACTTTTTCAAAAGCATTTTTTACAAGACTGATCATTACATAAATATGTAATATATTAGGTATATAATATTTTATACATTGTGCCCCAAATATATACATGTATTATAGTACTACGAGTACATAAACTATAGTTTTATAGTTTTATTTATATATTTTTTTTTAACATAATTCTTTATTAAGCAATTTTTGAGAATAGCTTAAGTGATAATGATACAATAATATAAGGACAGGGTTTCTTAATTAAGAAAAGTTTATTACACTAAATATTGGTGGAATCAAATATTTTTTTCTCTTTGTATGTATGGAAGAGTATTGTGACCCCTGACTGCATATCGAAATCAATTTTATTATCATTTTTACATTAGTATAAATAGTCAGCACTTAGACAGGATACACATACGTATTCGAAAAGTGGATAGTTTAGGTACTTACGAACTCGGACTAGGGTTTAATGGGGTTCCGTCGCCATAAATGATTGTGCTTAACTTCTGCTCTATAACTCCCATCAAGTCGATAGGCTCAGATGTATTTTCATCTTCTGTGCCGACTTCTTGGGCATCAATTTCATGTTTGATAATAGGCATTGACAACATTACTGAATACACTTTTTTACTCAACAGTTGTTCGACCAATTCTTGAGGAAAACTTTCCAAAAACTCTTTTTCCATGAAAAACATCTAAAACAGATGGATGTACGTATTTAACATACTAATTCGTGTATAGTTTCATATCCAAATAGGTAGGTAGTTAGTTAATATTTATATAAAAATTTATTATAAAAACGCTATAGAGGATTCTATTATTCCTATGATTATCATTTTATCATTTTAAAAAAATATTTTTTATAATTCCGTTTTTCCGTGCACCGAAAAAAATATTAAGTAGCATGTATGTTATATTTTTTACCTAGAATGCGATGCAATTGCATTTAATTAAATTTGCTATATTTATTCCTAATGTAGGATATAAATTTTTCTATAGGAAAAAATTACTAAAAATAATATATTATGAGTATATTTTTTATTTTTTCAACATTTTTAATGATGAATATATTTAAAATATTATATACTTTACCTCGTTCAAATTATCTTCTGTCAACTCCACTTCATTAGCTTCGATAACAATAAGTTCCTCGTACTTACTAGCACATAAGTTGGCCACTTCACATACCGTTTTTTCTACCATCGCAGGTTCGGGAGGTTTGTCAAGTTCTTTGACATCTTCTTCAACTGGTGCTTCCACCATAATACACTTGACCGTGTGAGGGAAAAACACAACACATGTTTGCATTTGTATGTTAACCGAAAATTGTTTCAGAGAATGTTCTCTCACTTTCACCATTCTAAAATCTTAAATTATTAATCTTTTGAGTCATAGCGATGTTATACCAAAACCACTTTAGTATTATTTTTTATTTTTCATGATATTCTTAATAGTATTCTTCTATTAAAACCACTGTCAATAAAACATGTACATTTGATTTTTTTGTTTCATCACTCTAAGTTTATTTTAAACAATTTGTTAACAAATTATAAAATATTTATATAACTTAATAAGTCGGTTATATAAATTGTTGAATTAAATTCATAAATA
Source organism: Rhopalosiphum padi (assembly GCF_020882245.1). Lineage (NCBI taxonomy): Eukaryota > Metazoa > Arthropoda > Insecta > Hemiptera > Aphididae > Rhopalosiphum > Rhopalosiphum padi. The sequence goes on from NC_083598.1 coordinate 78,969,297, forward strand.
TTTATTTTAAAATACATGTACAACTATAACTGCAAAAATATGGATAAAAGGTGGGTAATCTGCAGTTTAACTTCCAAAATCGGATACGATAGCTATAGATAGTAAACAGTCCTAAAATACGATATTGACAAAAATTAAATATTTAATCAATTTTTCATTTATATAAAATAACTAAATATAAGTTATTGATATATTTAATATCCATTTAATTAAACAAAAGAAGTCAAAACATAATAACAATAATACAGACCTCTAATTTTTTTTTCTTTCCTTGTTTTCTGTTTTTGATAGTTTTCACTGTCGATTATTTTTTTTTGTTCCTCGTTAGTCACTGTAGTCAATGATATCTTAGTTTTTAAAAAAATTGTCTTTAATACTCAAAAACTGTTTGTGGTATCCATAGCTAAATAAATATATGTTTAGATACTCACAAACTCTCTTTGGACTTCACCATTCTTAAATTTAACATACTGTTCCAGCTCCTCCACTATTAATTGCATTAACCTAGGAGCATTGGTACCAATAATGATATTAACTAACTTCCCATCCTTGTAGGTATATTATTAATAAAGAAAAATAAATAAGTATAATTAAAGTTATCAACCAAATATTATGTTATATTGACTATTAATAATCAATATACTTACATAAAAAAACATCCAATATGACTCACTTTTTTGTCGAAACCTTTTTAACACAGTTATGTTGTCCGATTTTGCCTAGAATTATATTATCACAATCAAATAACTATTTTCTTAATTAAAAATATGCTTCAAAAGCTGTACAATATTAGTATATTAAACACGACGAATTTATAATTATTATGGATAATAAATGAATTAATTAAAAACTATACGAGTGATATGAAAAATAATTAATAAAAAGTAAACTTTCTTATTAATTTAATCACAAACTACATCAGTCAATATATGTTTAATTGTTTATATTATTAGTAATAATTTATTACCTATGTATTAATTACATGATATACAATATACTAGTAGGTGAAACTAAGTGCTTGCAGGAAACAGAAGGCTTAATCAAATATAACTAGATTTCAACTCAACCCCGTAACTCCTAAGCACTTACTGCGTGAGGCAAAGAAGTAAAGTCAATTTGGGGCCAATTCGGACTTAGTTAGACAATCTATTTGAGGATAATTGGATAGCATAGAATTGTTAATTGGATTTAGAATTTGCGATTATTTGCAAAATATTGGCACATTTTTTAAATTAATCTGCTGCTTGAAGTTGTGCTCTGCAATGCAAATTTTTGTGAGCATTTTTTAACCGATAGGAATATGTTGAGAGGTAACTTCACGTTATTAAGTTATTAAAGGCGGTCATTATTCAACTAAACATGCATGAATTCTAATATTTGATTTACAGGCAAAATAATACATTTCAAATTGTTGCTATAACCATTCGAACACATGCTAAGTGACTGCTAAATTATGATGATAATTTACAAAAAATGTTAATTTAATTTAAATAACAATATGTGGGTGTAACCGGAGACATATATTTCTGTACAAAATATACTGAGATGCCTAAAAGGAAGTGTTACGAGAACTTACTCAATTTTTTTTTAATTTTTACATTTTACATCTAATTTATTTATTATATTAATTACAATAAATATAAAAATAAATATTTCTATTCTAAAAAAACTTTGTTCAAAACTCCATTAAATATTTAAAAAATATTTCAATCAAGTATTAATTTAATATGCAACTATTTAGATATAATTAAACAAATAATATAAATATAACTCAATCACCTTGGACATGTTTTATCTGTTCGTGTATCAATTGATTTTATAACCAACTAACTTTCCCCGTGCACTTCGTTGCCCATACAAAATGTACCCGTGTTAAGTTTGGTTGCCTAATGGACCTAATGCTAATATTTAGCGTGAGGATAAAAACTATTTTTGGTTTTCTCATTTGATGTATATATGATATTTCCGACATATCAACTTAACATAACTGTCCCGGCCAGCATTGAATTTTTTCAATCGATTAACCGATTATATATCATTCAAAAACAATCTATTATTCAAATAATCGATTAAATTATCGCACAGTCCTAAACATCATAAAGAGGTATAATTGAGGTCATTAATCGGAATAAAAACTATATGACGGAGACAAAATTATACACATTGATCATAATTTCATCAAAATCAGTTGAGTAATTTTGGTATGCATTGAGAACATTATACCCGTCGTACACCAAATTTTTATTTAGAGATATATTATAGTAAGGTATTTTTAAATTGCTTTTTAGTTATTCATTCTCTCTATACATTTAGGGATTACCCTTAACAACGTCACAAACATCTTCTCTTTGTATAATAGTATAGATAAAACATTTTTATTACAACGTGTAATGGAATTAAAAATTAACCCTAACTTATTCAATTAACTATAAATCGTCATTTCTACCCACTTTAACTATGTATTACTATGTATTTTAATAGTTTGTACAGTCACTACAATTTATTGAATATGCTAATCGTATAAACTATAGACTAAGAATATTTACTATAGCATAATGTAGATTTTCACTGCCTAATTCCAACTTAATTTTTTTCAAGTATGCCGTCATCGGTATGCAAGGTCCACACCATTCTGTATAAACGTCAACGACTAAAAAACAAATATTAATAAACATAAACATAAACATATTTATTTTAATATATTATATTTTAACATTAATTATATTATTTTAGTTTTTTTACCGTACATTCCCGGTTTTTCTATAATTTTTGTCCAATCATCATCATTGTTTATTTCTTCTTGAAGCACTGCTTGCCCACCTTTTTTAGCCATTCTTCCGGATCTCTTATTCTGATTAGCCTGTATATTAGATTTAATTAAATATATTATATTAAGTATTTAATAATATAATAATATTTCATTTATTTCAACCAAAAAAATTTTCAATTTTACATAAGTAATTAGCATATACAAAAGTTGCAAGCTCATCCTAATTAATTATAAATTATTGTTCATTTAAAATAACAGAGACAACATTTTTCCCTGATTGTTTTATATTTTGTAAAATACTACTAAAAATATACGTTTATCTTATTTATATATGTAGTATGTATTTCATTCAAACGTATGTGCTATACATAGCTCATTATCATTTGGGTTTTTAAAATAAACATTTTATCATTTTACCCTGGTGTGGGTAAAGCTTGTATAATATAATTATATTTTACGAAAAAATTATTTCATAAGCGTTTAGTCAATTTAGCACTCAAATATGACTGTTCTAATCGTGTAATATGACTATACCTAATAAATTTAATAAAATAATAAGAAGAACGTTATAATTTCGTATTGTTACTTATAATTATTGTGTTAGGTAGATCATTCCAGCCGTCTCTAGGTATTACAGGTCATACTAAAACCTTTAATTCAAAAATTTAAGTTTTATTCAACTACAAAACAGTCTAATACATACTACAAGGTTTGAGGAAAGTGAGATTACTTTCGACAATTTTATTTTTTCCTTTATTTTAATATTTTATCATATGTTTACAGATTAGGTTAACCGTTAAAATAATTTGATTCATTATCTCCGTTCAATTATTTACGAAACAATATTGAACACCATGAATAAATTTTAATTTACTCTTTAAATATGTAAAGTTAATTATTTTGATTTAGAATTTTGTATAGTATAATTTTAAATAAAAAAGGGTAAACGTGTGTAGTGTACGTCATACAGTTCTTCAATAATAATGTATTTTCCCATTAATACTGTTAAATGTTAACTGTACTTGGTCTGAAACCAAATATAATTCATTTATTAGACTTATTAGAGTATAATAATTATAAAAAACATCATACAATTTTTTTTTAAATAGTCAAGTAAATAACCAATTTTTTATTTCAGATGTACTACGATTAAATCACTGTAATGTATCATGGATGTATTAAATTTCATTTCAATGGTAAACCAATGAGCATGGATAACGATTCTATGCAAATATCACGAATTCAGCGTATACACTACTTAAAAGCTTTTATAATATATTTGTATTGATATTATGCTTATTTATACTAATTATTTATTTTACTATTCGTAATACAGTACGTTGAATTAATTGTTGACAAAATCATTCTATTTATTATATCAATAATATAATTTAATTATTAATATAGTATCTACCTATTATTTGTCCTATATATTTATAAAATTCGAAAATATTTTAAAATGTCGTCAAGTATAGAAAATTATAATTTGATAAGTGATGGAATGTCTTAACGATTAATATTTTAGGGATTACAATTGGCAAATTAAGATTGACAAAAAATAAATCGAACATTTAAAATACCCAAAAAAAAAATTAAAAAAGAATAGCACAAAATAAGCCAAATATTTTGAAAATTATTTTTATTAAATGCTAATATAAATATTCGGTAAAAATGCAAGTCTCTATAATTATTAATTTTAGTTACAACAAAAAAATAAAATCAATTTAGTTACAAACTGATTTTACGTAAAAATTCCTATTTTTCTCGGTTATTTATATATTAATTGATTTTACCAAAAGTATTAACCAGATCAAATTTACTACTAGAAGTCTTCAAAGTTGAAAATCAAAGAGCTTTTACTGTTTCAGAAAATTATGACGGACTCAAAAATAAAAATTAAAAACATATCATTGTAAAATTAATAGATTCAGCATCGCTTTGTTCAAAGTCTAAAATATATTAATATTTGAATATACTTCTAAATAGATTAATAAATTTATCTCATAATAGACATTAATGATATTATTACATATCATGTAAACGGGTCATTTTATTACATACCGTTTTTGGTGGCATTTTCAATAAAAATTTTATTCCAGTTTAAAAGAAAAATAATTGAATTATTTATCACTATTTCACCAATTCTATACTCGTAGCACTGAGTACAATGATCGGTAAACACATGCCGTGAGTCTATTTATATAGGGACATTTAAAACCCCCTTGTTTACTACCTTACCTCGTGACATTCCAAAAGTTTAAATACTCGTGAAAGTTTCAGAAAATAGATATTTAATAGTAGTAATGATACGGTATAAATTAAAAGCGTGCATAAACAGTAGGGAAAACAGAAAAGTTATCAAATGCGTATGACGTGTATAGCGGAAATTAACAGCGCGATTAATGCTTCAATGAACATAACGCTACTTTATATGCCCAAAAATGGTACGACAAACCCAAGAAATTAATCTTTTTTAATGTATATATAGGATGTCCTGTGAGGATTTACCCATTGCGATATTTCCTGAAATACTCGTAATAGAGATATCATAATTCTGATTTTTTATAAGATTCACAGGAACAAGAACTATACAAATATTTCGTGTATTAATTTATTTTAATGTTTTGGTTAAAAAGTTTAAAAAAATATATATTTTTTTTTAATTATTTTCGAAAAAATTTAAAATAGCCATTTTGTAGAGTTAATTTTCTGAAAATATTGACGTTTCAACATTAATCTCCTAATTTTTAATATTTTTTCTAGTTTCGAGTAAAACACTGAAAGCGTTCACCGGCCTTACGAGCACGCGGGCCACTGTTTGATACAATAATACCACTATTACTATCGTATTAAATAATTCGCAGTTTTTTTCTAAATTGTTTTTGCGATAATTTTATATCAAAACGATTTAATTTTAACTAAAATGTTTGCTCCTATCACTAACCGACTTTTTCAGTAGCTTAATATTTTTAGTACTCGGAGTACTCCCGATAATACATTTTTAATAAGAGTATAAATCACTTTTCTGGTCGTTTTGTGATGAAAAAACTCCATATGCCGTATCAGTAAGCAATCAGCTAACTATGCTCTTTCATTACCTCCGTAAAAACACGTTTATAAATAATAATAAATTACTGGAGACTATAGGCGGTGTCATCATATTTCTTTTCAATTTTACAAATCATAAAAAAAAATTTGTTTTTATTTCAATTTTACTTTGCTTATATATTTATTAATTTTGCTATACCACTAACTATAGCTAGTTTTATATTAAATTATGTGTTTGATAAAAGTCATAAGTTATGATCTTGTCAGTGTTACTATAGATTTTTGAATAAAAATAAATTGACAAATTGTTATGTTAAAACACATATTAATTAATAATCCGTGGTTTATAATAATTAATAGTTTAATAAAAACGTAGAATAACCTAATGTACACTTAATAAATAAAAAGTGGTCATAAAGTAATAATAGATGATGAGTAAGTATATTTGAGCATTGCAAAAACTAAAAGAAAAAATATAAGCCCAGCCAACGCCACCCCCCCCCCTCAACAAAAAAATCTGACTACTACACTAGCATTATAATATACCTATTATAGGTACTGTACTTATTGAAATATAATAATAACAAATAAAGAATAATGAATGCTTCAAGTTATACTCTAGCTAGTGTACTCCGAGAAAATGCATATAATAGGTACTCCGATTTTGGCACAATCGTTTATTTTAATTTAATATAATACGGCAATACGCCATGAGTCATGCACAACAGTCTTACACACGCACGACATAGGGCAAATTTTTTGTTCGCCAGTTTCAATATTGTACTGTTAGTATTGATATTAGAATGAATTGACCTATAATAAAATTTAAAGGTAAGATTATTATCCAGGGCCCTACATAACCTTTTATCGATATTATTATTTTTAAGTAAGTTATGATCTTTTTGAAACTGAACATTTTAAAATGATCATAACTGTTAGATCCTTACATCTAACGATTACCTGTGAAAGATCTTTTTCTACAAGGCAAAGAGTGAATAATTGGCTTCAAACAAGCATGCAACAAAATCATTTTAAAAATCTAGCTTCAATATGTATTGAAAGATAAATTACCAATAACATAAATACTGAAAACATTTTAAATAAGTTTGCACAAACTAATAACAGAAAAATTAATTTATTACAATAATATGTGTATTATGATATTATTATATTAAAATTTTTTTGTGTATAATAATTTTGCTTAGGTATCATAAATAATAAAGGGAGGCTCTCATGTTGTACTATAGGTTTTATCAATCCAATATATTTCACCCTAGTTGCGCCCATGTCCATGACCAAATGCTATTTTTCATAGTAGTAGGTACGTATTGCTGAATATTAGAATCCTGAACACACTTTTCACAGCATGCCTGTTAACTGTGACATCGTATCATTAAGATTTAAGGGTTTATCGGGCTGACTTAGGCGTCGTACTAGCGTAGTAGCGTGGGACGTCACAAAAGGCTGTCAACCTTACTAGTTACTTGCCTCGACCTAACCTCGCTTGTCGAACTCAACCAGAAAATAACTGCCTAGTACTAACGCTACAACTGGAAATAATCGCCCGTCACATCCAATGACATTTCTTTACACTTAAAAAATCTACGAGTATAGTGCACATACTGAGATAGTCATATTGATAACTTATTCAGCTTTTTGACACATTTACCCAGAAAACATTATCAACGTTTTTACTCCTGAGACATAAATTAACATAGACTAATTCCCAAAACGTCTTTTTACCAAATATAACCTTCTCACAACTCAACAATCAGCCAGTCTAGAGATATTTCCTGCAATTTGTGTCCACAACTTGATTTAGTCACAAAAACGTATTTGAGTTTTATATTTAAAGACAGTTTAACAGTTGTATACATATCCATTATCCACTATGTACCTATTATGTTTTTATAATAGTTTTTAATCTTAATACATAGAAATACGTATCAACATTAATAATCCAAAATAATTTTGTCCTTTGATAAACAGAATAATTCCATAATGATAACATTAAACTATGAATACAAAAATATGATCTTTGAACAGCTGAAAATCAGATTAATTTATATTATATGATGTTTAATATTGATAACTTGATTTTTTACACAATATAAAGTCATTACAAAAGAATACTTTAGGAAAAAATTAATATAATTTAATATAATTTTATTTTCATAACTTTATCTTACTTATAGTTCTGTCGTAATAGGTATCATGTACATAAACTAAATCTGTAACTGTGTTTACACCACTACTATTTAATGTCTTTAAGATAAGTAATAGTAATTAGAATTTGTATTTTAAATACCAACGAATGTGCGATTTTTTTAACATACCTAACCGTCCTAACCTAACTCCACTTCGCCAATGTGGTGCTACTGCACGCGTTAGGTAACTAAGTAAAGTTATACAATTTTAATATATATGTATCATTTTCAAAATCAATCTTTAAAAGTAGCTAACAAAGTAACACTACGCTTTTACATAATACAGCGATATACTATAATAACATTTATAAACTGTAACTATACAGGTTAAAAATTATAATGATTCGAAAAAGACGCAATTTTTAACGAATAAATAAGTGGATACAATATAATACATGGGTACACACAATACACAAACATACACACATAATATAAATATTAGTCAAAAACGGCAGAAAATATAAAGAATTGCACGAGCGGATGCCAACCCGTACAGGGGACTTTTTCGTGTACGAGCGAGTTGACGGGCTAAGCAGACGACCGGAAATACAATTTACATGACTACTATGGCAAAATGTTAACAAGACATGCGACACACAACGGGCGGCCGTCTAAAACAGAATGAACAAAGGTGACCTCTTCAAACATATTGTTTATATCTATACAATATAATAATAAAATGTATATATTTAAATTTTATGTATACGCCCAACAATTATACATTATACATAACATATGGCTTGTACACAGGGATGTTTCGACCCTCATCAATGATCATTGATAACCTAGACACTATGTTTAATATTATAAAACTATAATGTAAGCTAACCATAAGTATATGTTTACAAAACTCTTCTACTCACCTATTTCATATGCTCAAAAACTATTACGCAATAATTTAAATATTTAATAGAAATCGATAATACAACTTTTGAAATATCTCCCTAGATTAATCATATGATTCAGCTACTTTATATTATAAAATATAACGAAAACTAAAGTTAAAATGATTGTTATTTAATTATTTAAAGTTTCAATAAGCCCAAATACATAACATCATACATTTAAATATCTCTGTTATTTTTATCAATATATAGGTACATATAAATTAAATTAAATAAAAATATATTTTCAATCAATTCCTCATTTTTCATATCCTATCAGCACATTATTTTTTCTTACTCTAAAACCCATGTGCAGGATTGTAAATTAGAGTTCAGCAGATTCAATTGTGTGTTGATAGCTTTAATATCAGAATGATATCATTAGTCATTAACAAACTTGTAAAAAATATCATATTATCATGCATCTCAAAGGCATTTATTACTATTTATGTTTAAAGAAAGATATAACTTTGTAAAATATTACAATTTTAAAATACCCATAACTTGTTTTAAAATTAAAACATTAATAACAACCTATTTAAATAAAATATTCATATTTGATTTGGATTTTATACCTATTAAGCACAGAAGATTAAAATATTAAATATCAAAATCAAAGATTTTCTAAAAAATATTAGCTAAAAAAAAAGTTATTGACTGGACAATATAATCATGGCAATAACTAATATTTTACGATAGTTAGCCAGTCAAATTTCCAGAAAATTATTTCGAAATCGGTGAAATCACAATGTTTGAAGAATACAATATTGTTAAATGCGGAACGAACAATGTGGTTCACGGACATGGTTGTTACAGTATAGCACGCGCACTGTCGTCGGCAATTCATTTTTATTCGTCATTTGCGCATACTATTATAAATGTTAGAGGTACAGACGATGGCCTGCACAGTCTACGTGTTGTCATAAACAAATATCGGGTGGTCGTAATAATACCTGGTTACCATAGACTTATGTTAATTAGTATACTTACAGTAAATTATTGATGTCATAGTAACATTAGTAACTTATCGATTGTATACAGTAAGAAGCGGACAGCAGTATACCAAAATGATATGTCATACGAGCACGAGCCACAGTGAACTAGCTCAATTTCTTTCTAGGTTTTTTTTACGATTTTCACGATACTGAACTAAAAAAAAAAAAAAACGCGACGACAGTTTAATATCGGCCGAGACATCTCCTTTGCCTTATACATAAATTGTTCCCATGGATACAACAAGGGTGGAAGTATGCCACACGTACATAATGCGTTAACGACACCTGTATTACCTGTAATCTGTATAATACAAATGCATTAATAATATTAAACAAATAAGTTACAATAATACATTACAAGTAAAGATAATATATCATATGTAGTAATATTTAAGTTATATACCAGATTCTTAGTGCTGTGACACACTGATACCAAAATAAATTTAAATTGTCGTTAAAAAATCTAGATAGCCGTATAAATACCTTTTTAATATTTTAATATTTTTGATGGAAATTCAAATCTAACGAAAAAAAGGATCATAGATACCTATTGGAGTATTCATATTTTATATGGGGTCCAAGCCCTTTAAGCTATAAATATTTTAAAATTTTATGACAATAAATTCGAAACAAATATTCAAAATGTTATAATGACTAATGAGGCTAAAGCCCAAAATTAAACAAATTTCATTTGAAAATGTTAATGCTTAAAAATTATTGAGATTTTTGTAAATGTTTCAAGTAGGTAGGTATCAATAATTATTATAGCGATTTAGGTGTCTGAAATTAGACAAAATCAAGCATTATACATTTTATCACGTTTTCAGAAATGTTTCTATTTGTTTAAAAAAATTTTAAACTAATGAATTCAAAAATGTAGGTACCTATCTATTGAATGTGATTACTACCAACAATCATCTAGATACATATTATAATTTTCGATAATAAAATCATACGATAGAAGGAAACTTTTGAAACATTTTTTCATTACTAGCATTTACCTACGTCCCTCTCTTCACTTACAAAAAATTAACTCTATTTTAATCTTGTACCTTTGTGGATTTAAAATATTTAATTAATAAATAAAATTAGAAAATATACTTTATGTTTTAAACCTTACTGAATTCATAGAATTTAAATAATTTTAGACAAGCAGACTGAAATATTATAAATTATAATATAATTCCATATTTCCATGACATCCCTTGTACCTAAGTAAAGAACCTAATATACAAGTTACACAATAGCGTATCTGCAAAGCTCGTTTCTATCAACCACCACCTCGGGACACAAACAGGGCGATTCGGTCGACTTTACCACCTTATATGATCACAGAAGATATTAACGAATAACGAGAGACTTAGTTGATTGTAGTGCTGTACCTACGGACTAGAGGCTAAAGCCAAAGGCCTTGACAGGCGCATGTAAATTCCGCCCCCAAAAAAATACAGGTAAAGAAACATACATGTAAATTCTACCCGAAAAAAAATTGATAATTAATAAACACATCCTACATAATTTAACTTATAAGTTATAAGTAAGAAGTTTTTATTACTTAATGAAGCTTAAAAGTTTAAAGTTACTTTTATTTGTATTTTTCAATCAAAACCGTATTTGTATAATAGTCAATATGTTTATAAAGAATACATTTATTACTTACTGTTAATAAACAAATTCTAAGAGTAGATATCTATTTAAATAAATATATATTATATTTTACATATTAAGTCAATAATTACAACATAAATCATATAAAATTATAAAAGTAAATATACCTAATCATAATATCATAGTAAAATTAAATCAAAATCAATAATTAGTACAATATATAAGTCATGCATATTGTATATCATATAAAATTTTTAAGAATCGTAAAAATAGTAATAATTATAATAATAAATACTAGTCAAAATATCACTTCCATATTATTATTTTTTTTTTTTTGTCAAAATCCCCAAAATAATGAGCCACATTTTCTACGTAATCATCTATATAAATATTTTATTCATTTTATATTTTCTAATTATATTTTGCATGTAAATATTTTATTTTTTTGATTTTGAATTTCTATATTTATGTGGTTCATTTATACTATTTATTTTTATGTAATTTTCTAATTGAATTTGTTTGTTTAAGTTTGTCTAAAAAGTAAAAATATAAAAATATGAAGATGATTAGATTTAAAACTTTTAATAAAATGGGAATGAAACGACTCACAAGCATTAGTCGTTCTGTTCAAATCTGCTGTAGCAACAGCCCATATGTTTGGAGGAAAAGCAGCGTCATTACTTATATAATTATTTAATAAATAATCTGAAAATTGTATTAATCTACGGTTATTTGGCTTAGAACTCATAAAAAATACTTCAAAATAATCAAAAACCATCTCGGGCTCTAAAAACTAATCCGAAACATTTAATTATCCAATTTCTAATAGTCGAGACTTCGGTTTTATATTCTAGACTTAGTCCTGCTGTTTGAAGTTTGAACATACCTATACCACGATTGTAATAAATGGAAACGACAACCATAAAGTTGAATATTTGGCCAGATGAATTTACATGTGTTGTGTATAGCTTTTTCGAAGTCAATGACAACATACTTTGGCTCAAATAAGTAATAATTAGCATGAATACAAAGATTAACTATTAATTTAAAAAATTTTAAATAAATATTTTGAGTTTTTGCTTTTAATAAACAAAAAACTAAAGGTATATAATGGCCATTGAAATAACCATGTATAGGTAGGTAGTAAATAGTTGCAAAAAAAATTTAGAACTATATTCAAATGTACCATCCATGTAAATTGATTCTGCAGTTGATAACATTTTTAGATTTGTTTTGCACCCAAAAATTATAATACCATTTTCTTTGTCGTTACTAAGTATAAAATTTTCATCTCGATTGGTTACCACCTGTATATCATCTAGCATATTTTGAAATTCTTCTCCAGATTTTAGCAAAGGAGGGAATTTCTTTCGCTATGCATTGTAAATATTTCGCTTAATATTATGTAAGTCACTTACTTGCAACGCTTTAGATTAAGGAATGCTTTTAATAACAGTACATACTATTTTACTAGGTTTCTCATTATTATCGTCAACAGCTTTACGTTTTGCCTATACTGATACAATTTGCCGTTGTATATTTTTATCACTAAAAACACAATTATAATTTCAGGTTTTAAAAAATGAATACTTTTAAAATATATTCTTTAATTAAGTTTTATATGTATAATATTGTACTTGCCTATTTACACTATGTTTATCATGATCAACATTTTGTTCAGCGATGTTCGTAGTTTCACCAAAGGTTTTCACAAAAGCTTTGCAAGTTTTGATTATACTTAGCCATTTTGTTAACCCAGAGACCAGAAGCCAAAGGTCTATTTACTTTAAAAAATTTAAAATTGTCTAATACTAAAAGTATATTTCCACGTTCTAATTCAATAAATTGAGCCATTATAGCGTATAAGCGTATATAAGACTAGGACGTTTACTGAAGACAATTTATAATATTTCTATCTGATATTTCCAATTATTAGATCCACAATATGTGGCAAAGCTGATAAGATATGACATGATTGACGATTTTCGTCTGAGATATTTCTGTTCCGTGTTCGTTCGGACATTTTGTGACTTTCAAATAGTATAACACGCCGCGTTGCGAACTGCACGGTCGCGTCGTACAGTCACGGAACGCTTAGTTTAAAAATATTTTTTTTCCAAATCCATTTTTGTACCTGCATATTTTTTCGGGCGGAATTTACAATCTCCCGCCGTGACTTACATCGGTGACGTTCTATGAGTAACCAGGTCCATAACAACGACAGTCGACCATACAAAATGTAATTATTCATATTAGTATTTCGTTCTAATAAAATCTAATAGGTACTCAATGTACATTCAATTTTGCATTTAGAGTCTGTATTTTATCCTCACCTTACACACATTAATTTCGAACAGACAACCAACGACTAAAGTCTAAAATCATCGCAGTACACAATTTAATCCCCAATGTGTCAAACACAATGTTAGGCGCAACGTGAATAAAATCATCAAATCACCCATCAGTCTTTTAAATTTTATAATAATTAGCAGCATCACATAAAAATGACTACCTAGGTACCAATAAATACTTGTATAGGCGCAGATCCAGTGGGGGAGATGTGGCGAGGTGCTAGGGAGCTATAGCGCCGCTTTCCCCTTGGTATTGTTGCTTCCTCAAAAACAAATACTCAACAGTCACAACATGTATTTTTCAGTACCTACCTAGGTTGGGTACAATTTTACACTAAATAAATAACAAAAAATAAATAAAATTGAAGTTATTTTTCCCTGCACAATACAATAAATTGATAACCTGATTTAATATATGTCTTTATTATTGGTTCTACTTCCACAGCTAAATATCCCTAAACCAAAATACCTAAATTAAAATATCGCCTCAAAAATATCCTGCGTAAATGATAACTTAAAATGTCAACCTTTATTATTATAAAAATTACGATTAGAAGCAATACTCGGACTTTATCTAGAGCGAATGTGTGTTATTCGTTATTTTGAGATTAATAATAAATCCTCTAACCATTTTTCCTATAGGTATTAAAGTGTATATCAAAACTTTCATTTCTTCTTCTTTTGAAGACATAATAGTCTTAATACTTTGTACCTATTTATAACAGCTATAGCGATACTCAACCTGGGATACAAGAGTCGCCAATACATAACATAAAATAGCAATTAAATAAGTAAAAAATAAACTAAAAAATCTACAGAATATGTCACCAACCATAAGAATGAATTTAACCAACTGTATTGAGTCAAAATAATTTCTAACCAACAACATCAAAGGAGTCATTAAATTTAACAAATATTGTATAAATATCCATATAATATAATGTAAGCAATTTTTTTTTAAATGTGGTGCCTTAGATAATAGTTTTGCTTTTTCAATTTGATAATAGGTCAATTTACTTTCATATTAAATGTTACATAGTTGCATGGATTTAGGATTATTCTAAAATGTAAAATTTGGTATGTCGTGAGTTTGTTAGATGTAAACAACACATATGAGTATAACTGTATAACATCCTTGAATTTATTCTTGATATTTTGCAATTATATTTATTTAAGAATATATAATAATAATATTAATAAATTATTTTTATTACCACTAATAATACATTGTATAATAAATGTAATACTTTTAGCAGAAACTGCAGTTGTAAGATTCTAACAATTTGTTACTTTTTTTATTTTTATAATTTATTCTCACAAATAGGAAAATTACTGAAGGAATTATAGTATTAACAAATCAAATAGTGATTAGTGTATATCTTGTAGATATGATTATTAATTTGTTAAGATATTATATAAATAGGTATTACGGAAAATAGATATAATCCTCCCTTTTCTCAGAATTTACTCAGATAAATATTATACTAAATTCAATATTTTTATTTCTCAAATTTAACCTTTTATTTGTTTAATATTTATGTTTGTAATTAAACTGTAAAACTATTATTATTTTAAAGCTAGATATTTATGAAGATGAAATAAATAAAAAAACCTTTAAAAAAAAAATTAAAACTTTAACAAACGTCATAAAAGATACAGAAAAATCTAAATTATCATTTAATATCTAAACAAGTCATGCATGCTATATAGTTACATGTTCCTAATTCAGACAATGAATCAGTGTATTTAAATAATTCAGCTTATTCACCAAAATGTATATTAAAACCAAAATTTTGTCTAAAATATAGGTTATCAGGTGATACTAGAATTAAAATATTATTTATTGTTATATTTTCATCAAATATTTATATAAATAGATCAATATTATCATAATTTTTCAACATTTTATTCTATAAAACAATAAAATATTTAATAGATTTATAAGACACGTTATAACATATTTTTAGATTGTATGTTTATTAATTAAAATTGGTTGTAGGATAATTTTGTTTAGCTAAGTATGGATTAAACTGAGAATTATACTTTTGAACAATAGTTGGTTTTGGTTGTGGTTTTGAAACTTCAACAGGTATGACTCCATTCATTCTTGCTAATAATTGACTAGCTCTAAACCTCTCTTCCCTTTCTCTCTTTAATCTTTTTTCTCGAAGTTTTTCTAAAATTAATTTTTTTTCGTTTTTGTCATTAACTTTTTCTTTTTTCTTCTCTTTTTTTTTATGTTTTTTCTTATGTTTTTTTATAGGTGATTCGTCATTTGTCTTAATCGATGCTTTAGATTTTTCACTATTCTTTTGATCAGTTTCAACATATTTCTTCATAACAATAAGTGGATCATTAAATGTTTTAACTTTTGTTTCAATTTCTTTATCAGTTTTACACAAGTCTAATCGTTTCGGTTTCTTGTTATACCATTGTACATTACCAGTAGCCTCATCTGTGTCCTGTCCTAAATAAGTAAGATAACCAACTTTTTTTTCATATGCTTCTTTCTCTTCCTTTTTTTCCTGCTCATGTTCTTTGTTAACACCTGTATGAGCGACATTCCCATCTTCGAGATCTTGGAAAAAATTAACATGAGTTAGCTCTTCTGATTTAGTTTCTTTGGGTCGATCTGCAGAGTCATCATATCTTTGTCTTGACTTATTTCTTAGTAATGCAAGTTTTGTTTCTTGTTCCTAAAGAAAAATTTAATTATTAGTAATCCGCATTTATAATTAATTATTCATAATTTAAAAATTTAAAACCAAAGTTAATAGATTAAATAAAAATAATCTATGATTAAAACACAATTATTTTACTAATTAATTAATGAGAATTAAGTACCTATTAAATTTATTTTTTACTTTTTGAAATTTAATCTCGAATTTAATTCATGTTACAAAGTTTTTAATGTTTAATTAAAATCTATTTTTTTTTTATTTTTATTAACTTACAGCAAGCTGTATCCTCATCTTAAGTTTCTTCTCTTCTTCGGCTGCTTGTGCTTCATCGCGCCTAACACGCGCAATGTTATCTTTGGTACGTACATGCCACCTATAAAATATTATTTAAAGGTACGTTTAATGATTAATTTTAAGAATATTATGAAATTTATTATATTTTTACTGTCTCAAAGTAGAATACACCAATACTAGTGGTTACACCAAAGGGTTTTGTCCAGCGACATTCCCACATAATGGAATAGGTAATTACGATAGAAGGGAATAAAAAGTACAAAGAACTGGTTGGTATATTCTACTTTGAGACAGAGTATAGATATAAGTTTTTGTTAAATATCGAATGATCTTGTTTTAATAATTAAGTATTTATCTAATACAATACAGTATTATA
The DNA here is from genome assembly GCF_020882245.1 of Rhopalosiphum padi. Lineage (NCBI taxonomy): Eukaryota > Metazoa > Arthropoda > Insecta > Hemiptera > Aphididae > Rhopalosiphum > Rhopalosiphum padi. The sequence continues at coordinate 78,986,511 of NC_083598.1, forward strand.
ATTGGTACCTTATACCTACCCAAATTGTTTGTAATTAATTCAAAATACTATATTGGAATACTTAACACATTTAAATTTAAGAATATCACACTTTGAAGGATGTGTTCTGAACAATGATCATCTTGGTTGCAATGTTTTCGATAACATAATAAAATAAGATCAATATATATTTCAGAGGGTGTAATTTTGTAGATTTTATAACTATGAACAATATAAATAGGTGCCTACTACCTACTTATCAGTTATTTAAATTAATTTAACTACTAAATAATTTTTTTTTTATTTAAAACAGATAAACAATCATAATGGCCTATAATGTTAGTTCACTTACCTCTTTTTTGGCAATATATTCATTTTGATGTTTTCTAAAAACCACTCTTTTTAATCAACCGTCCTAAAAAACTACCCTATATCTATTTTGTCGAAATGACTAATGAAATAATGATTTATTTCAAAAGCGAACACCGTTGTAACTGAAACGGCCAGAAACGCGAATACTCGATTCATTAAAATCCGAGGAGTAATAATTTTAAATTATTAATAATAATGCAGCATAATATTCAATATTTATATATTATATTTAATTGTACCATAATATTTAAGATTTCAGTAAACTATAAATTATAATAAAAATAAATATATTATTATCTAATCTATGGTTTATCATCATTCATCATCCGAGGTTTAGGAAAAAGTGGTGCCCAAACATTTTGTGATAAGACCAGACGTACTACAGTGTACGTGCGCTACAGAATGTAGCCGGTCGAACACTGGCTTTTGGCCACACTGTACTCAGAGATGCCGGGCCAATCGTTTGCGGTCGTTGTCGCTGCCGCGGCCGCCGTCGTTCTCTCCTCTGACCGACTGCCGTATGATAGGTGCTTGCACATAACATCGTAAATCGTATATAAATGTTATAAGTTATAACATTATTATATTTAATAATAATAATAAATAATAATAGTAATAACAACATCATACAACGACTGATTTATTGTATTTACGATTTCCACTGACGCCAAGTCGCCAATCACCAGCGACCAGCCGACATTCGACGTACCGATTACAGACCGCAGTCGCCGACCTGACGTTCTCGTCTTTTTCGCGCTACCATTAGTTTGCAGTTGCTTCGTACGAGATGGCCATCACAAACACAGTTGGTGAGTGTACACGCGGCCGTTTCGATGAAGCACGCCGCGACATCACTGCGGGTCGTTCGGTTCCGACCGCTCTGTATTCTGTCACGACGTGCTCCTAACCGCTTTTTTGCGGTGGTGCTGATGCGGCTCCATTTCCCACGAGTCCCGTATGGTTTCTTGACTGATCTGTCCAAATTCCTCAAAAGTCACTCTTCCGCTTATAGTCCCACAATAATATTTTCGACATTTTCCTAAGTCGCGGATTTTTCTTTCATTCCATTTGTATTCTGTAACTTGAGAATAATTATTATTGACGTATTGTATGGAAATTATTGTGACGTCCATCATTGTTTGCCTTTACTGGCCATACTCCATGTGTATAAATACAAATTCGGTAGCTCGCTCTTGACCGGATATCAAATAAAGTTTTGTCAATTGTTTTGACCGTTTAAACTAATTATTTCGTTTCTCATTGACAGCAGTTATATATCCACCACGCTGTTTTTTTAACTATTGACAACATCTTAACAGTGTTAATAAATATTTTTTTTTTTTTAGTGATTCCGAGAAATTTTAGACTACTTGAAGAATTAGAACAAGGACAGAAAGGTGTCGGCGATGGCACTATTAGTTGGGGTCTTGAAAAAGATGATGATATGACTTTAACTCAATGGACTGGAATGATCATTGGACCGCCTAGAGTATAAACTATTAATTATTTTAATATCAAATAAATATCATTTTCAGCTGAGGTGTTTAGTAATAATAATTTTCTTTTATTTAGACTCCTTATGAAAATAGAATGTACAGCTTAAAAGTAGAATGTGGTCCTATGTATCCAGATGATGCACCTGTCGCTCGTTTTGTTACGCGCATTAATATGAATTGTGTTCATAACACAAGTGGACTGGTATGTTGTATGATTTATATTTTATAAACTTTTTTTCATTGTATTTTTTTACTTATTGAAACTTTATTTCACTCTATATTACTAAAATCCTATCATAGTTCTTAAGTATACAGTATATATAGATTTTTATCAAAAATTAATAATTATCATATTTAATTAAAATAAAAATGTATGATTTGGGTACTATAAACCATTATTTTAGCATTACCTACAACATAAATCATTTTTATTTTATATATAATTTGTTTTAAATATTTATTAAATAAGATGTAAGAGACAAATTTTGCCATACTTATTTTTATGAAATAGATTTTAAATTTAACAATTAACAATTTTTAAAATACAAAAGCTTATTTTGGTTTTTATATCATAAATCTACAAGATTTTAATACCATCTAAAAATTGTTGTTTTGTCACCTGCAAATGTTAAAATAAATAGCACATTTTATCCTTACTGCAGGTATATTGATTAGATACTTGGTTTTCAATTGTTTATATCTTCTATTTTACAACTTTTAATTGAATTTAAATAAGATTACTAATACCTTGATATTTGGTACTTTTCTGTAGTCTAAACTATTGTTTAATGCCATAAATTCCATCACCAAATGAAAAAATTTCATTTATTGAGTGTCATATTTAAAAAATAAGTTGTAAATACACTACTACATGTATTATAATATATACATTATACGTCATCTTAAGTATAAAAAACTTGGAATCAATTATGTCTATTATTCAAACACAGGTTGCTCATTAAATAATTTTAAAATCATTACAATGCTGATAATATTATTATATTAATTTTATTTAATTATTTTTAAATTTTAGATTTTATTTTAGAATTTCAACATTTACAGATTGTGTATATTTAAATAAACAATAAAAAAAAAAAAAAAAATTTTTAGAATTTAAAATTAACGATTTCATTTATATGAACATAAATATTATATAACTAGCGGCTGGTGTGCCTTGATCCCGGGAGTTGTATAAAAGTTGCGGGTCTACCCTGTTAATAACTCATATTAGTCATTCTATTATCAAAATTATTATTTAAGCTATAATTTATTTTATTTCTAACTGATTTTATGTTAGATATTATTAATATTCACTATTATAATTTATGTGTTAATAAATGTTATATTAATAAAAATGTATTTTGTATATAAAATACAAATTCGGTAGTCAAAAGAACAGGAAAGTACATTTATTATATAATATAATAATCTTGATTAATTAACAGTCTTCTATGTTTACTCCTGACCAACAAATCGATCACAACTTGATTTTGAGTCGACCTCAAATTATTTTCGTCTTTCCTTCAATTATTTTATAGAAAACAAAAAAAATATTGTATGGTACATTTACTTTTTATCTTTGTTTAATTCTCAAGTATCCAAATGTTGAGGTAAATCTACTAAATCAAATCTCAAGGTAAATTGATTGCAACCATCTTGAAAACATAGGTCAATCACAAGTCCATTATAGTTAACCCTATCTTCTCTATGTAATAGTATTATGATGATTATTTCTGAATTTTTTCTGTTAAATACCAATATTAATTTTATTTCTTATTATTTTTTTTTTTTTAAGAAAAATTATTTTATATAGTTGATACTGTTTTTTTCAGGTTGATAATAGACAAGTTCCAGTGTTGGCTAGATGGCAACGTGATTATAATATCAAAACTGTTCTGCAAGAGCTTAGGAGATTAATGACACTTAAGGATAACATGAAAATGTCTCAGCCACCTGAGGGTAGCACATTCTAGCCATCGCCGCTGTCTGAACCATGGAATAGTTTGTACCTTGCGCCTCGCTATCAACCTACAGCGGCCGCACCGGTACAACCTACACAGCCGATGCAAGCAGTACAACAACAACAACAACGCCGCTTCATTGGTCGTTGCCTGAGGATTATATTCCCATGCTGTTATTATACAGCTCCTCAGACCGACACCTAGATTTTACTTAAAGTGTTTGGGAAATGTCTATCCCTTTCATTTTTGGTTATAAACATATTTTCCACAGGAATATAAGTTTTACAGATCATTTTGTTTTATAATTTTTGTTAAATTTTTCATTTAATTTCATGGTTCAGAAAGCGATATCACATTTAGGCATATTTTATATACTATTTATTATATTATATTATATACTCATAAATAGATAATTAGACATTGTTTTATTTTAAGTACTAAAAAAAAACTAATATTTAAATCATAATAATGAATATAAATTGAGATTACTTGTGAGTAAGTAATTACTAATTTAATTAGATAATTTTACGAGTAATAACATTCTCACAATAGATGCTCACTATCATTAATAGTAAATGAAAATATTTATAATATTTAATACTGATCTTAATTCATGTTTTAAACTTTAGATTCACTTCAGTTTCTGTGTTTTGTGTTATTTATTGTACTAGTTTTTAATATTTAAGAACATGTAAAAAAAACAACACATATTTTATGTTTTTAAGGGGTTTAAAAACTTATTACCTGAAGTTTATTTTTAAACAATTTAATTTATATTATATTTTATTTTTAATTTTACATTTAATAAATTTTTAAGTATGTGAGGTGAGCCTGATAAAATAAATACATTAAACATTGTCTTGTCATTTAAAATGTTTTTTTTTCAAATTCTACTTACGATTACTTAGAAATTTTACTAACTAATCAAATATCAATTGAAATTTTACTTATATAATAATTATTAACGTTGTGCATTTATACCAATTTAATCATAAACTACTAATTTTTTAGTACCTATGTATGACACATATGGTTAATATTTATATTTTCCAAACAAAGTGTTTGGCAATTAATCATCCATTTTTAGTTAGGTAATATATTTACATTTAGCCATGCCAACCCTAAAGTAGGTAATATACACATAAACATTGATAATGAGCAATGTCATCCTCTATTTTTTTTTAATATTTTATAACATAGCTTTAGGTATAGTATTTATTATCTATAATAAGTAATAAAATATTAAATGATTCGTAAATTATAGGTACTTACTTAATGTAGGTAGTAAAAACATTACAAAACTGATATTTTTCAGTGTGTTATTAATTTATATCATCGAAAAGATTTTTTTTTTGGTTAGATAGGTATACAAGTATCGGTGACATATATGTAATAGCTAGGTACCTAATAATTATTAATTAGGAATCATACGCACTTATATTTGAATTAGGTGTTATTGTTATTTCTTTACAAACTTATTGACATGACAATTTAAACTTGGTTAATTAATTTGTTACATAGTTGTGAACAAGTTTGTATGGTTCAATTTGTCATCTGACAAATAGCTTAAATGAAATAAACTAAATTACGTAAGTTGAAAGAATATATTATTTGGATACGATATTATAATGTACATAATCCGTTGCAAATGACAATCACCAATCATCAAAAGACAATAAATGTGGAAATACAGAATATCTTTGACCATTGTTTCTATATTATGTTGGATATGGATAGAGAATACAAATGTTGGTGTGGTGGCCCCTTAAACAGAATGTGTATAAGTCTTGAGTCATTATTTACAGTATTATACAATATTCTCTCAGATCCTAAATATTCAAAATAGCCCAATAAATGTTAAAAACAAAAAATAACATAAATTATAAATGAACATTAGATTATACTAATAGGTAGATATATCATATTAAAAGATCTTACAACAAAAAAAATATCTTAATTTATAAATCTTTATTCTTTACTAATGCTTGGTGTAGGTAGGTACCTACTACCTAGTGAGCTTAATTAAATAGGAGTAATCAAAAAAACACGAATAATTTACGTAGGTAACAGATTTTCTAACAAGAATGTAGTTTCATTAAAAATTAAATATTTATTTGAATAAAAATAATAAAATAGATAGATTATTAAATTTTGTTTTCGCGTTATAATAGGTGTAACTACAGCACTGGCTGGTAATAGGCATCTACATCACTTATTAGGTATACACCATGCAGTGTTCAACGATAAATGTAACACATAATATTTCGAGTGCATGACTAAGTTCCATTACTTTTTAAAAACATTTTAATTTTCTAAGTTTTTTTCTATGCGTATGCAGCAAAACAAATTTTTCTTCATCATTATACAAAATCACACGGAACTTGTGAAAATTGGAAATACTGTCATAAAATAACGATAAAAATATTATACAACATGCATAAATCGAAAGTTTCGACTCGAAACTTCAAGTCACTTTCAATAAGTCAATTTTAAAGATAGAAAAAACTTAAATAAAATAACTTAGATAAAAATAAATTTAATTTCAATTTGAACTCAAAATGTGGGAGAAAGAGAATGCATTTAAAACTATTTTGTTTTTCTGTGTGTGCATGGTAAATTAAGTATACATTTTTCAAAAATAAATCTAACAAAAACAAGTCCTTTATGCAGTAAAAAAAAATCTGAGGTTATAAATATATAATATAATACCTACTTTATTACTTTGTCTGGAGCTGCTGCTGACCTACACTATATTTAAAATATCTATTCTCATAATATTATTCGACTATTATTATTTATTGTAGTAAGAATTAGAATTCTCGCAGACAAATTACAGTGTTATACTATCATAATATTATATAATATATAGGCACCTACTCAACAATCAACATTAATATCATACTTATTTTTTGATAAATCATACATTATTCGAGACTGCCGTAGCAATTGGGGACAATTTTAACATATAATATTCCTTGAGTTATACACTTATTACACCTATTATACCTACCGAATCCAAATTCAAAGTAGCAGGTAGGTAGATACTATAGTCTATATAAGATACCTATATAGGCTATATATAATTTCACAAGGCTGTCACGATTTCGTGACTTAATATTTGTGCAACCCCTTCGAAAACGGATTCTAGGGTAGTAGGGTGTGTTGCTCGCGTGAAGATTTCTCAAAAAGGGTTTTTTTACCACTCGTAGCGCTCCCCACGGCGGCGCGAAACTTCTCCTGCTGTCGGCGACGCATTTTCATCACGCTGGACAATAGTCCGTATAGTCGGCGCCGGCGTGGGCGTCGTTTGCAAGGGCGAGGCCGTCATCCACGGTCGTGTTTGTATATTATATGATATCATCGTATTGTACCGCATCGAACGTAGACCGCCAAAATCGTTTTCCATAACCGTTTTTTATTTTTGTATTTTCAAAATTCTTACGACGCGGCTTCCGATTCAGTATCTACTTTTGTCGTGGAATCCGTTTTTTTAGCCGGTTGCATACACCCCTATCACTACACACTAATAACAATTCTTATACGCCCTGTTTAGTAGTAATGTCCCGCCGTGACGTGCCGAATAACAACAACTCTGCAGCGTGACAACGTATCGCGGTTTTTCGGGGTGATATTGTTGTACACTGCACATTCGTACGCGTATGTTGAGTTACCGCAAGTTTATACGTATTTTTTCGCATCTTAAATTGTAAAAAATACCCCAATAAAATATTCTAAATTATAATTATTATATCGAGTGCCTGTATTGTACGACAAACGCGTATTAGGTGCCAATATTATTATTATCATAATATTATATCTCTCGCAACCGGACCGCAGTTCTGCGATCGATGGACATCAAGGGTAAGGTCGCCATGGTTACAGGCGGGGCCGCCGGTATTGGTCGCGCGTATTGCGAAGAACTGTTGAAAAACGGAGCCAAAGTAAGATTTCATTTAATATAATTTATAATAATTGTTATTATTTTGTACCGTTGATGTCACGGCGATGGATACGGGAGCTCATTTATGTTTCGGGCACTATAAATCCTGTATAAAACATTATCTATTTTATCATAATCATTAAATAAGTGCTAGAAGTTTCTATTTCGGATCTATCATGCTCATGCTCATGCATATATATTCAATATAATGAATATTGAGAAGAATTTCTCTGTAACTTAAGCTTGCCCCTTAAGAACCCTCCATCCTCCTTTAGTGGTAGAACATTTACTTACCTCATTGATAAAGCGCTCATTATAAGATATTGTCATAGACTTAAAAGATTATAGATTTGTTTAGTAATAATGATATTGAAATCGTTTAAAATATTATATATTAATTTCTGGTTTTATTTTATTAAGTATAAGACCTCGCAATGACCCCCCCCCCTATCGTATCTAATAACTGTTATTCAAAATATTTAAAAATCAACATATGAAAATAAAAACTACACAAAACTTTTTGGAATAATAGAAAATGTTTGAATAATACCCAATTATTGTTTACTATCGTGCAATTATATTACCTATGTGAATGGTGAAATACATAAAACTTTTTTATAAAGAGATATAATTTATATGATATGAATATAAAACAGTATTTGGATATACAACATATAAATATAGTAATACCCATACTATTTAATCTGTCATTCTAATTGCATTCTTGGATCGCTCCCTCTGGATTGTAAATGACTATTCACTATTGTGTATACAGTATTATGATATTTATTATATAATAAAGTCAGTATCGACTGCAGTATCCATATTTTAATAAATTCGTTCCGTATATTTTTCTATGCAATGGTGATTTAAATAATAAACTCCTATAGCTTATTGAATAGTGAGCTTGTATTAACTTTGTCGTGATTTAACCACATTTTAACAAAAATACAATATGACTGCACGTCTACACGCTTTCAATTCGTATCTACTGCACATATGGGTCTTTAATCCATTTATCACTCACCCCCTAAAAAATAATAACTATCACTTAATTAATTTTATAATAAATAAAGCTCATATTAACCTTTATTAATTTATTATATCTTCGTAGGATGATTGTAAACTCTCCAGATTTTAAAAACCAGTAAACTCTCCCGGATCTATCTCGACACTACCTGAAGGATATGTATAAACTTTACCGACTCTATAATACCTTCGTTCATATAATATAAATTGTATCATTAAAATGTAATGTTTATAATAATACAAATTAACTTCTTTAGCAGCTAGTGAGCTATACTTAAAACAACATAAGTAAAAATTAATAAAAACATTGATTAAATTGAAAATACATTTTAATTTAATTTTTTTTAATACAATACGAAGATGTAAATGTTTAAAAATAGAGTTATCATTATATTTACTTCAGATAAATATAATATTGACTTGAGAGATTTTAGTAGTTTTAAAAATCAGAACAATTTACTACATATATATTAAGAATTATGGAGAGTAATCCATCACCTTTTAACCGGGACCAACACTTTTATTACCTATATAAAAAATACTTATAATGTTGTCATATATTTTAAGTTATAAGTTTATAACGTTATATCTTCAATGCTGTTACGAGTGCATTGATATATTTAAGTAAGTATTAAATGTATAATATATATGTATTATGTATCACAGGTTTCTATATGTGATATTAATGAAGATGTCGGCGTCAAATTGGCCGACCTGTTGGGCGCCAAGTTTGGAAACGTCAAAGTGATATTTTGTCCCTGCGACGTCACCGATTATCCACAGTTTCAAGGTAAAAACTTACAATAAAATTAATGAAAAAACAAGTGCAATATATATAATATATATATATTTAGATGTAGTGTCACGATGACTGCAGACTGCAGTGCTGTTGAATACCTATTGCTAATATAAATACAAAAATCATGTATAATTAACATAACCGCGTAAGATATAGTAGATTTACTCATGTTTATTGATTTAACATTTTTTTCATATTGACTACCCACTTACCGTTAGTCGAAATTTGATAAAATTATAACGTTAGCATAATTTTTAAAGAACAATAATTATTAATAAAATATTATAACATTAGTAAAGCAGGCATTTAAAAAACATTTTTTTCAAAATAAATAATATCTTTGTTTCATATTTGGTAGAAATTAAAGTAATCTTTAAAATTACTAAAATAATTAATCTAGAGAGTTTTGTAGAGCTTTTATTGCAACTTTTAGGATTTTGTTTTATTTTATAATCCCAGTGTCGTCTGCATTCTACAAAGTGCAAATATTGCCTGTTAGCAGTGTTTAGTATATTAATGGGATAACTTTGCCATATAAGTTGATCAAAGTCCTAGGTCCCTAGGGTATTAGCCATTAGGGTAAATCCTTGAAAGACATCTGCTTATTATTTGAAAACTAGGGAAAGGTCAGTTCTTATTCTAACTAGGTGATTGTAAACTCCGTTAGAATAATACCAGCTAGATAAAAATCCAATGAAAAGGTCTAATGTAAACTCCGCCAGTTTTATTTGGATATAATGGATACATGGAAACTCCGCTAGAGTTAAGGCTTTCACACATTAAATATGTTAACATCCTTCTGATGACATAATTGTAAGTTGAAATATATGTTAGTTTAATACGTCAAATCTATTCATTTATTTATATTTAAAAATAATTTTAACTACTCAAAATATTAAAAAATAACATATCTCCATTTTTATGATTATTCCGAATACGATTATTTATTATTAATTATCTATTTAATATAATACACATTACGGTGATGTTGTTTATATTTAAAATTTTCGGACAATATTATTGTTTTAAATTTTCTAATAATATTTTATATAATTATACAAAATAATTTTATATTTTTAACTAACTTTTTAGTTTTTGGTTTAATATATATATGTTTTATACATTACGCGTAACTATTATTTTTAATATGAATCATTATTATTATAAAAATTATGATTTTTTTTTTTAATAACATATTAATTGTATACTGTTATTTGATTTTTTTCACTGGCGGTGGTTACATACTTCCATCCTGACCCGGATGATAGGATTCTTGATGAATGACAAGTTTGCATTATATAAAAGTTATACCTATGTTGGGAGTTATAATGTTGTTATAGACTTATAGTTTTGATAATATCTAAGTCTTTGATGTTACACACTATCATAGTCTAATAATATATCAAGGAAGGCTGTTATATATTTTTAACCTAACCTAGAAAGTTGGTATATTAGTATAACTAGTATAAGTTTAAATCTAATTTGATGTGTGATATATGCTTTGTTATTTGCAGATGCGTTTCGAAAAACTATAGCAGCTTTTGGTGGACTTGACATAGTAGTTAACAACGCGGGTGTATTCAACGATCGATTCTGGGAATTCGAAGTGGATGTTAACTTGGTAATACGGTACACCTTACTATTTTTATTAATATTATAATTATAAATGGGGTAGTTTTAAATATTAACGTAAATCAAGCTATTTGTGGGCAATATTTATAATTTTTTTTTTCATACTTAAATATATTTATTAACCTTGGAACAGTTGAAACTATACAGTGTCCTGTGAGGATTTACTCATTGCGATATCTCCTAAAATAATGGAGATATCATAATTTTGGCTTTTTAATAAGATTCACAGGGATAAGATTCTTCTATTTGTAGTTATCTACAAGTATTTCATATTTTAATTAATTTTATTATTTTGGTAAAAAAGTTAGAAAAAATATATTTTTTTATTTAATTATTTTCAAAAATTAAAATTAATAGCCATTTTGTAGAGTTCATTTTTCTTAAAATATTGACGTTTCAACATTTTAATTTCATTAATCTCCTGATTTTCATATTTTTTCTGCTAATATATTTTCTGCTATAAGCGTGCTATTAATTTATAATTTCGTAATTATAACTAAGCTAAACGTTGAAAAAATTTAGTTAGACAGAATTTGAAATTTTAAGCACAACAAAAGGAATGGATATGTATAATCATTATAAGTAGTGTCATTGATATTATAAATATTATTCTAAATTCGTGCTTAGTCGTAAAACCTTAAACCACCCCAACACTAACTACATCTACGATCTACGATTTATAGGAATATGCAGGAAAACTTAAATATATAGGTACGCTTATGCAGTCACGCACGTATTTTTTTGGGTTCGATGACCACCACGCCTTATACTTTTAGCATTATTGTCGACATTTTTAAAATCTGAAATAAACAACAGTTATTATTTATTTGTTAACTGCTAAAATAAGCATTGTTTTATTTCAAATAAAACATTTTTCTTTCCTTTTGAGGACATATGACGCATGACAGTTGGCAGCGATACATTGAAAATAATTAATTATAATAACTATATAATATATATATTATAATTAATAGTCATATAATTCTCCCAAGTAGGGGAAAATAGTTCTACTAGCTTAAAATAAAACTTAAAACAATTAGTTCAATGCTTCAGAGATATATTTGTTTGCCCTCTACATACAAATAAATTATAATTTATAAATTATCTTTTTGCGTAATCAGCAAACTTTCAACCCCCCTCTTTGAAAAAATAAATAATTTTCAAACTTTCTTATTGCTTAACATTAGTGTGACAGACTTCCGAATCTTGACTATTCTCTTCGCTAATTTTTTTTTGTTTGTTTGTGTCGTTTTGGCATTAATGGTCATCTTAGTCCGTTATAACTTATAACTTTATAGTTTATATGCAAAAAAATATAAAAAATAAAATAAAACCAAAATAATAGTTTGTTTTTATTTTATCAATTATTCTTTGTTGAACATGTTATTAAAATATATTGTAAACTTGTGGTTTTATAAAGAAAAATAATAAATAATAAATTTAAATATTTTGTGCATAATATAGAACGGTGTCATCAGAGGAACATTGCTGGCGATGCAACTCATGGGCAAGGACAAAGGAGGTCGTGGTGGTACTGTAGTCGTAACTTCGTCTACAATGGGTTATAAACCATGTCCCAGTATGCCAATCTACACAGCGACCAAACATGCTCTAATTGGTTTCATTAGATCATTTGGGGTGAGTTGTATAATACACGTTATATTATGTACCCAGTACCTACCTATAATATACATATCTACGTATTATATTTTTTATGACATTCTATTATGTACAAATATTTATTAGGTAATTTAAATTTTAAAATTGTAACTGCAATAAATGTATGTATTAATATAATAGAATTCGTTATATAACGAATAGAATCTGAGTGGCAATAACTATATGATTATTTTTCCATTAAAATGTATCTTATTACATTAAACCAGTTATGTTTCAAAAAAAAAAAAATTGAAATAGCTAATATAAATAAAATAATATTACTTTTTTTCTTGTTATAATAATGTATCATGATGCATAAATTGTATACAAATATAAAACATAGACATATTTTAATATTATTTGTTGAATTATAGTATTATATTTACTTTTTCTGTATTGATTTTCATTATGAACTCTGCTATAGTATGGCCATTAGTTACTTACATTTTCAATTTACATTATAAAATTAGTTTTAATAAGTTCAGCAATGGACGTTAAACTCTATACCCATCAATTTGTACCTGAGTGGCACTAAGTGGTACACAGTATTATAGTGTTTTTTATCATTTAATTGCATTATTATAAACATTGACGATATTGTTGTTTCTCTACTTAATACTTATGCATTTTAGGATCCTTATCACACGAATTTAACAGGGATTCGAGTAATCGCTTTATGTCCAGGAATGACACTTACTGATGCTATACCCGAGGATGTTAAACTGGCGTTATTGTCGCCCAATTTTATACACCTCTGGGATAAGGATGTCGCATCACAAGCACCCCAAGCGTATGTTTATCATCAACAACGAAATATAAAAAAGGTTTAAGAAATTACCTGTGATTTTATTTTCAGTGCCCAAAGTGTGGGACGTGCGCTAATTCACGTACTACAGAAAGCTCAAAGTGGTTCAGTTTGGGTTGCTGAGAACAACAAATCAGCCAAAGAAGTTAAGTTCCCTAACTTTTAATTTTTAACGCCATCTGCCAATTACTTTTTTTAAATAATTGTTTTGTTTTTTAATGTTTAAACTACTCTCCACTTGTGGTGATGGACAAAATTTTATTGATTATTTATAATTTATATAATTATATGTTTTTGTATAATTGAATTCAAAGTCCATAATTTACCGTTATTAATTATTATTGTTTTATTCGCGAAAATCGTCATAATGCTTTAATAGGTTAATCATATAAGCAGGTATATTATTTCATTTTATAATCAATATTTAGCGCATCGGTTCTTCAATTTATTCGGATAGTAAAATTAAAAATATATCCATATAAACGTAATTTCGACGGAAATATAAATTAATCAACGTACATAATATACATCAAATATCACCATATCGAAGTATAAATGAAAACTATATACTCGTACCTAATGCTCATATATATTAATCGTATTAAACATATGATATATATATATGTGTGTGTGTGTGTATATAGATATGCAGTCAGAAAGCCGGTAAAATATCGTTAAACAATTATCTATGTTTTTAATATCTGACGAATTATATTCACGCACACTCACACACACATATATATATATACATATATATTAAATATATTAAATATTTTTATGAATAGGGTTTTTTAATAATTGTTTACGCATTACACCAAAAATAATAATAATTAATTATCCAAATTTTGTATATTTTTAAATTAATCATCGGCTGTGAAACTATTTTGTTTTGTGATATGATATGCTATTTACTTAATTGCTTATTATATAATTAAATTATAGTAATTATACCTACCTATTTCAAACCCCCATAATACCTAGGGATATTGTTTTATATAATAAATCAAAATCAACGAAACTCACCTGGGACCATGTTATATTTAAAATAATAAAAATTATAACAATATAATATTACTTTTTACGGCCCTTGGTATTTTGTTTTTATACCTACTATTATAATATTCATTTTATATAATACAACATGATAATAGTATATACATAGGTAATATTCAAAATTTCAAAATCTAATATATGTTCGTTATAACTAATACTCAATATTCATCTGAATTTTAATTCCAAATCAAAATATCTTTATTTATTTAACAAAGTAAATACTTCACATCGGTGATATCACCTACACCAATTTACCAAATTAAATTTATCACGCAACTTCTTTTTGTAATAATATTATATAACTATAAAAGATCCTATTGTTTCTCAAAATAAAAAATATATAACTAATACATGATATATGTGTCATGTTAAAATAGTAGTAATAAAAGAAGAAACATCCGCGAAGAAAATATACGACAAGACACAGATAATCCGTTCGTTTATGGGTCGATTTGACTCTAATATTGAAAATTCAATTAACTGTCGTGTACATCGATTATACCGAATGTAAATTTAATAGATTTTGCTACTTATATTATTTTTGAGACAAGTATAACACATATGTCA
Organism: Rhopalosiphum padi; assembly: GCF_020882245.1. Taxonomy (NCBI): domain Eukaryota; kingdom Metazoa; phylum Arthropoda; class Insecta; order Hemiptera; family Aphididae; genus Rhopalosiphum; species Rhopalosiphum padi. Next base: position 79,001,803 of record NC_083598.1, read on the forward strand.
TTACGTCCTTTTTAAATTCAATAATTTTGTTTGAAACGATTTAAAATTATTCAACGTGTAGATAGCATATCAGACCACAGCCAATACATAATTATTATATAATATGTATCTATTATTTAGATATACATTTTTTATGATTCTAAATATTAATTACAATACTATTTAGTATTTATTGATTTGATTTTTTTTTATATACTTATAATTCGTACCTACATACCTTATTATAGTATGATTCTATGATAACAATATTTTTGCATTTACCTATATAATTAAAAAACATTATTTAGTGTATACATGATTGGGTGATAACACGTTCCGTTTAAAACGGAATTTTCCTTTTTTTGAGCGTCATATTTTCTTGTATTGACAAACTTCGTACGGAACGCTTTTTCCGTTGTAATCGCGTTATCTCCATAATATTATATATTTATATATTTATAGATATTATATGCGTAAAAGAAAAACCTGTACACAAAAAAAAAAAATACAAAACAATATTGGTATTTACTATTTACTGTTTTATAATCAATTTATCAATTACCTATTATTGAAATCAAAATAATATATTTTATAAACATATACATTATATTATACGATACAGTTTTCTGTTTTTGTGTAGTGAGCGTCAGCTGTCGAGTGACGACTAACAAGTAAGAACTAAGAAAATAATGAAAAGCTTCATACATACAATATGTTCTATGCTGACAAAAAACTGATGTCAAGGTTCAAGGATCAAAATGAAATATATCCTAAATATTCTAGTATTTGTATATTACTTAATGTAATATTATATGAATCCCAGAATCTTACAACACTCACTATTTTTACCCCATTTAACATGATTAAACATGTGTACAATTTAAGTCATTGCATAAAGAAAAAGATTGAAACGGAGACAGTGGGTCAGCCTCTATTTCTAAGAGTATAGTTTTTATAATTTAATTACATTGCTATTAGTTATTTATTCTTCTATTTGTAACACGACAATTTGAACTAAATTTTCAAAAAAACATATCTGCGTATTAACTAGTGGCAAAGTTTCAAGTCTCTACCATTATTTTTTGAATTACAATAAACACGAAATGTTCAATTTTAGGGCTTCTAGAGATTTACCCTGAAGGACTAAAGTAGTATAATGATGTAGTGATGTCCATACCAATTGGACCAACAAGACAATTAAAAGTGCATCAAAAATAATTTAATGGTTAATTGGTTAAAATGTTTTAACTTTTAAGAAAACTTGCCCAAAATGTTAGATTCAAATACACCACTTTAATACTCAGCTTTATAATCGTCAACATCAACATATTTATGAAAACTAGCTTTTATAGGCTATAGTAGTTAAGATGGTTTTGTAATAATATAAATAAAGCTCAAGGAATTATAATTTAATGTTCAAAATAATTAATAAAAATAGTTATCTATTTTTAATCATTTAAAACAAAATTACACATGAAACAAATGATATAGGAAAATACAAAAATTATCAAATAAACAAAAAATAAAAACATTTAAAATACATATTATTGTAATATTCTAATAAATTATCCGAATAATAATTATTATAATCATTAACTTATACAATATTACTTAAATATAATATGATATTATACAGACATTTCGTATAAATGTATAATATATAGTTTAATTGAACCAATAATAAATTAAAACAAATCACATCTGACGCATTATAAGACGTACATAAATATAACAAAAAAAAAAAATGTGATAATATACTGCTTAACCGTCCTTTAAAACTGTATTTATCCATTTGTGGTTGGACTTTACTCGATCGTAGAGCCTCGGTCTCATCATGCCGTCTGCCGAACATGCAATCCGCCAATTAGTGACACCCACCAATACCCAGCTCTTCTTATTAGCTGATAGACACATCATCGGACTTCCGGCAAATTCTTCCTCTGTACAATCGTTATGGTCGTAAATCGAATCGTAACACAACCCATTCACCGTCGTGATGCTTATGTTGGTACAGCTGTCCATAGAACTTTCTTTAACCTCGATCCTCTGAAGGTTGTCTCCTATAAATTTCAAATAAGTATATGGAATAACGTCGATAAATTACAAAGTTACAATATAATAAAGTAATTAAATATTTAATTTATTTCACAATATTATAGGTGAAAATAATTTTGGAAATACTAACGATTTTTCGCCCAACCCAACGTCTGGCAGTGTAGATACGGTACATCGCTCGTCTGTTCATCGTTCAGACACACCGGACGAATATGATCCGAATAAGTGACGGGTGAACTTAATTTAACTAAAACTAACGTGCTTCCTTCTACGGGCGACTTGACCATTCCGACAATGTGACGTTCTTGTTGCCAAGGTGAAACGGCGTTCAACCTCACCGCTCCTAAACGTGCCACCCATTCGGCTTTGCTTTGCCTAAATAGCCACATACAACGATTTTTAATAATATTCATAAAAAACTATAATATAATATTATAGAAGCTTTTAATTCAAACATTATTATGTAATATCTACGCTTATTCGTTCAGTAGCAGTTGACAAGCCACGAGTAGTTATAATTTTTAAATCACAATTGTTGTGATTAATTCCAACGCTCAATATTATTAAACAAATAATTTGATAATCACCCTTGAAAACACGAAGCACTGGTGAGTAACCATTCGGAAGATATGAGACTACCGTCGCAAACATGGGTTCCACTTTTGTAGAGAATGGCATGCCATGGCCAATCACCGTGGGAAGCCATTTTATTTAAACCGTCAATACCATGTTTCTGTCTCCTGTTTGTCTGTATGCCGCAAACTGTGCAAGTGTAAACGGAAAAAAAAATTAAATACTTGCCGACGGACGATTTCAAACGGTATAAAAGAGAGTAGGTAGGTGTACCACGATCACGTATATAGGAATATATTATGTATATAGCTTACCGGCATCGCTACATGCGACGCGCAACACTTTTCTACTGGGACATGTGCCCAGGTTAAAAGTTATCTCGCTGGCGAATGGATCTACGACATGTGCGTATCGTGAAGCACCGGACGTTGTTGTTTGCGGGTCTTCGTCGTCGACAATTTCGACACTTGTCAAATTCCTATAATAAGGTATGGACGTTATTATTGTTATTATACGCCGGTTGAGTTAATAATAGTGCACGATTCTAGTATAATTGGACAGAATGACGTTGTACTTATACATAGGTAATAGGTATATATATATTTATGATATTTCGTTAATCTTTATACGTAGGTATTAACTATATAGCAGTGGCGGTGAACACGACTGTTACGCGCACTAAAAATTATATTGAGCAGACATGAGTAAATGCCATGTATCAATTAATATTCATGTATTACTAAATTTCCTGGATTTGTCCGATTAAATTTATGTGAGTGGAATATTTTTTAGGTGGTCAATATATGCACTATGACTTTTATATTTTGGCATCTCTGATGAGGTATATTATTGAAATAGAACGGTATAGTGAAGGTGTTTACTTACTGGTAATTTAGCGTTCGACAGAGTGATGTTGCGATTGTTTGAAGAGCTACGGACATCTTTTCGTTTGGAATGTCTGTTTGAAAATTAGCTGCACACAACTTGCCCGACATTCCTTGTTCGACGAAAAACACGAAACCTTCAGTCGGGTACGCATCAACAGTGGCTAACGGCAGCATTTGGTCTATAGACCTGCCAGTCGACGAAATCAGTACTATAAATGCAAAATAAAATATAGTGGTATTTATCATAATACAATATATTATAGAATTAATATAGAATAAATAGCTCGAAAACCATTCTCAAGTGTCTAAGTGTATAAACATTCGTATTGTATCCACATGACCAAATTTATAATTTTTAAATATTTGACTTAGTATATTCGTCTCGACTTATTTATTTATTCGATTTATTGTACTATTATAATGTACGACTGTACGTCTGTACGAGTATAAAATATTATAATTATATACTCACGACAATTGCGTTCATCAGCCTCGCCCGGACAGTCGACCACACCGTCGCACCGTGACCGGGCTGGGATGCATGTCCGGGATGTAATGCAGTGCAGGTAACCAGCGGGACAGTAGCCACAAGTCGTCTCGTCCGACATGTCAGGACAGTCTAGGACGCCGTCGCACAGTCGGCCCGACAACCCGGTGGTCCGGAGCTTGTAATCGCAGCCGGGCTTAGACGTGCACGTCGATCCGATGTTGCTGTAGTCGGGCAACCTAGCGCAGTCAAAACCGGCCAACAATTTCTCTGGTATCCGGTGGCCGCAACCTGCGGTGAATAACCGGCAGCTGTGCTTGCACGGCAACGTCACCTCGTCCCGTCCGAGCTTGAGGTCTGGCTTGCACGCCGGTTGCAATAGTTGACAGACAAAGTCCAACGTTCTCTGGTAGCATTCTGCGTCTACAAGATCTCTGTGAAGAGGTAAATAGAAACCCAAATGTGTATTATATAATAAGGTAAATATGGGTAAAAAGTTAGATAGGGGATCTACTGAACATACTGAAAATAGTCCTAATAGTAAAATTATGCATGGATGATGTTCCAAATTCGTCCCGAAATAAAAATTATTCTTATATTGCATAACTCATATAAACTGCATTGCTCGGATTAAACCTCGAGGAGGTGAACCGAATTGCACGCAAAAAATTTTGTTTCATAATATTATTTTTAAATTCAAAATAGTAATATTATTTTGCTTATTGATAATACGCGTAGCTCAGTTGCCACAATATTAATACTAACCTGAATGCAATCAAATCGTCGTGAATTTCATCCAAATTTTTATGTCCAAAATGATTAGGATAACTCGTCAAATTGTACTCCAAAACGGATTTACATAAATTCAGTCTTACAGGCGTGCATCGTCTCGGAGGTGGTGTGGTTGGATGAAATTCTATGGTTGATATTTCTGGAGCTATTGTCGACGGTTTCGTAGATAGCAAAGCATTGTTGGTAATGTGTTTGATGTGTAAACTTCCCGGGATGATTTTCGTCGAAGGGTATAAACGACGAAATGCCGATAATATTTCTTCTACTGTAACAGATGCTCTCCATCTGACTGGTTCGAATCTTAACCAGAAATCCACTTTCAAACTGCCCTCGTCGCTAAAAATATAAGAATATTACTCTCTGTTATTACAACCTATGCTATTGTCTATTATTATTTATTATAAATAGACGTATTATATGAATTATTAAATATTATAGTTCTTACGGTTCGAGAGAAATAATTTCAGCGTCTATGAATTTTTTTTGTATCGGACTACTGCTTATAATATTTTTTATTAAATGTGTATAGTTCAAAACAAAACGTTGATAGTCTTGACTGTCTGGATTGCCATAGTCAATTAAATCTATTCCCTTTTCGTCTGCTCTCAAATCACCTCTAAATATCTTTTCTTCGCCATTATACGTACGTTGTAAATAATCATCTGAAAACCATACTAGTTATAGACTTAAAGTACATTACTTTTATATTAAAAAAATTATACAATCAACGGTACTTAAGTACCGCTTTGATATGAATATAATTTATTTACTAATTGATTAGAATTTCACGGTACTACATCATACAAAATATATTGAAGTTAATAATTGAATCTTTATTTATTATTTTGTAACTTTTTTCAATCCATAATTTTTAAATTTAATTATATGCCTAAAACGTATACTATTTTATGTTTATCTCAAATTATATAATCGATCTTAAAAATATTAATTTACATTCTAAAAAAAAAATCAATTCCATTTAAACAATAATTACTGTTCACAATTATTAAATTGTATAATGGTGTTAAGCTATGTATTTATAATGTAAATTTAATTTATTAATTTATTCCATCTTTATATTTTTTGTGCGTCTGCGATGGTCGTGTAACTTCTAAACGACTCTATTGATTGAGGTCATATTCTTACCATATAATTCTATTGTCGAGATAATGGCTCATAGCTACTTTTTAATTTGTAAAAACCAACCCTTAAGGTTATATATAAGTAATATTATTTTATAATATTAGTATGGATCGTCACTGACAGTCTTCACGCGCGTTCGTGGTTTCATTGATACGTTATGAATGCGATTCATTTGCTAATATTATGCTCTCTGTCGTGGATTCTACGGCGCCCATTAAATGAGGTCGTACATCCGTAGCGCAGTCAATTTGCTAATAGAGGTCTATATTAATCGTGTTCATTATTTTTAATTTCACACAAACAACATCGTGCGGGTAATTTAATATATCATTTTCATAAAATTAAAAGATTTTTGAAAAATTGTAAAGTATGTAATGGTCGGGGCCAATTATAAAACAATGTACAAGTTCGTATTTTTTTTTTACATAAATTGTATTATGTATATAAATATTGGAAACATAGGTACTAAAAGAAAAACACGATCAAATATTAGTAGACGAACACTATTATATAAAATCAAAGACCTTAAACGGATGACTCAAACAAATCCACAGTTTTCAACTGATTTTATAAAATTATCGTTAAGAGATTCAACCAGCTTTTTACTTTTCAACCCATAAATAATGAATATAGTTCATCACGAAAAAATTTTAATTTATATATTATTGTCGGGGTTTCAAAAAATAAAAAAGTTTTTATGATTGGATATTATTTTAAACCTTTATTTAATATTTGGCCAAAATAACCCAAACTACTGTGTTAAAAATCTATGCCGTTTACATTCAACAGAGATTAAGGAAGGGTAAATACATGGGTATTTAATCTGTCACGGACAATGATGTGCAGGATCAGCTAGACTAGTTAACAATTGTACCTATATATTAAAGGTACTTTAGGTACTATAGTTAAATTTGAGCTAGGCAAATTATTATATAATATTATTTTTACTTGTTAATTATTATAGGTATATCAGGTACACTGTACCTATATAGATATATTAAAAGATATATTTTAAGTCTTAGTGATTTAATTAAACTAAGTTTAACTTAAAATTATTATTGAAAAGTACTACATTTCGTTCTTTATATATTTTATATCTTTATATGAGACCCATAAACAAATTTTAAAAATAACATGTGTTTTTGAAGATTTCTAAAAAGATAATTTTTACGTGTGTTTAACAATATATTAGTAGAACTATAAAAATGTTTAGCTTATCACTATTACAAACAGTCAAATAACTATTTTTATAACTTACTGATAAATGAGAATTGCCTTATTTCAAATGCAACTAAATATCTATAGACAAATTATTGAATGAAAACTATAGTCACAAATGTCCTATCCTAAAATAAAATATAATAGACTTATATATAAAATAAAACCTTTATTAATAACTGAAAATTATATGTTAGAGTAATAAAAAATGGTGTTTGGCAAAGACATGATTAAATAAACAATACGTTTTACCAAATAAATTAATTTAAATAAATATTTACAAAAAAGAAAAATTAGTTTTGTACTAGCCAATAGTCAAGCTTCCGAGGCAAATACAATAATAATTATAATAATTGAATTTTTTTAGTAAATTATATAATTTTCTCTGGATGTGATCCACGAAAATTTTTTTTAAATAAGCAGCCCATCATCTCAAAAGGTAAAAACCCCTGATATAAAATCAGGCTCAACTCAAGTATTTAATCACATCCAGTCAAATATTTATTTTTTTATTCTAAAATCTTATCTCACATATTTTTACATAAATCAAAATAATTACAAAATACCTCCCTAATAATTCCACATTAGGTGACGTCTATCCCATCTACCCCTTGATTACCAGGTCAATAATTTTGTATAGTTACAGTTATGATACGGTACAGCTAAAACATAATTTATTAATATAATATTAAATTTGACTAAATATGTGTTGTATAAATATGTAAATATGTAATGGTATTTTGCTCAGCCGTGCGTGTATTATGCGTGTAACTAAAATTTAATATCGATTGTTCGTTACATTTTTTATTCCTAAAAGCATAAATCGAATCACGATCACCTAATTGCAGCCCAAGACAGAAAATCAATTTCCTTTATTTATACATATTATATACACATATTTTTTATTGTTATTATTATATTTACGTATTTTTTAAGCGTTTCAGCCGAGGAACAAAATACATCGACTCATAGATGTAGACGTGTGTTGCATGAATAGAAAAATACAACACAATGGATACGGTCGATCATGGGTGAAAGGAAGCGCCGTTTTGTTACACTTTCAATCGACAAACAAATACCAAAACTACCAATATATTACACGCAGTCTGTACGAAATAATGTCTAATGACTGTATTATACATTGGTATATATATATATAGGTACGTCAGGTGGATATTGTACAAAATTCATTATTGCCTAAATAATAATTACGCGTTCTTAATAAAACACGTGTATATACCTATAATCAATTTCAGAAAAGAAAATATTTTTGGCCATAGATGGAAACTGTACAAGACCCGCCGTATGCATTCATTGTAGATATACAAGGTATTTAATGACTAAAAAATATAATAATGTGTTTGACGACTTTCCAATTTATTTATGGTGCCTGCATCACAAAGGTTTAATTTCTATTCATATATACCCATGGTAACTATTTGAAAGGTCATTTTCTACAGGAAATGATTGACAACATTATATACATTTTTAAAATTATATAAACGTAGGTACTTTATACGTTCTTTACGCATATTTTCAACTGAAGATTTTAAGAAATGTATTTGAGTATTAAAGTGACATATTAATGATTATTCTCATTAATAGACATACTTAATACATTTTCTGATTGATTATAAGTTATAACTTTTAAGTTTCAATAATAAATTAGTAATTACTATAAGTACTTATACTTATATAATATTTATTATTTGTACATTATATAGGCATTTCTAAAAACAAATAAAAATAGTCGTTTTACTTGAAATGTATTGATTTTATAAAGTGCTAGTATAAGGACATTTATTTTCCTCTAAAACAGAAAAATTTGAAAAATTTCATATACTTAATAAACAATCTGAATAAAAGTTTTTGAAAAAGTTAACATTTAGAAATTATTATTATATATATTTAATATAACTAGAATTTAATCTACAACTATTTGAGCTTAAAAGCAGTGCCAGGCTGAAAAATAAAGTCAATAAACACTGTGCTTTCATTGGCATAAAAGAAGTTATCAATTATCGATTAACATATATAAACAATATATAAAAATCTATATAATAGGTAAATTGTTTTCACTATATATCTGAAATCAAGTAAAAAATGTTTCTATACCTATATTGAGTCACTCTTTTTAATCAAGTCACTCGTGTCATCAATTTAAATATCAAACATGCTTATTGTAAAATAAAACTTACAGTTTATCTGTTTTCCAAAAAATATTTATATATCACTTAAGAATAATCTAAATCAATCAATAATTGATTATTATTTAATCAAATTACAAGTATTTATCTTATACAACCTTCAATATAGTTGTACAAAGGTATAACAATTAGCAGATACTATAGACTTTAATACAGCAACTTCCCCTATTGAACAACTGAGTGTTTACACTATTCTTGGGTCTATAATATGTTGATATTACCTTGTTAAAACTTTATTGAATTAATACCTATAAAATTATTAATCTATTTAAAAAAAAACATTCGGAAATTAGATTCAGTTAATGAAATAAGTAGGTAATGAATAAATAATCAACGCAATATTTTTATGACAAAGTTCAATAAAACTGATATAGGTACTCGATCAAATATAAAATAGGTACGATAGACTTTTGGTCTTAATATCTGACATTCCGAAAATCTGATCAAGTGGTATTTAATTAGAAATAATAACTGTGTGCTTATCTACACTTAATTTCAAATATTACCTACTAGTATTGGTTATTACTTATTGCTTATTGCATTGCTTTTGAAAATAAATCAATAATTAATTAACATAAATACCTACTCTATTTGTAAAAAAAAATATCTTAACTTAAGAAAACGTAACATAAAGAAGTAATTATATAGTCAATATGAACCGAATTAGGTTCCCTAACAAGAACTAAATAGTACTATAGTAGGTGAACTAATTTTAATAGTTGGTAATAAAAAGATTTAGACGATTTAAGTAACTTGTGGAATAATGTGTATTCAGACAAATCAATGGTTTTTATTATATAACTATAGTTCATAATATATATAAACTGCAATTCTGATGGTTATTGAACCGAATAAACATTTTAATCCAAATGAAATAAGACAAAACCTCCCATGAAATCACTTATCTGTGTTCTTACCTACAATCCCATAAAATGTATTTTAACACGGTGTCAAAAAACGTTGTTTCATTCCAATGATAAAAAAAAAACTTATAGAAAACCCGTTAGCCAAATACCTGCTAAACGCTAAAGACTCTGTAATTTGTATCTAGTAAAGACTGTTCATCAACAAATGATCATTTTTTAATCATTCAACAGTGCTATAACTATTTAAATGAACGTTTTAATCGATTAATAACAAACCGATAACTTCATGGGAGAGTCGTCGATTAAAAAAAATACCTATTTAATTGCCATATGCTTTGTAAACAAAAATACTGTTACAACACTTATTAAATATTAAATAATATGTTATCCATGTGGGCACCTGTCTTATATCAAATTTTATGTAGGTATCTATATTTAATTTGTATAATATTATAATATTTGTATATTTATTAATATTATTAACGTGTATTTTATTTTCGATTATTAGTATTACAAAATGTAATATAATTTGCAAAATATGTATAAATTATTGTAAAACGTCTTTTTTTAGTTATTTTTTTAAACTATACAATAACAGATATATTTATATAGCGAATAATTTCACTTAAATAAGACATACACAATGAATGAACTCTACCTATCTTCTTTTCTATGATCCATATAATATGTATTACAGTTACATAATTTGTTAATAAAACTTTTCAAATACACGGTTGATATAAATTGAAAAATACTATTAGGTAACTATATATCGAAACACGAGTTTACTCAAATACATGATTTTAATTGAAAAATCATAATGTTACATAGAGTATATTATTATTAAATTCAATTTGACTTATACTACAATTATGTTTCGATAAAAATATATTTTTATCATTCAAATCGTGGATCTAGATTAGATATTGTGTAAATATACGTATAGGTACTATATATAGGATTTAACTATAGCACGTATATGGTACCAACTATAATTATTAAGTATTTACGTTTAGGTAGTATCTATATTCGGTTACCTATACATTTACGTATCTATACTTTGAATGCACTTTTATTTAATTGGCATTGTAGGTTTTAATTTAAATAAAACAACCATTGGTTGTATAATTTACCTACTTACCCATATTGTAAAATCAATAATAGATGCAACTTAAAAACCTACTCATTTCAAAACAATAAGTATAAAACCAGAGTTGAGAGTGTGGGTTAACATTAGTAAACAACTTAATATATAGGTGTCGAATAATGAATGGTGATTTTTACACATAGATTCAGCTAAAGTAAAGGACAATATCAATATGATAAATTGATAAATGCATAGCGAATTATCTTTATATATATATAGGAATATAGTATATGAAACTTCGTGTATTACTTAAAGAAACCAATCATCATGTGATATTGTGATGAATCCAATACCACTTTAAACCATGATTTATTGATCATAATATATAGATGACCTGGTTGCTTGATGATAACGTAATATTCAACTACTATCTTAATACAATGAGGGAAATTTATAATCATGAAATGGAATCAAAATACTCGATCGAATAATTGTCATCGTAAAATCAATAACAATAAAAAATAAGGTGGGCAAGTGGGTACCGCTCTGCTATAGTAGACTATTAGTAGTTGTAGTATCGAGTGGGTCACTGTTATGGATGTGTTATATATTATATTTGAATCGAATGATATATCATTGTATAACGTTTCTAAGTGGAGACAATCTATCCTATATAATTATAAGTATCTATATTTCATGATATATTTTTTGATATAGCTATTAAAGTAATTTATTTTACATTTTTACTATAAGTATTACAGTAGGTTTAATTAAATTTTGAAAAAATCATGACAATTATATAGCTTTGAAATATATTTAACTAAAAATTATTAAATAAATCAATAATTTATCTACTCGTAATAGCTATCATAAAAAATTACAATAAACTATTAATTACAAATTTTATATTTGAAATTTAATAGGTAGGTACTTTATAATTTATAGTGAAATAAAATATATTATAATGCATTACGATTATTAAAATTGATTACTTACATCCTGCATACAAAGATAGCGAAAATATCAACATAAACACTAAAATCGTTTCGATAATGCAACACCTCCATCGATATCTTTGGCTGAATTTTCTAGTGAATTTGAGTTCGCTGTCAGTCGTTGATGCATAGGAGCTCGTTGCCCCACTAACAACCGATACCTAAAAATAAATCATAAAACTCATAAAAAAAAACTTAAAAAGTACACATATATTTATGCAGTTATACTTAGTTAATTGACCTATTGGGATGTAAACCAAAACAACATTTAAAATAGTATAATAAAATGTTTAACACGCAGTAGGTATATTAACATAAAAAAATAAAATAAATATTAATATACTATTTTACTAAATAAAAAATTGATCGACTATGTAGGGCAAGAAGTATAACACGTGATGTACAAACATTAAATTATACAAGTGCATTGATTCTAAAGTCTTAATAACTAGATATAGGCGTACCAGTTGAAAGGGGAGATTCTGTTTCTACTACTCTAAATACATTTGGTAAGAAGTTTGAAGTTGACAATGGGTTAAAATAAATACAGTGGATCTGACAATACAATTTTATGAAACCATAAAGGTTGATATTACCCATATTTCTTAAGATGTCCAGCAGACATATTACACAGAGAATAGATCTAAAAGTAAAAGTTTGCAGGGATAGAAATATAGAATATTAAAAAGGTAGGTAAATGGGTACCGTTCTGCTGTACATTATAGGTGTCGAGTGGGTGACTATTGTAAATTTGTAAGTGTGTTAAATTTTAATTCGTATATCATTGTATACGAAAAACGATTTTGAGCGGAAATGGTCTATCAGCCTGTATCACCAAGTTTTTTTTTTTTAATATAGCTATTAAAGTAATATTATAATATAGTAATATTATTTTACTTTTAGTATTATAATAGATTATATAATTTTTCCAGAATACCTTAAAACGGTGAAAATAATTTTATAGTACCTTTAATAAATAAATATATTAAAAATAAAATATATTTTTAAAATGAATCAATGATGTAATCGCGTATAGCAATAATACTCATAAAGTCATAATAAAATAAAATACATGAACATTTAAGTTCCCACAAATAATATTTTTGAATTATGAAAAAATAATTAATATATCGTTATTTATGTTGTTTAATAAATAAGTCATTTCGTCGAAATTGGAACTTAAAATATCTATAGAAAATAATAGTCTTATGGTTATAGTATGAACTACTTATGAAGAATCTTGTATTACATTTTTAAAACTTAGATACAAAAAGAAAAGTTTTTTAGTACTTTTAACTACAAAATTCTCGATTTTCCTTAATTTTTTATTTGGTTTTTCTGATTATAAAAATAAGTACTATGCAATTTAAGTTTGACCTCTCTAAGGTAGGTACAAACTAAATCAAAAATACCCTCATTTTTAAATATTATTAAACATTTTATCAACAACTTATCGTTTACTCGTCCACAAAAAAAAACACATTGTTGTAAAATCAAAAGATTCATAGCTCAGAATCTAAAATAAACCTATACTTCATAGATTAAATAATATCAAATCACAAAACCTCATTTAAACGCTAAAAATGTTATTGATGGTTTCAGTTACATGGTTGTAGAATACAATAATTTAACTACGCTATGTTATGGTATTACGAAAGTTATGCAAGAGTACCTATTTTATTGCTCCGCGGTGCGTTGAATTACCGGTACGAGATACACAACGATAGCACAATGGAAGGTCGAAATCGTTGAACTGAATATCATGTTTATGTATATATATTATTCAGGATGATTTTAAATCACGGTCAATGCCGACACATTAGTCGTTTGATGAGTCCACGATGTTCTGACAATTGTTATTATTGCTGTTGCTATAAACGTTTAGCTATACTACGCCTATACACGATATAGGTACATACAAATACAAATTTATAATAATTTCTAAGTAGGTCAGAGAACGCACGGAAATCGAGTAAAATAATACTAATATAACTATATTTAAAAAGATATTATATATCCTATTCAGATTATAGTACCTACATTTGATAATATATAATATCTAAAGCTATATACCTATTACATACAAATCAATTTTGCGATAAAGCATAGATGCAGTATGTTTTTTATAAAACCGATTATTTTTAAAGGAAATTATTACATTTTTGAACAATAAAATTTTTATTTCTTCAAACTTACCTATAAATATGTCATTATATCAAATCAGTACTACTTCAGTGACGCAACCAGGTGAGGCCCCTCCCCTTTAAAAGTAATTTTATTGTTGTTACAGCAGTACCATTGTACTTACCTTTATTTTTTACATTTAATTATCATTCAACTTTACAATATAATTACAATATTTACATTAATCAAACAATAAAATAATAATTAAATTTGTTTGCTACTTTAAAATAATTATATTTTTGGACCTCCCTCCTTAAAAAAATCCTGGTTGTGCCACAGTACTGCGTCATATTAACATGGTATACAAACAATGAACTATTTAATTTCATTATGCAGGTGTAATAGCTACTGACTATTACATAATAAAATAATAACTAATAAATTAATATGAGAATCAATTAGTTAAAATTCAATTTGTTTTCGCTTAACTAGTTTAATAATTTAATTTTTACTTATTAATTTCGAAAATAATTAATTTGGTTAAAATTAAAAAAAAATACATCTTTTGGTCATCCTATAACATAATGATACTTTATTTAAAAAAATATATTATAATACGAGTTAATTAATTTTTCAATATTATAGTTTATTGACAAATTTTAAACCGTTAATAATTTCCACATTACTTATATATATATAATGACTCTATCAAGTCTTTATACTTATATAATCATAAATAAAAATAATTAAATAAGCTGTCAAAAATAAAAATATATACATGCATATTATTATATTTAGTGACATACGACATCATGAGTAGTCATAATTGAAACTATGTAAAAAAAAAATATAGGTTAATATAATATGTTATACTAAACCAACGGCCAACACTCTATGTATATTTCTATAAAAATCAGAACATACCTAATAATTGCGCTAAATTTAAATTTAGGTACATAGTATAAAATGTATAAATTGCAACAATCCTGTATACAATTTAATTAATTATATGTATAGTTAAGTAGGTACCTTAGAACAATTTATTATAAAAATTAATGGAAAACAATTATATCAATTTCTAACTATGAATATGCATCTGCAAATAGTTTGATATTACCTAAAAAAATTGAGAATTTTAATTAACAGTTAAATCTAAATTAAAATAAATTATATTTATTACTTTTTATATTGAAAAATATTAGTAATATTATAATTAAATTAAAAAAAATATATGGGCAATTTTAATACTTAATCTATTAAAAAAAAAACATTTACATACTCTTTACCGTCTATATCTTATATAAATATATGGAAAATATATACGTAGTATATTATACACTGTCAAGTACGTATGTACTAAAATTCTATTTAACATTTTATTTTATGTAAATAACCTAATCGTTTTTAAATTTGTACAAATTATTTTTGTTTATCATGGGTTAATGGTTATTTACAAAAATATATCATAGAAATTATAAATTTATTATCAACAATTAAATCTAAAAACTTTATAAAATATTTTCATTACTTTCACAGATATATATAAGATGCAAATTAATAAAATAGGTATACGTTTTGAATAGGTGCCTTTGAATATAGCTTTTTAATTTATTTTATTTTTAATACATTATTATAACACGCGTATTATACTCGTATAATGTTTATATATTTTTCTTTAATGATTGTAAAAAAGTAGAAAAAAATGTTTGCCAAATACTTAGTAGTAATATGTTTATCTAACTAAATCTATGTTATGTCTTAATTTATACAAAGAGCTCTCTGCAGAAATCGAATCTATAATAAGACTATCCAATTACCGGTGAAAATATACTCAATCTATAACATTAGCATTCAGCTATATTATATTAGTGAATTATTTTTGATATTATTTTGCACGGTTTACATGTTTATCTATCCGTGAGATTAACAAATATCGTTTTCTCGCCGATTCTTATTAATAAACGAGAGAGGAAACAACACTATTTAGATGCGTTGCATACATTACAATTTTCAGTGGGGGAAGTAGGTAGCTGATGTTAAATTATTAAATATAGTACAAATAATAACGTACTTCGATGGAGAGTAAATGGCACTGATAAACTGGACAAACGACAAACCAATCAATACAGAAAGAAAACAGAATATCAAATTATCATAGTTATATATTATAATACTTAGATAAACATCTATAGGGAATGGCTGTAACTATCTCCGCGGTTAATTGTAATAATTACCTACTCGAAAGTGTTTATTTAAATTTTTAATTTCCAAACTCAACTAATTTAACGTAAACTCATTCATCTTGCGTGCCTAGAGGACTATAACTACCCGTACATATATATATATACAGCGGTGGTTAGCCCAATTGTCTCGTGCGATTTTTTTTCGTTTTTAAGTGAAACTTTTTTAACAAAATTAATATTCTATTGTCGAAATCTTATAGCAGTAACAAGACTAAATTTTCGTGGGAGTCCCGTTTAATATAAGATTACCTGAGAAGGAAGTGTCATGGTATAATGAAATTGAAAACTTTTACTCGGAAACTACAATATAAGTTCCCATGGAAAACGCGGTATATAATGTACATAATAATTATAATTTATAATATAGGTACCTAAATTTAATTTGAAAGTGTAACATTTTAAAAATAATTTGATTCCCATTAATATACAAATGAAGAAAGTACCTATATTTTACAAACTATACCATCCTTATAATGCGGAAAATTTTCTTGTATGCAATATGTGTATTCTTTGTGTATTATGTGAAGGAATTTTTGTTTTAAATTTCTAAATTATACTACATTTAGAAAATACATAACTAACATTTTACAATAATTATTATATCTGCACACATTCTTATAAATTAATAGTTATATACCTAGTTTGTGTTACAGGTTACATACATTACAGGTTGTCATACACGAGAAAAAAGTGAAGACGGCTATGTTTTTGTTACATCTAGAACTAAAATGTAAAACTTACATGTAAAAAAATTATTTTTTAAGTACAGTAAGATGCTATTATACAATAAAAATATTTCACCTGATAGGTAGATTCCAGTAGTTATCAAGTAACTATAAATATATAAATTTTATTCGAAAAAAATGTTGCAAATATATGACCAGCCAAACAGGATTTGTATTTGTATCATTATAGTGTAATTAATCAAGAGGTCAGTGAAAAGCAAAAGCAGTAGAAATACTAATAGGCATACATTTTCATGAAAATCTAATGAACTGTTTGATTAATTTATTAAATATATGCAATATAGTATACAATATAATATAATAAATTATTGGTATTTAAGACAATCAATAAAATATCAAAAAACTGAAATGTATGAATAGAATCCCCTATTATGATTTCTCTTACATTTATAAACTTTATTAGGTATAATTTCAATACTATATAATAAATTTCCTAACCTAATCATATATTTTAAAATAAGTAATCTGATCTATTAATTTAACCTATACCTACTAATAAAACAACATAAGATAAAGTCTGACCCGACTTTTCGCGGAATAAAAATTAATGTCACTGTAAAAACTTGTCAGAAGGAACTTACAAGGGCTTAAAAGTCCACTTGGCACTCAATTATCCAATTTCAAGGAGCACGAGTTCAGTTTCTTATATATAATATATAAACTACATATTAATTAAGGAATCAAAACATGTGTTATTATTGTTTTATTATCATTTGTCAAAATATGTCCGATTTTTATGGAGATTACCTAGGATGAAAAAAACACGAATTAATTCTATAAATGTAAACATAATACAAAAGAGATGATGTATTTTTAAAAAAATTTTTTTTTTTTTTTATCATTGATAAAAGAATATAAAATAATTATTGTAGATTTAAACAAGGTCAATATTAGACATTAGTATAAGTAAACAAATACTTTATTTATTTTAAATCAAATTAGTTTTTAATGATGACGCGTAGGAAAAACTACGTTAATTTCTATAAGTTAAATAGACAACAATAGCTTATACAAGTTAATTTTTGAATTTTTAAGACTTATTATTGTATTTTAAATGTACATATACGTTTTTGAATACAACATTTTAAATATAAGTTATATATACTAATATTGAGTATATTAATATCATTATTTTTGATTATCAGATTTTTTTCGAAATATGTTTAAGCCGTTCTACTTTTGAAACATTTTTTGTGTCGTCTATATGTGATGACAAAATACCTCTGCATAAACTTATTATATACTTAAATTTTTAATTAATTTTACCCTTTAACCTCTCAACCACGTGTGACGTGCATATGTAAAAGACACAAGTGGATAACATAATAGATGTATACTTGCACTGCAGATGCATTTGTAAAAGGTAATTTACAAAACAAGCTCTCACTTTATATTTTATGACTCCGCCATAGAAACTCCATTACTTGCAATTCACTACAAAATAGTTAGCATTTTAAGTTTAGAAAATTTTCCTTTACATTATACATCTTAAACTATTCAAAAATTAAAATATTTCGATAGTATATATTATGTATACATATATATATATATATATTGTAATTGTACATAGAAAGTATAAAGTAAAACTGTTTCTGCAGTCGAGAATAACCAGAAACTGGCCAATAAAAATTAAACATGATACATCAATACGTCATCATGCATCATAAATTTTAAATTCCGTCTGGATCGTCGTTAAATTTTTAAAAATCTAATAAATATTTAACTAATTTTTTTTTTTTAACAATTCTAGTATTATTATGAGTAATATGCCTATATACATTTTATACACAAAACACAAATGTATATAATATCATACTATCTACGGTGTTGGAATACAAGAATTCAACTGTATAGTTATAGGTACGCACATCGCTCTGACGCAACGGCCCGTAATGCGCGCGCGTTTTACGTTTACAAAGCCGGAATTATGATTATATCGTTGACCTAGTTGCGTGTTTTACCTGTACGGGCAATAATATAGTGTTTGTGTTTCACTCAGTTTCAGAGACGTCGTATAATAATGCCTATAGTCGGCCACTCCGACTCGACGACATAAAAAAAAAAAATAGTAATAAAATAAAATAATACTGCTTAATGAGTCTCGTCTCGTGTATCTAATAAATCGGACGGCGGCGTCGGAAATAACGGACGATCGTCGGTATCTATATAGGTATAATAGTACTGCTGTATCTAGGTATGGATAATATATTGTATTAATAATAATAATAATAACACGCACATGCGTATATACAGGGTGATTCACTAACCATGCTCACCCCGTGTTTCTTCTTCGACAATGCATGCAAGTTATATTCAAAATCTGATTATTTGGAAGTATTAATTTGAAAGTATAGGTAATATACTTGAAGACCGTAATTTCCAATTTTCAAAATTGTTTTTATACTACCTACTTATGAAATTTCCTGTAGAGATACAAACTTCTGTTTACAAAATAAGAGAACTCCCTTTTATTGTAAATTATTAAGTGGGTAATTTTTTCGAAAATTTTGACCTATCAAAGTCAACGAATAATTTTTTTGTTATTCAATTTTGTGTAAAAAGAACAATTGGTACATCAACATTTTTAAAACAATAGTCCAATTTATAATTTACTGTAAAAGGGGATTCTTATTTGATAAACAGAAGTTTTTATCACCTTAGGACACTCTTCAATAGTAGCACAAAAAATTTCAATACTTTAAAATATAGTCCTTAGGTACTAGGTATAATATATTTACAAATTCCAAAAATCAGATTCAGTATAGGTAGCTATATTGAAGAAAAAATAGGGTAAGCTTAGTTAATCATCCTGTATATATTTATAGGTTCGTCCTGTTTCTGCACCGTATATAACTTACATTATTTAAGTACATATATATATATTATATTACTACCTATTGTTATAGGTATGATTTCAATAATGGTTACCAGTTACACGGTATAGGTAATAATAATGTGATCAATTTGTAACAATAATACACAATATATTAAGCACATACTCGTATATACATTATACATACGCCGGTGCTATATTATGTTATAGCAGCGAGGAGGTCTATGGGTTTGCCGTGCGAATTTTCATCGGTTTATCCATGCCCTATACTCGTGATAGTATATTATTATTATACTATAAGTTTAATATAATATGTAGGATGTACCTATTATATTATATTGTAATATAAATAATATGAAATTGGTACCTATTTTATTACACTAGCCCATAGTTATATATTTACTATATAAGTACTACATAGTGCCGATGTCGGTTATATGATATGAATTACGTATATAGGTATGCGTCGATTATTAGACGCACAAAAAATAATATCTGAAATACATATTTTTAGATTGTTTTGTCCACTAGTATAACTATTTTATACATCTTACATTGCAAAGTACACATTTATAAGTTAAAATTTAACGTGACATTGACATACGGACACAGGTACGGTATTAAATATTAATATATTATTTAAGTAGTTTAAGACCTCAGTATTCATATGGAATCAGTAAACTTTTTACTGACCCGTTATTTTCTAAACGTATTAATTCTTCTAGTTTATTTGCCTAGAGTATTATGTAGGTATATTATATAATAGCTTGTAGGTTAGCGTATATATAAATAACTGTGAGAATTTTGAATTTTTAAAATTTATACAAAACACTTTAAACTGCATATTGTACTTGAACATTTAAATATTGTACATAAAAATACTGTTTCCGCACGTTCAGCATTAATACGAGTGACTCTGCGACGGTACAAAATTTTAATACATATTAATAGGTACATCTTTATAGTTGGAGATCTATTTTTTTGGTATACGAATAAATTAATTTATATATGCACAAAATCTTTTTTAAATAAATACTTATAGTTAATAATTTTACATCAACTTAATATAATATGCGTCACTTGATAATTTATCACGCCTTTTTTATTGTACAGGAATAACCGAATAAAACGTAATAACTTGTATACTTCGAATAACAATAACATTTCATATTCAAAGAGCATAAATTATAAGCAGGTGCCACTGTGCCAACCGTGCTAGATACCTTACTTACCTAGTTTGAATTATAAATACATACAAACAGATGCATTTTGTATTTTTGCACATAATTTGATGCGGTTATAAATTATAATATCTATCTACGTTACTATTACTACCAATATATACCTATGTATAGTCTAAAAACTCTAAACAATTTAAACCAATTATTCATATAGGTATAACCATATTGCAGGTATTATTCGTATTCCTTCCGAATGAATTACAACTTTGTTTCCCTTAAAAATTATTCGTTCGCATAAACACGATACTTGCACTCTGCAGCAGCCCGCAGGACACTATAGTAGGTAGCAGATATCGTTATGTATGTACAAAACTACATTAGTCACTGCATCGTGGTTTCTCTTGCTTTCACGTGGATCGCGAACAAAACGAATAACAAAAATGTATATGTATAAATGGATTGAATTGACGCGTGAAATTTTATATAATCTATACGCGCGTCCTTCCATATAACAGCTCTAACCAGCTAAAGACCGTTGCGGTTCAAAGTCACGAATTTTTTTTTTTATTATCATTATACGTCATACTATTAAAACATATATCAACAGTTCGGCTTCCTCGTAGACTTGACGCATTACAGTTGGAAGGAACTGTAACAAACTGTTTCACGTATTTGTGAAAAATAAGTGGAATAAATATTTTTTTTTAATGACACGGTTATTTATTTGAATTTAGTTAGTAGACGTAATGTTAATATTTTAATAGAAGTAGTTGGATGATTAGACACGTAAAACAAAAGAAAAATGAATACGAAGAACTCAATGTTGACTTTTAAAAATTTTAGTTCAAAACTGAATTAAATTTGACATATCTAGCTGTAGTTATTAAAATTAAATCACTCCGTGAGTACCTAATTACGGTAAGTACAATTAAATGACAATACGAATGTGTCTCCTATACTGAGTACCTACTGACTGCAAGTTAAATCAAATTTATAATATACATAATAAACTTATCTTGCTTATTTCTTATTATTTTACAAAAACATTACATCCTTTTCGATAAAATAATGCGGAATTCCTCAAATAATATAAAATATAATATAATAATGTAGCGTGAAAAATTATAACAATAAAAAACTGTATTTATGAATGGGAAATCATTAAATACAGACTTACATCTGAATAAAGTCACGTTTTAATTAATATCGTTAGCTATACCTACCGCCGGCTATACCATTGTCACACGTGATATACTGAATATCTTAAATATCTATTAATACACGAAACTTATGCGTTTATTTTATATTTTCAACTTTCAAGCATTATACCTTAAAATATACTATAAATAACAAATTAAGATTAAAATAATGTATATTATAATTCATTAAATAATAGATAAGAATCCAATTGTCGTCAAACAAATAAACAATAAATGACTTTTCTAAACTATTTTTATTGTAAATTACTAAATTGTTTGTTTTTTAGCTTACAACACCTTATCAGTATTTATACAAACTAGACTAAGATACCTAGGTATAAGTAACTACTATAGTCGTGGTAACAAGTAAGTTCGAAATTTTAATTTTCAAATATGCGCCAAATGTATCTGATATAATTATAATAAAGTAATATAATTTTTTCTCAAATAATAATCAATACAATTTTTTTTAAATCATAGTGAATTGCAGGAATTTTTTAAAATAATAACCAATAATACACATTTTTTTGAAACAATAATCAGGATTGGTATAAATTGTTTTTAAAAACTATAGAATATAGATAATAATAGGTAGTTTAATAATATCCAAAGCTTTAAAATCTATAGACTTACAAAAATAATTTTTTTTATTTATTAAATTTTATTGTTTCAACATAATCTTTGTATTTATAATTTTGAAAAATAACTTTATTATACGTTACAGACACGTTGTATTTTAAATATATGAATTAACCAAGTCGTTAATTTAAAATGTTTACTCGGGTAAATTTGGCGCAAATGGGCTGTACCCAAAACAAATAAAAATTTTTTGGCGCAAATGGGTAACTCCCAATATTACAGAATTTTCTTCTGCAATTGATTATAATGTAAGTAAGATATTATATTATGTTAAAAACTACATACCGTAAATCATAGATCCCAGTAGGTACTATACAGTATATTATATTAGTATAATACAGGTGATATTATAGTATATATTAGTCTTTACAGTATAATGCATTAATACGTGTACATACGAATCACTGTGTCTGTATTACGTTGTGTATAAAACTACTAAACACTAAGTTTTGTTATAAGAACTTTTTTTATACACTAATTAGTAATTTATAGGTAGTACCTACTTATACTCAAATTTACAATTGTATATAAATGGAACATACGTAATATAGGTACATATCGGCATATTATAAACAAAATATCAAAATGGGATAGGTAGTACCTATACCTAGTCAATATCAATAATCAAATTAAATAATTTATCTAAAATTAATTTGCCACATATAATTATTAATTATGGTATTATATATTTTGAAATGATTAATTTAAATACAAATCATTACATTTTTTAAATAAGTTCGTAAAAAGAACTAATTTTCAATGTTTACGTACCTAATAAGTAGGTATCATCTATATACGAGTATAGGTATTATATTAGATACTACGTGTATTGGATTATTTCAAATTGCTTACCTTTGTATCCCAGGGATTTTTTCCAGTCATTTTAATAAGACGATCCTTTACATCTTTTGACAAACTATTTAATTTGTATTATTTATAACATAAATGTACCTACTAATAATACTATAATAGGTTTATCGAAGTAATATTTAATTTACACGCGTTCATAAAACTCATATACACTAGTGAAATTGTTCAATAAATAATAACAAGAAGAACGATATGTTAATTTGTGTTCATAACCGGAAATAATAATTTTCATAAAAACGTAAATATTATACTAAACAGTAAACACGCATTACTATAGAATTAAACTCTATATTCTTTAAGACGTCCTCGTGAATAGACTGTTTGCACATGTACTAAAAGTACCGATAGTCTTAGACTCTTAGCCGTATCCGTTTGTTAACGAAGTGGACGGGGAGATCACTTTCTCCGACATTTCCCCCCGTTCCAGTTTTTTCTACAGTTCGGCGGTACAAGGATACGTTTTATTTTAGAAATCCATTAGTTAAATAGCCCGACTTCAAATATAAATGAATTTATATTTTGTTATGATTTCACAAAATTGTAAAATAATAATGTATTTTTAATTATAAACGCATTATAACTATAATACAGATATATAATATATTACTATATTTATTATATTTCATATAGAAAACTTTTTAAAATATTATTCAAATTTATAAAAGACATGATAGGTGCTTATACACGTAATACGTATTGGTATAAACTGTATTTATTCGTGCAGTATTTTTTATACTATAAATGTATTTCGCTGTATCGGAAAGCCTGAAAAGTTTAAATAAAATTAATATGAAAAAAATGGCTATTTGAAAATGTTGTGTCTTCGGAATAAAATTATCTTTAAATTAATCTATTTATTACTTATTTTGAAATTTGCATACCTAATGAGTTAGAATTCTTATTATCTACTTAAAAATAGACAAATCGAAATATTTAATATTCTAAATAAATATAGTTTCTAATATGATATAATTATATTATCTTGATCATTATATGAATAAATATGCCTATATTAATTGTGTTTACTTTTAAATGATTATACAAATGTATTTTCCTTACCTTTTTAATATCATTAATAATTTATTATTTAGTAATAAATATTACGGGTTTTATTGTTTTATTTGGCAAGAACATAATTTATTAAAATTAAAAAACGAATAACTATAAATACTTTAAATTTTTACCAAATGATTATATTATCATTTTCTAATTTTCTATGCTTGGTATAATTTTAAAAATATTTTAACACTTTTTGAACTATTTATAAGCATGAAGAAGTTTCAAACCTTTTAGTTTTTTTTCTATAAATACTAATACAAATATATACGATGGGTCAAAAGTTGTTCTTGCATCTGTATGAAATAAATAGAACCACATAAGCACAATTTTTTTTAATGCATTTAAAGTTCTTTTCTTTTTTTTCTAAAAAATTGTGATTAACAAACTACAAAAACCATTTAGTAAAACATTTATAAAATCTTTTTTTAATAAATGTTAAAAAAAATTTAATAGATCAAAAAGTTTGAAAATTAAAGACAAGATTTCATATAAGTTTTTCTTATAACTTATAAATATATAAAAAATAATAAAAATATATAATAACAATTCATTTTTATAAACATTTGAAGTTCAAATGTTGACAAATTTCATCAAAATCACTAAAATGTGTTAACTGTTTTGCTGTTGAAAATGTATAAAGTGTGTAATTTTAATAGTTATGGATTGGAATTTTAATTAAAAGTTCCTCATAAATAGGTTATACTAAATATAACTTAATTATACTTAGTCACTTAGATATTACAAATCTAAGCATAGGCGCGGATTCAAGGAGGAGTTGTGTGTGTTTGTGCACCAACAAAATTAAGTTATATTATAAATTGTATTGTTTACCTATTTTTTTTTCTATTATTATTTTATTTATATTTATAAGAAATTAATGTTATTTTTAAGTTAATATTTAATAAATACTGATGTTTGAAAAAAAAGGTGACTCTAATAAATTAAATAGAAAGTAGAAAGGTGAAACATTTTTTTTCGAGCATTCCGTGTAAAAATATTTTGGATCCGCGTCTATTTAAACATAATTTTATTTTATAGATAACTAAGTTTAAATTTGGACGAAATTTCATATTGAAATTATGAAAAAATTTTCATTCAATTTAATTATATTTAAAATAATTATTCATGGAGACTTCAAACTATCAAACTGTTACGTATATAATTATATTTTATACACACAATGGCATTTTCAAATGCAACGTTTTCTACGAAAATTAATCCAACTTGTTATTGAACGATAACATCATAAAATACACTAGTATAATATATTTTACATCGACGATATGATACATGTACGACGTCCACCACAGTGACCTTCTTTATACCTTTATAGCAGAGTGATACCTAGTTTATATCTAGTTTAATTTCTATATATTATACCGTTTTAAGTAGCATGTTATTACAAGTATTTTAAACTTAACATCATAATATTATGTATTGTTTTATTTTAACTAATATAAATATTTTGGTACTTTTTAAAATCAATATAAACTTAATTCAGAAAATGTACAAACAAATTTTAGTACTATAGAATGATGGGAATTTAATTATCATTAACTTTCGACTCTCACAATAAAAGATTATTAAGCAATGGCGGATCCAGTGGAAGTACAAAGTGCTACAAAGGAGACATTTCCCCCTCCCCAATCGCCGTAGTTTCCCCACGTTTTAGACTGAGTTTTTTCCATTGTAATACAGTAATGGATTTTAGTTACAGGATATTTTATAGTTGTAGTTAATCGTTTTGTACTCTTGTCTCTCCCAAAATTAAGCACTGAATTCACCGTTGTTATTAAGACCATACAATTAAAAATATTTTTTCCGAATTAGAAAAAAATATAAAATTGTTGTTTTGAGAGCACATATCTCATATACATATATAAATGATCCATTTAAATGTCTACACTCAAAATCTAAAAACGTTTTAACTTTTTGAAGATATTACTTTTACTTCATTTGATTTTTATGTACCTATCAAAATACTTGAATAATCTCTGCAATGGTTAAAGAACACCATTTGAAACCTTAAATTATAGTTCTGAATATTTGCAATTAAATCCATTAGACAATTTATAAGTACCTATAGGTATTTCAATATTTGACATTATTGAAAATTAAAAAAATAACCATAATAATAAACAAAAAATTCATTTTATAAAAACCCGTAAGTCAAAATAAGTAATATTCAATGTTTATTTAGAATATATAATATTAATTTTATTACCAAACATTATATTATATTAATATTGTAATTAATTTTATGTTCAGTTCTTAAATTTTAAGATCTTCAGTTAAAAAATTAACTTTTTTTATTTACGTAGATACGAATAATTCAATTATATTGCTTATGGTTATAAATAAAAAAAAATACAGAATTAATTGTAAGCTTTATCAAAATGTTTTTATTTTACCTTCGTAATGTAGGTAACAACTAAAAGATACAAAGAGGAGTTCTAGCCGAGGCAGCAAATTGAGCAAACCCGATTTAATCAATTAGGTACTTGATAGGGGATCATTGATCATTTAATTTTAGGCTGATATAATTTTTCTGAGATATACTGATTTTATTTTAATTTTATTTCAAACTGTATAAAACAATAAAATAAACGAATTGATTTGAATGTCTCAAGAGTCAAGACTCAGCCTTTATTTTAAAGTATAAAAATTATGTAGATTTTACTTTGTAAAATGAACATTTACAATTAAGAGAATATTGGAGACTTTATTAACCATCTTTTAATTTAAAAAAAAATATATTTAATTACCTACTTGAATGATTTAAAAATTAGTCGTTTAAAAAAGTTAAGAAGTATTCCCTTGTATATTTATATAAATAAAAATATATTAGACCATTTTTGTTGCTAATTGTTCGATCTAAAGAGCAATCTCAAAATTAATTAGAATTGAAAAATAAGCATAGAACTATAGTCAAATACAGGAAAACTTGGATATAGTTGGATATGCAATTGATTTTATATTCAGAGAATGATTTGTAATTTTGTATTTTAAATAATTTATAGCTATACGCTCAGTTTGTAATAATTAGCTGTTTTATTTTATTATATACAAGAGCCGTGAATTAAAATAAAATATTATTAAAAAAATATTGAATATTTTGTTAAAGGGGACCCATTTGAAACTACAGCACCTTCCTTGGTCCCATAGGTTCTTAATCCGGCCTTAAATAGATATATGTTTCTTATATTCAAAGTTAAAATACACATTTTTAGAAAAAAACTTTATTATAGATTCAAAAATTACTCCTATTATATAAAATAAAAATGTTGACGCTGCCCGCCATATTTATTATAGTGTATTGGCCATTATATCATAAAAATAGTGCTTATAGATTTATTAAAAAATATATATTACATTTTACATTCTTCGATTTTAATTTGGACTTCAACGATCCGTTACAGTAGGTATTACTTATACATGTACAGTTTTATGTAAACAAACCGCAGATATAGAATATCCAAATAACTTTGGTCACGAACTTACTACCTACATCTGCGTGCCACCTTTGTGGTTTGTGGATAGAACATGATATAGCCTTAATGCGGTTTATTGTCAATTATAATAATTTGGATCACATCCAAAATACATGTCAATAGTGTTAATTACTATAAAAAGTTATTATAATTTATAATAAAGAAATATGAAACATCTGTTAGGTTTTTATCCATGTTGGTTGGAGTTACCGTAAAGTGTAAACCGTATATAGGTATTAGGATATTAGGTAGTGGCTTGATATGAACCACTCTTATAGGTACCGTAAACCAACTGAAGCGCAAACGCCAAACACTATTAGGTATAATTATAAATATTTAGTATTTACGTGTTTACATATTATTTATAATCAGGAATAGTCAGTTCATACTCAATGCCTTTCCATATTAATCATGGCATCTAACTAAGATGTTTATCTTAATTACTTAAGTTAATTTAATTGTGCCTACTACCTAGTACCTATCAATAGATAATCGATAGGTACTAGGTAAATTATATACCTTCTATACATCACGGCAGATCAAGAAAATGCCAGCATCAATAGAATTTTCCTATGACTAACCTAGCCAATGTCAAAATATCGAGATTATATTTTCTGGAGAATAGTGGCTGGCTAATTAATGTTTTATCTATGTCAGCCGGCGCGTTCTGTTCTTAACTATATTTTCCTTTTTGCGAATGCGTGAAGTGCTGTGCAACTACGCAACGATGATATTCTGGCGAAAAATCGTATATACTAGCTACGTATATTAGCGAGCCTCATTACTTACAGTCCAACAAAATACGTTGCTTGTTTTCTAAGAGTAGGCAAACTAAGTCCATACAAGACATTTTAATTAAATTTTTTTTTTTACCAACATGTATTTTTAAATAAAAATTTGTATCAAGCTAATAAGTACATATTAATAATTATTTATTATCTAGACTGGTAAAAACAATTTAAATTTAAGATTTTTTTATTAACAAAATATTATGTTGCAAGTGGGGTAGGGGTAAACCCGGAGTCTTCCTTTCCAGTATATTACAATAAAATTAATAACTAATCAATAAGTATACCTACAAATTTTTTGTTAATAATTAAGTTAAAGAATTAAATATTTAATAAAAAATTAATTGATTCTAGTATACCCTCCCTCAAAATGTTAAGCTACTTGAAATAATCATACAAAATTATATTTTAAAAATTAAAACATCTATTCTATTAAATAGTTATCTTTTTCTTCTTCTTCCTCTTCTTTATACCTTAGACGTTATACCTGCATGGCTACATATATTATGTTGTTTTTGTCTTACTTAACTTACATTATAACAAATTTGCGTTTCAGCAGAACACATTTTATTATTTTTAGCTTTAATATTGAAGTCAATTTACCTATTATCAAACTTAGAAGTAAGAATCTTATCTATGGCATCTCATAGGCTTTTATTGATATCATTTTAAAGTGACTTAAAAATATTATAATAATAAATTTGTAAAATATTACAACTTTCAAATGTTCATAAAAATAATAAAATGTGTTCTGCTGAACACAAATTTGTTATGATGTATCATCCATCATACTATCATGTATGTTAATAAAATAGAAACAACATATGCAGGTATAACGTCCTCTTAATGGTTCTTTAAGAACCATTGCAGCTACAACAGAATCCATTCACAATTCCCTATCTTAAATGTACTCTTCCTAGTTTGTTATACTTAGTTGTTGCATGTTGATATTTCGTCTTTCAAACAATTCTTGTCTGCCCCTTGGCTTTGGATCCCAACAAATTGTTACCTTTATTTTTTGTATTTTATCTTTGCATTGCATGTCTAATGATATCTCATTTTCTTCTCTCAGTTCTGTTATACACTTATATCTTATTCTCCATTTGTCTCTTACCATATTAATAATAGATGAGCAACATATTTTTTTCATTATCTTGTAATCAAACATTATCAATCTTTGTTAGTAATCATATTTTAAAGTCATATATTAACATTGGTTTTACAAGTACAAAATTTTATTTTTGTTAACTTCCAAAATAACTTTGATTTTAAAATATTTTAGCAGAATATAGTATGTTTGTTTCTGTTTTCTATATTCTACTATTAATTTCTATGTTTTGATTGATCTCCTCTTTGATCTAAAATCATTCTAAGGTTTTTAAATGTGTCTTCTTTTTGAAAGCTATAGTTGTTAATTTTAAAAGACCTTATTTCACTTTTCTCATTTATATTCAATATCTTAGCAGTCTTATTTAAGCTTTCTATACTTATTTTCATGCTCTTTATGTCAGTATCTAGAATGTTTAGATCATTAGCAAGCCCTAATATTTTAATATTCATTGAATTAACATCTATGGTCAGGAAAACGAAGCAACCAATTAATGAATTAATCATCAAATCCAATTAAATGCGGGCATTTTTCATTTTTCTGACTAAAATTGCAAAATTTTTTTTTTATTAATCCTTAAGTAAATAAATAATATTATTTAATTGTAGTCCCTTTAAGCAAATATTTAAAAAATATTTTTATAGAAAGTTTAATAGCTATACCCAGCTATAAGCAATAAACATTACCAGAATATTGGTATTTCACATTTGAAAGAAAATACAATCTAATGAATATAAAGTATAATATCAAATTTATTTAAATAGGTATTTTGATAAAAAATAAAAAAAAAAAAATTGTATTAAATAAAATTCAAAATATATAATGTTGGTACATAATAAGTATAATAAATAATATTAAATATAATATAAAATGAAAATATTTAGATGATTTATCCAGTTATATGTA
This sequence comes from Rhopalosiphum padi, assembly GCF_020882245.1. Taxonomy (NCBI): domain Eukaryota; kingdom Metazoa; phylum Arthropoda; class Insecta; order Hemiptera; family Aphididae; genus Rhopalosiphum; species Rhopalosiphum padi. The sequence continues at coordinate 79,033,279 of NC_083598.1, forward strand.
AACACAAAAATGAACGACAATGAAATTAATATGTTGTAAAAAATAAAATAATAAATTCAATAAATATGTGATTAGTTTTAATAACAAATTTATTTGGTACACATATCTCTAATTATTTCATAAAAAATAAATCACTGTAAACAAAACATGAAGAATAACAGAGATCAATAACTTTCAAATACTACAAGAAACATTGAGAATTTTTTTAACTTAGGGTTTCAGGTTTGGGAAAATAATAATAAATTATTCTAATTTAAAGAAAGCTAATATACACTATTATAAATGTAAGGATATTACATACATTACATACAATAAATGACAATATGTTAATAATTCAAAATAGTGCTAGAGGTTTAAAAATTATAATGATGCTGTTAGCTGATTCATAGTTTATTTCAATTGAATGGTCCTCATATATTTATTTTTAAACTATATCAACATCACTAGTTATTATTCGTAACCTCTTGGCTTATTTCCGCCAAAAAACTGATTTATGTTTTATTTGGACTATTTTACAACCCAAGGTTATAAATGAATTAAGTAACTGTTCATGTCCAAATAATTGAAGTGATTTTCAATTTATTTACAATATAAAAAATTTAATCTATTTCATATTTAATACTTATTAGGTTAACTTATCATTTCAATCAAATTTATAAGTCAGTATCATACCAAGCAGCTACTTGATTGTTGTCTTGAGGAGGTTCAGGTAAATCTCCTAGACGACCAAAATCAATATCATTAGCCGTTACTACGTCCATTGGACTACAGTTGGATTCTTGTTGAGAACATATTTCTAAACCTTGCATAGAGTCTATTGGTAACGTGTCATACCCTTAAAAAATAAAAATAAAACAATAGTTCATTATTTACATGAATTACATAGTTGAATGTCAGTAGCTTTGTTCGTTTTGACAAAAAGTGTACATTTTTTCAATAACAGTGTACACTGAAACGTTTGTTTTGGAAAAGTGTCAGCGTACACACTGTTTGTTTTTAAATAGTGTGGGTTTAGTGTGAACACTATCTACACCAACTAAAGTGCAGGTGTTGTATTGGATTTTCGGTGGGGAGCCAGTTATCATAAATATTTTTCCTTATCACTCACTACATGCTGACATTAATGTATTTAATTTCCAATTTAAACAAATTCCCACACTTGAAACATTTGTTTTGAATTGGCACACCACACCCAACACTTCCACCACACTATAGTGCAGGCGTGCCCAACCCGCGGCCCGTGACCATTTTATAAAAATTAGAAATTTGTAAAGGTGAAAAAAAAAAATTATTAATTATAAAAAAATGTATTTTATTAAGTTTTTAAGAATATAAAATATTTTATAATTTTTAATTTTTATATAAAAAAAATGCATTGGATTTTAGAATATTAATAGAAATAAATTAGTGTAATAGATGCTACCTACAAATAAATAAATAATTTAATAATTTAAGTATATAGATTTTAGAATATTAATAAAAAAAAATTAGTGTGAAATTTGGGCTTGTTTTTTTTTAACCAATCTTTCAATATTCGAAGTGAAATGTGTAAGTGTTCATCAGTCAAACGAGATATTTCTGAACATTTTACGTAATTAATGCGTGAAAACGTTTGTTCGCAAATATAAGTAGAACCAAATAATGTAAATATACACATTGATAATTCTTTTATTTTTGGAAAATCATCAGTAAGAGTCTTATAAAAATGTATTAAATCTGTGTTTTTATCTGTGATATCTTTATATAAATCTTTCAAATGATTATTTGTTTTTAAATCAATAAGTTCAAGTTGAACAGTTTCATGAACATTATTTTCATCATACAGAAATGGATTTTCAATTAATCGAAATGAAGTCATATGTGATTTGAAATCTTGGAAATGGTTTTCAAATTCTATTGATAATTGTTCCAACATACTCACAAAATGATTTGTCGGAACGTCAATTAAAGAATTTTGTTTAATTTCTTGACACGTTTTAAAATGTAAATAATTTTGCTTTAATATTTGGTTTTTAAAAAGTTGTAATTTTATTTCAAACGATTTTACATCACTTATAAGCTCGAAAATAGCTTTTTGATTGTTTTTGAAGTTTAAGATTTATTACATTTAAATGAACAGAAATATCAGTTAAGAAAGCAAGATCGTACATCCATTGTTCGTTTTCAAATTCTTCTACTGGTTTGTTTTTTTCTATCATAAATATTTGAATTTCTCCGCCGAAGATCAAAAAAACGTTTTAATACTTTTCCTCGACTTAACCACCTAACCTGGTTATGATACAAAACATCTTTATGTTCCGATTCAATTTCATTTAAAAATTCTATAAATTGTCTATGTTTTAATCCGTGCGATCTAATGAAGTTCACTGTTTTTGTAACAATATTCAATGTTCATGTGTTGAAATTAACAAAAAAAAAACCCGTGAAGCATTTATGGCCCGCAGTATAAATATAAATATTGAATGTGGCCCGCAAGTTGAAAAAGGTTGGGCACGCCTGCTATAGTGTTAACATAAGTTTTTAAAACGAACAAACCTAGTATATTATTAGATTAATAAAACCGATAAAATCTAAAGCCAATTTATTAAAAATTATATATTTAAATTAGATTTATTTAAAGTTTGATTACAGTAAGGTATATTAATGTATTGAAATTACTTAAATAATAGTTTGTTAGGTGTTTAAAATAATTTATCAACTTAAAAATAACCCATCACATTGTTTTATATACTGAAATGTATTGTACTAGTTTATTCTTTGAAAATTGTTAACAAAGATTTGTTTTCAAATATCCCACCAACAGTTGTTTATGTTTGAACACTATCCTGTGTAACATTACCTCATGGTCTTGGACTTTAGACCAGGGATTCCCAAAGTGTGTTACAAGGAACCTTAGAATTCCACCAGATTTATGTGATTATGAAGAAAATTATTTTATATTATATTATTAAAAATTATTATTTTAAATTATTTAAAAAAAAGGAAGAAGGTCCCACAAAACAAACTATTTCTCAAAAGTGGTCGTAAAAGTTTGGGAACCGCTGCTCTAGAGAGCAATATGTAATTTTAAACTAGTAATAAAACTTGACAACACTGCCACTTAACTGTTCCCATGTATATTATAAATATTATGTAAATTAAACATATTCAGTACTTATTTTTTTGAAAAAAATTTTTAAATATTAAATATGTTTAATGAGGAATTTATTTACTTTGTACTTACTGTTAATGTAGAATTGCATGCAAAACAAGCGCAGAATAATTAGTATGATTAAGCAAATTCAGCCACTAGATCTAAAACATGTTTGTACCTGACTGTTGATGGTAGTTGTTACGTCTCATTGGGCCCATTCCATTGTGAACGCTACCAAGTCCATGACTATACAAATCATATGCGTCCTGTTTACAAAATATAAAAAAAATCTAACTACTGTACAAAACAATGATAAAATAAATAATATTTCATGCCAACACAGTCTAGGTGTATAAAACAGTTAACACCATGCATCAACTTAAAATATTATGTTTAATACACTTTTCAGATAAAAAGCAACAACATTTTACTGTTTATTCCAAAACATACCTCAACAAGCGATGTATGCCTCTGGCTAATAGAAACATTTTATATTAAATAAGACTTGAAAAAAAGAAGTCTTAACATTTTAAATTACCTGAAGATCAGGCCCCATTCCAAGATCATTAGGTGGCCAAGTATTTTGATCTTCACGGCATAGTGAATTACTCAGTTCAGCTGATAACCGTTTTTTATAATCATTTGGTTTATCTTCTGACATTCGGAATAAAACTGCTGCTGCATATGTTGCTTAAAATAAAATTATAAAAACAAACATTATACAATTGTTTTAGTAATTTCATAAATAAAAAAAATTAACACTTACCAACTCCTTCATTACGGGAATGTAATAATTCAGTTAATGGTGCAGTTGCACCTTCTGCTTCAATCATATCTGCCCCATCTTTATCAATAGCTAACTCGCATAAAGCACCAGCAGCCACTCGTTGAACATTTTCAATATCATTAAATAACAATTGAACTAATACTGCAATCAATCCTTGTTGAGAGCGCATAAGTACTCGATTATGTGATTCTCTAGCAAGAATATGTAAAGCACCAGTAGTGCCTTCAACAATTTCTTCCATGCGCACTCCATCAGCATATACACCACCAGATTGTGATCTGCCTGATCCGGCTACACTACTATTAGTAGATGTCTATACAATTAATTTAAAAATAGTAAATATAGCATATATTTTTTTTTTTTAGTTAGATTATGATTTTATTTTACTTACCCTTTGAATATCTTGAAATGCTCTCATCAATAAACGTATTAAATGGTGAATTGCACCGTGTTCTCTTAATGGCACATGATTACCTTGACACTGCGCTACATTTCGAATTAGTCCAATAGCAGCTTTGACAAGTGGCCAACGAGAAGGAGGTTGTAATAATTTAACTATTACTTGAATACCTCCAATATGGCGGATAGCATTTTGAGCACTATCTGATTCAACATGTCTAGATGTCAAATGTCTCAAAGCACATACCTGAAATATATATATTTTAAAATTCAAACTATTAATACAATTCTATTAAAATATTTTAAACAATTATATTTACAGCAGGTTCTGTTATTTCTTCGCGATCTCCAGCATTCATTATTGTCTGTACTAGCGCTTCAACACCGCCCACTTGAACCACAGTAACTTTATTGCGTTGATTATTACAAGTCAAATTTGATAAAATTCCAGCAGCACATGTTACTACATTAACATCTGAATGATTTAAAGCAATTACTAATGATTGCAATAACTGTTCTAGTCCATCAACCTTAAAAATAAAAATTATATATTATCAAATGTATTAATATATTGTTATGATATAAATTTCAATTCAAACACAATTTTATTTGACTATAAAATACCTTAGTTCCAGCATCAGACAAGTTACGCAAGGTCCATAAAGCATTTTGGACCAAACGTTGACTTCCATGTTGTAAATGCATTGCAAGAGCTTGCATGCCTCCAGCTTCTACAATTGCTGGTTTATTACTTGAACACACAGACAAAACTAAAAAGAATATTTGTTTATTAGATTTTAAAATGATAATAATAATAATAATAAATATATTTATTATATTATTATATAATTAAATACCTTTCAAAACTCTAGACGTTGTCCACAAAAGCTTTTCGTAGTCATATGAACGCATGATACGAACAAGTTCAATAGGGCCTTGTGAAGCAAGTATAATTAATTTACTTTCTTGATTACCATATGCTAATATTTGTAAACAATCAGTTATGATTGTCAAAAATTTAACATTGTTACGTTGCAAAAGTGCTACCATTTTTTGTAGACCTCCAGCAAGACGAACTGCCATTTTTGAACCCTCTTGATGTAACAATAAATTATGTAAAGTTGTTATAGCATAATATAGTATAGATTCAACAGGAGAACTAAAAACAGATATATGTATATTAGAAATAAATAAAATAAAAAAATAATTACTAATTACCTAAGTAGTTTAACCAGAGCTGGTATTCCTCCACTTTTAAATATAGCTAAAAGTCCTTGTCGATGATGTGATAAGTTGTGTAGAGTACCAACTGCACCTTTAGTCATTTCTAAATCATTACTATTTGACAATGCTTTCACCAATGCAGCGACCATCTATACATTAATTTATTAATAAAATATGAACTAAAAAAAAATTTAAAAATTAAATTTACCTGAGGACTATTCATAATTGCATGCCGCGATGCTTCTTTTTTCGATAATTGGTGAACCATCATGGCAGCTTGTGATACAACAACTTGGTCTTCGTCATTCAATAATTTTATGAGTTCTGGAATAGCTCTAGTTGCTAAATCAGCATCATCCTAAAATATAAAAATTAACATTAAATTTTATCTATAATTTACATAATATAAGAAAAATATTTTTAATACTCCAATAGAGTATGCTTAGTATTTACCTGATAATTAATCAAATTAACTACAGCATGTTTAAGCATTTGACTTGGCTCAGCTAGTCGTTGAACGGCCGTCAATTGCCCTTGATTAAATTGCGTAGAAGGGATCTCAATTCCTTCTTCAAGTGTTTCTGGAAACATTGCTGCTCGTACTCTTTGGGTACGAGACTGACTCAGTTGTTGATTCATTTCTAAAATTGTATTTTAGTTAAATTATTGTTATATATCTAATTATAGTTATAATATTTACCATCAACTTGATCTTGAGTAAATCCGTGTGAAAACCCTTGATTAAGTTCATAGATCAATTGATCTCGTTCTAAATCATCTTCTTTATCAGTAATAGAATGAGCTTGGGTGGTTCCCCCAGAGTGGATACCAGACTCTGGCAAGTACTGGCCACCTTGTTGCCACATCATAGCTGTATCCTTTGAATAACCCGTGTTACTCGGCACTTGTCAAAAATAATACATAAAATTAAATTATGATTTATAATAAATTAAATTATAATATATGGTTGTTTGGCAGTATACTTACATACACGTGATTGATACATTTTGTTAAAGCTGCAACAGAAATAAATAAAAGGAAGTACTGATTAATGATGATACAGATCAATAAATAATTCTAATTCATTTAAGTCTAAATCAAATAATTGTTTTATTATATAAAATGTCACAATGGTATTTATAAAACATTCTATGACTCATCGAATGTACATATAGTTTAGTCATGCATTGTTTCCTTATTTACCAAGTATTTGATAATGAAAACTGTATGGTAGGCACCGACATGATTCAATTAATCCTATCTAATGATTTTTTTTATAAAAAAATGTTTTATAACCCAAAACTTAAATTCTTCTTAGCGATTTCAATCAGTACTGAACAAGAAACAAACAATAACTTTTGATAAATCGGCAACGGACATAATATTATTAAATCGAGTGAGACAACGACGTAACATTGAGAACACTTACTCTTAAACGATACTCCGGGAATAGCAACGACAATCCAATAATGAATAGAGCAAACGATCAGTAGAAAAAAAATAATATATATCACGTAAACATCACTATATCACGACGATCGGTAATATTACTGGTACGGATCGCGTAATATCGAGAGACTGCGGCGCTATCAATTTTGTAACTCTTTCACTCGAATCACTGAGTCACCGTCTTGTTACCCGAGGAAATGGAACATGGACAGAGAACAAAATATGGCCGAGTAGGCGTACAATCACAATCACAATAAAAATAATAATAATAATAGTAATAATACAAAAAACAAGAAGACAGGAACGGATTATGGAATGCGCGAGAGCGGTGGGGGCGGCGAACGTGAGCACTGTACTCCAAACAGGATACGCTTACATAGCAGACGAATTGGCGAACGCATTACTATTTACTACGAAAATACTACGCCACTCGGTAGGCGGCGGACGGGTCGATACGAATATTTTCCTAGCCAACACAGATCGTGTCAGTGTGACCGCCAACGCAATATTACCGGGCTAGCGGGATAGAAGTAGAATAATAATAATAATAATACAATAATTATTATTATGCATATTATTATTATTTACCATGTATAATTGTATATATAACAATATTGTGTTATGAATTCGTGTCTTGTGCAGTTGTGTGTGTAACCCACCGGCCACCATTAGCCACGACTGGTGTGGACATATTTACACTATAGTGTGTGCTGTGTACGCTCTTCGTATTACGCGGTCCAGACGTGATGTGTGTACATGTTTATATGTAATGTATATATAATATATATATATATATTCTAAATAGGCAGAGTAGGCAGTGTACAACCGCCAGGCTGCCACGACCCGCGGAGGATCTTTCTTACACCCCCGGTGCATAGTTGTACTCTTGTGTCTTGTAGTTTGTACTACTCAGTACACACCCGGGACAGGACAAACGATAACACCTCCCCAACGCCATTTTGTTGTGATTCAACAAATCATTTGTGCGGACGATTTAAGGCGGTTGTTCGTACGAAACGATTCCGTCTGACAGCGGAGAGAAAGATTATTATAATTATAAAATAAACGTATTAATCGACGACCACGATAACAACAATAACAACGAGCACTTCGGTATCAGTGTCGTTTTCGGCGGCCGGTCGAGTACAACGTCCAAAAAACTTTGTACGTCAGCGAGTAAGTTTCAATCAATTTATTGAACTGTGTGAGTACCTATAGTGAGTCCTGTACGGTCGTGTAATACCTGCCGACAACCATGAGCTACCAACCTAGAGGAAGTATGTATTTTTCTTGATAATTACATTTCAGTTATTACTTTTCTCCTAATAGATGTATTTTTATCCATGTTTAATATACTTCATATTATTTATGTGTACATATAATAGTGTCTGGTAACATGGTGAACCCGATCAACGAGACCATGGATATCAAAGATCCTTCATTAGTATGGCAACAGAGTGGTCAATATTTACCGGACTCCGGAATACAATCCGGTGGTAGCACCCAGACACATTCTATAACTACTAAAGAAGATGACATGGAAAGGGACCGACTTTTGTTTGATCTTGACCAAGGGTTTCCGCAATCTTTTCCACATGATCAAGTTGATAGTATGATAGATAAATTTTGTTGTCTTGTAAGAATAGAGATGTTTTACATTTATAATATTTTCAGACATGAACCAACATTTAGGCCAAACGTGTGGTGAAAATTTAGATGATGAAGTGGAAATGCCTACCCAATTTAATGTCAACAGTGCTGCAAATGTACAAAATATGACTGGGCCAAGCCAAATGTTGAAATATGCTGTTGTCAATTTGATCAACTACCAAGATAATGCCGAACTTGCAACCTGGGCTATTCCAGAATTAATAAAGTTGTTAAATGATGAAGATCAAGTTGTTGTATCACAGGCTGCTGTTATGGTTTATCAGCTGTCTAACAGAGAAGCTGCTTTGCATGCAATTATTAACAGTCCTCAAGTATGTATACATTTATTTTCTTTATAAACAGTTCATGAATTATTAACAACTTAAAATACAATAATATTTTATAGATGATTGGTACATTAGTTAAATCTATATCAAACAGCAATGATCTGGAAACCACAATTGGTGCAGTTGGAACATTACGAAATTTGTCTAATCACCGTCAGGGCTTATTAGCAATTTTCAAGAGTGGAGGAATACCAGCTTTGGTTAAATTAATGAGGTGATTTAACGTTGTCTTATAAATTGTGGCCAACAATAAATATAATTAATTTTATTTAATTTTAAATTTATTGTAATAGTTCTCCAGTTGTAACAATTTTACGAGATGCTGTGATAACTATTCATAATTTATTATTGCATCAAGATGGTTCTAAAATGGCTGTTCGTGTAGCTGGTGGTTTACAAAAAATGATATCTTTGTTGACATTCAAGTCTAATAGCCACTCGATTACTGTTAAATTTTTAACTATCATAACTGATTGTTTACACATTTTGGCTTGTGGAAATCAAGAAAGCAAACTGATAATACTTGCTGCTCAAGGACATGTTGAACTTGTGCGTATTATGCGTTCATATAATTATGAGAAATTATTATGGCTCACTTGTCGCGTCCTTAAAGGTATACTATGATTATACTTTATATTTATCTAAATTATAGTATTCATTCCATATTTAAATGTTTTATATATTTTTAGTTCTTTCGGTATGCTCACGAAACAAACCAGCTATTGTGGAAGCAGGTGGTATGCAAGCTTTGGCAATGCATCTTCAACATGACAGTCAGCAATTGGTGTATAATGTTTTATGGACTTTGAGAAACTTATCAGATGCAGGAACAAAGGTAATTCATTCAATATATCTATTAATTCTATAATTTTTGAGATAATAGTATAATTTTAAATTTGAATGTCATAATACTCATATATATATATACATTTCTGATTTACTTTATTAACTTCTGTCTTCTGTTTGTCAGTTTTCTTTTATACATTAATTATTATTTAATTTTTGCCATTTCTAAAACCCATAATACCCCAACAATAAATTTAATTTTAATTTAATCAAAATACTTTTCTTAACTTCAAAAAATCAATAATTTAGATGTATTAGATGATCTAATATAATATTTTTTACAATATTGATTTTATATCATATTGGTTCAAATGTTTAGGTTGATGGATTAGAACAACTATTGCAATCACTAGTAGCAGCATTGGGTCACACAAATATTAATATTGTAACTTGTGCTGCTGGAATATTATCAAATTTGACTTGTAATAACCAGAGAAATAAATTGACTGTATGCCAGTTTGGAGGTGTTGAAGCTCTTGTGCGTGCAATTATGAATGCTGGAGACAATGAAGAGATAACTAAACCTGCTGTAAGTTTCATTTACATATTTTCACAACTTGAATTATTTATAGATTATTATTATTATTTTAGGTTTGTGCTTTAAGACATATAACATCTGGACATGCTGAAGTGGAAAACGCTCAAAATGCAGTTTGTCGTTCAGGTGGTGCTCAAGTTGTGGCCAAATTATTACAACCATCATCTCATTGGCCCCTTATTAAAGCCGTAATTGGCTTGATTAAAAATATAGCACAATGTAAAGCTACACATGGATTACTCCGTGAACATAGTGCCATACATAATTTAGTTGGACTTTTAATGCGTGCTTTCCAAGATCTTCAGAATGTAATTGCTTTAATTTTTTTTTAATTTTATCAAATTCATAAATAATTTAATATTTATAATAATTTGCATTACAGCATTCAAATACTAGTGTAAAACCAGAAGGAGTTCGAATGGAAGAGGTTATTGAATGTGTTATTGGAACTTTACACATATTAGCTAAAGAATCACTAAGTCGATCAATAATGCGTTCTCACCAAGGATTTATGGCAATATTAATACAATTATTATTTAATAACTTTGAAAATATACAGCGTTTAGCTGCTGACACATTGAATGAGTTAGCTGCAGATAAAGAAGGTGCCGATATGATAGAAGCTGAAGGAGGAACTGCCTCACTTAGTGAATTATTACATTGTGGAAATGAAGCTCTTGGTTAATATATATATATATATTTTTTATTTTTTTTATTGTAAATTAAATTGATTTTTTTAATAATTTGTTTATTTGTCTAGCTACATGTGCTGCTGCTATTTTATCAAGGGTTTCTGAACATAAATTACAGAAATGTCTATCCATGGAACTCAGCAACTCATTATTTAGTGAAGATCAAAATTTATGGCCATCTGGTGATCTTGGTATAGCACCAGATCTTCAGGTATATAATAATAGATTTAAATTTTTATTAGTGTGCAGATATTTGATAAAACATTAGAGCGTGAGATATACATCTTCATAATATTTGTCTGAACATTCTGTATTGGTAAGTCCAGTATTTAAATTATATATGTGTGTTACAATTTGATCCACAAGCAATTTTTATAACATACAATATAATTCCTGCACATAATTATATATACTCTTATCAGTAATGTATAGCTTGACACCCTATTTTGTATTTCTATTACAGTATTATTAGTACCCAAGTATGATTGTATGAAGTTGTTTATGTTTTTTAGTTAGGCATTATTATATATTAGAAAGTTTGCACACTTGTATATTGTTTGAGCTTTTGTGTGTTTTCAACCAACAGGACATGATAGGTGCGAACGAGTATGATATGTATGGTCAAGGATTGAGCACTGTCTACAGCGGTGTAGGGTCACCCAAACACAGTGCTTCAGGTACACTTAAAATAAAAAAAAAAACTGCTTGAATGTATTTTTCATAGTAAATAACATATTGCTTTAGCTCACTTTTTTTTATTTCGTCGCATTGCTTGGGGATTTGGTAAGTTATAGTACTACCAACTAAAAATAACTAATATTTTTTATCACTTTTTATTTTGTAAGTATTTAATTATGATAATTAGAGATGGTTCCAACTTAAGTATTCATAAATTTGAACTTAAATGGTTGAACATTTAACCATATAACGTTTAAAAAGTTTTAAATGAATTAAATAGCTTAAGACCCATCCCTAGTTATAATGTATAATAATTTAACTTATTTATCATATTATGTATAAACTATACCCTATCTCAAAAGAGAATAATCACTTTTTGCACATACCGACTGATGGCTCCGGTAGTGGCAAGCACAAATTTCCTGCACCTTTACGTGCAGACATTTTTCCGAATACAACGTACGAAGATTTACAACTAATATTTCTTATTAATAATATTATTATATTTAATTTGGAGACCAAACAATAGTACAGGTCATTGTTTGAGGATGCACGGAAATGGATAATAATAGGTCGACCGACTGATTATTCTCTTTTGAGACAGGGTGTATAAAAGACTTAAAATGGATGTATACCAAACAATTAACATTTTGATTGAATTTCAAAAAATTTTTTAATTCAATGTACATATAAACAATCAAATCTAACTTGTTCTTAGCATTTTATAATTTTCTTTAAAATTGATAAGAAACTCAGAAACTCTAGAAGTTATTTCTTATTGTTAGAAATATTTGGTGTTTAGTTTTATGCAATTTCATCCAATTTATATTTTTTAAATATGTCAATGTAATATTAAATAATCGGTATATGATTGGTGATAGGAAATTAATAAATACTAACATAATCCTTTAACAAATACTGTGCCTTTAAACTAACTGAATACTAACCTATTAGAATAACCTATATTCTAATAAATTCCAAAACATTAAAGTTTTTCTATCAATATATTTGCATAATAATATTTTTGCATAGATCATAAAATAGTTAATATATATTAAACTTAATAATTCTTAACATCTTAATATTAGTTTACTAACAAGTAACAATTGAAAAGATCATAATAATACTATACTATATTAATTAAATATTTCACATGTTTTTCAGGGTATGACACGTTACCCTTAGATTCAATGGAAGGATTAGAAATTTGTCCTCGACAAGATTCCAGTTATGGTTCAATGGATGTCGATTTTGTTATTCAAAATGACATGACTTCTTTGCCACTCTAACGATGAGATGAAAATGGCATGTATTGGAAATTTATTTTCAAAATGTATACGTTAATTTTAAATTATTTGGATTACTGATTTATGTTATAAGTTTAGTTTTTATATATGCCATAAATTAAGTATCAATATCAATGAATATGTTACTTAATATACTTACAGATGGCTATAATTAAATGTTGTAAGTTTAAATCAATTATCGACTGTTTAATATTTAATCGCTAAATCCCAGCAATAGTAAGACAAAAAAAATAAGTGTAACGTAAAATGAACTTCTTATATTAGTGTTTTATTTATCATTGAGACTTATATGAAATAATTTTTTATTATGTGTACTGTGTAGTATGTAATTTTACATTATTAAATTTGAATGTTTTATGCTTCAATTGTTGCAGTTTATTTAATGTTTATAATAATTAATTTTTTTTAACCCTCAATTACATGCTGGTTTACTCTATACACCAATATTTCTATTTATCTTATTCTATTTTGGTTCTTATTTGTTTTGAGTTATACCTCTAATCTAACCTTTCTTTATCATATATATAAGTTATATAACAGTTAATCCATGTCAGTCGTCATTCTATGTTTATGCACAAACAAGCTCCGTTTTTAAAATTACTATTGTATTAGTTATATACTTATATATAAAATTTCTTTCACCAATATATTTAAGTAAATTGATATATATTTATACACTTTGACATTGATTTCTGTGTAAACCAAATAGGTGTAAAAAAAACCGCGCGTGTAATAATAAAAAAAAAATTGTGCATGTAATTAAGGATTAAGTATTAAAAAATTATACCTAAAACTAAAAAACTAAAAAAAATACCATTTTGTGTTCCTATTATGGACACTGATGGTAATATAAATACACTTACCAGACTTGAATAAGATGACCAGCAGTTGTGCACCATGGATGATCAACTTTTATTTTTATAAACTAGAGCTCAACACTACATAATATAAAATGCTCTCTACTGATATAAAATTCAATACATAAATAACAAATGCATCCCTTGTATCTCAACCTAAAATTAAAATACTACAATCTATATAGAATAAATTCTAAAAATTGCCCTTAAAGCATTATGGTTCATGCGTATTAAGCAGCTCCATAATAACAGCCGAATACTGTTCCTGCACATATGGATCAAAGCACAATTCAAAAATTTTCTCTCAAGAATATTTAACTCATCTAATGGAGCCCTCCATTATATAATTGGGGAAAAAAACAAGAAATCATAGACTAAGACCACACCTTCCAACTTTCTAAGGATATATTTTTATCTCCAAAATCATAATCTGAATCTTAAGTACTATCGTATTATTTACTTATCCACGTTTTATTATGTATATTAAATATTTGTAAACTAGTAAAAACCACAAAAAAAAAAAAAAAATTTTTTTTTTCAACTACAGTAGAACTTTGTTCTTCTGGACTAATTAATGTCAATAGTGATCTGGATAAGCAAATATCAGGACGATTGACATATAGCATAGGTATCAAAAATTATAACATTGTATGAATATATTGTATATATGTAATATAATTTGAAATTTGTAACAGCCAACAAATAGTTTTATTATAATACTTTATTGAAAAAGAAATAAGCTATAAATACAATAATATATTTTTAAAAGTTAAAAGAAATTTTTAAGCCGTTAATCTCTTTCTTGTCCGGTGCATAGGTGTTTGGATAATCGGTGTCTACTGTACCTATTTCTTAAAATCATTATAAAAAAAAAAAAAATGGTTGAAACAATTAATTTAATAAATATAAAATTTTTTTTTTTCAAATGCCTAACATAACCCACTAGAATACAGAATTAAAAGAAAACTAACATTGCAAAACAGGACATAATACTCTTCCCCTGCATAGTCAATTTATTTCAGTCCAGGTGTAAATACTTTTATAGGTTATTAATTTCTATCTTGAGGAATTTATGCACTAAAATTATACATATTTATTTAATTACAATTATTTGGTTAATAATATTTACATATTCACAAGTTTACCGTCGTATAATTTTGTTGATTTAATTAAAATTAGGGTGACCATACCAGATATTGGATTTTTTAGGACAAATGGAATACACTGAGCTGAACAGATATATAATAAATCATGACAAATCATAGATATTTAATTTTTTTATAATATATTATATATATATTTCAAAAAACTAACAATCACTAAGTAAACAATCTTATTCTCAAAATAAATATATAATTTCAATAAATTAAAACATTAAAACCTAAATAGAAATATATCACAGAAAAAAATATTTAATACATTAGATATTTAGTTACACACAGTATTATAAATTTATAAATTGGACTAAATAACATGATACTATTCTAATACAGGATCATAAGTATTAGTCAACTCGGTTGTCAACTGATATAACTCATCAAAAAAGACATCATTTTGGAATAATTGCTTGTAATAAACTTCCAAAGTGTAAAATGATTGATAGAATTCCTTATTCCCTTGTAATTTAACTTTACACAATTTTTGCATTGCTAATAAAGATTTTCCAGAAGCTACAACCATTTCATGGTTTTCTTCATCTAGTGGTAATCGATTAGACAATATAATTAACTCATTTCCCAAAATGTTGCACCTATTTGAAAAATTAACATATAAATATTCAACAAAAACAACATGAATATT
Organism: Rhopalosiphum padi; assembly: GCF_020882245.1. Classification (NCBI taxonomy): domain Eukaryota; kingdom Metazoa; phylum Arthropoda; class Insecta; order Hemiptera; family Aphididae; genus Rhopalosiphum; species Rhopalosiphum padi. The sequence goes on from NC_083598.1 coordinate 79,048,986, forward strand.
ACTATAAACATACCACCCATTTTCAACAAGTTTATCTTTTAAGTGCAAATTGTCATACTGACGAACTCTTTCGGCTGCCTCAGTGCTGAGCTGTGTATTAGTTTCTTCTTTGAATGTTAGTTTAGCATCCTCGATTTCTACAGTCAAGTCTTCTAGAAGTTGAGTAACTTTTAACTAGCATGAAAATATAAAACAAACTCAAGTTGTAGAATTGAATAAGTAAATAATAATATTGTATATAATAGAAATTAAATAATTTTAACCTTAAGTTTAGTATTGAATTCGGATACAGGCATTTTAAACACAGACATGAAAGTTTGAATACCATTATTATCTATTAATTGTTTTTGCGCTAAGGGAAATCTTCGAGTAATTGATGATAAAGCAAATATACAATTTTTTTGAACCTAGGCAAAAATTTAACAATAATTAAGATTGGCAAAATAAAATAAATATTTATATATTTATACAATTAAACATATATACTTACAGAAAATGTAAATTCATTATCAATATGCTTTAATAAAAGTGGTATAACATCATTTTCTAAAGAAGCAATTTGAACTTTTTGATTATTAGAAGCAGCAGAACCAAGGATCAGTGCTCCTTGTGCTTTTAAAAAACTTGAATTGCTATTTAAACAAGGCATTATGATTAATTGTATCCTGAAAACAGATTATTATAATTAAATGGTTAAATAATTAATATAATTTAAAAAGTAAAAATGTAATAAGCACAATTCGCTTCTAAATATAGTATTTTGATTGTAACTGTTGTAAGATATAACAAAATTCACTAAACATAAAAAAAAATTAACACACCCTTTATTCTTTACAAAAACCTCAGCTGTATCAACTTGATGTAGGAGATATTCAAGATCAGTTAAAATATTTTGAAGATTTTTATCACTATCTTCATATAATTTAATTTGTTCTTGAAATTTTTTAGAAAGTTCATCCATTACATCCATATCACTTTTAATAGTCATATTCAAATCTTTAAGATCATCTTTAAGCTCTTCATAAGATCTAAATTTGTGTGAATTATCTGGTGAACTATTTGGATCTTTCTGTTAATTAATTTAAAAAAAATGTTAATACTAACAAATAAAATGTGATTTATTGTTCAAGTATTATACTAGAATTTCTTACCAAATTCTCTGGTTTATTAGAGTCTGTAATGGCCAAACTATTTGATTTATTATTTATATTGTCTTCCATTATTTTAGCCTTTTTCTCACCAGTCTGAAGATCAATCTGTACATGTAATCCAGGAGGAATAGGTTGATCTAAAAAAAAATAAGTACTGTTACTGATTTATACATTTTAGATGAACATTTTATATTCTGTATCAAAAATCTGGATGATAAAATAATTAATTTGGCCTATGGTTATGCTGAATGTCAATTTCTCAGCATAAAAATAAATAATAAGGTACCTAAAATGCAATTTAACTAGGATTTCTATAATTTCATAGGTCAACCAGAACCAAGAAACAAAATATAATAATTTAAATAGCCAACACAATACACTTTTTAAATATTACATAATTCCACTACATTTAAATGAACATAAAATGCAGATACTTATCACTCTAAGTATTGCAGTTATTTGCTTAAATATACATTTTTTAGAATATCGGGAGATAAAATCTAAAACACATTCAAGTAATACTACAATATTGAATTATAATACACAGTACTAAGATTGCTAAATAATACAAAATTGAATTGTATACCTTCGCCGATTATTTGCCATTCGTTTGTTGGTACAAACTCTTTGGGCTTATTGAAATTCGTAATATTTTTTGGAGATTCTGGCACTGTTTCAACAACCATTTCTTCAGGCTGTGGCAGTACTCGGTCCCAGTGATAAAACACTGTGTCCAGGTACCAAAAGGCACCCAACGATGCGGCTACTAGAACAATCAAGACTAATCTGACTATGGACATTTCAAACATTTTTTTCACGTTAATTCTACGAAATCAGAACGAGATGAGTAAAAACAATGTATGAATCTATCAAGAGACGCGAAATTGATAATTTTATGGGTTTAGGTATATGCCTGTACAAATATTGAAACGTAATCGACAAAAAATCATCACTCATCAGTAGAAACGTTGACGGTGTTGTCATTAAAATAAATTAAATATGGTAAACAATTGGGTGTTATAATGTTGTATGATTATACTTATGTCTACAATTATATTGTTAGTTTTGACGTTTTGAGTTTTTACTTGGTTGCGAAAACCAAAATCCTAACCGTGTGCAGATAACGCGGCAATTATGGCATCCAATGAGAAACGAACAGATAAGGCGAAAACGACGTACGACGAGCGTACCAACAGTTCGGCTTTAACTGTTTTTTCTCTTAGTACGGACCCACTGAACCGGCGTGGCGTCCGTAGGTAGCGCCACAGATGGTCGGGCGGAATGGGCAGACAACGGATTTTGTTTACCGGCAACGACGACGACGACGACGACGACGTCGAAAGCCGCTGTCGGCCATTATTGTTACAGTTGTCGTGCCGTACACATTGTGCGCAATTGTCAACATCACTACTTCTCATTTTTTCCAACAACGCGTTTTTTACTACAAACGCGTCGACACGCACATTTAATATATTTTCACGTCAATATACACTCGAAACATCAGAATGACTGAAGACTACTTTTGGGGTGAGTATAATGGCTCGCGCGAAAACTGCACGACGTGTGTTTCGTTATTAATATGGTCGCGCACTCCACACGTTGGTGATTTTTTTTTTTCACTTTACTTCCCCCCCGTCTACCGGTTACGCATTTATGCGTTTTGCATGCTCTTTCTTCGCGTGGTTAACACGTTTCTAGCAATATTTTGGCATCTTTATTTGACGCGCGATTTTTATCCTTAGGAGTGGCCCCTCGTCAAACTACAGCCTAAAAGTCACATGGTCCGTGTACCCGCTCTTTGTGTGAAAATATTTTTACGGTCTGACAAACTAATGTTATTATTGTCGCTATCCATATTATAGATCGTGAAATCGTCGTTCGTTCATTACTTTATTTTATTTTTTGTAGATTCGTTCGTGGCCGTTGTATTTTCTTTCGGTTTTTCCCTGTTAGACGGAACGCGTGTTGTCAATTATTTTTCTCTACTATGGAGTACAGTATAATTGGGCGCGTGCCCGCTAGATTAATACTCGTCGGTATATTAAGCGCGCGCACTTCAATTTCTTGTACGTCTTGCCGTGCATCGTGTGTCCACCGATTTTTGTGTCGTGTTAAATTTGACATTATGAAATGGTTATTATTTCAAGGCAAAGGAGCGACCTCCAAAGTTTTATTTCCTCTCTTATATGCGCGATCCGGTTTTTAATTTTGGCTATAATATTACCACAGTTAATAATAACTGATTATTTTTACTCTACTACAAAGTGATGATTTTAATTTTCTGCTCGCCATACCAATCGAGCTACACTGCTAACTGAACTTTTATTAAGTTAGCCATTAATTTGACCGACATGTAAATTAATAATATGTTGAAAGTTGCTTTAAAGTATATCTTATATTAACATTAATAATATTTTAGGAGTTACCTTGGATAAGACAAAGGGTACTGAAGTGTGGGATCCTGATGTAAAACCAGATGCCAATGATAGTTCTCACGTTTTCCGAGGAGAGCATACTTTACTTGTCAAACAGGTATTTTTTTATTCAACTTTTTCTAGAACATTATACTAATAAATTTATTTTTCAGGCTGTTCTAGGACCAGAAGTACCAGACGGTGAAGTTAATGTAATCGAAGTTGAAGCAATGGGTTACAAATCAGATATTAAGTTCCCTGTTGTTGTATTGAAAGGAGGTACCGGCCATAGTCAATGTGTACTTGACCTTTTGTTCCCAGACCCTCCAGTTACATTTAAACTTGTAAAAGGCAATGGTCCTATCCATCTATTGGGAAATCACTCAGTTGGTAGTAAGTATTAATAAACATTGGTTACATTTTTGCGATGATGAATCATTTTTGGGTAATTTGCGTCTGATTAAAAATCTGATGAACCTTTTGTAGTTTCTGAGCATATAACTTATTTAAGTATTCTTGATTTATGTAATATAATGTATATTTAAAATAAAATAAATTTACTTGGAGTAGCTGGTGAAGGAATGGCTGATGAAGAGGATGATGATGAAATCGATGAGGAATTCGAAGAAGAGGAAGAAGAAGTTATTGAAGAAGAAAAAAATAGTGTATGTAAACTTCATAATAAACTAAGGTTTAATTTATATTTAAAATATTTATCATTGTAGGTAGATGAAAAGAAACGCAAAATAGCAGCTAATTCAAATTCAAAGGGCGGTAAAGCAGCTAAGAGGCCTAAAATTGAAAATGAAGTAAGTAATTGTATTTTGTATTATAAATTATTATGAGTTCAAAGGATTGAAATTAACAAATTATTTTTAAATAATGTACTTTTTAATTTGGTACGGGTTTTCGTGATTGATATGAATTTGTCAAAATATGAACATTATAAATTTATAGTATGGTACTTGCTCATATTTTGCTTAAAAAATTAAAATATTATAAGCTGCCAATGAACAGATCATGTTCTTACCTGTAACTTTGATTAATAGACATGGCTTCACTTTAAAGCTCTTTTAGTTACTGCTTATAATTACTTTATAGTATGATAATTTCATCTTAAACCTGTTGTTTTCAACTTGTCTTTAGGCGTATACGAAGATTATATAGTTTAATGTGAATCTGTGACACTTGTGTCTTGGTCATGTAAATGACAGACATAATTTAGTTCACTTTATACTTACAGCAAACCGGTGTTACTTAATCACTGCTAAGGTCTTTTTTTTTATTTTGAATAGGACTTTCCTAATTTTATATGATATATTAACCAATTTTTACTATTATTAAGTTACATTAACTAATTTATTGTTATTTTTTTCAGAGTAATTAAACTCAAACATCTGGCTTTAATGTTCCTGGATGTGCAAATTCCAAATGAAACAAGAGACACTGTCCTCTGGTGTTAATTTATTTAACAATTAAGATTTTTTAATTTCAAATTGTTTTTTTTTTTAGTCTGACCTTCTATATGTAATAGTTAGACATTTTAACTTATGATAAGAATCCTGTTATCTGCATATAGAAACATCCAGAATATTGAAGTTACTAAAATTATATATTCATAATATCTGATGTAATTTTTTTTCTACTATTATTTAAGCCCTCCACTTATACAATATAAATACAATGTCTTGTTTTAAATTCAAATTTTTTACCACATTTAAATTAATTTGTTTATTTTTTAAAATAAAGTTACATATCCTACAATTGGGTTAATGCATAACATGTTATGTAGGGTGAGTCGTATGCCGTAGTGCAAAATTTTGATCCATTTCTAGTCATGAATTGGCATCCCATAAACATAGTATCTTCTTTCATATAGCAATACAACAAGGTAACGGTCTGAAATGATGGAATGTAACTAATATTATTTGCAAATTGTATTGTATTATATTATATATTACTGTAGAGCTGATTTTCCAAACTCTAATCCACGAGTCTTCAGATACACTCAGTAACAAATCTGCATCTTTTGCTGCTGACATGGATGTAACACATCTAGCATGTGCAGACATCTGAACTACCATTGGAAGCTGATCTTCTGCATCTTCTTCTAGAAGTTTAACGGTTGGATCAAACATACGAATTGTTCCACATCCATAACCCACGGCCATTATTCCAATTCTGGTCATTTCTGTTGTAGTGCATGGATGTCTAAAATATTGTTCTTCATACATAATAGTTCATCAGAGATGTTACTTGTGAAATATAACAAATCTATACTGTGCTCTAATAACCTTGAATGTTACCAACCCTCCAAAAACCTTTGTTCGAGCAATGATCATCAGTTCACCGCAATCAATTTGTGAAAGTACTGTACAACCGGACTCATCACAAGACACCAAATTATGTTTGTGGGTTGACATGTCCGTGATAGGAGCCCCATGTAACAGTTTCCTATCTAGAAATACTACTTGTCCATCTTCGTCTGGTCCGAACACTCTAATTGATCCATTACTATTGCCTGGTCATGTAAATAATTGCTATATTTGTATAGAAATTAAAATTGAATTCACTTACCAACACACAGATAAGTGCACTCAAATGTGGCAATCCCTCTTGCGTATTTCTCCTTCATATTTTTGTCCTCGCAGTTATGTGCATATATGCGTTTAAACTGTTGATCACAGTCGAAAACAATCAGCCCTTCTGAACAAGTGACTACTAGACAATTAATGTAACCAAGTGTACACCAAAGTATCTAAAATCAGAAATATGCTGGTTTTAATAGAAATTAAAATAATCGATATTTCGCAACGATGGTACTTTAAATATTGCCTATTGAATTGTTTTTATTCCCAACCATTATTTAATAGTACAATAAGAAAATTGATCTGAGAAAATAATCATTAATATTACTCATCAAGTATATTAACTATTTAAACAAGTAAGAAATAATAACAATAACAGTAGTATAAGTTTAAATATTGTCTTCTTTTTTTATAATTGAATAATAATTAAGTTAAAATGTCTATAGTCTGTTCGGCGAGAAAACGCGCCAATTCTGCGCAACTCCCCGCGTTCCCACGCTATCAAAACTGGTTCACTTATGAGTTATGGCTGGGTATTATTGGGGAATGCACAGAAAAACTGATTTTGATCGGTCTGGACAGAGTAATGAGTATACACCAATAATTTTATTCGACAAGTTACATTGGCTATACCTAAAGAAGATAAATTTGAACGATGATTTTTTGTGGAAGAGTAAAATACTTAAACAGTGATAATCATTACACATTGGTTATTGACTGGTAGTACTGTACAATTTTTCTGATTGATTTAAATTTATAAAAAATGTTTACCCAGATCCAAAATGTATGATGTTATATTAATTATTATGCATTTATGCATAGAATTTATAATCGTTTTACTTGGGTAACGTCCGTCTTCGTGTCGAGACAATACTGCGGAAAATCAGTTGCACTATCCACTGAGTTTTCTGAACCCAATACGTGAACTGTTTGCCGGTCAATGACGGCAAAACCGTGCAACGTCTTTTGATACTTGGATACATTTACGGCAACGTTGTTTGTGACCGCCGATACGGAACCTTTAATAAAAATTTGTTTTTCCTTTTTGTATAACATTCGTCGTCCGTGGATGCCGAATAAATGTGTATGTTATGTTCAACCTAAATATAAGATTTTAACACAAGTTATTTAATCATTAAGTTATAAGGACGACCATACAAATCAACTAAATAATATATATATATATATATATATATGATATATGTGAAAAAGTGTAGTTAATACTTATAACATTATAGTACGGTATAGCAGAACATAACGAAATTATAAGTAAACAAAAACTAATAAGAGTTGCTCTAAGCCCTAAGGGTGCTTTGTAGGTATTCAATATTCTTACGATTGATTCGCTAATCGCTGGTTATGGGAATAAACTTTGTAATATTATATAGTCCTGTAGTCGTACACTCGTAAGATATTATCGATTTGTCATTCTATTGACTATTTTCATTATTCATGCTTTCATTATTTACTCGTTATTCTTACTATTCTAGTATTATTACTTATACATAATTCACAGATTTTAGCCATTTTCATTGCCCAAGTTTCGCGCCGGCGTAAATCATATTATGTAAACAATAATCATTATTTATTATCAAAATATCATTTTGCCGTTCATGAGGTCGACCGTGACTTTCGATATTATCACGCGCGGTAACACTGTACATTATTTCTTTTACACATTCCTTGACTTGCTATTGTGAATACTGTATTGTGATTTCGATAATACCGAATTCGGTCTTCACGATTTTTATTGTTGATCACAACACGTTTTTCGTACATAACCTCGAGACCTGATACATTTCTCGTAGTTTGTTAATTTTTTTTTTAACCCAACAAATTCAAGTAAGTAACACAGATGTCAATTCTGTGGCAAAATTCTTAATAATAGTTTAACTATACAAAAGAACCGATTTTCTAAAGATCAAACGTGTATGTTTTATTGCAGGAAACATGCCGGAATTAACGGAAATCGATGCTACAAAAAAAGTAAGCTTCGAGGAGCCCAAGAAAGACGCTGCAGACAGTGACAGCGATTCAAGTGGCGTAGATGTTGCCGCTGGCAAAGGTGGTGAAGGAGCTAGTGGTGTCACCGCGGAAGACTTGTCCAACAAGGCCAGGCAGTCAAGAGGCGAGAAAAAAGCTAGGAAAATCATATCCAAACTTGGTCTCAAGCAGGTGCGTGGTAGAAAAATATTGTTTGATCATTTTACATGCTATTTAACAATCCTCAAATTTTTATTTGGTTTAGATACATGGGGTCAATCGAGTGACCATTCGCAAATCCAAGAACATTCTGTTTGTCATTAACAACCCTGATGTCTTCAAGAACCCAGCATCTGACACTTACATTGTGTTTGGTGAAGCAAAGATTGAAGATTTAAGCCAGCAAGCACAAGTTGCAGCTGCTGAGAAATTCAAGTCTGCTGATATGATGCCGAGTGTATTGGACAAAGATGGTGCGTCCAGGCCAATGGTCAGTCAGCCTATCCAAGAAGAAGAGGAAGAAGAAGGCGAGATTGATTATAAGGGAGTAGAAGAAAAGGATGTGGACCTAGTTTGTGCGCAAGCACAAGTGACCAAGCGCAAGGCTATTGAAGCACTACTTAAAAACAACAACGATATTGTCAATGCTATTATGGACTTGACAATGTAAAACTAGGATATAACGTATATAACGTTTTAAGGGAGAGAATTATCATTGTTTATACCTTAGACTGATGATAACATCCAATAATAAATAAGCACATTTACTATATGATCTTCTGTAAAATTGATTTTTTCCTTCACGTTATTTGTATATACTGTTTTTCGGTTCAATACAAAACTTTCTCTGGCTATATATTGAGTTACTTTATTTTTACAGAAACCTTAAAATTATACATTGATTTATCTTATCTCTTATCTCAGCTATATATTAATTCCTCTTAAAATTAAGTACATGATATAACAATTTTTAGAGTTCATTGAATTTCCTTTTAAATAATATATTTGTTGTTTGATAGACAATGTTTTATATTGCAATAGTTTTGGATTTAAGTTATGCTAATAAAAATGTTACAAATAATATTAATAATAAAAAAAAATGTTAACATGATCTTGTTTGAAATTATTGCTAGTTATAACTATTAGGTCAACAAAATTACAAATATTTGAAAAAAAATATCTAATAATATATTGCAATATTTACAGACTTTTAATTATTAATGTATTGTTCCTAAAACCTTGAACTTAGAAAGTTTAGTTGACTATGAAGTTATCTATTATGTATTTTATATTGTAACACAGGCCTTGGTTCTAAAAGCACATATCATAAAGTGGTGAACGTCAATTAAAAATATATATTTTGTTAATCCAACATTTTATGTGCCCAATGGATTCCATTCATTTTGTACCATAATATGTTTTCACATTGACAATATTATTGAAATTTAATTATTATAATCTACTGCATTTGGCTGATGAAGTCAAGTATTTGTCGAATGTTCTATGCCAAACCACTATAGAGCAATACAATATATTTATAAATGATACCTCTCATCGAGTATCTATTAAAACAAATAATATTTTATGTATACAAAAAATAATATAATATAGATGTATAAAAATGCCGCCCTGGAGCAAAAAGTTGTCTGGAATACTTTTTTAACAAAGTATGGCCATTCAGTAGAAATAAATTAGTGCTGCTAATTTTGAGTTTTAACCAATTTGTTATCAACCCTATTATGCAGAGCTGTCCGTAATCCATATCATGGCTTGTGGCGACACAATTATTACATTTGTATTTTTATCAATATTATAGCGAGTTGGCATTAGGCACGTTATACTGAATGTGTTATAAATTATAACTTATAAGTGTCTCAAAATTATATATTTAAAATATAGTCATTTTTAGTATTCATACTATTTTAGAGCACAATAGATATGAAGAATGTTGTAAAACATGTATAATATGAGCGGGCTGATTTATTAAATTATACTAGTCTATATACAGGCATTGGTCATTGCCTATTACTTTTTAATTTTTATAATTGTATTTGTAATTACTTTTAGTTTGTTATTAACTTATAAATAATATAATAATCTTCATGAACAGAAATTAATTGAGTGTACAATTGGTCAGTAGGTTAGGTACCATGTAGGTATAGTATAATAAATTATTTTAGAAATGCACCTAATAGTATTGTTTAAAAGCTCAATTTCTTAGATCTTTCAAGATTGCTTTACACGTTTCAATATATTTGATATTACTACTTGTACCTAATTATATTATATAATATTCGTTCATTATATTTTAGCGTACAATACACCAATGCCCTCAATTGTTGTTGTCGAGAAATTTATTCCTACTGAATCCAATTCTAATGTAATGACCAGGGCTCGGGACTTCAAGTATTTGCATATTTTTATGAATTGACTTAAAATTTAGCAGTGCTATGGAAGTATATATCATCTTACAATACGTTCAATTATGAAATTAATGAAAAGGATTTTTTAAAAAGATACTTATTTCCAGTTTTTCTGATTAGTTATGGAGAACCTTATGTTGGGGTTTTTAATCTTAGATATAAATTTCAAAAATTTTATGAATTTTCAACTTAAAAATTCCTTGCAAATTTTTGCAATTTTGACATATTTCGTAAACATTTGAACTTTTAATGCTTATAAACAAAAATTGTAACTAACGATTTTTGATTTTTTTTTTTTACTACAATAAGAACAACTTATAATAAACCTTGTATTAAATTTTAAAGATTTTTTGAAAAGCCGAATTATTTTATCAGCATTTCAAGAAAAAATATTTAGAAAAATCGAAAATTTCAATGGTCTAGAAATAGTTTAAAATTTTTTTAAATATTTTGAAAATTTAATTGTAAATAGATAACGCTAATATAAACATTTGGTGAAAATTTTAAGTATTTACAATGATTTGCGTTACAGCAAATGCAAAATCAATTTTGTCGAAAAGTGGTTATGCGTAAAAATTCCCGTATTTCCGTTACTTTTTCAAGGTTTTTTCTGACACTTTTTAAAACTACTGGAATTTTTTTACTTTTGACCCCCCCCCTACTCAAAAGTACCAACTAAATTAAATTTTCTTTTCAAAGAGGGGCTGGAGTCAAAAATAAAAGCACTATTACGGTATTACTAGGTACTCCAAAACGTGATGACAAAAACAAAAAATTTTTTAAAAAATTTTAATTAAAACACACATCATATTGTAAAATCTATAGGTACATTCATCACTCCGTTCAGAATCTAAAACTATAGTCAATAATCAATATTATGTAGGTATATATCCTTTTACACTAAAATAACTAAATAGTACCTAAATTGTAAAATAATATACCTGTAGGCTGTAGGTATATTACGTACCTATTATAATTGAAAAGTGAACTCAAAAATAAGTTAGTTATTTCTATAAAGTATTAGTGTATAATAATTATATTATATAAAAAAATTATTATTATAATTATAATATCTCGTATATTGGATTATTTTTACGGCAATTTGTTTAATAATGATAATGATAAAGTTTAATTTTTAACTGTCAATCAAATGTGTGCCGTTTTGAATTTTCGTCCTTCCAAATTCCCGTTTTAACAATAGAAAAAAATTATACGATATTAAACGGTATAAAATACGTGGTTGTAAACTTGTAACCGACGCCCGTCTATACAGCAGTGATACCCACTTATTATTGCTTACCTTTTTTAGTTTATTGTAGATTGTAAAAGTTATTTTAATTTTAAAAATATACTACCAATAAAAAGAGGTACACACTAAATATGCACATATTCATTTTATTTTTATAACAGTATAACCATTTTTAATAACATTATTAAACATAACATTTAACAATCCCGATTGCGTTTATATTTGCATAATGTATATATTATATAAATAGTTATTATTGCATTGATTTAGATGAAATATCAAAATATATTCAAGTTTTTTTTTTAAACAATATTTTTAAAAGCTAATATTATTCGTTTGCATTAAATTTATGATAATAATTATATTTTTATAAGTACAATTATAGATGCATCATAATTTAAGCCATATACTCTGTGTCCTGTTTTTTATTTTGTACAAAATAAACTAGGATATTAAATAACATATAACTAATGACAAAACAAGTATAATTTAATAGTTTTTTTTTTTTTTTTAACAAAAAATATATGATAATGAAAATACAAAAAAAAATGGACGTTTTAAAAAATATATTTATAAACTAAAATTAATGATATATAATATAATAAAATAATTATAATAAACATAAAATTATAATCTAAACATTATAATATAATTAATAATTATATAACTGTATTAATTAATAATAATTAGCACTTATAGCAATTGGAGAATTCTACCGTCCGTATATATATACATACAACATCATAAAGTAGTTAAAACTAAAGAAAAACACTCACAATTGAGTAAGCGAATCTAAAATCACAGAAAATATTTATTATAAATAATACGCTTTATTTATTAGAACAAGTAATATATAATTTATAATAATAAATAATTTTTACAAAATTTGTCGTAGCGCAGTATTACTACATATTATAATGAGAAAATAGATTTTAACGAATACATGTGTCGCCAACGTGCCATGTCGGACACCCGTTGGACGTACGATTTTTAATTTGGCCCCCCTTCGGATTACGGACCACAATATTATCATAATTATGTAGGCGATGATATTATAATATTAATTAAACATGAAAATAATAATTAAAATTGACCGAGTAACGTCATCGGTATATATTATATATATATATAGGTAAAATACATTGCGATCTGACAAATTACCGATGAGAATATGAAAATAAGGAAATGACTAATACAGTCCACAATACGGACTCATTGGATCGTATGCGATCGACGGAAGGAAAAACAAGCAATGTTACATTTGATCGATATCCACTGCTGCTATATTTTGTATTATTATTCGTGATTGTAACGAGGTATTTATTTTTTGAGAGATTAAATGATTGGGCCAATAATGTGACCCACGGAATGAACGAAAAGAAGGGATGTTTTTCAAATTTCCATATTATACCGTGTCGTACAACACAACAGGTAACAACAATAATAATAATACTATCTAGGTGTTACAGTTGTCAGTTATAGACAATATAATATATTAAATAGTTATAATATCGTATGATGTACGTGTAGGTATGTATATTATTATATTTTATTTGGATAATCACAAACGATATGCGTAATATTATATACTTATATTACACCTACACGGTTTAAGTGTACTAATTACACCCAAACCGTTTATACTAAGAACGAAGGTATAATATTATATTATAGGAATGTGCAGCTTTGCGTGCCCGAAAAGACAACTATGTTGCACACTGAGCGAATGAGTATGTATGCAATATACATGGCGATGACAGGCAAACTAAAAAATTTGGAGGAAAGTCAATCTAGACTACAGAGGAACCAATATTGACACATTGTAACGTATGGCGTATTTATCAATTGATGAGTAAGTCGCCGATTTGAGATTTTTGTACTACAGAAATCTGCAGACCAAGATGAGATTCAAAGTACCGTAAATACGAGATTAAAAAAATGCCCTGTGCACGGCGTCTATACAATAAAAATGTAGTATTTTACTCGAAGGCGCAGCGACAGAAAAAAAAATTAAAAAGGAATACATGCAGGCCTAGCGTAGAACGTATTATATGTATGTTATATTATTATATAGGTACCGTCGTACATTGTGTCGTTCATAAATCAATCCGATGCCATCCGATAGGTCATCAGATTAATTCGGAAAACTACGGATAGTTTAGTAGTAGTAGTAGTAGTAGTAGTAGTAGTAGTAGTAGTAGTAATAGTAGTAGTAGCAGTAGTAGTAGTATTAATTGTATATAATATATAATATATTAAATATAATAGTAATAAAGTATTACATAAATGCACCGTATAAACGTATATTATAATAATATATACGATCTCATCAGTCTTATCGGGTTCGACTATACACACAACATATATATATATATATATATATATATATATATTGGTGTAGGTATTGTTTTATACGATTATATTATGTTACGCTGCAGCGCGAAAAAATCACGGACAAAGCCGGAGAAGAGAAGAGGGATTGTGAATGTCGTCGTCATCGTCGTAATCTTAAATTCGCGCTTCGCTTGGATGCTGACTGGCTTTCAAACCCCTACCAGTCCAGCGGACGTCTTCTTTTCCCGGCAGCGGAGAACTGCCGTTGTCGATTCCATTGGTCTTGGAATGTTGGACGTTACCCACCACAACCAGAGCAGACGCTATCGCCAGACCTGAGTTGAATGACAAAAACATGACAAAGATATATTAATTTGAGTGGTAGCAGTTATATACATTTTCAAACTACTCTGGCAAAAAATGAAGAAAAACGAACGACATATATGATGTATATTGTAGATAGAGCATGTTATTATCTCTCAAATTTTTCTACCCGCGGCTCACAGCTTGTGTGATTTATCAGAAACATGCCGTGAGAATTGTATAAGGTTTATGGCCTGAAACTGAAGTCGGAACCGGCTTAAGTAAATACAGGGCATTTTTTAATTATTTGTATTTAAATATTTAAAGCCAGCTTCCCACGGTGTGAAAATTGTAGGTAGATTATCAGTATAATAAACATTAGAATCATTAGATGCGTAAGCTTTAAGGCTCGTTAGTTTTGTCAATTTATAATACATATTGTTTTATGGTTTCATCCTTTCTTCAAAAGGAGTAGCAATGATTTTAAAATTATCATTTTAATTTACTAGGTAATAAAACAATAGGGACAAAGCAAATCCGAGCAATTCTAACCTAATGTCCTAATATATAATATATGTATATTATATAAGGCCCCAAGCCACGAGCTTCGAACTGTGGAAACCACTTTCTTAGTTGAGAACAAACGTCAAACATATAGGTATTATTTTACATTTTTCTAAGATATTACATGGATTGCGATAAAAGAACTACTCTGAAATCTGAATAGATATTAGGTATTTAATATGATATTTGTGACGTACCTGAATATCCATGTGGTGTGAATCTATCGTTGCCTGTAGGCTGTCTGACGAGCAACGTCAATACGGCTGCTCGATTTCCGGCGCAGGGTTCCAAGGCCACTGGATTCGGTACGTCCTGTATTAACATATATTTTAAGCACACACATTTTAACAGTATAATAAGAATTATAATTAAAACATACGATTTTGCGTTTTCTCAAATTGCTCGATACGGAAATGGTTGGTATTTGGTTACCATGAACGGCGTTGCGTTTTTCTATTTCCACCTCGACTACAGAAAACGGTCTACTGGCCATTTGTTCCATTTCCACAAACATTCTCTACTCGCAAGCAAATCATAATATTATTATATTGTCACACATTTGTATACACGCTCAGCTACATATATCGTACACATAACCTAACATGTTGAGTATTTTTAGATTGAAACAGATTACCGGTATTCGTATCAATCACAGTTTTTTGTATTTCAAATTTTAACCCATCAGATTCAGACTACATACTGTCACAATAGTGACAATACATATTATTATTTTTAAAGAAACATACAATCTGTATCTTATGGCAGAAATGCACAATAAGAAAATATATAATACAGAATTATTTACATAAAAACGCTAAGGAAGTCAGTCAATAGATAATCCACTATTTTTATTTATTCATTAAAAAGGTCTCTATAATATTTTAGACATTTATAATAGATATCTACAATCTACCCATTCCTTTTTTCAGAAGTTTTTAAGTATTGTACAAGTGGCTAGATTTTAATAAAAGGATTGGGATGGGAAGGGAGTCTACAATGAAATTGTTTCTAAAATGTTAGTACTTCTGCATAAACAGTGTATTTTATAAGTCTAGTAAAGTAAAATTGGAAATATAATATGGTAATGATTGTACATAAGATTTTGTTTTGAAAAAAATTAATTTTATTGTGATTGATAGTTTTGGGTATTGTCACAGAGTTGAAGATAACATGTACAGATATTTTTTTTTATTATTAAAAGTAATAAGACCTACCTGTCTCCTGCGGTACATGTCGTATTTCTGTTTGAGCTTCCACAATATGGCAGCAACCAACAGCAATAACAAGAAGCACCTACAATGTTATAATAAAAATCCAAGATAATAACATTAATAGTAATACTTGCAGAACATATTGTAAACAAATGATACGTACGAAGAAAACGTGATGAAAAACTGTTGAAGATTTAATTTTGGATACTGAGAAAATGATATCTGTATCCACAGCGGAGGTTTGAAATCGTAAACATAAACATAGAATGTTGTCAGTGACATGTTATCGCCGGTGCCAAACATATAATCAGATTTTAAAAACTTAGTCCTGAAGTTTGTGCAGTTCTGTAACGGTAGTAGCATCTTTTCTGGTCCGGATGCTATAAATGTGAAATATTATAAAAATGAAATTTACAAGTCGTAAAATAATAATATATTAATTAAAATATTTGATACTGTTTATGTAATGTATACCATAAAATTTATTGTTATTAATCGATGTTCAATTTCCAAATCATGGAGAGACAGCATGAATATTTTTTAATTTATTTAGTTCTTAAGTTAAAAGTTAAATGCAATAAAAAAAATTTAAAAACATACCTTATCAGTTATCAGTATAAATATTAATCCATTCTAATATTATGTAGGTGCCTATGCCTTAGTACCTAATTAATGATAATTTAAAATTTAAATGTAAATTAATATCAATAAAAATAATGATAATTAAAAATATTAATTGTTCAAGTATTCTATCATAATTCATATCCAAAATAGTATTTCCAACATGATATTAATAAATAATAATAAAATATATCATGGATTATGAACAAAAAATTACTTTTAAATAATAATGTAAACAAATAAAAATAAGTTATTACCTACTGTTTTAAGACATTTAAATTTTGAATGTTAAAAAATAAAAAGGAATCTTTTTTTTATATTGGTTAACTGGTTAACATATGAGATTTTATGTACTTGCGCAGTTTTGATTAGATATATTTTTAGACTCATTAATATAATCAATGATGTAGTTTTAAAAAAATTTATACGCCTAAATTATTGATAGCAGTGTACTATCTACTACAATACTGAATATAAGTAAACCAATATGAAATCACAGACAAACTATTCAAGTAAAAAATATAATTATATACATAATAATTTTTATGACTTTTTCATTGAAATTAAGTAAATTTGAACATAATTGAAAAAGTTAAAATGTTAAAACTACAGTATACCTAGTACCTAGGAAAACACTCCTTTTAAATATAACTCCTTTTATAGTACCTATTATAAGTACCTATATATTATAAATTTTATCTTTTTGTTAAAATTATTCTTTCTTTTTTAATCTATCTTTTAGGAATTACAAAAATGAATTAATTTTTATACGGTTGGTTTTTTTCTTAAGACCCATTACATGAAATCTAAATTGTTTAATATGTCAGAATTTGAAAAACTTGTACAAAATGTGTCCATATTTATAATAGAAAAAAATTTAAATAGGTATGTTAATTTCAAATATAACTTTATTGTAGAAATGATGGGCTACAGGTCAATAAAGTTTTAATGTCATCATCAGGGCTCGGAAGTTCTAGCAAATGCATATTTTTTATGGTTCGTCCTAGAACATCTAAAGTAAGATACAAATATGTTTCACACTGCTCTGATGTCATACACGAAATTTTATTTTGCTATTTTTTGCATATTTATGGTTTTTACAGCTATTTTGCTAATTTAAGGTTTTTAGTGCTATTTTTGGGTATATTTTCACATAAATACATATTATAGGAGCTATATTGCTAATTTAGAGTTATAAATGCTGTTTATGGGCATATTTTTAAAAACTAAATTTAGTTAACCTACCAAACAGCTGCCTACAAGTATGTGAACGAAAAAATGTTTTTTATTTTAAGATGATAAGCATCCGAAATAGCCTTAGACCGATGTTATCGTCGATTAAATCGGACAATTCCGTTCGTTTCTGATAACGATAACCTAACCTTAACCTATCGATACCTACCATCATATTCTATGAAAAACATTAAAAATCTGTAAAATTAAATATATCTTAAATATCATGTTTAAAAAAATTTGTTGAAAATTTTATTTTGCATATTTTCCAATTTTTAGTGCTATTTATAGCGCTGATATTAATGTTTTTATGTGCATATTTAAGCGCTAAAAATTAATTTTTTTAGTGCTATAACTTCCGAGCCCTGGTCATCATAAATAAATATAGCACTATATGATTTTAAAAATCTAAATAAACATATATTTTTTTTTTTACTGAATCATACCAGGTTTGACAGTGATGTTCATCTTGGCCATCACCGAACAGGTGATGCTAAAGTCAGCGTCCACATCAGACTTAGAAGGAGAATTTTGAAAATTGATTTGTGTGAATCTCAAATCATCTTTTTTAGACAGGTTGAACGTAAATTGATAATCAATGGTCAGATCATCTAAAAAAAATAAAACATTTTGTAATACTTGAAATATTAAATAACAGAGTATTAGGGAAGCATATATTTATGTATTTTATTGTTATTTATTATTATTTTAGACATACCCAATAAAATAATCATCATAATAAAACAATAGAGATATTGCTTTGTTCTATGACTAAACTAGATATTTTACTTACAAAAACAGGAACCATGATTAGATGGGTCTCCAAGATAATGGTTGTTTGTATCACATTTTTCACAATTATCTCCAATTATCCCTTTTGTAGTACAATAGCATTTTCCATTTTCTTGGTTACAATGGTTACCTTGATTGTTACAACGACATTCTATAATTTTAAAATTCATGAATATAATTAATTATTTTTACTACCCACTGATATGAAAAAAAAATAATTATAAAAATAATACCAAAAATAATGAATAATTGGTCAAACAAAACATTACCTTTACATTCACCACCATTAACTGGGTTCCCATAGAATCCTTTAATACACGTCTCACAATTTTGACCTTCGGTGTTATTTGAACATGGATGTATACACACGTCAGTATTGTTCATGCAAGTGCTGTGGCCATTGCACTGACAAGCTGTGTAATTAGTAAACAATTTTAAATTAGTATGAAAAAAACCACAGAATGTAAAAAAAAAAAAAATAGTAGTTTTACTTATTCTAAATATGTTTATTTAAAACAAAAAAAAATTGAATACTAAATTTTACTAATTCTTAATAATCCTATAGTTCTTAAAAATTAAATATATTGATTGTTTTTTGAATAATATCTCACAAATGTTATTTAATATTCAGTTCATTAAAATAATTAAATATTTTATTTCTTCTTCAGACTTATATCATATATATATATATTTTAATCAATTTAATGTTATTTTATGGCTAGTTTTCCTTACATGTAGAAGTTTATTTATGTATACTTGTTATTTATATGCATGCTTAGTTATGCTTAGTTTGTAGGCTTCTTAAATCAAAAAAATATCTATTTATTTTAGTTTTTTCATCAAATTTTAGAGTAAAACATATTTCAATATTCAACATTTTTATTATTTATTTATTTGTATTGCAAATATTCAACATTAAGGGAGGTTTCACGGAGGAAATTCCTAGGAGTTTCTAAATAATTTTGAAATATTACAAAAATTTTTTTAATAAAACTAATCCATCATTATAATACCAATACCTAAATTTAGAAATAGCGCATATATGACAATATAAATACTTATACACTATAGTACTATGTATAGAAAAAATCCACAAAACATTGTGGAACACTTATTTTTTTAATACAAATTAATGGTATATTTTGAATACTCACTTGGGCAATGAGTGAAATACCATTTATTTTGAGCACAAGATTGGGGTGGAGTATTGCCACCTGCCATGCATGAACCTAAACCAGTACCTGATCCATCATCACACCAACCACACTCTGGATCATCTCGACAGTCAATGCAAGTCCTATAGTAATTGCACTGTGAATTACCTGAGAACATTTACAGATTTCAAATAAAGACAGAAGCTCTATTTTTTTTACTTAATGTACAATAACCATTATTTTTTTTTTTACAATTTACAGTTCAAAAGTCACAATTTCAAGTAAAATATTATTTATATTAAAGTTAAGCTTCAAACCAAACAAACAATAATATTAGTAAATTTGATCATCACTCATCAGCATTAGTAATTACACACCTGGTGAAGTTCTACAACGGTGTTCATCTGTTGTCCATTCTCTGCACTGACCGTACGGAAATGAAGAAGTGTATGCATTTTTATCAATGCATCGTTCATTATTCTGACACCAAATACATTCATCTTTTGTACAATTAGTACACTCAGTATAATGGTCACAAACACTTTCACATACATCTGGTGACTATGTAAAAAAGTATGGAGTTTATTAAATTGTAATTATAAAATAATGATAGAAAAAACTAACTGTGAAATCTTGGATCATGGATTTGTTTGTGATTGGTACACATATAGGAACTTCAATCTTGGAATTCCAATGACATCCAGAATGAGTAACACAATATTGACAAGAGTGAAGATGGTTACAACGCATATGGTCAGTATTTTCATTAGTACATTGATAACCAGATGTTATTGGCTGCAAAAACAAAATTATTATATATATTAGACATTTAGAATTTAGATAGAAGTATGTATGAGACATAGATCTATCAAACTATATACTTACACGTTCACTACGATATGGAATATCATCTCTATTCATTGTAGTACATTGCTCTATATCATGGACACAAGAATTTGACAGTGGGCACCAGCCACAACGATGAGTATGAACGCATGATTCACATGTAATTTGCCGCTTGCACTGATCAATAATTCCAGTAACTTGCGACTTACTCTCTTCCGGACAACGGCTACAATTTTTTAATTTATAAAACAATGTATTTTAATATTATCAATTTTAATTTTTTTAAAGGATTAGAAAAGAACATTTATTTATTTTATATTACCTGTAAGTTGATTCATAATCTATGCTGGGTGGCATGGCTGGGATTTCTGAAAATGGTAAACAAATGGCTTTTTCGTTATCCCACACACATTTAACACCAAAATGACGACTATTCAAGCAATTAGTTATCATATTATTTGATGAACAATTTCCAGGAGAAAATCTAAACACAAACAATTAAAGTTGTATGAGTTATTAGAGTTATTAGTAAGAACACTAGAGATGTTAAACAGTTTGGTTTTTTGTACTTGAGAATATCATTGAGCATTTGGCCGTTGAAACCACCATAAATATACATCGATTTTTCAAATGTTATTGCAGAATGTCCAAATCGCATGAGACTGGTGAATAAATTTGAAGGCAATGCCATTTGTGTCCAAGAGTCACAATAGGTATCATAAAGTAATGGTTGTGCAGTATAACACTGACCACCAGATGAAACCAAATTTACTCCAGTATCGTTATGTATGTTTCCACCATAAATCAACATTAAACCTCCAGTAGGACTCAACATAGAACCACTATGCAAGAACCTACCACTAGGACCGTCACTCATTAAATACCTGTTTAAAAAATAAATTATAAACATTTTTATTTATTTTCCTGTAATCAATCTTTTTATACTGCCTAATTGGTTCATAAGAATTGCAAGTAAACTTAGGGCCTAAATCGATCTGGTTTCAGTGGACATACTTATTACTTTAACTGTTACCTTTGATCTACAGCAAAAAAACCTGTGGATGTTGTAACTCTCAAAATCCCCACTCTTCTATGTATCACTTACCTTACACATTAATATAATTTATAATTTATATGATACTGGTACTAAAAATATATAAAATAAATACAAGTATAAATTCAAAATATTTTAAATTATGTTGAAATTCCTAAATATTAGTTATTATTTATTTCTGCAATCAATACTAAAAACTTTATTTTACTTATTAAGATTTTTAATGTACAATAGTGATTAAAGTTTGAATTATGATAAATAGATTAGATTTTATCAATAATAATTATTTAATGTATAATATATAGTTAAAGTATAATAATTTTATAATATAATATATAATAATTTACATTTGATATGTATGATAATTTATTAATAAATTAAATATAATAAAAAAAGTCAGGTTAAAAGATATTTTGACCTAGGATACTATTTTGAAGATATAACATGGTACCCTAGTCCCTAGGAATCATATCTTTTTATCACTTAAGAGATATTATTTTTAATTATTCTCTATAGTTTCATAATCCTAAGTATAAGGAAACTAAAGAAAATAATTGAAGAAGTTATTAAGAAATATAATCAAAAATATGAATTACCAGGTATGTGAGTAAGGATCATATGCATAAAGTTTTGAAGATAAAGCCGATTGAAGAGGACTCATTGAAACATAGCCACCATAAACAAGAATGCGTTCTGTCACAGGATCCCAAACAGCACTGTGGCCATAACCACCTTTTACTGGATAACCTTTAGTCTTTACAACAGCCCATTCTCTAGTACCTATAAAAAAAAATATTAATATAGTTATTAATCAATCAAATTAACAGATAACACAGTTTTATTATTATTAAATAACTATATTTATCAATGACTAACCAAAATAATATTCTTGAACAAAATTCATAAAACCATAAGTAGGAGAATGTCCAAAAATAATAATCATTCGTTCTGTTACATATTTAGAACCAGACCCAGACGAAGTAGATGATATAAACGAAGGTGGCACCAGTGTCGCTGTATGTCCAGCACTACGCAATGGTCCACACAAAGCTTGATTTGTGAAACCAATGTTCATAAGGTTACGTTCACAAAAACCAGTATTGACTGTAACATTTTCCCAGGACTTTGCACTTATATCATAAGCCCATAATTCATTACACACAATACCATCTTCTTTTACTCCTCCAAAAACATATATCTTGTCCTAAAAAGAATTGTAATTTTATACAACATTGTTAACATTTATCACATTTTCTATATTCAGTATTGTAATATATCTAGATACTTGTATCCAGTACTATTCCTAACATTATCAGTATCCGATGACAAGAATCATTTTTAGCACCACCCAACCCCTCTACCAAATATGTTTATATCTAAAGACTACATAAGATTGGGGGAGAGAGATTCGTTAAATTTACATTTAACATTTTTGTCGGTGGGTACACACATTTCTAAGAGGTATCCCACTGGGGCTCTACATTTTTAATATATTTTGAGTATTACATTGAAAAAGCAGTAGTCATAATTATACATTTTACATGACTAAACTAACACCGGGTTGAAGTGGTTGAACTCAATTTTACCAAATCAAATCTGTATATACCTATAATAAAATAATTATATAAATAGTATAAACTCATTAGTTATTATTCAAAAACGTGAATAATGAAATATTACATGATTGCCTACAATAAATTTCAAAATGTTATCTCATTGCCAGTCAAAATTATGGATCGTCAAAATACCAAGTGAACACTATTTGTCGACACTAGCGATCAGGGCAATGTTATTATGTTGAAACTGTGGCTTATATATTGTATGGTTAACTAAGATACAATATTTATATTATTTTTTGTATCTTGCATCTGTATCGAAGTTTTTAAAAAAAAAAAACCTATATCTGTATCTAAGATACAAAATATTGTGTATCTTATAGAACTATATAACTACCTAAGATACATTTTAAAATACAATAATTATTATTTTACTAAATTGCAGATTTTTAAGTGCTCAATGAAAACTTAATTAAATTAGACTATGTATTATAAAGTTCTGAAGATGATTTTTTAAATATTTAGGTACAAAGAATAATGATTGATAACAATACTGTAAATAATGACTTAAGACAAATACATACTGTTTAAGGGGCCACTATACTGGCATTTGTTTTCTCTGTTTATCTCCCACATAATATAGGAACAAAAATATTCAGTATTTCCATGATTACAACTCTCTGGTTAAATTTAGGGCAAAGGTGTCTATTACATATTTTATAAAGAAGAATATTCCCTGTGCATTCACCAAATAGATTTTTAATCATTTACAATTTATTCAAAAATATAAATACTAAAAATCTATCCGGTGAATGCACAGGAAAAAATATTCGTCTATATAAAATATATAATAGGTGCCTTGCCCTAAATTGAACCAAAAAGTGATAATCGTGGAAATACGGAATATCTTTGTTCCTATATTATATGGGAGATAGACAGAAAAACAAATGTTGAAGTTGGGGCCCCTTAAGATATTTTTAAAAAATATTACAAATAGAATCTTTTTACTTTAATATATTAAATATTTACAAAGAAAATAGTTTGTTTTTAAAAGTATTTTAAGATACTCTTAAGATGGTTATAATATCTGTATCTAGATTCTTTTTAAAGTTAAGTACCCTTATTTGTAACTAGATACTAACTGAAAGTATCTTATTACAATACTGACTATATTATTATTTAGATAAGAATTTACATACACCAAACAGCACAGACGAATGTCCATATCGTATTGTTGGTGCTGTTTTGCTTATTACATGAGGAGTTTCCCATACATGACCTAATATAAAATAAAATGAAAAAAAACATTATAATGCATTATTTAACATGGATAGATAATTAGTAACTTACCATTGAAATCATAAACATATAACATATGTCCTTTTTTGAAAGACTCTCCCCCAACAATATACATAGAATCTTGCCATACGACTGCTGTATGAGAAGCAGATCCTTGGGGAACAAAATCACTTGTCTTTAATACTTCCCAGTAACCATGTTCAGCTACTTGGCTACAGTCGTCACCTACAAAAAACACAATTATTAATATAGAATTGAATCCTGGTAAAGTTCTATCAATTATTAAAAAACCCCAAAATAATGTCATCTGGTCATGATCTCATAAACAACAAAACAGTTAAAAACCTTCTATTGAAAACTATCATTCTTCTCACTTACATCTTTAAAGCTATATCTTACTTCCCAACCACTTGGAAATTAGCACTCATAATAATTATATTCAAACCAGGCAAACAACCTTATATGCCTAAATCTTACAGACCAATCAGCCTACTATCTAGGTTTGAAAAATTTTTTGAAAAACTTAAACAAAGCACTCTTCTAAACTTCCAATTTGATTTCCATGCCTAATATGTTACTTTCCACCAACTCTAACAGATTAGACAACATTGCTATAACTCTCGAAACAAAAAAATACTGCTCAGGGCTTTTCCTCGACGTAGCTCAAACCTTCGAAACCGTCTGGCACAATGGTTTACTATTCAAGCTTAAAAAAATATTCACGACACCATACTACTACCAAGTTCTACTTTTAAAATCATACTTAAACAACAGAACATTCATAGTCAAATTAAAATCCTCTGTTTCCAACACACATAATAATCCAGCCAGATGCCTGAAACGTGAATATTACAGAGATTTTCTCATCGTACATCACACTTAAATGTATGTATATTCATAGGTGTAATTACGGGGGATGGGGGGATATAGAGGATAGATCCCCCCATGAACTGTATTTTTATATTGTCGTATACCTACAAATAGTTCAAATACAAACTTATAATTAATTATTATTAAACTAAAAGAAAAATAAAATATTTAATTGTATTAGTATGGACTATGGGTTATATATATTTAATCGGTAAACGATAAGTATGATTTTAAAATAAATGGTCTGTTTCATTTTAATTCTTGAGTACTAAAAGAATATCTAAACGACAAGTAAATCGAGCAAATCCAGATTCCAATTTAAGTGTTGAAGAATACTACAAAATGTCAGTATTAATACCTTACCTGGACTTTTTTATACAATAACTAGAAGAAAGATTTTCAACCCATTCTGAAATTTTTGAAGGTATTTTTAAGTTAAATTATTATAATATTTTTAATTTAAATTTGTAGCTTCTATAAAATCAAAAACAAATCACTCAGATAAAATATTCAAATCTATATTATTAAAATTCAAACTTTAATGGTTTACGTGTATATGTCATTTTTTATAGGATTTCAAAGTATTCCTATGCATTAACTTCTAATGAGGAGGTATCATTTAGAAAATTATTTGAATTTTATTCACCTTCATTGGGTGTGAACAATTCAATTGCAAAATTTAAATTGTGGAAGACAAAACTTGAGCGAATAAACAATAATATGAATACTGCAATTGAAGCAATACATGTGTATAATACCGATATTTATCCAAATGTGCAATTTATTTTAAAAATACTATGCACACTTTCAGTTTCTACAAGTATGCCTGAAAGAATGTTTTCTAGTCATAAAAGAATTAAAAATATCTTCGAAACAGTATGTTAGAGGTTAGTAATTATAATACCAGTGCACCTGTGCTTACTGCTTAATAACATACATTTTCATAATATCTAATGAGAAAAATATTTTAACTTTGTTTGTAGAAAAGACTTAATGGTCTAGCAATGTTGGCAATTCACAATGACATTACATTTTCAAATGAAGAGGTCATTGATGAACTTGCCAAAAATCCCAGGAATCTGGACATAATATTGAAAAATATTAAAACAATTTATAACATATTTGTAAATTTATAGTATTATGTAATATAGAATGATTATATTGATATGTGTTAAGTTATTAAATTATACAAAACGCAGATAAGGGGAGTGTGGGGCAAAGCTCCCACAAGCTCGCTATACAAATTTATTTTGATCCTCCCCCCCCATGAAACATTCTCAATTTTGCCACTGCACATACTACTTATCTCTAAAATGTTCACTTGTGCTCAGGAGTTTTTATTGTGAAACTAATATTTTCTTTTCACCACCTCATATTATATATTATATTCCATTCATTTACTCATTGTACTCATTTGTATAGATAGTAAATTTTCATTCAAATAAAAAAAAAAAAGAATTTAATGCACATCTAAATAAATAATTTACCTTTATACTTTGGATTGCAGACACAGCGATGTTGCTCCTTATCACATATACCATTACTGGCTGTGCACTTATTTGGACAAATTGGAATGTGACAAGCTTCACCAATAAATTGGGCATCACAAGTGCATACAGAGTCTATACAAATACCATGTCCTGAACATTGCTTAGAGGAAGTCGTGCTTGGGCAAGTGTTCAAACTAAAATATTTTATGTATAAGTTCTTATTCTTAAGAATATTTAATTGAATTCTATGTTTACAAAGATACTATCTTTAATACTCTTTAATACATAGATAATATATATAATAAATATGCTTTAATTACATAAACTTCAATGATTAATTTAATTTTAACATTTTTACATAAAATGACATTGTTGTCTAATAAATTTTGTTAAATACAAATTAACATACCTGTAAGAAATATTAAAACCGGATAAATTATAAGCAATATCGCTATAGAAATGTAATAGTGCAAATCCGGAATGAGCAACTATTTCTGGTACACTCTGCAGAGAATAATCTTTTGAATACATAAGACCACTGCAAATAAACATTGTAATTACATTTTAATAACATTTTTATATCATTGTTTTGATGAAAGTTTTAATACAATAGAGATCGATTACGAGACCCAAAGAACAGTGTGTTTTTGTTGTAAATGGTTTGAACCCATACTACCCATTGTAAATGAAAAAATTGGAAAATTCAAATACCAACCAAAATAAAAATTGCATAAATTGTACTGAAAAACCATACCTAAACAAACAACATGAACTGTTTGAAAGTTTTCATAGTACTAACAATACTTATTACCATTATACACCTGAAAACACCAGAACTCAAAGAAATATGTTTATATAGGTTTGCAAGTTGATTTGTTGTAAACAATAAAAAATTGTCGATAAAGGTTATTTTTAACCACTTAAAATTATGAAACAAAAATATATTTAAAAACATGAATAGTTTTTGAAATAATGAGTGTTTTACATTAAATGAATCATGCAGTAGTGGATATACATAATATAGTTGTAAATATTCATATCTATACAATAAAAGATAATGGTTTGCATGTAATAACCGGTAGTAGCTAGGTTTATGCTTTGTGTTTTCTCATTATAGCTGATATCTAATATTAATTATACTAAGTATACTTAGTAAGCAAGTATTTGATTGTACAATAATATGGACTCGAACCGAGGCCAAGTGTTTTTTCTTCAGTTTTGAGTCATTCAAAAGATATTGTAGTGATTTTTATTATAGATTTCAAACTGTAGAATAATACAAACCTGTAAACACCAAGTAATGGAGAGTGAACACTGTCACCATCATATATATATAAATGATCCCAACCACATTCAGTAATGAATTCTTCAAAATGCAATCTGATTGTGGAATTAGTGGAATTTCCAGCTTCTATAAGCCAACTACACTTCACATCTAGTGAGTAGTTACCAATACCATCAGAAATGAAGCCAGAAGTCCCATTTAACCTGGAATTAAATTGAACTAAATAATAAGGTATATTACAAAACTACATATTACATAAAAATTAAACAATATTGAAATAATATCTCGAATAAAATTCAACTTTCGATGGTTTCAATTAAATATTATTCTGTTTAATGAGAATTATTCTATTACATTGTATTATATTTAATACAAAATATCACGTAAATATAATATGGACATGTGTAAGTGTAATTAATACTCTTAGAGATGAATCAAAACCATCAATTTCATCGAGTAACATACTAACTGATTGACCCACATTACAGGAACAAATGTATAAGTGAACTAGACATCTTCACTGTGTCATAACAAAACAACTATGGTACCAGTACTTAATGTGTGGCGGTCACTCACTTGACTTTTCCACCGCAATACTGGCACTGCGGACCTTGCCATCCGTCATGGCACAGGCACGTTCCATTAAGGCAAATGCCATTGCCACACTCGACGTCTTTACACCGGTCCAGTGAGCATTGTGCCACAGATACCATACCAAAAACGAGTACCAGTAGCAGAGCAATATTGGTAACAGTCGTAGTCGTCATTGTTGGGATGATCCGTTTTCGTCGATATTTGGACTTGAAAAGGAACAGAAACATGTCAAACAAGTCATTTTTCATGACGTGCAGCAATCGTCGTCGTCTGACCGAATTACCGAATGCTTCGTGACGGCGAACTCGAGTTTTTCCTTTTTTCCTATCTTATAGGTATTATAATAGTTAATAGTTATTAGTTAGTACTAAATAGTAAATACTAATAAGTAATAAGTTATTATTATTATTATTATTATTGTTTACTTTTTTTGTTAGTGTTCCGAATCTAGACGATCTCGTTGTTATCTCACTCCATCACACTCTAATCACGTCAGATTGTCGTCTTCGTCGCACGCGCGCATACGCAAGCAGAAAACACAATCATCAGTTGTCACTGGCTTAAGAATTAAGATACTGTAATCACCCATTTATACTTCCGATTAACTAAATCCCCTTGATCTAAACACAGCTCACAAAGTCACAAATAAATTAAGATTTAATCCATTATGTGCTTCAAATATATAAAAATAGAGTACACAGTATTTTTTATATCTGTGTTTCGTGAATTTAAATGATACAAATAGGATTTAGTTAACGGGGGATCTAAATAATAACGAGGAACTAATTGACTATAGGAGAACTAGTTATCTTTATAACTAAATTACATACATGCACATTACAGACGTCATACTAACATAAAATTACAATAAAAAAAAAAATATACATAAAACTAAAATAATAGTTTTGAAAATTTGTTTCTTGTTAATATTGTTTGATTTGTGCCACCTCACATAACATTGACACCCAGTACAGCGCCAAAACATTTCCAATGGTTTTAGACTTTTAGCTTGGTTTTTTGTTGTAATACCTACAAAGTATAACAAAATAGATTTTCTGTTGAGCAAAATATTGTTCGTAGAAATTTAAAGTTTTTTACCTTTATACGACTATATTGTCTATATGTATATTATTATTTACTATAAGTATGCAATAAAATTTAATAAATATTTAGATTAATTATAAGCTTGTGTATATACCAACAGTTTTTTTTTATTATTGCATTTTGCATTGATAATAAAAATAATTAATTGGTAAATAATACTTATCCAAATGGTTTACATTTATATATAGTTCTTTAATATTGTCAGTCAATATAAGAAATATCTTCTTTGCATCAGATATAAATTAAATAACTTTCTACAAACTTTCTGATGGACATATAAGACAACCTTTATTTAAAAAAAAAAAATTAGTAATTACAATGAAAAATTATTTTACTAATGAGTAATGACTACAGTCTATTAGTCTATAACTATATTCTGTACTTAATTATTTTTATAATGATTGTACTTGTACATAATTTTCATAGTTTATAGATGGGCCTAATTTTCTAATAGTATAACCTATATTCTGTAATATATAATATTTTCTTTAACTTTTTAGTTGTAAGAATTTGTGTTATTTAAAAAAACAACTTTACTTATCATTTCTACGTCAATATATATTGAATCATTTTCAAAAATATCCTTACTTTTATTAATTAAACGTCATCATCCAACGTGTTGTACTGTTGTAGTTTATTACTAGATCTACATTTAATGAAATCTTCCAATAAAATTTATTTAATGGTAATTTTTAATTAGGTTTATTTTATTTGGGTGATTTGTTCCATAAAATTGTCTTATACAGTTATACTAGCAAATAACAATATCAAAATAAATTTTCCCGAGAAAATGTTAAAGTTAAAAGTATTAAAGCTACAATAGAAACAGTTGTCTAAAATAAAATTGTCTAGTTCCGTTGCATTACAACAATACGAAAAATTGAGTATAATATTCATATAAATTATGTATTATTATTTATTAGAAATTTAAATATTTTCATAGCTCGTTTGTAGTAAAATAAAATAATTATATTCTCTTTAACATATTAGTTATACTTAACCGTTTTAACCAGTTAACCATACTATACCAAACATGATGGTCACAAACTCACAACTATTAAAAAATGAGCTCAACTGCAATTTTGTTAAATTCAATTAGGTCTTACATTTTATATAATATACATTATATGAGGGTGCTAATTTTAAAATTGGGGTAGCCAATACACCCTAAGCGCCCCCTAATTGGGCCTATGCATATATTAATTTTAGTGAAAATAGTATAAATGTTTCTACTATATCCATAATTCCAGTACAAAATACGGTAGAGGATAGTGACATTTTGTAATTTGGAAGAAAATTAACATTTTATATTATTTATCTTATTATCTAATGTAATAAATAATTAATTTGGACATAAATTAATTATAGCGAGTGCACTATAGTGTTATATAGTGTAATTTTGGCTATGGATGATCGCGTTTCACGTAGGTAAGTAGGACGATGCATTTTTACCACGATCTTAGAAGATCTTCTAAGACCGTAGATTTGATATAAGAAAGCGATAAGAAATTGATAATTAAAAATATTATTAATAATTTAAATAAATAATTTTTTAGTTAGTTTAACAGTTATTTACATGAAGACTATATAGTATAGTAATAGTAGTATAAGATTAATATAATTTATATATAAATACGAGTTTACAAAATCTGAGAATATTACGATATAAGATGATTTAAGAATTGAGGTTAGGTTTATACTTCGAATGATACCAAGTGATAACTGAGGACCGTGGTAGATACTATCATTATTTTGAATACAGAACGAGACTCAGTAATACAGTACAAATTACAATACAAATATACAATACTTCTATATAAAATGTACGACCAGTAACTTCCTATTTATGTGATTTGTGAGTTGTGATTTAGTGATTGTGAGTTGTTGATTTGCTTATTCCAGTTACCACCATTATTGATATACGAGACACTAGTATACAGTATACACTATAACTACAGTATACGACGAATAACAAAAGTATAATCTTTTAAATTGGTTATATTTTATATTACTTATTCACCAAACTGTACTCATAATTTAGATGTTTAGTTTACGAGTATTGAAACATAATGTCATGGTATACTAGGTATTTCAGTAGATTGAGTATGTTTGTGTAATGAATGTTCATAATATATTGTATAGCAACCATTTTGAATTAAGTTTCTAAAAAAACTGCACAATTCGAGTATTTTATTAATTGTAAATACCATCAATTTTTCTACGTTTTTTTTTTTTGTAATAATGGATTCCAAATCAAAAAAATACGAAATCATTGAATTTTTGGGCGAAGGACAGGTAATATGTAATAAATTATATTTCTTTTAAATATTAATTTTTGACAATATGGATGAAATATTTGTATAATTTTATAATAAGTTATTTAGGATCAAAATAATAATAATAATAATATTTGTGAATATATTTTATTTTATTTGTATAATTTAGTTTGCTACGGTGTATAAGGCTAAAGATTTAGTCACCGACAACATAGTAGCTGTCAAAAAGGTAATTTTCCTTAGACTTAATTATAGTTGTACTATATATTTTAAATAGCTATTGTTTCCTTTAGATTAAAGTTGGTACTGTAGAAGACGCTAAGGATGGTGTTAATCGTACAGCTCTCAGAGAAATAAAACTTCTTATTGAACTCGATCATGAAAATATCATTGCTTTGTTTGGTATACAATTTAATAATTAAATATGTAAGCATTCTAAAAATGTATTAATGTATTGGTATTTTTGTTTAAACATTTTTTTAGATGTTTTTGGTCATTTGTCAAACATATCTTTAGTATATGATTTTATGGACACAGATCTTGAAGTTATTATCAAAGATTCATCAATAGTATTTACTCAATCCCACATTAAAGCGTATACAATAATGACACTTAAAGGATTGGAATATTTACACATGAATTGGATTTTACATAGAGTAAGAATTGCGTTTATTTAATGAAATACATGTAAAATTAAAACTACCTTACTAATTTATTACAGGACTTAAAACCAAACAACTTACTGGTGAATAAAAAAGGTATATTAAAAATTGCTGATTTTGGTTTAGCCAAAAGATTTGGAACACCGGATCGTTTACACACGCATAGAGTAGTTACTAGATTTTACAGAGCTCCAGAATTGTTATTTGGCGCCCGGGCATATGGACCTGCTGTTGACATTTGGGCAGTTGGCTGTATAATAGCAGAACTATTACTTAGAGTTCCATTTTTGCCTGGTGAATCTGATTTAGACCAGTTAACCAAAATATTTACTACCCTAGGATCACCAAATGAAGAGACTTGGCCGGTAAAATTATTTTTATGTACAAATATTTTCTTGTATATTAAACTTTAATATAATCTATCATATCAATTAATGAATCAACAGTATAATTTAATTTTGTAATATTTATTTTTAGGGTGTTGCTAAATTATCTGATTATGTGGTATTCAAAAAATTTCCAGCAATTCCTTTAAGAGAAATATTCACTGCAGCTCCAAATGAATTATTAGATGTAATTGGTGGTATGCTTAATGTAAATCCATTGATGAGACCTACATGTTCTGAAGCATTACAAATGCCATACTTTAGGTTAATATAGATTTCAAGATTTTAACTGTTCAATTAATCTAATCTATGCATTTACCAACGTTTCATTTACATTTTCAGTAATCGACCACCACCTTCATTAGGCAGTCAACTACCAATACCATCCTGTATTAGAGAAAGTAATCCAGAAGATCAGGATGCAAAAGGACAAAAAAGAAAATTTACTGATTACTCAGAAGGAGGCAATTATAATTTTAACTAAAATACTAAATGATTTTTTCAAATTTAAATGTCCATTAATTAAAAGTATATTTAATTTTATGAATAATAATATAAATAAAAATTATGATTTGTTTCAGGAACACAACCCAAACGTTTAGTCTTTGATAACTTCGCATAAGTATATTAAGCATATTAATAAGAAATAATTCCTTATATTAAAGTTGTATATTATATTTTTGTACACATTAAAATTAATTTAAATATCATCATTATCGTCATTATCATTGGTTATTATAGAAGGTATACATGATTTATCGGAAAGAACACCATGTTCGATCAAGAAGTTCTCTACGTCACCGGCATAAAAGTCATCACCAAGTTCATCTGTAATCCGCACAAAGTTTCCAACAAGTTGTCCTGCTCTATATGCAAGTAAAGCTGGAACACCACACATTTTGAAGTTTAAACTCATACCAGCACTTGAGCCAATTAGTTTACAAAATTTTGTTTTTTGAAATTCATGACAAAGAACTTTCAAACATGAGTTCATTATTGAACATGTTGGCACATTGTGTTCATAAACATGCACAATCACAGTTACATTGGGATTTTCATTCTCAACGGCAACTAAAAAGTCATCACCTGTTAATAAATCAAAGACTTTACCAAATTCTGGTGCTTCTTGAGTCTTAGCCATCATTTCCTTCATGCGTTTTTTACGGTATTCAGCTAGAAATTGATCATCCAATTCTTCAATTTCTGACTTGCATGTTAGAGCCATATCATTTATCTGCTTTAATACATCTTTTTCTCGTTGTACTCTCTGAGCAGATTGTTGTCGTTTGTATTGTTCCCAATCATTGAGTACTCCTTTTGGTCCAGTGTTTGACGACGTCCCATCCCAATCTGACTTTGATTGTTTGGGAGGATCCCTGTCAAGCATTGGCTCATCTTCATCACTGCTACTGCAGTAATAATGAAGTTTTTCACCTAGCAATTTACTTTCTAAATCTGTCATGGTGAATATATAAATTAATAAAGTAATAGAAAATCACTGTGTAATACTATTTTACAATAGGTATATTTTTTTGCTTAAATTACTAAAATTTAAGTTTAATCGTGTTAGTGTCAAATAAAATAACAGTAAACACTAAACATAAATATTAAATCAATATTCAATACTATTAAGACGATTATGTTATCATAGTGAAACGGTCACCACATATTAAATACAATTATTATCCGTGGTAACACTGTATTTAAACTGCTGATGTTTTGAAAATAAAATAACAGTTATTCAATGTGTATAACCCACGATTAAAGATATACCCATGGGCAATGACAAAATAGATCTATTTTGTGATGGATATTGGATAACGGGTACCGCGACTCTTTGTTTTCTATTTTTTCCAATCAACCTCTTGTGACCTGTATCGGTGACAAATAAAAGTATTTTTATGATATACATTAAAATATTAAATTCATATATTTCAATAGTATTGAGTAAATAATGCAATCAATTAAATATATTAACATTTTTTATATATAAAGGAACATCTATAAAATAGATTAATTAACTTTTCTATAATGGCACCTACTAAAGAACCATTATGAATAAAAATGTAATGCTTTTATTATATAGTATTTGGTACCTATCCTGTATCCACATACCATATTATATTTATATAGATAAATCCATGATACATATTATAATGTAATATAAAAATATATGTGTTAGAAGATGAGTTATCGACAATTTCATATTGATGAAGGGGTGATCAATGCTCCAACATATTATGTTTTTACGTTAATTAATTATTAATAATTTCAAAAACTATCTAATACATATTAAAATAGGTAAAAATCATATTCGTAACTGTACATGATCAATTTTTTTATTTACAGTAAATAATAAATATGTATTTAAAATTATTTTTCAGTAACTATTAAGCATTTCTGTTTTGATTTTAATGATTTCCTGGGTTTGTTTAAATCGTTTAACCAAATCTTTAAACTGTGGACCATCTACAAGCTCATATTTATCTTGTAGTTTTTGTAATTCCTCAAACTTGGCTAAATCTGTTTCATATTTTTTTTCTTTAGCATTGTAATATTTTTCCAAAGAATCTAATAATTCTTTTGAACAAGAAAATTTACTGATGATATCGTTCTGCAACTTACTAATAAAAACAATTAAACAAATTGAAAATTACAATTTAAAAATTCAAGTTATTTCTTACCTTGAATTAGCTTTAAGAGCATCTACTTTTTTAGATAATTGTTGAGCTTCTAAAATATTGATATAGCTACTATCTAATAATGTAAGTATAGAATGTTGTATCTCCTTTTGATTGTTAGTATACTTATTCAAAAGAGTCAGCATATTATCTAATTTATTTTTAATAGTATCTGGCATAACTGGTTCAGATTCAATTAACTTTAACAAATCTACCAAAACAATAATATAGATATTAAGACACTTTTTATAAATAAACATACAATTGGGTTAAATAATGCGTACCTGCGGGAATGGATTCTTTTTCTTTAGTAATCAGAACACACTCCTTTTGTATACACTCTCCAATGCATTTATCAAATTTATCTTTTTCGTCATCTGAAAGCTCCTTAATTTTAAAATGTGATTCATCGTCTTTAAAAAGTCTATAATGAGCAGTTATATCAGAGCACTTTTTTCTCAAAACATCATCCTTGATATGACTTAATGAGTTGACAAATATGCGTTGTTTAAGAGCTTCTAATTCATTAAAACTTATTTCGTTAATAGTTTCTTGTTTATCGTAAGATTTCTGTTCAGGAACATGATCTCCACGAATCATTTTTTCGAATTTTTTCATTTTAAGAGCCATACTATCAAGAATTAGTATAAAATAACTAGGCAGACAATAAAAAATTTAAAAAATGTTTGATCTGGAATTAGGATGAACGATGAACTCGCAGTTAACTGTTTAGTGTTTAGTGAACACAGTTTACAAATTTAAAATTTTTTATCTTTTTAAAATACAAAGATAATCTGATAACATAACAATCACGAACATATATCTTAGTCCATGATAACAATTAACAATAGAATTATGCTCCTTGCACAGAATAGAATATTGCTATCTTAGATCTCTATACTCTTTGCCATTATTATCGTAATATATATAAATATATTATATCGTGGTTCATTCCAAGATCTTTATACAATTTTTTTTTGTTCTATGGTTCTATCTTTATTCTTTATCAATGCTAATTGGTAGTGCTGTACTGCAGTGTGAACGTGTGATGACGAGTGGGTCGTAATATTTTAAGTTTTAACTTAAAAGATCTTAAAGATCGTGGTCGACGGTCGTGAATATCCTTATTCCTTTATTCCTTAAAAATTGTTAATTATTTAATTTAAAACGTTTATCTTTAATAGTAACATAATATTTATTTTAACATTTTAGCATTTTACTTTCCATTATTTACGTTGAAAATATTGTAAGCAAAATATTTGTTATTTTTTTCATTTATTTATTTATTTGATACTTATTTCAGCTTTATAATAAAATAAGCAGTGTTATTGAAACATAAATGACAGATATTTAAATAATTATGTGCTTTTTTGTTGTTTTTTTAAGATCTTTTAAAATGGAGAATGTCCTAGAAAAACAACTATTGAAAGTTGCAGAAACAATTGAGCAAAAACTTGATCAGGAAATACAGAAACTTGATGAGTTAGATTTAGATAGTATTGAAAACATACGAGAACACCGCTTACAACAGATGAAAAAAATGATCAAACAGAAAGAAGAGTGGATGGCTAAAGTATAAGTTTTTTTATTTATTATCTGCATTTTATTTAACTATAAAATGTGTTTTTCAGGGACATGGAGAATATGAAGAATTAAGTGATGAAAAAAGTTTCTTCGAAAAATCAAAACTGAGTCCAAACATGGTGTTACACTTTTATAAAGATGGATCAACTCGATGCAAAATTGTTGATCATCATTTAAAAATATTGTGTGCACAACATTTAGAAACACGTTTTGTTAAACTAAATGTTACACGTTTTCCTTTTCTGACAGAACGAATGAAGATTCGTGTCATACCAACTATTGTGTCAATAGTTGATAGTATATCCAAAGATTTTATTGTTGGTTTTACTGAGTTGGGGAATTGTGATGATTTCTCAACAGAGATGTTGGAATGGCGTTTAGCACGGTCGCAAGTTATTGATTACAAGGGAGACTTACTTAATCCACCAGATGTTGTCAAGAACAACCGAACAATGTTATTAGAGAAAAATAAGAAAATAAGAGGTTATGTAGGAAATGATGATTCAGATGGTTTAGATTCAGATTAATCATGTCTGAAATGTTAAAATAATATACTAATCATCTAATCACTAATCAAATGAAAAATTAATGTTTCCTAACACTACTTATAATATTGTTTATCTTACTTAACCACTACTGTAGAATATTTTATACATTCCTACAAGGTTTTTCATACATTGAATGTGAAAGTATGATTTTTATTTTATTCTTGATAAACTTTTAATATTATTATTTTTTTTTTATTTGTTTCAAAATATTCTTATATAAGTTGCTTATACCTACAAAAAATCAGTAGTCATCAAGTTTATATGATAATTTATTTACATATTTTACATGTTTAAATTTATTTTTACTTATCTTTTTGAAATACTTTTTAAGATTTGTTAAAAAAAGTTGCTAATTTATTTTTGTTTTCAAGTTGAATATAACATGCACGTCACATCAGTAAGATAAGTTTATTTCCAACATTTAATTATTATTTTTAAGTAATGATTTATAACTTAAATAATTAAATATTATTTTTCTAAATTTTTTAGATTATTTCAAAACTAGTAAAAAGTTAATAACCATTTTAAAATGAATTAGATTTTATATATTATATAAACTGAAAAGATACATAGATTATTTTTTTTATTATTCAAATATATTTAATGCATTACATTTTTTTATATCATATTCGTTTTAATGGTTAACTGAACTCTCCTCACTTTTTATTAACTATAATGTAAATAAATAAGCATTTTACTTGCATAATATCACAGAATTAACAAATACAATGTTGTATAAGAATAGAAATACAGAGGTAAACAATATAATAATAGTTTTTAACTTGGGTTTAAACTCAATTAACTTGAGTGATAATAAAAATAAACATGATAAATTATTGTAGTTATGAGAAACGTACAATGTGTGCTTCATAGTTCATAGATTTCTAATGGAATTCAAGCAGTACTATTATGTTTTGATTCAATTGTTTGACAAGTACTTTGAAGTTTGTAGCATAGTAGAAAATAATAGAAGTTCATAACATGGAATGAATTATTTTTATCCTAAGTATAAAGTACATATTTTCTTAATAATAGTGTTTAATAAAACGAATTGTTGTTAACTTTAATATTAGAGTAAATTGACCAATTATCTCTAAGGTAAGAATGTTATCGGTCGTTGGTTTTTAAAAGATTTTAATTTTTAAGCAATTAATGAGTATTAAATATAAAAAAACTTATAACTTGCAATAATACAATGTCGGTTCTAGTGTTCTACTGTAAGCAAACTTGCCATGTTTTACGTTTGTATTGTTTATGAAATGCAAACAATACATCTGGGGCAGAGTAGTATCATAGGTCTATGTGCAGTATTGTGTACATACCATAGTACACTACATTGATTACGTTGATGTTATTTTTAGTTCTGTAAATATTGTCATAGAACATGTTCTATGATATGGATAAAATAAACCACGTACGTTAATAATAGTCCGTATACCATGTTATAAATGTATAACCCACAATAATTTGATTAAAATTATTTATTATTGAACGTAATATAATAATGAATTTTAAAAGTGCTGCGACAGTCCTTCCCAACTGTCAACGAGTCAATCTATATTCTATTCTGTATATTTTCTGTTGAACAGATAACAGGCCGAGCCACAGATATGTATAATAAACTAGATTGCTAACTGATGATAATATGCGAAGTTATTATCCGCCATTTTAATCGAGGCCGATGTAGATTTTGCCTTATCAATTGTTGTTGTTGTCTGTTGACTTGTGTACTGTACTACTGTGAAAACTCAAAACTGAGTAGTTGACACTGTTGACAGTATTGTTGTGTTCTGTTTTTTGCAATAGGTATATTGTTTTGAGACTTAATATTTTTATGCTATTTTTCCAATTATGCCATATAAGTGCTGTGCTGATGGATGCAGTAGCAAGGACGGGGTTGTTGGTTCAACTACAAAATTATTTAGGTAACTAAATACTTTACAAAAAAGTTATCAAAAATAATTAGCTCTACTGAAATACACTTTTAATAATGTGTTTGATATTTTGTTTTTAATTATAGATTTCCAATCGATGAGTTAAGGAGACAAAAATGGGTGCACTCTATCCAAAGAGATAACTTCATTCCAACAAAATTTTCACGCTTATGCAGTCTCCATTTTAATAAAAGTGAATTTGTTGAAGCCCCCGAAAAACTTATATTAAAAAATACAGCTATACCATCCAATTTCGATTGTTCCAAAAAAGCAATAAAATGTTTAAGCAGCAACAAATTTGATCACAATTATAGTTCTTCAGGTAAAATTAAATTCTTCTTTACATTCAATGTTGTATTTGTACTACTTACCTATTACTACTACTTACCTATATTAAGTAAATTACATTTTTATCTACAGTTTCTTCTTCATCAAATATAATTAATATAATAACTACTTCTCCTAATTTACCTATTGATTCTGGTGTTGAAAATGCTGGGTGTAATTATGAAGTTGTCGATCTGACTTTTATTGGACCTAGTAAGTTAAATATGTTAACAATTTTAATTTATATACAATAATGCTTTGTCATGTATTAAATTTGTTGCAGATTCCAGCCAGTCACCTCATACCCCTACATATACACCAACACTTAAAAGAAAATTTAAAAAAAAATTGTTTGATACACCAAAAAAAGCCAACCTCAAAAAGCGAATTAAACTTTTACAACAAACGGTTAGAAGGCAGAACACAAAAATAAATTCACTTGAGGTATTTACGTAAATGCTAACTGAGAAAGATTGGCTTAGTCTTAGTACACACTTAATAAGTTATTATAATATGTGAAATGCCTCTAGTGATTAGTGATGACTGATTACCGGATGAGTGAAACTTAACTGTATATTTATATATTAATAAACTATATTGTAATTTTTATTAATAAAAATTATTCTTATCAGCAATTGATGTCTACTATTGGATCCTGTACTGATAGAGAAACTACTAATATAATTGAAAAAAATTTTACTGAGGTTTTTTTAAAAGATATTATAAATAATGGTAATGTGGCTCCTACTGCAAGGCGATACAGCGAAGAAGTAAAAAAGTTTGCAACTACACTTTATTTTTATTCTCCAAAAGCATATAACTATGTTAGGTAGGTATATATCCTCAATAACTGAAACAATTATATATTTGAGTTACAGAAATTGTAATTTTGAAAAATAAATTGTAATTTAAAGGACTTCAATTTCTTTGCCTAATCCAAGTGCTATACGAAATTGGGTATCAAATATAAATGCTGAAACTGGTATTTTACAAGATGTCCTATTAGAAATAGGTAAATTTCCCAAAGAAGACAAATTTTGTTGTTTGATATTAGACTCCATGAGTATTAAAAAATCAGTTCAGTGGGATAAAGTTAGTCATATGTATGTATTATTAGAAAATATTATTCATAGTTGAATATATTATAACTAGATATAAATTTATAAATTAAAATTTTTTAAGGTTTGTTGGTTATTGTGACTATGGTAATAGTTTGACAGTTGAAGACTGTGAAAAAGAGTCAACGGAGGTTTTAGTTTTTATGTTGTCTAGCTTAAAACAAAAATGGAAATGGCCAATTGGGTATTGGTTTGTAGATAAAATTAAATCAAATGTACAAGCTCAATTAATTAGGATTGCTATTACCCAATGTGATAAATTTGGGATTAATGTTGTGGCAGTCACCTGTGATGGAGCATATGCTAATTCTTCAACTTTTAAAACTCTAGGATGTGATCTAGACCAACCTTTTGATTTTATCAAGTCTGATTTTTCGATAACTTCAACTAAAGCTAATGTTTATTTCACACCTGATGCATGCCATAATGTTAAA
Organism: Rhopalosiphum padi; assembly: GCF_020882245.1. Lineage (NCBI taxonomy): Eukaryota > Metazoa > Arthropoda > Insecta > Hemiptera > Aphididae > Rhopalosiphum > Rhopalosiphum padi. Next base: position 79,091,054 of record NC_083598.1, read on the forward strand.
TTAGCTAGGAATGCTTTGGGAACACTAGGAGTATTTAAAGATTCAAACAACAGTCTTATTGAATGGAGATATATTCATAAATTATTTGAACTGCAAAACGACATGGGCTTTAAATTGGCAAACAAGATAAACTCTTCACATATAAATTGGAAAAGCAATAGTATGAAGGTAAAGTTAGCAGTTCAAACACTTAGCAGTTCCGTCGCAGACTCTCTACAATTTCTATCCAAGACCTCAAAAGATTTTGAAAATTGTGATGCAACAATAAGATTCATCAGGGTTGTAGATGAGATTTTTGATTTCTTGAATTCCAGAAACCCATATGCAAAAGGCTTTAAACAACCAATTAATAAACAAAATATTCAATACTTAGAAACAAAAATGAAAAATAATATTGACTATTTGTATTCACTGAAGACAGCTACTGGGCAAGATCTGTGGAAAAGTAAAAGAAAAACATTCATATTAGGTTTTGCTGCATCCATAAAATCTACTATAGCTATAGCAAAGGATTTGTTAATAAATCAACATTTTAAATTTATTCTGACATACAAATTAAGCCAAGATGCAATAGAAATTTTTTTTGGATTTATGAGAGGTCGATTGGGTCATAATAATAATCCTACCTGTTTGCAATTCAAACATGCTCTAAAAAGTACTTTATTGCACACTTCAATAAGACTTAGCTCAGGAAACTGTACACTGATGTCACCTCATGAAGATTCTCTTTTTTCAATCAAATGGAAATATAAAGCACCAGAACAAAATTTAGAAAATGAATTTGATATTTCATTGTTAGCAGAACAGTACAATAAATTAGATTTTAATAGCATCACTATTGAAAATATATTATATTACATAAGTGGATATATTGTTAAAAAACTAATCCCAACTTTGAAATGTGATGGTTGTATTGAAGCTATTACAGATCCATACATTGAAAATGATCACGTTTATCAAAATAATACCACACCAAAATATTTTACAATTATGAAAAACAGAGGCGGTTTGAAGTATGCTTCTTATGGGGTATACAAAATTGTTAAATTGACAGAAACATTATTTAAAACCATTATGGTGGATAAAAAACAAATGTTTATTAAAAATATGGATTTAAAAATTATGATAAATGTCCAAAACTCACTGGCGACAGACACCACGCTATTTCCAAAATGTGATGCTTGCTGGAATTCAACAGATTTATTGGCAAGACCTCACAAAATCGATATTATAAACAAAGTAACCAGAACCTATCTTAACGTGAGATTATATTCTTACAGTAAAATAATAACATCCTCGATTATGAAAACTGCTAGTAAACGACAGAAACTCAGTAAAACCATTTTATTTTATAACATGTAAAAATTGTTAACCTATCTGAATAAACTATGTTAAAAATTGTTATTGATATTTAGATACAAAATTTGTTTAAATAAGAAAAATAACGTGCAATAAAAATTTGTTTTATAATTTAATTATTTATTTTTTTTATCGGCTTCCTTATCAAACAAATCTAAGGCCGTGATAAAGCCCATAGGCCTCGAATTAAATGGCTGCTGTCTGCTTCAACTAAACACATTGATAGGATGCAGCAGTTAGCAATCTAGTTTATTATACATATCTGTGGGCCGAGCTAACTAATCTCCTGGAAGAAACGATATTTTTAGTTTATGTATACAGCCGTGATACTCGTATTAACAATTTAAATGCTAACCCCAAAAAACAAGTTATCATAATTTTGTGCGGTGCCATTTATTGACGCTATTAAGTATAACTATATAAGTAAAACAATATCAAATAATACAGTTGAGTAATTACAAATTACTGAATTTTACAAGTTTTTATTTTTAAAACGAATTATTTCTAAAAAGTAAAATGTATAAAGTTCCTCAAAAAGTACAGAAGGTTATGGTACAGCCCATTAACCTTATCTTCCGACACTTGCAAAATCGTGCTAAAGTACAGGTAAGTTATTCAAATATAGTGAATTAACATATTTTGTATTTACGGGAGCAGATGTCAAATAAATTTTTCGTATGGAAAAAGCTTACCATACGTTCTGTTACAATGAAACAAGGTTTATAACTAGTGTCAGTTGTCTCATTGTACCTTGTAAATGTTTTGGTTAAGTGTAAACCGAATATAATCAACAATTATAATTAATATTATTTTTATCCAAATACATTTAATTCCATAATCAACACAATAATTAATTATCTATCAAATTTTTCCCAAATATAGAATCTATTGGATGTGTATTTTATCATAGTCAATAATTATACTAAAAATTTTAATATTCTATTATAATTAAATACTATTGGCTTGAATTTATTGTTCAAATCAAACTAGCTTGTATAACTTGTATTCTTGTGCAATACTTAAACTATATTATTTTTTTGGTCCAATAACAAGTTTTAAAAACTTTCAAGTCAACAAGAACCAAATAAAATTGTCAAAATAACTAAATTAATTAATAATAAACAACCAAATTTTTTTTTTATGAGAAATATATTTATTTTTAAGTTGCAATAGCCTATATTAAAATATATAGTTCCACTTTGTTAATTCTATAGCAATTAAAACATTAAAGATTGTTTTTCTCTATGAAAAAAAGTAATTTGCTAAAGTACAAAAAAAAAGTTGTTTAATATTCAAAAATATCCTGGTCAGTACTTAAAGTGGATAATAACTCAACAACCAACATAACTTTTTTTTTATACATCCTAGGTTTAGTAATTGATATACTATTGTATTTGTTTTCAATAATACCTAAAACTATTTAGATATCTGCTCCTTACAAAAAATTATAAATGACACTAAAAATTTAATTATGTATTTCAATCATAGGTGTGGCTTCAGGAAAAAATACATTTGAGGATTGAAGGACATATCGTGGGTTTTGATGAATACATGAATCTGGTCTTGGACGAAGCTTGTGAAGTTAATACTAAAGTTGACTCGCGCAAACCTGTTGGCCGCATATTATTGAAAGGAGAAAACATTACATTAATACAAAATATGACTCCATCTATAGGATAAAACAAGAAAACTATCTGAATTAAATTTAACTTTAATATATCCTTTGTAATATAAATTTATAATAAAATATCTTAATACTTACAACTTAAACAATGAATAACTTGCAGTAATATTTATTTAGTATTCTAGAAATCAAAAAAAACTATTCTTCGAACTATTTTACTTAATTTCATTTTATGTGATATATATGTTATGGGTAGACTACGAAAATGGGTTGTGTCTTGTGTATAAATTCCCCGAGTTTTGAACAGCTTATCCATATGAACAGTATAATGTATCCATTGTGCTGTGTAGATAAATATGTAGTAGAAAAAACAAAATCATAATCGAAAAATAATTATCTATCAAGTAAATTAGATATCATTACTTTATTATTATTTATTGGAACAATTCAAACTCTAGTGATTTTTGGAGTTGCAAATTGTCCCCCTAGATTTACATTTATTTGATAAACATTTACTTTTATACAGACATTTTTTAAAACTGACCACTGGAAAGAAATTGTGCATTAGCTATTTTACGCAAAGATTTTTTGTTACCAACACATCCAAAATATCTCAGTTCAGTCAGAACATACAGAAAATTTCTTAAATAAAGTTGAAGAAGAGTGCCATTTTTATTTGTGAGAGTATATAGTATTAACTATCTCCAAAAAACACAATTGCAAAAAGTATATTCTGTAGATTACTAACTTCTGTCTACTTCTGATAATTTGAAGCTAATTGTATTACCAACATTGCATGGTGGGAATTTATTTATTTTATTCTATCAGAATACTTTATTCACTCAGAGGTAGATGGTAGATAATGTACAAAATAAACATTTTACAAATAATATTTTTATTTTTTATTTTCCAATACACATGGGTAGTATTCACATTACTCGAATTTTGTTCTCTACCCGTAATATATTTATATACAGTGGAATTTTGATTATTCACCAGCACGGATATAGATCCGTATATGTCTATGATAATAAGTGATTGCCAATATTATTATATTTTTAGATTAAGAAATTAATTTAGATATAATTTTGTATTTTATTCGTATTAATAGTGGGGTCTATTATTTGAAAATGATCTGGGTTAAAAAGAAATATGGTTTTAAAAACAGTATACAGTAGAGTATTTTTAATCCTACATATAACCATTGTACTACTCGATTGTAGAAAAAAATTGATATTTAAATATTTTTAACAGAATTGGGTAAAAATAAAATTTATTTATTTTTGTTGAAATTTCAACAATATAATTGATAGATAAAATTACATTGAATTGGTAAAGTGATAACAATGAAGATTAGAGAGTAGAGACATTATTTGTGTTTGTATGTTGGTTTTTTACGATTATTAAGTTTTTAAGTGAGTTATGAGCATTTTTAATTTATGCTATGTTATATGCGCATAACTTGCTAAAAAATTGAACTATCGTAAAAAATCAAAATACTAACTGATAATTTTCTTATTATCAAGTTTCATAATAGGTCGATTCACTCTAATTTTTAAACTGACTGAGCTAAACGTGATCTGCTGAGCGTAAATGTACTATGTTACGTTCTTGTAAGTTGTAAGACAGAGCAGATAACACATGCGGATGTTACGTCCTCTTAATGTCTGTTAATGTACTATGTAGTGTAGTTCTTTGTATGAGGAAGAAGTTAAGTTAACCTGATTTTTTTCTTACAATTTGTGTAATCTGTATTCTGTTTGTCAATGACTTGGCAAAACCAAAAAACAAATTTTACTTTCTAAATATTATTTGCAGTAATTTAGCTCAAGTTATGCTGATTAATTTTAAGTGGACAGTAAGGCAGTCACTATAATACACTGATGAAAATAATTGATTCAATTTATTAGTAAAGTAGCAGATACTTGCACTTTTTTTTATTTATCGGATTTCAGTAGAAACGTTAATGGTGCTTATACTGTTATACGAGTACTTCTATTTTTACCAATTCAAAATATTATGAAAAATGTAGGTACTGATAATATATATATTTGATTATTTGTTTTTGAATTACAACAAAAAAACTAAATCGATTTAGTCGAATTACTAGTGTTGATTAAACACTCTCATTTATCCTTATATTTTTTTCCATTTATTTTAAAAATGAGTATGAAATGTTTACTTTCGACACTCAAAGTATATCCAATTATATCAAATTTACTATCATAAAATACTTCCAAATGTGAAAATATAAGCATTTTTTTTTTTTTTACTGCATTGAAAATTAATGAAACAGAAAAATAAAACATCAATATAAAAGCAATATAGTCAATGAATCTAAAATAATATTAAAACATATTAAATTAACTCATTTAAAAATAAGTTAATTGATTTCTTTATAGTTGCTATCTGTATCACAAATTTTAGTGAGCATCGTCAATTTTTAAGTTATGGATCTATTACGAACGACGAACGTCATCTGGTCATCCGGACTCCGGAGGTAGTCACTTTAGGTCCTTTATTATCTATTATTTAATATTTTTATTAATATTATGTATTCAACCATTTCATCTTGTCGTCTTCATTTTCCTGACAATTTCTAGATTTTTCAAACGATATCCTCACACAATGATTGCCTCAATTTCAAAAATCTTGTTAGATTGACCATCTATAGTGTAAATGGTGTAATGCTTCTAATATTTTTTTTTTTTTTTTTTTTTTTTTTTTTTTTATTCATAATATATATTTACAATCTGTATTTTATTTTTATACAATAAGCAAATTTGATAGGTGCATACATAGCCTTCTAATATACCCTTAAAAATAGTTAAAATCACCCAAAGTAAAGTACCTAATAAACTAATAACTTTTCATTGTTTTAGATCAGTGGTACTTGATTACAAACAAAACGGACTTATCTGTTCAATGTGTTAGATAAATCCATAACTTAAGCATTCTATTTGTACCTCTTTTAATTTTGGCACTCATATCGATTTTATGACTGGCAACATTTTTCACGTTTTAATTTATTAGGTGACATTTAATAACGTCAGATCACCTAATTTCCTACGGACTCTATAGTCAGTATAGTCTAATAGTCATAATACCTTATTAGTGGCTTAGTCCGTTCGGTTTTTGAATATAGGTTCGTTCAGTTCATTGTCTGGTCACTAACATAACAAAATTCACCAGATATAGATCGTATGCTAAATAGGTTTTATAATCTTTGCTGGTTTTTGTCTCAATATCCTCCATCTATAAGTTAAACCTTAAAACTCAATTATCTTTCGGCTAGTTGCAATACATTTATTTTCAATTAAATTTGAAATCTGAATTAGAGTTGAATCGATGCCTTGAGACTTATTGAATTACTTGATAATCCTATTAATCCTAGGCTTCGAGGTTCTTTTTATTCCCCTAATAGTCCTAACCATAATTAAAACTTGTCCAGAAATACACTACTTGCAAAAATTATGCACAAACAAACTACCTAACTTTAATACTTTTAGTACGAAGGCACATACTTTATTTTTTTCATCAGTAAAATGATTTACATCATATTTATTTTTATTATTACTCAAATTATTAATTAATTAAGTATATTATTATACTATATAGACTAAAACAACTGTTATAAAATAAAAAAGGTAGGTAAGTGGGTACCGTTTTGCTGTACATTAGGTATCACTATTTATATAGATGTGTTAAATTTAAATTCAATAATATATCATTGTAGGTATACGAAAAACGATTTTAAGTAGTAAGCGGAAACGGTCTATTAGCCTATAATAGTATAACACCAATTGATGTATTTTTTATATAACTATTAAAATAATTTATTTTAGTAAGTTGATTCGAAAATATTACATATTATGCATTTATTATATCATTATTCATTACTATTTGATTATTATAATAATGTATGTGTAATGTGTATAGTCGTAATGTCGTGTACCAATACCATATTACAATTATATCAACTTATATACCTGACACAAAATTTAATACCTACACACAACATCTTTCAGTAAATACCGTAAAACAGTAAAAATAGATTTAAAAAACTGATGACAAGTAATAATATAATATTTACTCTATAAGATATAAGGTAACAAGAATTAAAAAAAGTGTTTTCCTTAATATTAGTATATGAATGTCTGATTTTTAAACAAAGTTCAAAGTTGGATAAAACTCAAAAATTTTTGCAATTCACACCCTTTACGGTACCCAATTTACACGTTTCATTCGCAAATATAATTAAACACTGACCATATTTATTAATATACAAATGTAAATTTATATTATAAGTGTAAAAAGTTATCTCAAAAGTTCAACACAATAATTGGTCTAATTACTCTAAATTTTAATTAGTAATATACCTATGTGTATAATATATATATCAAAAAAAATGAGATGGTTAATACGATGAAACATATCTTTCACACGCTGTAGTGGGCGATTTGGTACAACAATATTACTTCATTAGACAAGGTGTAAGTGCAATACGGCCGGACTGAGTTTGTTTACAATGTTTACGTATCCGACATACACATACATTATTATAAATTATAATATTTTAGTCAGTGGTTTTACATGGCTATAACAAGTCTGCAGCTGCTGCTATAGACAACCAGCTCAATCGTCTTTAAACTTCGGCGGTACCTATCGGCTATCCCGGTCATTAACAGCTAGATTGATAATACAGAAGTGATAATAACTATCATAAGTTTGAATTATCAATTATCTTCAAATAACATTTCGTATCAATCGTATCGTACGCTATTATACATACACGACTGTTATAGTACTATAATATAATAGTTGTTATAGTTAGTACTTCGGCCTTCGGGAACATTGAGAGTCGCTAGTCGCTGTAGTGCTGTACGTTAATGATACAATACTGTCGTGCTGCTCTTTAGATAAATATTTCATTTTGTACATTTATTTACCGTTCATATAATGAATACGTCCACACAATACAGTATGCGTTGGGATGATTTTTCATCCCATTTCACAAATGAATTTGTGTCTCTACGGAATGACGAACAATTCGTTGATGTCACACTATGTTGCGACGATCAATTCATTAAAGCTCACAAAGTTATTTTATCAGCATGCAGTCCTTATTTTAAAAAAATACTTATGGTAAAATTTATGTTTGTTTCCTACATAATGTTTTAATAATTGATTTGAATTTTTTTTTATTAATCATAATTATTAATATCAAAAAAATTTATTTTATAGATGAATCCATCGAAACATGTCACAGTTATTATGCACAACGTGGAGTATGAACTCATGAAAACTTTAGTTGATTTTATGTATTTAGGAGAAGTACTTGTAAATCAAAATAATGTTGATAGGTTCTTTAAATTAGCCAAGACATTCAACATAAAAGGATTTCAAAATGGATTCAATAAAAATGAAGTTAGTATTTAAATATAAGTTTGGACAATATTTAATTAATAACTTCATACCTTCACATTGTGAGATTTCCTCTCAACTAAATTTAAGACCAATAAAATGATTCCTCTTAGAATTCATTTTTCTTTTTAACTCCTTAAACTATGTAATACCATTGATTAACATAAATATACTTAATATATTTAAACAATGATAATACTATTAAATAAATGGTTCTATACTGTATGATGTATAAAAAACAGTTAAGCAGAATAATATATTGGTACACATAATTTTGTGCAAACTGTAGTGTATTAGTAAATAATGAAACAAAAAATTTATAATTTTCTAAAATTTTTTCAGAGTTCAATTTTGCCTTCTTTATGTGAAAATGTAGAGCAAGATGTGCCAAAAAATGATGTTATTGATTCTATGGATAATCATGATGATGGATTATTTGCTAATCAACTAGATCAACTCAATCAACTTGTGAATCCAAATGAAATAATTGTATGTTATGATTAATTAATTAGGTGTATAAAATTAATATTTATTTATTTGTTTATGTATTACAGAAACGGAGAAAAATAGACACAAATTATTGGCAACAATCTACTGAAACAACTCCGTCAACACAACCTGAAAAACAAAGATGTCATTCTTTGGATCCACGGCCATGTCCAGAATGTGGTCGTCAATATAGCAGTTTATCTAATTTGAGACAACACATTGAATTAATTCATAAACCTGGTTGTGTTGTTTGTCCTTTATGTGGTAAAACATTCAAAAATAAGCTTTACCTACGGCGGCATTTTATTAGTTTTCATGAAATGTTACCATCCAAAGTACAAAATACATCTGATCCAGGTACACCTTACACTTCAACTCCATTACATTATCAATCTGATCAAAACCAACAAAGATTACAAATTAAAGAACAGTCTAATACTCAACAGTTAAGTTCTACTTGTTTTGATCAAAGTATACATCCACGTTAAGTAAAGCTAAATGACAAATGTAAACTTACTTTTTTTTAATAATTGTTGTTATTGTATTATTATTGAGTATTATCAAAGACCACAAATTAAAGCGTCTTATTGTAAATTAAATATTGACTTTTTATGTGCAATTATATTAAATGTAAATAATTTATTCTTTATTAAAAAATATGATATTTTTTGCAGGCACATGTTCAGTGAGTTTATAGGGTCCAAATCCTCCAGAACATTTTCTATGATATGCATTTTTTGATTTTTTTAAAGTATTATAATGATATTTGGAATCAAAACCCCCAATTCTCCTTAATAAAATTCTGGCTATGTGCCTGATTTCATGATCTCTAAATTAAGTATTACAATACTTTACATCTTCTATACAAACCAAGAATTATATTTAGCCTGTATCTAATATTATTTATTATTTATAAAACCATTAAATATGGTGCTAATATTTGTTATCCAAATAGATTAAAATATTTAAATCTTTTAATATCATAGTTTAAACAATTTAAAAATGAATGTATAAATATTGTTTATTAGATACTTATCATTGTCTTCTAAAGATAGATAATGCTACTAATATATTTATATTAACTAACAATGTATCACCATTTATAACCCTTATTTGGATTACTAGACAAAACCTACTGATTAGCTTCTATAATTATAATTTATTATAGTATATTAATTATGGTTTTATAATGACTTAACATTTTTAATTTATTCAAATACTTACTGCAGTTATGTAGAACTATGAAACAAAAGTTTATTAGTATATTATAATTAATATCTCCATGGTCAATATTTTATATTTTATTTTAATGTATTTTCATAATTTATGTATATGTTGTGGATTAAAATAAATTTACATAATGCTAAATTAGCAAAATGTCCAGGAAATATGATAAATAATTTTGCAACTAATATGATCATTCAAAAAATAAAATACAATCATACAGCTATCTAATAATTACATTAATTTACAATAAATTTGCTTAATTTAATATGCAAAATCTTGATATATTTTTTAAATTTTTTGATTATTATTATTTTACTTATTTTAATATAGTAAGCTTTTATAATGATTAGAACTACATATATAACCAATATATTTAAAATATTGATACTTTCATTTTACAAATAGCATTCTTTAAATCAAAATCAACTATTTCAGAAATGGATTCCCTTTAAAGATTCTACCATGTTTAAAGCTCATTTAATGTCACAATTAAATTATACTATATTAAAATTTATTTTTGACCTGCCTTTTAAACTTAATTTAATCATATAGTAATACAACTACTAAACTATTACCTAGTAATATCAAAAGTAAAGTCAGAAATATAATTGTCTTGAGTTACTTTTTGCACTTAATCCATAACATATACATGTAATCTTTTCAAAATAAGATCAGTAATGGCCAACTGGTACACAAGAACGAAGTTTTGACCTTTCGGTTATATTGTACTGATCTCATTTTGAATTTAGTAAATAAATATCATATAATGCACCAAAATAAGATATATCAAAGTTAATACTTGTCATATAATAAATTGTAATTTTATATTGTATAAATGTATAATATTGTTAATTAATTTTAAATTCAAATTCTTTTAATTATGTTATATTTTTCTTGATTATATAATATGGTTTCAAAAATACAATTTTTGAACCTCTTTGTAGTTACTTTTATAAGTTGTAAATTATATAGATAATAAATTTGTATAAATATAAAATAAAATAAATACAATTATTCAATTAATAGGTAATTATGTTGTATTATATAAATTACTTTTTAAATTGATATGTACGTTTTAAAGTATAACAATTTACTTTATTTTGACATAAATGAAATTGAGAAATATATTGTGTGCATTTATTATATAATGACAGTGAACAAAAGAAAATCTTATTAACATTTTTATTTTCAAATAATCCATCATGGTATAAGTCATATATGATAATACATAATTCCTAAATTTACCACCATCATCATTAACAACATCATCATCATCATCATCATCATCATCATCATCATTATAATCTCATCATAACACTTTTGTCCTTAATCACTTTTACAGAAAGAAATCCTTGAACCACAAAACAAGTTAATGCTACCCATACATATAGGTAAGTGAATAACTAATATATATACATATTAAGTTATTATGTCCCAACTAGTAAATCAAAATTGATAATTTGATAATTAAAATTTTCAGGAAAAAAAAGATCTAATAGAATCTACTAAAAAATGTGGTTGTTACAATTTTAAAATTTTAATAAAAAAAATGTCCAACTAAGATTAATGAAATGCGTTGTTTTTATTTCTTTTTTTTCAAAATACCATATTATTGATCCATAATCAATAAAATAAAAAACATACATCATATTTCATAAGATATACCTTAATTTAGGTTAATTCTACAATGTAAGTAGCATAAAAGAATAAAATGGAGCAAAGTAAATTTTGGTTCAATTTAATTTAACAGACAACATAATATTAGGTTTAAGTTTTAAGTTTATTAGAAAAATTAACAATGTTTACCAGTTGTTATACTAAATATATAGTTAATTGTTTTAATAAAATAATAATTTTCAGTATATAAAGCAAGTAAATTTAAATAGTTAAATATTTTTGTTATATATATCATATTCAACTTAAACTACAACTACTATTATTAACAGATCAATAAGTTTGACATGGGGAATATTAAGAGAATAACCATTAAGACTAGGAACTAATATTAGCTCAAATTATCAAAAATAGATCAATTTTAAAATTACATGACTAAAGTGACTTCTTAAAATCTATGATGGCATTTTGTAATTGTTTTACAATTTATGTTGGTGTTATATATTTTGAAGCACACAAAATAAATTATAGAACAATTTGACTATAATTTATAAATAGTTTGTTATGTCTTATGTATTAAAAGTAAAATTAATATATCTAATTTCTATAAAAAAAAAATAATAACAATAAATAATAATAAAAAAAAAAAACACAAGAACACATAAGTAAAAAATTCTATATAATAACAGTCATGGGTTATTATTTAAGCATATTAAATAATATTATGACACACACACACATAATATATATATATATATATATATAAAATAAAAATTTGACAAGATTATTTTTAATAAACCAAAATTAAATAATAAATGAATTAGTGGATCTAAGAGTAATTAATACTGAATTAAATCAACCAATTAGTTTTAAAATAAATATTTAAAAAATGGATATATTAAATAAATATTTGTATATCTATCTATATTTTTTCTTATCATTACAAATTGTTAGTTTTTTTTGTGATGTAAAAAAAAAATAGTTAATATAATATTTTAAAAAAGGAATATCCCAATTTAATTTGAACACTTAAAGATGCAGCGCACACATACAGTGATATAAGGATATACACATAAGAAGTTGGCAGAACATTTTCTGAATAAGATAAAACAATTTACTTATTTTAATTTAAATGTTAGTCACTGAATCATTAATCAATAACGATAGACAAATTAATCAAATTGACAATCATTTATAATTAGTATTAAATTATATTTTTAGAATACATTTATAGGTGTTTTGTTTAAGTTAAATCAACTGACTTCAGATTTTAATTTTTGTATGTATTTACTGCTCTTATAGCACAACATAATATTAATGCCAAAACTAAACCAAAAAATTCAACTGAACCAATTGCTACCAGTAATACAAGGAATATGATCATACTCTTCCGTGAAGTATACAATAATTTCTCAGTGCATCCCTGAAAATAATAAATTATTTTTCAAACAACTTATAAATTAGAAATAATTTGCTATCAAGAAATAGTATCAAATTATTTTCATAATTTGTAAATTTTAATTAGCATAAATTAACCTAGAAGTTTAAATATTAAACAAAACTAATTTTAATTGAAGAACTTACTATTTTATATACTATACATAATATATACCTACTATTATGTTTTAGCTTATTTTTAAATAAAAATTAAATCAATGAATTTAATCTTACCTCAGAATAAATTAATTCAGAAATTGGTCCCGAAGCTACAGCTGTTTGAGCATCTGAACATTGTTTAGAATCACCTTTACAACAAGAAGCAGGAATTTTGTATGATTGTTCTGGAGAACTTATTGCAAGCTCTAGACTTTCAGTCTGTGGGTTATTATACTTGCTCCCAGCCCAATCAGACGGGCCTGATGCACCACAACATTCAAACTATAACATAAATTTGAAATTTAAAAAAAACTTATAATTAGTTTAAGACACATATTTAAAGATCAACATATTATAATAAATACACCCATTCTTTTATATGTATCATACATGTTATGAACAAAAACTAATTCTTATTCTATAAAAGGCATAATTAATTTGTCATCAAATTGTTGCTATTAATAAATATATTTTTAATTAATAATGTTACTATTGTTGTACTACATTAAATATGATATTTTTTCATGATTAATTTATAAAATTCAGAATATAAATAATAAATGTATAAATTAAAATAATTTAAATTGTGAAATGTGATATTCTTTTTAATTTAAAATTATTATAAATATTTCAATTGAATATTCAGTTGAAGAGATAAATAAATGTATTATATTTTTAAACAGTCTCAAATGTTTCAAACATAAACATCGAGGATAGTTTTTAGTAGATAATGTTTTGGTTTTTATGGTTCTTTGGAGGTCAAGAGTTTAAAATACTCAAGACCTTTAATGATTTTGAAAAATAAAACTAGAATACTTGCAACGCCAATTTTTGACCAAGTCAAATAACATTTTTAATTGTAATTTAAAAATTAATAACTATAGAATTATATAGAATAACTTAACATTTTCACTTAAGAATAACAAACCATTTAAATATCATTTAAAAAATATTTTGTTTTTAATTTTGGCTATTTATAGAAATTTAAAACTGTGATATTTTTTTCTGTAAAACAAATGTTGATAAAAACAATTGTATCAGATCGAAATGTTTATACATTTAATAAAAGGTTCCTCATAAGTTGTTAGAACAAATCAAAATTTTAAAAATAAATATTATGCACTATTTTTTTCAAACATTTGAAGTTCAAATTTTACTGAAATTGGATAGATAAATTAACCTAATTATTTTTTTTGTTACAGACATTTTTTGCTATTATCTATACACAAAGAAATTTGTAAAATATTTAAATCAAGTTATAGCTATTTATGATCCATATATATGTACCATGATCCTATTGATATGAATCGTATATTGTTTTGATATATAATTTTTAAGCTAATAAAATAATAACAATAATATATAGATAATATAATATTTTCAATGTCTTTGGCAAACAATAGTTGAACATACCATATACTCAATAATTATTAGTAATTACTTACTAGTAATATAGATAAATTATAAGATATTTTTAAAAACAAGAGAATCTAATACACAGTCTCTATTAAAAATAGCTTAAAGTATGTAATAATTTAAATTATTATTAAATTCAAAATTAACACATCCATTACAGTGACAAAACATACTCAACACCTATTATAGAGCATAAAAACTCTCCCAGTTATAAAACAAACAAAAAATTGTTAGAGGCTAAGGAAGCATCAGTGAGGATGATCTTAAAAAAAAAAAAAAACTTAAATATTATTTATTAAATTATTAATACTTACACCACTCTGGATAGCATCAAATGTTTCTGTGCGGCCTTCAATTGAGCCATACTCTGATTGAACAGTTGTTTTAACAGTATATCGAACTAATTCTACTAACTTATCATTATTTGCATACATCCATACAGCAGCCGATATTTGAGCCACGAGAACAGCAAGTAATAAACAGAAATACTGTAAAAAAAAACAATTTATATTTATAAATAAAATTTTTAAGCAATTAACATTTTTATTTTATATATTACAAGAACGAGTGAACATTGAGATTCACTTATAGCAGCCGCACAACCAAGAAATCCAACGATTAGTAGTAATGTCCCAACGAATAGAATAAGATATACACCTGTATAGTAACTGGCTTCATCTTGTACCATACTCAAGGAAAATGTTGGATCTACCCACATCCATACTGCAAGTAGCATTAACAATAGGCCACAAGACTGAAATAAAATAATAACAAATATGATTTTATTAATTTTCAACATTAATTCAATTTTTGTTTTAAAAAAATATTTTATCATAGTTTATAAATATAAATGCAGAGCCGTAACAAACTAACAAACTCATTTGACGTCTGAGGCAAGTTTGAGTATATGCACCCCCCTTCCGTCAAAAAAATCTAAACTATTATATATTTGTTTATTAGAGAAGTATTTATTTTAAAATTAATTTTAATTGGTACATAAAAAATTAATCTCAAAATAATTTATACTCTTTTTGTGCAAACATCGTTTGAAATTTATTTTTTACTTATCTAATATGCTGCCTCTTCAGCAGTCTTATAAAAAAGTATTAAAATACTGCTGCAATACTAGTGTATTCGCATGAAAAAGTATTAAAAATACTTTTAAAATAATGTATTTTACAAATACTCACAAAGTATACATATTACAAATCTACATACCTAATACTGTACATTTTAAACATTTTACAATTAATTCTCTGAAGATTTTTAAAAATAATAGCATGTTGGCCCAAAACAGTTAAAATATGTTCTTTTATATAAAGTCAATTTTTTTCGAAATTTTTAATCTGAACTTTTTTTTTTAATATTTAACATTTTACTATTTATTTTTATAAGAAATTGATAAAACTGATTTCTTTATAATATTTTAATATAAGTATTAAGTATAAAAATATTTCTAAAATTTATTCAGAATATTTAAAAATACTTCAAAATGTATTTAAATACTAGTTTCCAAATACCTGTATTTGAATACTTTACAAGACTGCTCTTAAGTGTTTTGTGCCTGGATGTAACTCTGGGTTACCCAAACAAAATAAAATAAATAAACAGCAGGGAATAAAGCTGCAGAAGACGTGAGTTTAAAGTAAGAATTAATGCTAAAATGGATTATGTGCCATACAAACTTTAGTATGTTATTTGAGCCCTCATCGCGTAGTTAGCGGCTTAGCGCTCCCGGTGACAGTTACAAGTAGTGTAATTGAATAGTTAAATATTTTTTTTTACGTAAAACATTTTTAAATGCTCCTTAAATACTATATATTGGTAGAATAATATTTTAATTTAAAAAATGTATCAAAGTTTAATGCCCCCATTTCATTGGCGCCCGAGGCAAATGCCTCAGTCGCCTCATCCTTGCTACAGCCCTATTAAATAAATGTTAAGGTTTTTTAAATAATTTTAACTACAACTTAAAATCGTTATTCATATTTTAGCAAATAATACTTTTCTTGATGTATAAATATAGAAATTCAATAATTAAATACAAAGAAATATATGTGTTGTAAAAGATGTCGGCAACCAGCATAACATATTTTATCTTTGTCTAAAAAATACAAACTATAGCCAAATCACTAAGAATTTTTCATTTTAAAATTAGTAGTTAAGCTTTAAACTTAAGTTAACAAAATCTTTTAAAAAATTATTTACAAAGTCTGAAAGAAAATTAAAAAAACACTGTCAAAAATGAGCTAAAAAAATATACTTGATGAAACTCCACATATAGATTATTCTTTAAAAAATATACTTAATTATTAAATCTGGTAATGATCACTGTAGTTCTAGAATCTAAAAAAAAAAACTGTATATTGTTCTTGTTAGAAACCTTAAATCTTATTTGTGTAACTCAATATTTTTTTTTACTTGGTTTCTTTCTGCATGATAACATAGCAACTTAGTCAATATTGTGCTAAAAACATCTAAGTAAAAAATAAATTACACAAATTTAAAATTATAAAAATGTTTAATAACCTAACTATTTTAATCAACAAGAATAACTGCCACTGATTATAAAAAACTAAAATTACCTGAAAAGAAGGGAAATTCATACCTCCTGCACAATAGGAATTATACATAATTTAAAACCACTGTCTAATACTATGGTAGATCAGTAGTTCCCAACCATTTAAGTTTTTAAGTTGTGTAGACCACCAATTTTGTAGAAAACTGAGGCCCCCACCACTTAATAGAGTAAATACAGATAAAAAATAATTGGAGCGTTTATTATGAGATTATTACTATAGCTAACTAACCAGAAATATAGATGTTTATATTATTATAATATAGTATGAAATTTGACTTGTGGACCCTTGGTTTAGACTTTCGGCTAGAGTCCACCGCCCAGTTCTACGTTGCCTACCATCAGTTGGAAACCACTGGTCTAATTTAAAAGGCTTATGACATAATATTAATATACATGACTATGTTAAAGTATTCCAAAGGAAAAGTATAAGAGCTGGCTGGTATTAAATATATTATAATATTTAACTTAAAATGTTATGTAAATAGAATTGTCAAAAACATTTTTATACATATCAAAAAATTAAGAGATTGGGTGTACTTTTATTAACTGCATGTGTTCTTAAAATATCTGTGTGCCACTAAATTATTATATCACCAAAATAAGTAATAACCCAAACAACCATTTCATATTACCAAATTATTATAATAATATTTTACCAAACTAGAAGCACTTCAAAATCATGATATTAGATAATCCAGTTCCATTACTAGGCTTACAGCTGGTATAAAAACGTAAGTATGTTATGCACATACTAAATTCATTAATAGATTACAACAATTTAAAATAGAAAATAGAAAGATAAGATATTTATTTATAAATCCTCTTTAGATGTCTTTTTCAAAACTCCCTATATTATTCTATTTTTTATTATTTACAAACAAAATCAACAACAATTACAGCATGTACAATTATCATAACCCCATGAATTATTGTAAGAGACTTAAACTTCTAGATAATTATGGAGCTGCTCAGACATCAAAAAGGAATAAAAAGCAATAACTATAATCCAAATGTGATTTAATTTTTGTATTTAAAAAAAATACTGGTACTTATAGCACTACATTATTACCTCTTTAGTAAAATATTAAACATTTTATGAGCTTAAATCTATTTAATTAAAATAGTTTGGCTACAAAATAAAATACAAAGAGGAGTTGTGCTATTTTGGTATTGAGTCAATGCAAGTATACAACAAATGTCACCACTTTTCTGTTATTTAATTTTTGTTATCTTAACTTTTAAAAGGTTAAAAATAAAAGAGC
Organism: Rhopalosiphum padi; assembly: GCF_020882245.1. Lineage (NCBI taxonomy): Eukaryota > Metazoa > Arthropoda > Insecta > Hemiptera > Aphididae > Rhopalosiphum > Rhopalosiphum padi. The sequence continues at coordinate 79,109,646 of NC_083598.1, forward strand.
TAACCTAACCTTTGATTTTAGTACATAAACATTTTTTAAAAACTAAAATAAACAGGTATTTCATACAAGTATAAAATACAATTTCAAAAATGTATGCATGGACCCATATTTAATAGTATAAAAAACATCTTAAATGCTATTTTTAAAACGTGATAAAAAATAAAATAAAAACCAAAACAATAATAATAACCATTGACCGTATACAGTATAAAATTATCTTGTCAAACGTTTCGGTAAACACGATAAAGAAAACAAATATTCCGGCTGGAATGGCAATAACTCTGATACTCTAACAGTCACGACTTATGCAAGATTGGCGGCCCGTCCGACATGACGGTCAAATCTCTAGATACGACGATCGATACTTACCAAATACAAGATATTTAGGAGGGTAACTACGTGTTTCATGAACGCATAGCAGCCGGTCAACGCCATCTCACCCGTTCAAACGATATCGTTCACAACTCAAAACCGAAACGACAAACAACAACGACGAAGTTTAACTTGTTGGAGTCTATGTTGACAGCTTTGAGCATCGAGCTTCCCATAAATGGTCATGAGTCGATTGTGTCGTCAGTGTTCACTGTGTAGTGTTTACTCGTCAAACTGCCTATCTAGTTCTAGTATCTTATCTTATCGGTCCATTCTCTAATATAGTCACAAGGAACCTACTAGTTCTCCCGGAGTGTGATAAGGATTGTGATCACAACAACGTCAACAACATAATATCAACACAACAACAACAACAATAACAATAATAATAATATTAATAACGTGATCATCAACGTTTGATGTTTGTAGAGATGCAAATATAATGTAACCACGGTTATTGAGGACCACGATTTAAGATATATCATCTTAAATCGTATTGGGGACATACAAATTAGAGATAAGATTCCAACTCCCACTGCATAATTGCATAGTAGACTTAATAAGACAGTTAAAACTTTAAAAGGAAACATCATACTATTTTAAATCACTAATTCGATTATACTAACTATTGTCTAATTCTTTATAAGAACGTTGTTTAAAAATTGAAATTAAAAAAGTGGACAAGTAGGCAACCGCTATGTTGTCGGTATGTGCCAAGCGTGCATTGTCATTGAGTAAAACTCTGTAATGTGGGTGTGTGTGTTAAATTTAAACCATGATAAATCATTGAATACGTAAAACGACAACTTATTAACTTTGGAAAGTAGGTCCGTGGCACTTTGTGGTATAAATATCAATACCGACAATACCTAACTAAGATTAGTCTAAATATCTTAAAAATATAATATAATTATATCTATCAACATAAGAGTTTCAAGTTTCTACGAATAATATTTTTGAATTGCACCCTATTAACTAAAATAGTTTTCTCCATCTAAGTATCTAATTTTGTTCATTTAAATTTCAAAAATTTATATAAAAAAATATGCTTGTAACTTTTATAATTTTTTAGATTTATAGGTTTCAGTATAAACAACTATTTATGAGAAATCTTGTATTAATTTTTTAAGATTTTTTACCCAAAAACAAAAACTATATAATTTATAAATCAAAAACAAATTAAATAGTCATAATTTAAAAATACTATTAAATAGGTAGGTACAAAATGTTTTAAAAGTTACTATCGTACTATCTAGTATGCCAGTATTTATGCGGTGTATGAAGATTCTGTGAAAGAAAAATAATCCAAGTGTTTGACTTATAGTACCCCCAAGTTCCACGTCTTTGTAATTTCAAATATCTATAGTTTTAACAATGTAGTTTTATTTTTAAGATTTTATTATCATTTATTTTTTTTTCTAATCTATCAACCTAAATAGTAAATACATTGACTTATTAAATCGTTAATAATATAGTCAATGATAAAATGTATATTATAATATTATCACCATTATAGTGACATACTGACATTGTGTATTCGATTCGTTAATTGTTTAACCATAAAAAACAATAATTAATAATTTAGAGTTTAGGTTTTCAAATGAAAATCTTCAGATGGCCAATGCCATTGTTCATTTTGTGAACATATGGATTATGAAAATAGTTAATATTTTATTTATTAGTGTTATAAGGTGCATATTAGATAAGTTATTAAGTATCTAACGTAAAAAAATTATTACTTTTTAGAAAGTTCAAAAATATTCTATGATTTTAGGATATAATAAATTCAAACATAGAGTGCTTAAAAACAGAAATGCATCAAAGAACTATTTAAAAAACAGGTTAGATACTATAAAAAAAATACTAAATAAAGAAGTATTTGAGTATTTCCAAATGTATATAAGTTAATGCAGGTTGCATTAACCATAAGTACTTGTCAGTTTTGTGACATGCAAACGAAGTTTTTTTTCTTCAATGAGGAGGTTGAAAAATTGGTTGCGAAGCGGCATGTTACAGCAGTGCTTATATTAGTAATTTAACTATTTAAGTATCTTGTATAGTAAAATTACTAGAATTCATATTATATGTACAATGTACGTAAAAGTTTTAAGTTCCTTCTAATAATATTTATAAACTATGACTAAATAATGATCATTGTTATACATTGTTTAAAATTTAAATATGTAGTTTAGTCCAAATTTGAGCTTCAAATATACATACAAAAAGTAATCGTATTTTAATACTAATATAATATATATATAGATATTTTAGTTTTAGACGTTTTAGTATAATTGAATTACAATAAGGAATTTTGTATTACATTTTCAAACATTTTTACTCAATTATATATTTCAATATTTTGTATTGGCATTAATAAAAAAATACAAAAAAAAAATAATAATAATTTGAAATATCTTTAAATAGCCTAAAATATACCATTATTTTTTTTTAATTTCCAACAATAAAACAAAACTAATTTAGTTAAATATTGGTTTTGCGTAAAATTTCATGTTTTTCTTAGAAAGGTATTTGGAATATTTACTTTTGACCCTCCCATCAGTCACACCGGCCACCAACAAAAAGGACAAACTAGATCCAATTTACTGTCAGGAAGCTCCATCGATGTTGATGAAAGATACTCAGAGCTTTTTTCGACTAGAAATATTGTCATCAGAAAAGAAAAAAGGTGGGCAATTGGATTTCGCTCTTCTGTATATAGTAGTGATGGAGAGTAGGTCACTATAATGGATATGTTAAATTTGAATGCAATTATACGTATCATTGTATACGAAAAACGATTCTGAACGGAGATGATTTGTCAGTCTAGGATAATTAATAAAATATATTATATTATTAGTAAAATTAATAATTTTAAAATTTTTTCTATATTGACGCTGGAATTTTTTTTTACAGTTACTTGAAGGAAAACTTATGGATAACCGTATATAGGGTTTTTTAACCTTAGGTATAAATCGTAATAATTTTACAAATTTTCGCAATTTTTATATATTTTGTAAACGTTTGAACTTTAAATGCTTATAAACAAAAAATGTGACTAACGATTTTTGATTTTTTTTAGTACGATAAGTACATTTTATAATAAAACTTGTATTAAATTTTAAAGATTTTTTGGATAGCCAATTTTTTTTTACAGTCATTTAAAAAAAAAAAAACTTAAAAAAATCGAAAATTTCAATTGTCTATATTTAATCGTAAATAGATAACGTTAATATAAACATATGGTGAAAATTTCAAGTATTTATAATGTTTTGTTTTTGAGTTACAGCAAAATAAAAAAATCGATTTTGTCAAAAACTGGTTATGCGTAAAAATTTCCATTTTTCCGTCACTTTTTTAGGGTTTTTCCTAACGCTTTTGAAAACTACTGGAAATATTTTACTTTTGACTCCCCATTTCCCCAAAGTAAATGAATTTTCCTTTTCAAAGAGGGGCTGAAGTCAATAATCAAAGCATTATTTCTAAATCGTGATGACCGACATAAAAAAAAAAAACATACATCATTGTAAAATCAATACATTCCTTTCTTCGTTCAGAACCTAAAAATATATATATCATTAAAAAATGAATACATTATTGATCACTTCTTTCAGAATTGGAAAAAAGGAAATTCAGGAGTATGGAGCCAATAAAATATACATAATCTTAATCCGTGCATGATGCTAAATAATTAAAATTAAAATAATTTTGAATAATCTCTTGTATAATAATCACCTCCATAACGCATGCATAATATTTTCTATTTTTTTTATACCTGCTTTTTACACTCCAAAAGTGTAATAACTAATAAGTATAGTATAATATATAATATATATTATATTATTATATAATAATTAAATAGGTACTATTTTAGATTGTACCTATAATATTATAGGTAATGTAAGATAATTAGAATAATTAGAATACGGTAGTAAAGCTATTGAATATTCTTAAGGTTAGATACATAACAAAAATTGTTATAGTTGTAATTTTATAAATCGTGATTTAAATATCTAATCCTTACTCCTTAGGGCTTAGATTTTAAAGTGTAATATTAGTTTTTAGTTAATTGCATTAATTCTTCCACCGCTGCTATCGCTGTGGTGGATTCGTGGCATTTGTATGGATCACTTTTAGCTTGGTGGACTACAGTAAGTTTGCAGCACTGTAGTTGTTAGTCTCCGATTTATGATAAGTACGGGTGCGAAGTCGCGAAGATGACAATAACAACCTTGGGTCGTTTCCAAGTCTCATAACTTTTGTTGAGAAAAAAACGGCAGCGATTTTAATAGACACAGTACGACAAAAGGATTGCGTAAAATGAACTTTTGGAGTTGACAGTTTCGTCACCGTTGCCGTAGTATAGTGTTATTCTTCATTGATCATCGATTGTTTATCGTAGTACATTTGTGCGTAAAAATCCATCAACAATGTCTACGCCAGCTAGGAGGAGATTGATGAGAGATTTCAAAAGGTAAAAACTTGATTGTGATCATATTATCGGACGACTAAAAATAATCATATTGTTTTCACACATCACGTCCCTATTTGTTACTAAAACCTATTGATATTAGATTGCAGGAAGATCCGCCGACTGGTGTAAGTGGAGCACCTACTGACAATAATATTATGATTTGGAATGCAGTTATATTTGGGTAAAGCTGTGAAGCTATATTTGCTGTAATGTTGACAAAAGACAAAAATTCTATGGTTCAAACATTTTTTTAGGCCACATGATACACCATTTGAAGATGGTACATTTAAATTAACTATCGAGTTCACTGAAGAATATCCAAATAAAGCACCAACAGTAAGATTTGTATCAAAAATGTTTCATCCAAATGTATATGCTGATGGTGGTATATGCCTAGACATATTACAAAATAGATGGAGCCCTACATATGATGTATCTGCCATACTAACTTCAATTCAAGTACTTACTAAAAAAATAAATATAATTTTAAATAAGTACATCTACTTTATTGGGCCCCTTCGTGTTTAATAGATTAATGATTATGAATAAATTGTTTTTAATCTTACAATTTACACAGACATCATACAATTGCATGCTTTATATTGTCTATAGTTATGTCTGGTATAGAAAAGATAAGAAATACCATGAGTGATTTAATAATAATAAATTAACCAAAAATTATTTTTAGCATCAGGTACTGTTAATATTATTATCATTAATTAAATTTGAAATAAGTATTTCTTATCCATTTGTTAATGGTTCTTCTCTATCCCTAAATATTTTTAATTCCTAAACCATTATTTTTATGTAAAGGTGCCTAATAAAGTAGATATTTTATTAACACATTTATTTTACAACATTATTTTTATTATTTAGTCATTACTTAGTGATCCAAATCCAAATTCGCCAGCCAATTCAATGGCCGCTCAGTTATACAAGGAAAATCGACGTGAATATGAAAAAAGAGTGAAGGCTTGTGTAGAACAGAGTTTCATTGATTAATTTTTTTTTTTAAATGCTTACATTTTCATCTTTAGTATTTATCAAATATTAAGAAAAATAAATATATTTATATATATGTTTATGTAAAATATGTATTTACATTTCCAAAATTCAATATTTTTATTTTATAAATTTAATTTTTCTTTTATTTGGTAAACCATTGTTATATTTTGTGGCTTAAAACTAACATTATAAATGTATAATATAATTTAAAAATAAAATGATTTAACATGTTTGAAATAATTAAATCAATTAGAAATATTTAATAAAATGAGCTAAATTATTAGTTCCACAATTCTACCTATTGATGTCTAGTCTTAATAGAACTGTAAGTATAATTAAGTGTATATATTTCAGTGTTATTTAAAATTATATTCAAGTAGTTCAATTTCTTTGTTAATTGAGAACCAACTCACTGAGTGATATATTAAAAATAATGATTATTAACACATAACTTATCAGTGATCATATTGATTTTTAATTTTTAGAATTATAAGCCATATTTATTAAAATACTATCTTATATTCCAAAGTTTTGAAAACAATAAGAATTGCAATAACATAATTTGTGGTTAGGTTTAAATCTTTAAGAAAATTTCATATACCTATTTAATATTAATATTTGTTTCCACTATTGCAAATTTACTATTTCATAGTCACCGAAAAACCGCCCATAGGTTATTGTAGTTATATCATAGTGCAGCGTTTCTCAAACTGTAGGGTGAACCTCTATTGGAAAGTAAAAGTACTTAACAAACAAAGGGGATGCGGGGCAAATATTTTTATTGTATACACTATAAAGAAATAAAAAATGTTTCGTTGATACACATGATTCACATAAATGGACATTCAAAGTGTGGTTCTTTTATTTTTGGGAATGTGTGAACCAAGAAAGTTTGGGAACCACTATCATAAAATATAAGTAAATAATATTTGATATTTAATTTGTGAATAATATCTGAACTTTAGTTAAATATATATTTTTTTTGAAATTATTTTATTATATTCTTTGTTCAAAATAATAATTTAAAATTATGATATGTTAGTAAAATACATTTAGTTCATTATATTATTTGAATATTTCATATTAAATTATTCTCCAAAAATTATAAGAAAACATTGATTACAAAAATTTAATTATAAAAATATTTATAATTTATTCACATGTACTTATATCAATCATTAATGTAAACATTTTTTATATTTGGTTTGTTTGTAAAATATAATATGTAATATATTTTTAAGGTGAAATTCATTCAAAATTTGATTTCTAAAGTAATAATTTAACAACAATTTCAAATATCTTAAATAGATAAGAACACAATATGAACTTAATAAAATTGAGGTAAACAAGATCACCACCAGTCTCAGTTGTTATGCATAAAGCATTTGTTTTGTCCATGATGTTTGTGAAGTATAAATATTTAAAAGCGCGCTAATTAAATAATTTTTTACAACATTATATTTTCATGATCAATTTTGTTCTTGATTCACCTGATTACCAATATTAACTTGAAGTTCTTCATGATGTCTTTCTTTCTTTAAAAGTGTTATTGATATATCATTTTCGGAAATATCATTTGATATATCCAAATTATATGTATTGACCTAATTTAATAGAATTTTATTAATTAAATATATTAAATAATTTTCAATATACATACCATCATTAACAAAGACAAAAAATATCTAGCAACTTCTTCTTTGTCTAGTCCTCCAACTAATTCTCTAAATAATTTTTTTTCTCCTATAAATTCAAAGCAGCTTAATATACGTGTTCCATATTCATGTACATCAAATTCTGTTCTTTTTTCTTCTTCTTCCAATATAGGACGCAGGTTATTATGCCATTCTTGTACTCGTTGCCGCATTTTCAATTGTTCATTCATCTAAAATAATAAAAAATAAAATAATTTTTATTTTATAAAGTGAAAAATTCAATTTACCATTTCTATTTGATTTTGTTCGTGTTTCTGCATATCTAATGCATTTCTTTGATATGATTGGAAATTTTCGATATTGGCATCCTCAATAGGTTCTTCATTTTCTTGTTGGTCAACATCTCCAAATAAGTCATTGTCGTCATGAATTGGACTATCAAAGCCTATAAATCCTGGTTCCTCTGCACATCAGTTCAATAACATATCATAATTTCACTTATAAAAATTATAAATATATTTTATATAGCATTATTTGTAATTTTATATGTTAAACCATTCTATAATTTTAGAAATGTAGTTGAAAATTATGGTATCTACTAAAAGTATTTTTTAAATTATTGGTGTATGAAGTATAGCATAAATAATTTTTTATGGTAAATTATGATTTAATCATTATTATTGTAAAGATCAATTGATAGTATAACAGCATTCAACACCAAACATCTTTGTACATATTTTATAAGATATACAATATTCTGTATCAAACAGTTTTTAATTTACTTAAATGTAAAAATGTTATTACATATTTTAGGAATATAGGAAATAATATATTATTATTTGTAATTCTTTTTGTTTGATATTACAGCTTCAAACAATGCAAGAGCTTTGGAAAGAATTATTTTATTTGGTATGCTGTTGTAGTGTGGTTCTATTTTTAATAAATTGATTAAAGATATTTTTTTAAAAGAAAAATTGTATTCTAAATTGACTAAAAGCAAAATGGGGTAAACAATATAGTGTATACTGTATAGTATGAGATTACCAATAATTTAAGCTTGTGAGCATACAAGCTCTTATGTTTCTCTGAAAATTTGATAACAGAAAATGGGGGTAACATGCCTCTTAACTTTTCTTTTCCTTCAGTTTTTTTTTTTTTTTTATGAAAAAAGTACCTCCATTCTTATTATTTATAATATTGGTTCACAGTTTTTTAAAGTGGTTTATATTTTTATAACAATTAACTATAAACATATTTTATTGTAATAAATTAATAAATTCAGTATTTCTACCACCTAAATTTTTTTTCAATTCCTACATAAAACACTTGAAGCTGGTTAAAGAGCATCTAAACAAGTTTTAGTATATCATAATAATTATTTTAATGTTATACTACATACTATTGTTATTAATTTATAAGTCAATACCCAGTGTACAGTGAATAGGTTTATGATATATTTAGCTTAAAATTAATCGAAATATTTTGGACATTTAATTATATCTACTGAATAATAACAAACATAATGGGATAAGTTTAAATTCTCTACAAATAATATTTTTTGAATTACAACAAACTTCAATTATTATTATTTTTTTTTTTCAAATATCCCAATACCGTAACAATATGAATTTTAAATGTCAATAAAAAAAATGTTGTGGATAATAAACATTTTAAATATTCTTAGGTTGCTCAATAATTTATAAGGAACTGTATTAAATGTCCAACATTAAGTAGATATTAAAATATTATTTTTTAATGAATTTGTTAACTAAAAAACAGTTGGTATATAAATTCAATAATTTGTTTAAATTCTTCTTCTAAATAAAACTTCAAACACTCATTAGAAATTAATGTGCATTTATAATACATTATTTTTTATAGAAAATCTTATGGCCAATCATAAAAACTGTTATAAGCATTGCACAGAAAAAATAAAAACTAAAAATATCTTTAATTTTGAATATATAAATAGCTCAAAAAGAACAAAAGTATTTTGAGTTATATAAGGTGTAATAAAACTATTTAACAAACTTACATTACAAATGTTACTATATTTGTTAAATAGTCTGCTACACTCTGTATATTTCCAATATAAATATTTGATGAGCATTTTAGAAATCTACTGTTATAAATTTATGAATTACAAAAAAATAACAAAATCAAACATACCACCATTTTTTAATTTTTCTTCCATTTCTTTATCATGATCTAAACATAAATTATGTTATTAGTAAGTATTAATTCTATTAAAAACTCATAAATTAAATTAAATTTTGAAAACTTACAATCAAATCGTTCTTTTTCTTCAGCTGAAAAACCAATGAAAATACTTGTATTAATATATTGTTTAGAAGAAATATTAGTTAAATATTTTTAACATTACCTATAGTACGCTTTTTTTTAATTTTAGCTGTTTCAGATCTCTGAACTTCCAGTGCATCATGGATAAGTTGTCTAAATACAGTATCGGCATATAAACCAGATTTTAGTCTAAACATTTGACATGTTAATTCTGCCACAGTATATGTTGGTAACCACATCGCACCGTCCTAGAAATTTTTCACATTAAATAAAACAAAAAATAATGAAGTTTAACTTAGATAAGCCATTGCTTTGAGTTGATCATTATATGACAGCTATTATGCATGAGTAGCCTATTATTTTTCACTGATTATTATAAATAAAATGTTATTAAGAAAAAAAATCAATTGAAAAATATTTTAACCCACATAGAAATTACAGATAATTTACGAGAATATCCCAATAGAACAATAATACAAGAGAAATTAAAAAAATGGCACAACTTTATAAAATTAAAAAAAAATAGTGGCTGTCATAAATCTATGCCTATAATTTATAAACTCATAACTATTCAGTAAGAAATAAATTAAAAATTTGACACAAGTATCTACATCACAAAAGTATAAGACTCAATATAGAGGCACAAAAGAATACAAGAACTAAATAATATAATAACAAATGGAAACATGTTTAACTATATTACTGTCATATTGTCAAACATACAACCAATGAATTACATATAACATAGTAGAATACCATATAGATTTTTACACTAATCATATTAGCCATAAATTACATAAGTATAAAATGCTCATAGATTTTTGTTAATAATTTAAATTTTTAGTGTAGAAGCTTCTACCAAACTTCTTTCAAAAAATTAAAAATTACACACCAAAATAGATAAAAGAAATGGAATTCATTTTTTCAGTGCAATGTGCAAAGCATAATTTTCATTAAGAAAACAGACTAAATAAAGGATTTCCAAATCCACGATATATTATTTTATAACCTATATTTAAATTGTAATATATCGTTATTTTACATGATTACGTAAAAACAGGCACGGCGCTAAGGGGGGGGGGGGCAAGGTGGGGCTCTAGCCCACCCAGAAAACAGTTCAGCCCCCTCGCCAACCCCCAACTGAAAAATATGTATGATACAATTAAGTTAAATTTTTTATAAATTAAAAATATTTGCCCTACTCTGCTCTCCCTGGAAAAAAATTCTAAATTTTTGATACGCTTATAAAATTTTTTCTATATGACACTAGATTTTTTTTTTTACAGATTTTTGAAGAAAAAGTTATGGAAAACCTTGTTTTTGAATTTTTTAACTATTTTTAATTTTTTAAAAATTTCCATTTTTCCGTTACTTTTTTAAGGTTTTCCTGACGCTTTTGAAAACTACTGGACATTTTTTACTTTTGACCCCTTGAAGTACCAACTAGTTTCATTTTCCTTTTCAAAGAGGGGCTGAAGTCAAAAATCAAAGCATTATTTCTACTCCAAAACGTGATGACAGACACAAAAAAAAATACATCATTGTAAAATCAATACATTCCTCATTCTGTTCAGAATCTAAAATGCAACTATACCACTGATTATTACTTATTAATTTTTAAAAATAACAATTAAAGTCTCAATTCTTTAGATGGTTTCTTATTTAAAAAACACTAATTATAAAAAGAGAGAAAATATTCATCAAATATCTACCCATTAGTTACTTTTTATAAGAGTAAAATTAATAAATTAACTAAATACTACATTATCTATAATATATATTATAGATCTTATATGATAAACATTTACTTACTTCTTTTTTAGATCCTTTTTTCTTTACACAAGGTTTGTCTACATAATTATTATCCTTAATATTTAAAACTGGAGCCCATACATCTTCAGTATTTTGAGGTATTTGACTAACATTCAATATATTTACTGGACTATAAAATAATATAAGCATCATCATAAGAGTGAAAGTTATAATTAAAGTATTTTATTTACTTTGGTAGCATTGCATTAGCAACACAAACTTCATCAGTAACAGTCTGATCAAAAATGACTGGGTCTGGAGTACTCGGAAGTATTTCATCAATATCATCAATTTCCATTAAATTCATTGGTAACTAAATAATTATAATTATCTAATTAAAAAATAATCTCAAATAAGCTAAAATATATGTTAATAATAATATTATACTGGGTCAGTGCTTTTTCGATAATTGAGAGGAGTTGCAGATTTTGGATCTTCATTGGTGGGACAATCAAATTCCTCATTTACAGCCAAATCACGATTTAAAGGATAATTTATCCTTAAAAAAAATAAATCTAATTAAAAAAAATGCAATCCACATAATTATTTTCTGTAATATTCTTACATATAATCATATTTCTTTCCAATATTTTCTCCATTTCCAATACAGATATAAGGCAATATTTTAGAATACTTATTATCTACTTTTATATTGGCATTTAATACAATTCTTTGTACAGGTGGTTTTTTACTCAAATTTATTACTTTGCAGTCAAAAATTTTCACTATAAAAAAATGTACAATTTTAAATTATTTATTGATAACAGTTATACTATAGTAAATATACTTACATGTTCCAACAATTTGCCCTTTAATTGGTTCAAAAGAGGAATAAAATTTGACCTTTTTTTCTTTTTTCTTTTTTTTATTTCCTACATCATTTTCTGTATCATAATCTACTTCAATATTTTCATTTATTCGACTATTATAAAAAACAAAAATTTAGTGATTTACATTTAGAATCAAATCATAACAATGGAAAAAATATTATTATTTATATCAACTATATTTTAAAGATTAGTTCCTACTTATAATTCAAAAAATTTAATTAACAACTATCAAATATTGATTGAGTATTGAAAGGCAGTTGTTTGTCTGATTGGTTATTAAAAAGACACAATAATAAGGCAAAGATTTTTTTTAATAGAAAAGGACAATCAAAAGTTATGTTTGATATAGTAAAACAGAATACTAAAAATAATTGAATGAGAAACCAAATTATTACTTCCATTTGGGGAATGAGTTTTATTAAAATTAGATTCAAAAGAAGATAATTATACCTATGCTAAGAAATGTAATAATATTGAATTGGGGATTGGAGAGAAAATGTATTTATGATGTTTAAAATTGGTTGGTACAAAGAACCAAATAATATATTAAAAGTAAGATTAAAACTCACTAAGCTCGGAATTTTCCAATAAGTTTCATCATGACATCAATTAATTGATCAACTCTTTTTTGATAAATAAGTATGACATTTTGAATCATTAATGCAGCTTCTACAAATACTAAGGCACCTCCATCAGTAGATAATCTCAAATGATTCAAAAATGAATCCAAATCCTGAAAAAAAAAACATTACAAATACCTATAACATGTGAAATACTATTTTTGTTGTATAGAGGTTTAGAATTACCTTGATAAGATCATATTGAAGAGGTTCACATTGCTTTTTTTTTATGATTGATTCAATAGGTCGTAATAAGTTTTTAAATGCTTCATCAAAATCACTATCGTCTTGATATTTACGTACAGAAATTTCTGCTGAAAATAAATTTTTTTATGAAACTTACATTTACGGTTTTATCCGGTATCACAAATATAATATTTTATAAAAATACGTACCATTTGATTCATTTTTTGAAATATTGTTCATTCTGGTATGTTATCTTGAAGGGCAAAAATATAAATAGTACAAATTCTGAAATTTAAATTATAATAATTACTAATTAGTTTATTAAAAAAAAAACAGATCTAGCAATTAATTTAAAAATTAATAATAACAGTATACAAAACACTAGATAGATCTCACATTATTCACCTGGCTTCTGTCAAGATTACATTATTATTTTTAGTTTTAGTTTTAAAGATAAAACTTTTGAATTGTTTCTGAAAATAGCTCTAAACTTTGTTTAAGTTAAGAAACATAGTTGGCGGTGACAAATTTTCATCAAGCATGGATCAGGCAACACCTATGGTCATCCCCACTGAGTTGCCATTTATATGCTTACCATGTAGTTTAAACATGTCCATGTACATTAATTAGCACCGACTGTATTTTAACTTGAATAGAGTATATTTAATAGATTAAAGAATATTTTAAAATTTTATTTTCGGGTAATTTTTTAGAATCATGCCTAAAATAGTACAATGCTAAAAAAGTACTTAAAATAATTTCAGTCAAAGACAACACATGTGGTGGTGACCTCTTAATTAATAAAAATAAATATATATTTTATAATACGTAGGTAATTTAAAACTACAATAGGCAAACACTGACTCTATACCTTAAGTTTTTGGCCCTTACCAGTTTTAAATCACATTTCATAATATCATAGGCACTTGTTTAAAAAAAAATATATATGATCACACTAATACACTATTGTAACAAATCATTAAAATGCTATATTTTTATTTGCATATTTTATCAATTTTAACTTACTTAATTATTTCTGAGATGTAACTAAAAATTTAAATTTTAAAGAGATACTAAAGATTTGTTTTGTATTTATAAATAGAATAAAAGAAACAACATCATTTAAGTTTTACTTATAAGTTTATCATTATTTATTAAAATTGATTAATACATCTGTTCAATTGTACAAAAACTATTTTCAAACCGTTGAATATTATTAACTATGTATGAAGTATTAATAATATAAGAATATTAATTCAATTAATTCATTCACCAATGACATTTTAATCTGGTTGCAATTTCCTCTAAAAATGATATATGATTGGCATATAATTTCAGATTTCTATCTAAATCTACCCATTTCACTCCAACTGCATCATCTCCTGCCTGAAGTTTTAATATTCCTACATTAACTCCTTTCTCATCATGAAAAAGAGTTGCAATGGTTTCCATCCAAGCATTATCAGTGTTTCTAGGATCGTCAACGTATCCCTGATAAATTTCTACGCCTTCGTTAAATATTTTCTCTATTTCCTTTTTTATTTTAATAACATCTTCTTCAGATTTTTGCAACAAGTCCATAGCTTCCTCCATGAATTCTCTCTTCAAAGTAGTTGAAATTATTTCTCCAGAATCAACCATACCACCAGGTAATGCCCATTCACCAGAATCTTTTCTTTGAATAGCAACAAACTGAAGAATAGGTTTACCACTGATTTTATCAATTACATGTTCGTCGTTAAATTTTTTCCAACGAGTAACAATTGGATCAGCTGCATGATTTGGGCCCCAACGTCCAAGAACTCCACGGCCGATTATACCAGTTCGACCACAAGGGTTCAGGGGATAGCCATTTTTAATTTCATACATCCCAGTCAAACTAATTCTATTAATATAACCATCAATAGTATTCCAACTGGGTTGGAAATCAAATACACTCAAATCTTGATCAGCCCATGGTTGACCAACAACACATGTAGATGTAAACAATGTTGGATTATACACAGGATATAGAGAATTCCAACTAACTTTATCATCTGGTACATGAAATCGAACAATTTTTCCATCTGTTTTAGGATAAATGTTGTTTCTACATTTAATGTGGAACATGATTTTGGCGAGCATTTGCTTTTTTTCTAGTAACAATAAAAATAAATAACTTATGGTGGAATTTATAAGTTATTTTATTATACATAACAATGTATAATATTATAATATACAGAATATATATGAATATGTTGTTTTCAAATAATAAATACATTAGTGTTTGGGTAAGTACAGTAGAATTTAGATGATAATCAGCTCAAAACCTAATCTACATGAATACATGATTTATATTTAATTTATTAGTATGTATACATATAGTATACAGGGTCTATCTGATACTCTTATGTCAATCAGCCATTGTGTATTAGTTTTTAATGGTTAAGCAATGAAATATGTACATTTTAAAAAATGGAAAAATATATATAGTGTAAAATATAAAAATAAAAATGATTATCACTAAAACTAAGTTTTAATCTCTGTATTAAGTGTAATAGTATAAGTACTGGAACTATGGTCAAAATTATGAAAGAACTATATTAAAATAAATTCAACTATATATTTTATCAATAGCTGTATTTTATTTTGTAATTAACCTTAGAACCTAATTATTTATTAACTTATTACACATTATTACTTATCATATGTTTAAATTAACTTTACAATAGGAACATAATTTTCTTTATCGTTCACTATAACTATTACTACACACTGAGTCAATGATAAAATCCAATAGATGTAACCATAGACATTGATGATTTGTAACATAATATGTATACAATTAATAAACTTTTATAGAACATTAAATTAATGACATTATTTATTTTTACTATTACTGTTATAATATAAAAAACTTGAATTATATCATTTAAAGACTAAATAAAGAAAATATTACTTATACATTAATAATTAATATAAATTTTAAGTAATATAAAAATGGCTGTTCAATTAAAAATTGGAAATGAAAATATTCCAATCAACATAATATGGTTACGTGACAACTGCAGGTAAAAATGATCATTAGTAAAATTGTATTTGGTTTTAATAGAAAAAAAAATTTTTTTATAAACATAATTTGATCATTTTTTTCAGGTGTTCAGAATGTTATGATCATGATAATAATTCTAGAAAAACATCCACTCAACAACTCCTTAAATTAATTAATATTAAAATTCAAGATTACACACAGGCAGATAATAATTTATGCATAGAGTGTTAGATTTATATATATATTATTTTAAAAACTACCAAAAGTTTCAAAAAGTATATATTTTTTTAAATTATAGGGTCTGATGGTCATAAATCCGTGTATTATACTAAATGGGTGATTGACACATGGACAGGAAATAAAATAAAAATTGAACCAAACTTTTGTTTTGGCAAGGAACTTGAGAAACTACCTGCAAAAGTATCTTATAACGATCTAACTCTAAAAGATTGTCTAAAAGAATTGATGAAATCAATTTTAAAATATGGTGTAGGAATTATTACAAATGCAAGTGAATATTATAAAATTATTATTAATTTTTATTTTAATAAGAGTAAATTGATAACATAAATTATTTATGTAAAAATAATTATATTAATAATTTCATAAATATTAAATTAATTAATAAATCAAAACTTAGTTCCTATGTAAGTATTTAATTAGTAATTAAAATGTAAAATTTATAAAGATATTACATTTTTTATCGAATTTATGAATTGGCTTAGTTTATTTTGCTTATTGTCAATTTATTTAATTGTATTTTTTAGTTTTAGTTTTATATCTTGATAAATTATCTAAAATCTAAACAGAAAACTTAATGGATAAATAATACCAAAGCCATGATTTTATTACTAAAAAGGGCAACAAGGCTAGTATAATATGGGATATAAATGTGATTGACGTATAGATCTTTATATAAAATACTGAGAATTTCAGAGGGTCAAATGCTTCTATACTCTGTCCAGTGAGAGAACACGCAGCAGCTTGACGATTATTCTGTGATATTCCACCGTAGTGGAATTATTAGTATCAATCTTGATAGCAGGGCGTAGGGTAACAAGTGGAGAAGTGCAGAATCAGCGTGTCCTCTTGCCGGATAAAGTATATTATAAATTATATCAAATAATTAAGAAACATTTTCTGATTATGATAATTTTATCAAAACTAATTGCTATAGTTTTTGATCATTTTAATGCCTAGAAAAACATAACCGTTTTTAAAATTATTATATTCATATACCTAGGTAGAACCAACATTGGAAGCTACAGAAAAATTGGTTAGGTTCATAGCACAGCCACAAAAAACTGTTTTTGGAACAATGTGGACAGTTGGAATTAATGAAAATCATAAAGATCCAGCATATTTAAATGGTCCATTAGTAGTACACAACGATAGCACATATTTCAATGAAAGTACAGGGTAAAAATATAAAATAAATAATCATAATACAAAAAACTTAATTTTTCTAATTTATGTATCAGATCAAACATAATTTCATATTTCAGGCTTCAAGTATTTCATATGTTTGAAAGGGATGTTAATGGTAAAGGAGGTTTAAGTACTATAGTTGATGGGTTTAAAGTAGCAGAAATATTAAAAAAAGAAAATCCATTACATTTTAAAAATCTTACTGAAATTGAAATAGAATCTGAATATATAGAACCTGGTTTTCATTATAAATGTAAAGGACCTGTTATAAAAATTGATCCTACAACAAAAGAAATATATCAAATAAGGTAAATTAATTATTTATTTTAATTTAATATTATATAATTGAATAATAATAATAATAAAATTAAAAAATAGATTCAATATATACGATCGCAGTCCACTCCCACCATCTCGTGTTGACGAGTTTTACAAAAGTTATGCTCATTTTATAGAAATATTGGAGAGAGAAGAGATGTATTGGAAACATTGTTTGAAGCCAGGAACTGTAATTATTTATAACAATTGGAGAATATTACATGGTAGAACATCTTTTACAGGGAAACGGATTTTTGGTGGTTGTTATGTATCAATGACTGAATTTTTAAGCAAAGCAAGAACATTACAATTAATATCATAACACTTATCAAAACGTAATATAGTAAAAATATTTAGAAATAAATACTGTTAAGTGTATTCAAATACTATAATATTATATTAATATTGGTATATACTTACAGTATTGTTATTGTAGTATTTTCAGAGAATGTAGAATTATATTGACATAATAAACAGTAATTTAATTTCTCATTACTTATAATTATAAATGTATAAGAATATAGTATTACTAATAAACTGATGGTTAATTTTTTAGTTGTAAAGTTATTAGAAATATTATTATTTATCAATAAATGAAATAATAATAAAAATAATTTTAAATAATGAATACAGTAATACAGTTAACTGGATAATTTTACGGAGAGCACTATTTAATAATTTGACTGTGCTTAATTTTCGATCGAGACAGTTACTTACAAAAATTATTAATTGGTAATTACAATATTTCGAATCTCAGTTTACATTATCGATAGTATAATCACAGAAAAACAAAACAACATCAAAGTTTACTTCAAAGGTTTTACCACTGTTTGCTTTCAATTCAAAAATTATAAAAATGCTTTCAAACAATGTAGCCGTATGTAACATAAATTAGAAATAAAAATAGTTAACACTGGGTGCATTTTAGCTTGTTATCAGACACTACGGAGTGGGGATAACTCTTATCATGGCGGCTCGTTTTAATTTTAGAATTTTAGATCATACGATTAAACTATATTATGCTTATTATTAAATATTAAGTTTAATGGTTTTAATATTCTAACATTCTAAGACCGTAGTTTTTATAAACGAGTGGTTGCTCCATATTGGACTTATGATCATTAATCAATAGTTTATCTCGCTATTCTATATCGATATATATATATATATTATATATACTATATAATATAGTTATTATAATATTATATTGTTCAAAGAAGAATGAACCACTCATACATCAGTCCAATATCATAGTTGATATCGCAGATATATAAAAATACTTTTATTAGTCTCGTTTTTGAAAAAAACAAAATATTTATTCATTATTTTTAATTATTATCATTGCCAATGTAATCTACAAAAACTTATAAATTATCAAGCTATAAGTAATAAAAAGATGAAATTTACCTAACATAAGATAATAAAATTTTGACTAAAATAAAATATTTGTTGTCAGTCAATAAAAAAAAGTTTCATTGTAAAGATAAGAGAAAAAAATATCTAAATTATGAAATATGATAGATACCAACGTGGATATATAGATTCCAATTAGGTACCTATCCAAGAGTTATTTGATAAAAATGTATATGATAAATGGTTTTTTTAAGTTACCTCTTTCGGCAAGTAAAAACTTAAGCGTCTTAAGCCCTTTTTATTGAAAACTAACTATCTATATTCACTGTGGTCTGTGACCATAGGATATTTCACCGTCACCACCAGACTAAACTTCACTACCTACTTTCAAATTTTTAATATTTATTCTCAATTAATCTTTTTTTTGTTAGTATAACTCAAAATTTAATAACTGTAGATACTTTAAATTTTCAACAAATGTTTATGTTGGTATTTTTTAAATTAAAATTGTATATTATTATCATAATGTAATGTAATCACTGAAAAAAGTTTTGTTAGTTACTAGAAAAATAGTTATAACGCTGTTATTGTTCTGTTAATGCTTCCTCACTACGAGTGAATCATGGAAAAAAGCCACGACATACAAATCATACAATATTCCACATTAGGAAAAAGTCAATTAATTAAAAAATAATAAAATTTAATAAAATATTATTTATAATTATTATAATAATATAATTTACAATATAATATTTAAAATTTTAATTACGGTACCGCAAAAAAATAACCCCAGAAAAAATTACCCCGAAAATTTAGTCCCCAAATTCAAAAACTCAGAAAAAATAATCCCATATGAGATTTTGTATAAGATTTTGCAAATTAATCTAAATAAGTATTATAAAGTATTATATTTTCATTGTGTATAATATAATTTATAAGTATAACATACGTACGTACTACGTCCCCACAAATAATGTTAAATTTGGATTCAATGATAAATTATTGTATACCTACCTATAGGACAGGTTATGTTATAGTGTTATACGGAAAAACGATTTAGAGCACGGGCCTGTCTGTCAATCTGTCATATCGATCAGATTTCTAATTACAGACATTTACTGTGATTGAAAATATTGACTATTTGTTTTATATTTATAAATTATTGACATTGTATTACACATTTATAATTAGGTTGAAACACAATCATTTTTATTATATGGTTATTTTTTCGGGGACTAAGTTTCCGGGGTTATTTATTAGGCAAATCTTTAATCACATCTCTTTCTTATGTTATGACTTACGGCTGTTAAAAAATCTAACACACAGATTTTGTCTGGTTGTATTTGTCTACATACATTTTTTAGACGTGTTTCTATGGTCTGATGGTCTGAATGTGTCCTAGTTTTTTAATAGCTCTCGAATCTCTTACAGCAGCGGTTCCCAACCCATGGGCCGCGGAAAGCGTGGACCAACTGGACCATATAAATATAGGTATTAACATTACTAACGTATATATTTAAAATAATATTAATATGTATTTTTATTATATACCCAATAATATTGTATTATATTATATACCTACATAGGTATTTAGGTGTACTATTAGTCATTAGTAGGCCTCAAAGATTTTTTTACAAAATTGGTGGTCCGCACAACTAAAAAGGTTGAGAACCGTGCTTTCATACATCATCTAGAACTAATTTCACTTCATCTGCGGAAATGTCCATTTATATTTTTCTAATTAATTAACATATAGTTGGATGCTTATGAGTTATGTGCACAGAGTTTTCCAAAACGTTTATTCCACCCTTCAGTCATATTTTTCGTTTGATTATGTACCTACATTCCATGATTCTATGGGTAGAATTTTTCGAAAATCATATCCATATGGTATTAAACTGTACTTACACGTCTATAATAGATACCATTTACATAATATGAATCGAAATAAATTAAAGAGTCTTCTGCATCTGGTGAGCGGTGGCATTATTTCTTTTAGAAAAACCTAGTCCTATATTCCGTCCAGTAACTATTTTATTTATCATAGCCGTGCTGTAGGGGGGAAGAGGGACACGTGCCTTTCTAAGCCAAATTTTAAGGGGATGTCAAAAAATTAGGTTAGTTAATGGAGGGGGTGGGAAAATATTTTAATTTTGCTCCGGGCACCAAATTATAACGGCACAGCTCTGTTCTTTATAATTATAAATTCCCGACAAACCAAGTTTCTGAACTTTTCTATGTATAAGTATAATCAATACAAATGATAAAAACATCCATCAATTGTAATATGGGTTCTGAAATTATTTTTTGTAGCAGTTATGACTGCTAATTCAAAATCTAAACGTGAAAATATTGGATGTGGGTACAAATCACAAGTCTGACTCTGACATTCTTCTTTTAATATAATACCACAGACTAAGAACATAGTTCGTAATAAATGATAATATTAAATATTTGTTTATGTGTAGATTGATTTTTTTATCCGGAATTCTGAAAGTCGTATTAATGAATAATAATGTTATTATATTTTGTTTTTTGCAAACATAGTCAATTATATACACGGGTTCGAAATTTTTTTTCTGCTAAAATGCTAAGATTCATTTTTAATTTTTTAATTTAATATCTATTATCACAAAACATCTTATCAATATTGTTATCATTTTTAATATAATGATTTATTAAAGATGCAAAATGCTATGAGTAATTGAGAACTTAAATTATTTTTTTTAAATTCGGTTTTCCACATCGTAAGCATGGATGTACTCAATAAATTTCGATCTACAGTTACAAGTACTATGTCACAACTGTCTACAGTACTACCTGGCAATCCAGTTACAAGGGAGTATGAAGCTACTACACATATTGCAAGTGCTGGTGTTGGTATGTATTATTTCTTTATTTCTTCTAAGTTCTAATATAGCTGTGGAATTTTTATATGTTTTTATTAAATATTGTGGTTGTAAATAAATTAACATTTTCTAATTATTAAATTAGGACTGCTTTGGAAAATATACAGTGGTTATAAAAAGTCAACACAGCAATCTGCATCCATTTTTGTATTAGAAAAGAGACAATTAGATAAATGGTCAAGAACAGAACGAGAACACATAATAGAAGTTGTCAAAAAAGGTGTAGCCCAACTAGCCAGGCTCAAACATCCCCAAGTATTAACTGTTCAACATACTTTAGAAGAATCTAGGTTCATATGATTATAATGTATTGAATGTTAAGTTATTTATTTATAAAGTTTAAAATTTTCAGAGAAAGTTTGGCATTTGCTACAGAACCTGTGTTTTGCAGTTTGGCTAATGTCCTTGGTAAGTTGGAAAACACACCTCAACCATTGTCCAAAAGTTTACAAGATTACAATCTATTTGATATTGATATCAAGTATGGCCTAATGCAACTTGGTCAAGGTCTAGCATTTTTACACAATGATGCTAAGCTGCTCCATCACAATTTGTGTCCAGAAAATGTTGTAATTAATGAACAAGGAGCATGGAAAATATTTGGATTTGATTTCTGTTCTCAAAGTATCAATCCAGTAGATCCAAATGTAAGAACTAAAAAAATATTTAGTTGACAATATTTCTTTCTATTTATAGATACTTTGTTTGTTTAACAGCCTACATGGCCTAGCTGGGAGTATAAGGTAGATGTGCATCCTTGGGCACAACCAACTTTAGATTATTTAGCGCCCGAATCAGGTTGTGATCATATCCAAATTAAAGCCAATGACATGTATTCTTTGGGAGTATTAATTTTTGCCATATATAATAAAGGAAATGCACCATTACAGTCAAATCATGAATGGTCTACTTATAAACGCAATTTACAAGAAGTATGAAACTAGTTGTTCCTTTTTAAGTTTTTTTTCTAAATCTTATATTTAACAGATGAAGTATAATACACCAAAAATATCAACTGTTGATGCTGCTCTCCGAGATCCAGTAAGATTATTATTGAGTTTTAGACCTGAAGATAGACCCGACGAACATGAATTTTTAAAAGTAAGATATTTATTTATAATTTTGGAAGTTAACTATTTAAATTTTTTTGTTTATAGATTGAATATTTTAATGATGTTGGCGTTAAAACTTTAAATTATTTGGATTCACTTTTTCAATGGGATAATTTACAGAAATCCCAATTTTACAAAGGCTTACCTCAAATAATGGAAAAATTACCCCACAGAATTTGTTTAAAAAGGTAACTACAATTTAAATTTAATAATAATAAAACAATATAATATTTATTATTAACATGTAATTTTTTAGGATTCTTCCATGTCTTGTAAAAGATTGTGTTAATCCTGTTATGATACCCTTTGTTTTGCCAAATATTTTTTATGTCTGTGAAAATTGTACTAAAGATGAGTTTGTTAACCATATTTTACCATGCTTAAAGCCTATAATGAAAGTGCATGAACCAGTTCAAGTATGTACTTTTTCAACATGAGTTATAACTTATTTAGTATTAATCATTTATGATTTTAAAGGTTCCTTTCATATTTCTTCAAAAAATGGAATTATTATTAAAATTAGCTCCACTAGAAGATCTCAAATCTGATATTTTACCAATGTTATATAAAACATTGGAATTGGATTCAAAACCAGTTCAAGAAACTTGTCTATCAGTAATTCCATCATTAGCTACTCTTGTAGAAGGCCCTTCCATGAAAAATGCTTTATTACCTAGGATTAAAAGATTATGTTTGTCAACTTCTGATCTTTCAGTAAGTTAAATTAATCTTAATACGAGTTGATTTATTTCATATAAGATACCTATGTAAAAATACAATAATGTACCATTATTCTAAATCAATCATAATGTTTATAGTAACACAATGATAGGGTCTTTGTGACACGGCATACACTATTAAATGGAAATAAATGTGTTTTTTCACAATTACTGACAAACTCTAATAGTATAATAATCAGTTACTTTCAGTTTGTTCATCACTTAACATATTTATAAATAAATTGAATAAATTTTAATTATAAAATATCATATTTATATATTTACTCTGGTGTTTAAACACCTAAAAATATCTAACACCCAAATAAATTATACATACACTAATTGCTAAGTCCTGCTTATTAAGTATTAGTAATTTAATTTGTTTTATAAAGCTTTTTTAAAAAAAAGTTTACTCAATGTTTTAGATTAACTATCATTTTTTTTATATATATAAATATGGGAGTAGTAACTAGTTACTTAAATCAAATATTTTCTTAATTTCATAAACAGCATTAACGTAATTATTTGATATTTAGAGGACCCTACATCCGTGCAAGTTACAAATGTAAGATATAACAACATAGAAAATGTTTGTTTGGCAATTTCAATTTTGTATTATAAACCTATAATCTTTAATAATAAAGTGAATTGAGCTATTATAAATCATAAAAGAGAGAAATTAAACAATATGTGTGTTTTGCTAAAGGATATTTTTAATTTTTAAGTAAATTAAGAGTATAAGATTATATACAATATTACAATTTAAGAATATTTATAAATCACTTACAATCTAACTTATGTGAAACACAGATAAGGTTTTTACCTCTTAGTTTGGTAATAATATGTTATTTTACTCTATTATTAAAGGTTGTTACACAAAATTGGAACTAGTTTTTTTTGAATTATTTATACTGAAAAAGCAAACATTTGAACATACTACCCACCATATTTTATTTAAATGTACTTAACGACTGAACTGCTCACTTCACTCAGATTGTATCTTTTGCACATTCGCAATTGCACATCGAGTCATAAATAACAATCTCGTAGCACAATGTTTGTACTCCAGTATATAATTAGCATATAGTGGGTGCTGCAATATTTACTAATATTGTTTGTAAACCGATGTATGATATTCTATTATTGCAATAAACAAAAATGTTGCTTATATCCATGTTCATTACAAAAACGTTTTACATTTCTATTATTTATTTAATTTTCCTAAATTGTTTATTCTCAAACAATTAAGAAAATATAAATGAAAATAATTATTAAATCTATCAATTATCTAAATAACTTTATATATGTGTTAATATGGAGAAAAAAACTTTTTATTTGATTTTATGAAAGTATAAAAAAATTATTTATCCTACTTATTTTTGAAGAATCTAAAAAGAATAAAGGAGCACTTTAATGACTTCAGATTATTATGAAATGTATATTTAACTGTTTAGGTTCGTGTAAAATGTCTTGTTTGCATTGGTAAATTAATTGAATATTTGGATAGATGGCTAGTACTTGATGATATTATTCCATTTTTACCTCAAATACCTTCCAAGGACCCAGCTGTGATTATGGGCATCTTAGGTAATTATTAATATTATATTGTATTATTAAAAAATAATTACATTTTGGTGTTCTTAGGTGTATATAGGATTATACTTTCTCATAAAAAAATGTACATTACAAAAGAAACTATGGCTCTCAGTATTTTACCTTTTTTAATACCAATGTGTATTGAGAATACACTAACGCTAAATCAATTCAATGTTTTAATATCAATTGTGAAAGAAATGATTAATAGTGTTGAAACTGAACATCGAGCTAAATTACAACAATTAAATGAACAGCATAGGTATATACATTTTTTTTAAACTAATTTGTTCTTTTTCAAATACATATTTGTATTGTGTTATATGAATTATATGTAATTATAACCAATTACTTTTTGCAGATCAATTTCAAATAGTTTAACTTTAGAAAATGGAACAACTACAAAGTCAAATGGTTTAACTAATGAATTTCAATTTGAAAGTTATGTTGAAAAACCTTCAATGCAAATACCTGGTTCCAATGAAATAACAAATAATTTATCTTTCAACTATGAAAAATCAAAGTATAATTATAATTTATATTTAATTTTATTAATAATTTTACCAAATTTCCTCAATTTATTATTAATAACCCCGTTTAGATCATTAAGTTATTGATTTGGTAATAATGTTTTAGTTTCTGAACAGAGCAATGAATGTATTAATTTTATCATGATGTTTTTAAATTTTTTTTTGTGGATGTGAACACGATAAGTTGTTGATAAAATACTTTGTTTTCCAAAAATGAGAGTGGTTTTGAAAATCAAATTGAATCTAGTTTGTACATTATAGAGATCAAATTAAAAAATTTGCAGTAATTATAATCGGGAAAAAACTAACTAAAAATTAGAGAAAACGGGAATTTTAACGCAAATCCAATTTTTGACCAAATGAATTGTGTTTTGTCGATGCAACTCTAAAACAAATAACTGTGGATACTTGAAATTTTCACCAAATTTTTATATTATCGTTTTTTTATTTATTCAAAATAATATTTATAATATTCAAAATATTACGACTATTTTTAAATTATTTATAGGTATGAGAAATTTTCAATTTTTTTTAGTTTTTTTTTTTTATTAATGTTTATAAAAAATTATTTCTAGATCAAAATTATTAAAAATATTGTACAAGATTTAACAAAAGTTATTCTTATATCTGTAACATCAATCATATATTTAACAATCACTTATCACTTATTTTATACATAAATATTTAATTATAGCTAAAATTAAATCATGATTATTAAAATTTTGAATAGAATAATTTCTAAATTTAATATGCTTGGTTGTTGAAAAAAAAAAAAAATTGAAATTGGTTTTTATAAAATTAAAAAAATGAATCTAAACAATTTTTTTTTTTAATCAAATAGTTTTTACTAAAAGTAAGCATGTTAAAATAGACAAATAATTTCTATAATTTATACTTTATGCTATTTAATTAATTCTAGGACAAAACAATCTCAAGATACATCATTCCGTACTTTTCAACAAGATTTTACCCTTACTCCAAGTGTAGAAAAAAGCACCAAGAATAATCCAGTACCTAAGGATCTCACATCATCTCTGATTGATTCAAATATAAATCAAATAAGTTGGTCAAATCAGATGAAACCTACTACAAGTTCACTATCTCAATCAAAATCAATGGGATTTGAAAATAAATCAATAAGTCCTCAAGGTAGGCTTTCAGGATTTGAAAACAATTCAGTTAATCCACAAACTAAACCTATGTCCCTTCATAATTCAGCAAATAACTGGAATGATTTATGGATAAAACAAGAAGAAAGTCAGCCACAAGTTAAACAGTTGTCTATATCTGATATAAATGATTTATTGAGCTGAAAAATTACTTAATCCACTAACCAGTAATTGCTACCTAACTTATTTATTAACTTTATTCATGTATTTTATATTTTAAACTTTAGTCATTATATTTATTTTTGGGAATGAGTTCATTAATTCCTTGATTCTTAATTTTATTGTCATTCATGTTTAAACCAGATTACATTTCCATCAAATCTTAATTTACTATTTATCAATTCAAAATAATTAATTTTATTAAAATTAATAACTAATATTTATTTGGTTGTGTGCATTCAAAACCAAAACTTAGCATATAAAAACCTAAAATGTTTAATAGTATTATTTTAAATTAAAACAAAATACTAGAAAGAATAGATTCATTAAAAATTTAAGTATTATTAAATTGTTAAAAGTATTGTGTTATTACACACTATTTATGAAACAAATAACAAATGTATTGGGTAGGTAACTTATTATTTATTTTTATTTAATTTATATTATATTATATTAATTCATTTTTACAAAATAGAAAAGTAATAATCATGACTGACAGTTAAATATATTTGTGATTTAATTGTAATACTATGCCAAAGTTACTCCAGTTGGCGGATTCTTTGTTTTAGGAAACATGTCTTCTTTTTATTGTAGATATCATATTCACTTATTGACTATTGTTTTGATATGTATGTAATAGATTGTGTAATAAAAATTTAAAATTAAAAAAAAAATAGTAACGGTATGAAATAGTAAACAACATTTAACTGTAAAATTTTAAAAATATTTTTAAGTTATATTCAACATCATTAAGATTTTGGCATACAAATACATATATGTATAATGTAGGCTTTATAATTATGTTATATTAAATATATTATATCTATATTATTATTAGAGCGCGGATTTCTATGCAATTGCATATTTTTTTCCTTTTAATATTTTTGGATTTTTGTCAGTTATCTCCTTGAATTATCATAATTCATAATTTGAAGCTAATGGTGACATTATTTTTTGCATGTTTCTACATATTTAAAGGTTATTGCATATTTTGGCAAAATTCAAAATTTATTGCATATTGAAGCAAAAATTTAAAAAAATGTATAAAATAATATTTTGTTAAGTAAAAAAATTAAAACTAACTTTCATAGTCACTAAATAATAATTTATATATATATTTAGTTATAAGATAAATAATTGATTACGACGTAAACTTCAAATATGCCCAATAACTTCGGTTGACGTCGAACATTCGTTCTCAGTCTTTAAAAATATGTTAATCGATAAACGACACAGCTTCACAGAAGAAAAACTTGAAGTGCATATGATTATTCATCTTAATAATAAATACAATTTTAAAAATAAATTAAATTTTTTTTTATTAAGTATGTAAGTAATTAATTATTATAAGTTTTATTGTAAATTTTAAATAAATAAAAAAATTTTGCATATTTTTTTTACATATTTTCATGATTTTTACTGCATATTATATGGCATATTTCGATACTTTTAAGTGCATAAATATCCGTGTTCTAATTATTATACATCTTTAAAACTAACTTTTTGTTTAAGAAAAATGCATTTTAGTTTCTCTGCTAAATTTTCATATTTTATTTCCTCAAAAATGGATTGATAGTAACCAGTAATCATAAGTATAAAACACTAGTTCTATATCCTTAGTACGAATTGAATTATTTTCTTTTAATATTATACAATCATTACAATTCATTATAATTTTTATATATTTATACAGTGGTGGCTCAAAGGGGGTATATTTGAATCACGCGATACACAAAAATATTAATGGGTGGGTGGGTGTCTTATATTTGGAAAATGTAGGCTGGACCATTTTTATAGGTTGATAATTAATTTATAAATAACAAACATAATATATATATATCCGTTTATATGTACTCAGTGGAAATTTTACAGTAATAACTAATAGTAATAGACAAATAGACAACAGTACCTTAGGTGTGGTAAAGTATTAAATGGAAATATTGAATGAATTTATTAATTTTATATTCAAGTGAGAATTTATTAGGTTTTTAGAAAGTGATTTTGATGAGCAAAAAAGGTCCTAAGCTAAAGAATAATTATTTGAAAATAATTCACATTATCCAATTTTAGGAGGGTGGGTGGTGGTATAAAAATATTGAATGTCAAATGAAAAAAAAGTTCAAGCCGCCACTGCATAAATATAGTTTAATATAATTTTTATTTAGATTAGGAATCAGATTAGAATCTACATATTGTGTTGAACAATAAGCTTAATATGAGAAGATACAATAATGACAAAAAATACTCAGTGAAGAGACCTCTCACTTTCCATTGGAAGTAACTTTGACATGAAATACATACTATAATTATATTAGATTACATGCTTTTTTTTCTATTATTATTATGTATATAGATAAGCAAACTGCAAAATCTTTGTATTATTATAACAGTAAATTAATTATTAACATTTTTAATTTGTTTGCTCGCTGTAAAATGTTGTAAAAGCCTATAAAGACCATAATATTGTAATGATAAAGATAAACAATAATAGTTCACTAACTATTGAAAATTTGCAAAATATTTTAAATATTTATGTATTGCCCAATTAAATTGAATAGTTTTGTAATTGTTCAAATATCATTACCATAGGCATTTTCTGCATAGACATATTATAGTACTATTGTCTTATTATGATATTGATTTATGTTTCCAGATTTCATACATTTTTGTATGTACTCTATTAGATTTACAGTGAAATTATTAAAATGACGATATTTATAATACACATATAAATAAAAATGTTATTTTTAATAATTTGTTTTTATT
Source organism: Rhopalosiphum padi (assembly GCF_020882245.1). NCBI lineage: Eukaryota > Metazoa > Arthropoda > Insecta > Hemiptera > Aphididae > Rhopalosiphum > Rhopalosiphum padi. The sequence continues at coordinate 79,139,985 of NC_083598.1, forward strand.
TGATTTATATAAATCAAAGATTGTTAATAACTGGTGTTATGAGTAACAAGTAATTACTAAGTTTAACTAGTGGGCTATGCATTTTGACGAGGAAAGAGGGATGGGGTTAAAGGTTATCCCTCTTAGAAGAATGTTTTTATGACTTTACAAATATATACTGTGCATGTATACGGTATACCTTTTATATTATGATTTATAACAAGTTTCAATTTATTTTCCTATAGTATCCATATCAAAATAATTTATGAATATGATAAAATGATTTAATTATTTATAATGATTAATAGGTAAATACAAGACAAAATTAAAATTATTATTATTCACTTTACTTATAAAAATACTGTACAAATAATATTTAATAATATAGTATTTTACTAATAATAAATAATTAATAGGATACAGAATTAACATATTTAGAAATCAAATACATTAAATTAAACAGTGAAAAATGATATGGTAAATATTATAAATAAGTATTATTTATGGTGTCTTAGTTGTAACAACATATTTTGTATCTAATCCCAGAAGTATGTTAGCATTATCATTAGGTGAGAAACAAACAATTATATTAACTTTTGTTTTATTACTTATAAGTGATTTCATGGAATTCATAACTAGTTTTCTAGTACTGTGGTTTGATAAATATTCTTCTAGTTTTATATTTTTTTTTGAAATTTTTTTGATTACATGTTCAGCGTGTTTATTATAACAACATACTTGTATAGCTTGGGATTCATTATTTCCATACAAAAAATTCATCATAAAAAAAAATGTAAGATGTACAATATTAGAACATGTAGGACACTTGTATTCCATGTTTGAAGATTGGTTTGACCATTTCAGATTACATTTTGGAACAAATGCTATACATTTTGTGCAATATCCACTTACAATTTCATTACTAACAAATATGTTTGGTTCAGTATGAATTAGTCTACAAGGACCTATACATTCTGTAGGTTGGTTTACAATATTAGATTTTAAATTATTTGATTGAGTTTCTTGGTTGGATATTAATAATTCTGATTCAGCGTTAAAAAAACTAGGTGAACATGAGCCATCTGTAGAAGAGCTTGGTGAAGTTGCTCTTTGTGAACATAGTTTCCTTTCAGATAATGAGGTATCTTTATTTGATAAAGTAATTGATGATTTTTTTTGACCAAATGAACTAGCATTATTGTGAACACAATTGTCCTTCTGATTAATCTGTGTAGATGTTGTAAAGTCTTGACATGGTGACAAATTGACAATATCATCATCAGATAAATTCACAAATATTGTTTCATCGTGTTGACTTTGTTGAAAACTTATTGGTTCCTCTGTTGGAAAAATAATTATACTTGACTCTTGAGTTTTATCTTTTAAAACCAACTGGACATCACTAGATAATTGTTTAATTTTAGGCTGAGTTGCAGGTTTCAATTCATTTGGTATTGGAAAATGTCTTGTAGGAGGTCTAAGAGAATTTACAATACCAGTTTCTATTGGATCAGCTTTTATATTTTGACTAATTCCATTAATTTGTAATGAAAATATGTCTGAGTTATTTATATTTTTCACTTTTACATTGTTTAAACATATTCGTTGATTAAGTGACAATGAAATAAAATCGTTACTTGGAGTTTCAACTAAAATATCAATTTTGTTTGAAAAAAAATCATATTTCACTTCAGATGCTATTTTTTTGTTCGCATTGTTTTTATATTCATCAATAAAATTAGAATATTTGAGAGTTTTTAAGCATGATTTATCACAACATTGTAATCTTAATAACATTACCTCTTCATCATCATATTTTACGATTTTTTTTATATTTCCAAATAGCGAATAAATACCAGGACCAGTTAATAAAGAGAGATTATTTTCAAGTAGTGTATTTGATTTTTTTAATGCAGTTTTATATTTAAATAAGATGATTGAAGAATTATCTTGAGGTCGAACTAAAACAGTTAATATGCTAGAATTGCAAATACTGAACTGTTTAAGTACAATAGCATCAATTATAATTATTCTGTCATGTTCACTTATATCATTTATTAATGAACTGAAATATTCACCCTTTTTATTTTTAATGTTAACACAACTTACAAAATACATTTTACTGTTCTTTTTTAATAAAGATTTTGAAGTGTTAGTTCTTTGAATTTTTAATGGAGTTAGGTTTGCTTTAAGCAAAATTAAATCCATGCCAGATATAATTTTCTTGTTAGATTTTAATATATTTTTTTTATTTAACTCAAACACATTGTTAAAATCATTAATATTATTCACTAATATTTCACTAATATCTTCTTCATTTTGTATGAAATATGTTTTCATTTTTATCCACATTTTGTTAACCCCTGAAATAAAACAGATTTAAATCAATAAATTGTCTAAATGATAAAAATATACATTTATATAGGTATTTATTATATACTTTACAACTACAAAGTCCATAATTTTAGTTTTTGGATTTTTTCTATTTTGTTTATTATATAACTTTACTCTGTTAAATGAAAAAGTAACTGTGTATGGTTGACTTGGTCTTGGGATAGATGGTTATTATTTTAAAAAAACTGATTTTAACCGAGATTACTTTTTATGTTGAGCAAAGTAAAGTACAAGAATTTATTTTTGAAAAATATTTTGTGTGAATAATAAATATTGTTAATGTATAAAATATAAAATTATTAAATAACAGTTTATAAATATGTAACAACTGGTTAAATAAGTCCAGTAGCGCGGCAAAATTCTAGAATTTCTCTATAACTTAACTTTTAATTCCAAACTTCAGGTAAATATCATCAATTCATCATTGTCAATAATACAATAACCAAATGGACTCGAATCACATTGAGTTATGATTGTCCACAAACAAGGGTGTATTGTAGTGTATATGGGAGTATACTTATAACAATATTTATAAATATATGAACGTGAAAAATAAAATAAAACAGATGTTTTTTTTGTTATTTAGTTTTCCTGCCTTATATATTTAATTTTAGTGTTTATACATAAGAGAAAATGTATATTTTAACATAATAGAACAAAACATAAGACATTTTTACCAAAAGGATATAAGCAACATTTAAAATGGCCATCTAAGACCTACTTTAAAGATTATACTTAAATCTATTTGTCTTCACAATAATTTTATAATACTACAACATTTAAAGGTACAACAAATAGTTACTTACGATGTGTTGATAATTGCGTTATAAACACTGCCGTCTGTCACAATAAGGATTAAACCATAGAAAGAACCTAAACGTCCTAAACTGGACTACTGAACTAGTGCTGGAAATTCAATCACTCACAGGTACAGAAAATAAATTGACATTTAACAGGACTACTAGCTAGTAATTAGATTACTGAAGACACTAGAGTAATGGGAACAATTTTATTCTCAGTTTTGTCACATGGGTGGCTGGTAGTATTACGAAAATTAATAAAGAGTATAGTCATGAATTGGCCGAATTCTCGATTGTCAGAATACCTAAAATATTTATTATTTTTATTAATTTATTGAATATTCATGAAATTTTAATGAAATATTGGACTGTGTGAAGGGGATGAGTGAGTTTTATCTTATCAATATCATTATAATCACAGAATAACTGCCATAACCACAGAATTCTGGGCCCTGTGGTATTAATTGTGGTAGTGTTATTGTATAAAATTACTGATCGTGAACACGCGACTACTGACTAGCATTCAACTGGATCATTCTGTTTTAAACATTTAACATTTTAAACTAATTAGAAACTATAAAATTACATAATATTAACTGTAAATCCATTACCCTATATATTATTATTGATGTATTGTATAGGTAAATACTAAATAGTAAATACAAAATACTATTTACATAGGTACATTAGGCAAAACTATTTTTACTAGTTTTCATGTATGATTTCAAGCATATAGTTGTATATTATAAATGTTTAAACCTATTAAACCTATTATTGGTACTTTTTCTTAGATCTGATCTTTGTAGACAAACAAATTCAATCAATAGAATACACAAAATGAATGACATTAAATCGAGTGCATATTGGTATATTGCAAGAAGGATAAAAAATGAGTGCCATCACGGGACGCCTGGCTGATGAAAAACCACTAAAACATCGAAATTTATGGTTATTGAGGGAATTTATAATTAATGAAAATCAATATATAATAACAGAGTTTCGTTAATAATTCTTATTTATATTTTTTCTTATTATAATAGTGTATACCACATTACACAGTGTATACAATAAGAATTATAATAGAAAAAAATTATTAATTTTCATATACATATGTAGTGCAAGGTTATAAAAAAATATCTGATGGATCAAAATTGAATACAAGATCTCAAATAAGTTGTTGTTTAATGCTTAGTATCTTTAACCTACGGCTATCTGAAGATGGTACAATTTTTTACACGCATTTTATATTTTTATAAATTTGTCAAAATCAAAAGTAATTTGTAGTAAAAATTTATAAAATCTTTAATTATTAAAGATAGGATTTGAAAATTGAATATACTGTTTCTTGTTAGTATTTCTACTGGAATTAAAAAATCTAAAAATATACACACAATTATTTTTTATACATTTGAAGAAAATAAAATTTGAACAAAATTAGGTACGTATTTTAATGATGTTAATTATTTTGTTATAAATGAAAAACATTGTGGAGACTTAAAACTTTTACTTATATTATAATATTATGAATTTTACTATATGCAATGACATTTTTGATTTATATTAAGATATGCATCTATTCATTCTATGAATCTATTTTTATTGTTTAATGGTATTTTACTATTTTAGTATTTATATTATTTATAGAAATATGTTATTAAATGTTGAGTGATATAGATTGTTATAAAATGGTATAAATACATATTATTATAATAATTAAATATCAATAATATAATAAATGCAATACTTTCAGAAAAAATTATATCATACGACATACAACTGTAATAGATACTACATGTAAAACAAAGGAGTTAAATATTTATATAAAAAAAAATGTTTATTAAAATATAGGCCAGGGGTGGCAAACCTTTTGAACACTAAATGCCAAAAATTACATTTTTTTTTTCGAGCATGCCATGAAAAATAGTATAATATATTATTTTCAATATTGTAAAAAAATTATTGTAGTTTTATTGTATGATTGATTTGTTACTATAAAAAAAGGTTAGTTTAGGTACATAATATAATAATATTACTTTGTTAATTTTTTTTTTTTCTTGATAATATGATTTTTGTTGTTGAATTTTTGATGCCAATTCATTGATATTTGGTTTTGGTTTATAATTACATTGTAACTTTTAATAAAGTACAATATGCAGCATTACATTCATCTGTTAGTCGGTTTCTTAAATCAGATTTTATAAAATTAATTTTTGAAAATAGTGACTCCCATGAATAAGCTGAAAAAAAAACAGCTAATGCTACTATTTTTAAAGTAGAATAATCTTGTGGAATTGCAATCTTGTTCCCTATGTTTACAATCAAGTTGCCTATTGCCCCATCATGCTGAATTTCTTCTAATTCATTTTTCAGTGTCAGTATAACATATTTTTCTTTCCATATACTAAATAGTACCATTTATTGACCGATAAAAGCCATGTTATGCACAAAATATTTTTACCTATTATATATAGTAAAAATATTTTAATTTTTCGCGTGCCATGGATTTGCCATCCCTGATATAGGCTGATAGATCATTTACACTTAAAATTGTTCTTCGTGTACAATTATGTATCATTTAATTCAAATTTAACACTTTCATAACTGTGACCATTCTACATCTAATGTACAACAGAATAGTACTCATTTGCTTACTTTTTTAAAAATATAGTTGAAATAAAAAATAAATATATCTTAGTATAAATTTTATTATATTTTTCAATTTGTTGTATTAACTTTCGATTTTATTTTAAATTTACAAACCATTATAGAAAATAAATATTAGATAGATACAAAATTAAACTATTAGTCAATGGTTTTTTATTTGATAAAAAAAAAATGTACAGTAAAAAATGTACTTCTAAATTATTTACAAAAATATAATCATACGACAAGTTCTTTAAATATTTATGTTAATAACAAATAATAAAGCTACAGTACATCAATACTATAATTGCATAAGAAATGGTACAAAATATTATATCAATAAATTACAATTGCTTTAAATATTACGTACATTATAATGATCTTATTATATACAATTAAGTAGATAGTTGTTATTAGCTGTAGAGTATCAATAATTTAAAAAAATTATTGAGTCAAATTGAATTGTTTTGTAAATTAAAAACTTCAAAGATGTCTGTGGCATTATATAGTATGTACTTGTCTGAAAAGTATTGTTGGGTCTTGGATGATCAACAAACTTCTTGAGAGTCTAAAAAAATAAAATATATGAATATATGCAAGTAAATTATTTAAAAAAACAAAAGTTTTTAATTTATTACAGAGTTACATTTTGAAAAAATTAATAAAAGTGATAACCAAAAGATTAATTATCATTATTGATTACTTTCAACAAAATTTAGTTTAATTAAAAATTAAGAGATTTAGTACTAATAGTACTATTTATAATAATGTTAGTAATATGCATTATGCATATTAACATTGAATAAAGTTATTAAAATATGTATGTGTATGTGAATTTTAAGTCTTAACTTTATGTAACTCTGAAATATATCATACTTTGAATACATTTCATTTATATGGTTTGAAATTAAAAATGACTTATTATACAAAAATAAACAGTTTGCATAATAATACAACACAAACAAAGCAAAAGTTATGAATTTTAATGATACAAATGAACTTTGTTCAAATAAAAAACTACTTAATGTATTATTTTTTACTAACTGCACAATTCAAAATAAAATTTGTCATAATGATAGCTATAATATATATATATTATTTATTTATTTCAGAAAAGCATACAATTTCAATAAAGCTATTTATAATAATACTAATAATAGGAAAATCCTTTTTATAAATAATAGTTAGCATTTGAAAATGTTCATAGGAAATATTGTGTATACATCTTAGTATATTATGATAATTGAATGATGTACCTAAGGTATTTATTTAATTGTGTTTAATACTTTATGTTAACATTTTTTAACCTATTAAAATTGTATAAAAGTTAAATATATATATTTTATAATAATAAACAAAAAAATATAGATAAGAAATTGATTAAGTTCATCGACACATTACAAATATTTATTGTAATTTATAAATGTGCAAAACTGTATTTATAGGATTAAGTTTCCACTATAACTTAAATAACTGTACAATATGAATTCACCTCCTGCACTACTGATGAACAATATGAAATCTGTTTTTTATGTAATTATAACTGTAAATATGTAATATTCAAGAAAGGTCATATCTACAAGTGCTAAGTGATATAATATACACAGCTACAATTTAAAGAAATAATAGACTAAACAAATTATATATTTATTAAAAAATATATTGATATAAAAATATAAAACTAGTATTGAAACATTTGGAACTAAACAATGATATTAATGTTATATATTTTATAAATATAATCATGGATTATTATATTTTATATCTTATTTTATCGTAATACCACAATTTATTAATTTATGCCATGCTATTTTGTTCCATAATAAATCTACTCATTACTCATCTAAATTGGTTTAGCATTCATTATAAATTATAATTTATAAATATCGAACATTTGATATCATGCAATTAACTTACGTTTCAAATACAATTTATTACATAATTTTTAAGCGATGGTAATGAACTAATGAATAATGATTAATGAATGGAATGAAATAAATATTATACAGGTATTATAATAATGTAGGTATATGATTTTTTTTGTTATTTATTATGTTGTTAATATGTTTTGAATCAGTTGTCCAGGTAATAAAAATATGTTTGTGATGGAGAAAATCAAGATCAAATCAATAGCATATCATTCACGAGGCCCATAATTTATATTTTTTGCATGTGTAACTTACTTGCTATAATAGGGTTCCAAAATTTTGCATTAATTCATCATCACAGAGTACATAATAAATATGATATTCACCATATGCATATTACATACGTAACATACATTTACCATAAGAATAGTTAAAATGGATGTACTACTGTTTATTTGTTTGGGCAGAGATAAAATGAAGAAGTATAACATTTATTTTTTAAGAGTAATCATTATTTTTGTTGTATTAGTCTTAAATACAGTGAATTTTAGTAAACAATCATTATAATTGTATAATAATTTACTAAAAGGGATTTAGTAGTTTGGTATGAATTAAATGCAATACTAATTATTGAAATATGATATTGTTGGATATAACAAATTCCTAGAGCTTAGCGATTGTTCATTTGATTGTTTTTTAATTATATGTTAAAAATTATAATTTATCAATTGATATGACTTCTAAAATGAAATTCCTCGATATTGTGTCAATGATCAACAAATAATATATAATGTATTTTAGAAAATCATTAAACTTAATAGTTTTTAATATGTATAAAGATAGTATTATTATTTTGTATTTACATTAACACAAATAACAGGGAAATAATTTAAAAATAATACCCAGTCAGTGATGTACTTTAAATACTTTAGAGTTTGAAAGTATTTCTCAACAACTCATGATGTAATAAGTAATATTAGTATAATATTATTGAAATGGAAAAATTAAGCCATATATTATACTCTATTCAGAATAAGATCAGACCTCGACAGCCAATTTGTGCACATGGATCTGGCTTTACTACACAACAGGTGTACAGATAGTTGACTTGATGGGGTTGAAAAATGGGTGTTGTCTGACCACCATCCGATGAAAACTAGTCATCACTGAGGTCTGAGCTCATTCTGAATAGAGTATATATAATATATATAATGATATAATTTTAAAAAATATTGAAGAAGCTTAAACCTAATATTAGGGAGCCTATTCTTGTCTTTCTTGTATAATAGTTCTCAAGTATTCCTACAAGACTTATCTGATTTTTTGACAATAGTGCAATATACATAATATATATTTTTTTTTTTATTTTGAAGATTTTAATAATTAGGTTTAAAATTATGTTAGTATTACTATGATAATAAATTATTGCATTTAACTTTAAATAAATAATTTAATAATAGGGTTATTTAAGAACAAATAATATTTAGAGATAGTTTTTAATAATACAAATAGTTATATAAATTATTTTAACATAGATATGTTTTTGGGATGGATAATTGTTTTATTTTTCCTGTAATCAATTTCGCTTAACACTATTTATTAAAATCTGTTATTATAGCAACTGAATATTCATAATTTTTAGCAGCAATAAAAACAATAATTTAAAATCTACTAGTGGCAAAGAATATATACTTAAAATTATATTTATGATTCTTCAATTTTCCTTGTAGAGAAAAAATACCTAGTAGCATGCTGCTACTACTACTACTGCTATTACATTTACTTCAGGTGGTTCACCAATTGTACTATCCAATGAATCCCAGCTTATTTTCTTTACATGTTATGTTTCATAATACATTTTGAATTGATATAAAGTATAGAGTTGAGCAAAAGAAATTTGGACAAATTTTATGCCTGAGACTGGATACTTTGATATTGTCTGATGGATTATTTTTTATATATTCTTTGATTATGTGTAAATATTTTAATTTAATATCTAAACATGTTTTATATAATATATTTTAATTTTATTGATAACATATTAACATAACAATGAAACATTTGAAACATAAAATTAATAACATAACTTAAACATAGTGTGCCTGCATAATTTAAAGTTTAATGAAACAATTATTATCTTAAATAATATAATATAGAATAATATGTCCTAAGTAATATAAAAAAATACAATAAATAGGTAACATTCAACTTAGCGGTTTATCAATAATAGTAAATAAATTAAATCCTATGGTTGTTATTAAATATTATTTGAAGTATTTAATATTCATTTATGTGATATATATATATCATATACTAATAAATAATAATCAAAACTATTTTTTTTTTACTTTTTCTTAAAATTTTAAGTAACTACTTACATACTTTTGTTCTATTAATTTTACAATATGATAATAAGTATAATGTAATTATATTGTAATCATAATGTAGTATATACTTTAACTACGTAAAAAATATAATTTTAACGTGTGTAATTTGGATTAATAGATTTTGATAGTAGTAATGTATGTTCAGTATTGGGAATAATAGTTGAATGCTTACCTTCTTTACTGCAAGACTCAGGTATTGGGTCAAGAAGTTTTGGTTCATTTGGATCCTTATCGTCTATGTCAATATCCATAGTCCTTTTCCTTACACACCGTGTAGTTGTTAATAGTATTCCAAAAATCATGGGAGGAAGTCCAGCAATTAAAAATGCACCAACATAAGATTTATAATTATCATACATCCAACCTGAATATAAACAAGTAAAATAGTACAAAATAATTGTGAATAAAATATTGAAGTTAGTTCAATTTTTGATAAAATGATTTCATAGTTCATAAATTATTTACCAGCAACTGGTGGGCCGACTGTCAATGGTATAGAACATAGACCAAGAATGCATCCGATGGCTTGTGCAGCACCTTTTTGACCAACTAAATCAAAAGCGATAGGACCCATAACACTAACAAAACATCCATCAGCAAGCCCCATGATTAATGTAATAATCACTAGTATAGAAAAGTATGGTACTATAATGATAAACATAGTCATCAAGCCAATAACAAACAGTGATATCTAAAAAAAAAAAAATATAAGAAATCAAAGATTAAATTATATTAGTTTTAAATCATGATTGAAAAAACAATATCTTATAACCTAATCTATATACTAAATTTAACTTCTGCAGATAAATTATAATATACTTATTGAATATTATAAATAATACAGACAATACAGTTGCCTAAAAAAAAAATAACAGTATTAATTTGGCCTGTTGCTGGCTTAAATTATTTGAACATATATATTATTTGTATACAAGCTCAAAAAGTACATTTTAAATTATTGATTTTATTATCTCACGCAATAAACTTTAAATAAAATTGTAATATATCTATAAGATAATTATAAACCCCCTTTGGCATTGGAATACCCATACAGGGGGGGGGGAGGTGTCGTCAAACTACCAATCCTCACATAGTATTTTTTTCACTATAATATGTAATTTCTAAAAATTAATAAAAAAAAAAAAAATTTTCTAATATTATATAAACTATATTTTTAAACTAGAAATTGTTCTATGATAAAAATAAGCCTTTGTAAGCAACATAATATTTCAATGTTTAAGTATATATAATTTTTTTTATGTAAATCCTTCCCACCATTGAAAATAGTTGTGTACCCCCACTGCCTATATCTGTATTAGTTCCATAATAGCATATTAGGTTAAGAAACAACAAATAATATTTTAATATACATTTTATTATACTCTTATTTTATACTACTTTTGTTATTAAGAATATAGGAAAGGAATTATATTAAATAAAAAGTTTTTAAAAATATCAAACTAAATTAATATTATAAAATGTATAAGTTGTCCCATGTCAGTTGCCTTATCTTTTTTTATTAACTGTAACAAACTAGATTGAAATATTTACCACAAAATTATGTTTGATCAATAACACTAGAGTTATTTAATCTATAGCGTGGGAAACAAATAACAACTATAAATACGAGTTATTAAACTGAATTATCATATGAAATAGATGAAAACTAAATTAGTATAATTTAAACATTATAGTTTTACACAAATACACATAACATATCATTGTGCTTAAAAATGTAATTAATATCAGTTTTTATCATTTTTTTATTTTTAAAATTTAAGTATAAAAAAAAAATGAAATTTTTTATTCATTATAAGTTATAACTATCAACAAAATATCAGTAAAATTATAGTTCTTTTGACAAAATATAACCATATAATAATTAATAATTATTAATACAATATCAGGGATACTTTATTTAAATAAATAATTCAATTTACCTGTTGCATTACAATTCTATTAACTCCTTTATAATCAGATATGGGTCCTGAAATTAATCTACCGATTCCCGAGGAAATGCCAATACATGTAACTAATATTTTACCATCGTTTTGTGGAAAACGGTCATCAACAAATTTAACCTGTATAAAAAAAAGCATTGATTTGAAAAATAAAAAATATATACTACTAAATTAAAATTGGCTAAAAAAAATAATGCAATTCTTACCAAATGGACGTAAGGGACAAAGTATCCAAAGAGAGCGAGAGGAATCATTGTGGCCCAAATAACGTATTTAGGGTTCTTCCAAATGTCAATATTGACCAATGATCGCAGTTCTTCAGCCAGGGATTTATGCATATCCGATTTGTCCACTTTGTATGTAGGTTTGAACGCCAAAGCGCAAACCATTAGCATAGCCGATAACGCTGCTTCCCATCTATAATAGATTATCGTATAAATAAATTCGTAGATAAATGAAAAAACGTTGAAATACATTAATAAAATACAAACAATAGAAGCAAGAAATAATTATTTGAATTTGATATATAATTAAATTTTTACATATTATATAATATATTTGTACTTAGGGCTCTAGGGGGCCGGGAAAAAAAACATAACATATACATATTAGGTATTAATTTAAATTATGAAAAAAATAAGTCGTGCCACTACAGTTACCACATTATCTAATATCTTTATTCGATATTGGTATATAAATAATTTGATTTCTTACTACATAATTTACATTGTATTTCATTATTCATAAATACTTATAATTTTAAAACAATTTTGTTTATTATATATTAAACTATATATTTTATGTTAATAATATGTGATTTAAACTTATATTAAGGTAACTAAAATAACTGACGTTTTATAGAGGTTTATAACAGTAAAAAAAAAACTGTGTAACCACTGTAACCAATATTTTAGGTATCTTTTGTAAAAATAAAAATAAAATGTTAGAATTTATAATAAAATTATTATAAATACTAATATACGATGATGGCCAGTGGCGTATATAGGGGGGGGTTAGGGGTTCAAACCCTTCTTGAAATGTATGGTTAGTACGGGCATTGATTTTGATTGTATAATTAATTGGAATTTAAGAATGGAAATTTTTGTGAAATTAATTTTTATATACTCATCCACTGACGATGACACGTAATTATTTACAGTACCATAGCTGAAAAATGTATGTGTTTATTTAACCTAAGTAATAGCCAGTAGGTACCATATATCTAGGTATATTTTAAATTACACATCGCAATCAAAATACAAAACGATAAATTGTTAAACTAATTTTTATAAAATACATCTACATGAAACATAGAAATGTAGTTTGTATGTTATATTTTGTTTAAAATAAGTTAAGAAAATTAAAAATTTACTATAAACAGCAATATTTTCAAACGGGTAGTAAATACGTACTAATGGTACTACGTATGCAATAATCTGTATTATACAGGTAGGTATCTACTCGGCTGACGGACTAAGCAATAATAATTAATAAATAATAACTAATAACTTTACGAAATAACGGATAAGATAAAGGCAAAACTTTATCGGCTTATCATTAGGTACTTAATGTTCTGATTATTGATTTACTATAGTCTACATGTATTTGTAAGTTATAAATATTATAAGATAATAATATATAATTACTAGAAATTTGTTGGATAATATATCTTTATTATAAGTTAATAAGTTATAACTACAAAGCTATTTTGAATATATTACATAAGTGACGAGAGAGATGAATTATTTATAATGTTCTGTTCTTTAGTGTACGATTTCTATTTTTTTTTTTTTAATTAGATATATTTTAACTAATAAGTAATAACTAAATAAATATAAATATTTGAAAGCATTTATCAAAAAAAAATTTATCTCTACCTAAATGTAAGTCGTGTAAGTATTAATTATAAAGTTATAATTTTCTGCGACTTAAAGTTTTTATTCAAAATTTATATACCTAGGTTTTGAAAAAAAACATTTTTCCAGTGATTAATTTTGTTTTTCGGAATAATAATCTAAAAAGATAATATTATATATTATGTACATATATAACTACACGAGGAGGAAGGACCTATTTACTATTTTCAAAGTACAGTGAAGGCCAAAGTGTAGTTCTTATGAGATAGAGTAAGAATTAAGTAAGACAAATAAAATGTGAAGGTGATGACTGATGATGTTCTGTTAGTTTACTAATACGAGAAATATGTTTCATAGAATCAAAGTTTAATAATTCATTATATTTCTATAAACTGTTAAGCATAATTATAACGGTATAATATTTTCGATAAGATGTAATACTTTGAAAGATTAAGTATAAAAGATTATGGATAACTATAAACTAATCAGTAATCACTATTCTAGTTAAATAATTTGCGAATGTTACAAGTTATATTTAATCGACTTAATTATTGAAAGTGAACTTGATTATCGATTATAGTTTACGAACTATTTTATTATTAATAATAATAAAAAAAAAGTGGTTATATCATAAAATTCAGTGTAATTGACCGCTATACATGCGGTGTTGTAGTGGTGTAGTGGTCCGATAGAAAATTGGAATAAAAACGGTCACAGATTATTCCAGAATCAATATAATTATTGAATAAATGCAATGCATATTATTTTTTGCTTTTTAAATTATTGTTATAAAATGTATTTATTCATAACCAAATATCTTCATACTCCTGGTTGTATTAACTATTTAATTGAAATTCAAGACATATTTAATATCTATATATATTACAAATAATCCACCCAACAGTTCTTAATGACAATTTGAAATATATTTTTGTTATCATGAATACCAAATTTTTTTTTTAGACTGTATAATTACCGATAAAAAACGATTTTATTATAATTTTGTATAAGATTTTAAAACACAAATGATTTGATAAATAGTTAAATTATATTCAGTTACGATAGTTATGTAAAAATATAAAAAGGAAGATTCTTTTAAAAGTTAACACTCATTATTTTGAAAATTATTTACGGTTTTGAATAACTACATATTTTTTCATAATTTGAATTAATTACATAAGGACATTTTTGAAGAAAAACCATATTTTCTATTATTGTAGTTTTAGTTTTTGAACAACATACGTTTTTAATTTCCTATTACGATGCAGAATATTTTTCTTAATATTTTGTTACATACGAATATAAGTTTAGATGAGCGGAATGCGGCGACACAAGTGAATCCCACAAAATGATGGTACACTAGACTGCGAATCTAAATTGTAAATACTTATAAATTATAAATAAACTGATAAACTACTTGTTCAGTCGTTCATAATTACATTTTTCATTGGTATAATATACTATATACAATAGTATTTATAATATTTTTAGTTCTAGTTTTATTTTTTATTTAAATACTAGGGAGAATTGTCCTATTGGCTATTATCAAACTTAAAGTTAAAAACATTATCGCTATTTTTGGTATTTAATTTTTAATGCGAGATATGAGCATTTTTAATATTGTGATTTATCGCATACTTACTTATATCGCACTTTAAAATTAAAATAACGAAAAAAAACAAATACCTAATATTTTTATTGTGAAATTAATGATATGCAAGTGTTATGCGTTCGAATTGCCTAATTTATAATGCACTTTTTGTTGCACGTTTAACGCAATTACCAACATAAAATTAGAGGTAGGTTACTGAATGAAAATTTTCCATATTGTACGTTTGTTAGACAGAGAAGTAGCACATGAGTGGCGTCCTCTTGGGCACCCGTATAAATGATACGGATGAAAAAACCTTATTGGTAGTTGGTACTATTAATCCTATACACTTTAAAGAGCCTAGATAATATTATGAGCTTTTTTTTTTACTTAGCTTAGCGCTACTATCGTCGTGCAGGATATAATATATATTTTTATTAATTTTAAATAATTATTATTTAGGCTCTCTAATAGATAAAATACTATTTAATCATGTTAATATCATTATACATTTGGGAAGGTAGTAATTTTTCTATATTAGAAACTGAATGGACTATACTTAAATTTGAAGTTTAAAAATGTATTATTCTGCTATTTATGTAAGCTATGAAGTACAGCGTACAGTGCACTCAATGTATAATGATAACAAAATATTATATATTAAATTGTATATAATATATTTAAATTTAACTAATACACATAATATAAGTGTATTTCTAAGAATATTAGATAACTTAAGTGCAATAAGATACTATTATACTTTAAACTAACCTTAAACAGTTATCTAGACCATATTTAACAAGTAGATGATCCACGAAGTATGGAATGATCATGGTGAAAAATGAGCTGCCAGCAGTTACTATACCATTTACGAGACCAAGGTATTTTTTGAAGTAATGACCAAGAATAGCTAATGAAGGCGTGTAAGCTAATGATGCGCCAATACCATATAAAAGGCCGTAAGTTACGTATAATACTTCCACCTAAAATAGAATAATTAGATGAATATTTAAATATATATATTATGACTAATTTTGTTATTAAAGTTTTAATAATAAATATAGATACAAACAAATTAATAAAAAGGAAATACAAATTTAATATATTAAATTAAAACAAAATTAAAACTTGCTATTAGTAAGATAAGGTAAATAAATACGCATAACGTAACGATAGGATTTTATTTTTAAGGATTAGCAAATACTAACTAATAAATGATATATATATATTATACTGTTATATAAATATGTTATCATTCATGATTCGTTTTAATCAGAACAATTAATTAAGCTAGAAACTATAAAATATTCACTAAAAATAACAAAATTATAATTAAATATGTTTAAAAATTAAAATTAAAAATAATATATTGTTCCTTGTGATTAAAACTGAAATTCTTATAAATACTAGACGTACAACACGTTTTCAATATTAAAATTAAATTATATTTTATAATTAAGAGAATGACGTACCCATGTGTTGGTCACCGTAGTCTTTTTACTAACGCATACCATAACAAAATATACGTTTAGCAGTTCGAATTTTGTGTATTTTAATTAAATATTTGAGTGAAATAACCTATTAGCAAACTTAAAGGTTAGACATTTAGAATATTATTAGTGTTCTTTCATCAAGTTTTTACAATACTTAAATTTTAAGTGAATTATGAGTATCTTGAAATATTAATATTATACATACTCATAACTTGCTTAAAAATTAAAATACTGTAAAAAACTGATATAACCCTGATAATGAGTGCATTAAGTTTGATAATAGTACATTTCACTCTAATATTTAAACTAATTACACAAAATTGGAACTCCTGAACGTATATTTTGGTTTAATAATAGTATGAGGTATTAGTAAGACCAAAACAAACTCAGCGGGTACTACGTTGTTAAATACTTCAGTATTGAAAATATTTGAAACCACAATGATGGTTAACTATCCATACTCTTAATTAAAAATTAATTAATAATTGTCTTAAGTTTTTTTTAACATACATAACAATCTACATTTCATATAGTATTAAATATTGGATTCTGAGCGGCTCCGATGAATGTATTGATTTTACAATGATGTGTTATTTTTTTTTATATGTACCTATTTATGGTATACATATAGTAAAACAAATGCTTTGATATTTAACTTTGAATATAGTTACTGATAGAAAATTGGATTTAGTTGGTACTCTGAGAGTTCAAAATACTATAAAAATTAGGGAAAAACATCAATTTTTACTTAAAACCGATTTTTAAAATTGACATATTTTATTTGGTGGAAATCGAAGACTGTTGATAATTGAAATTTTTTACAAAATAGGTTAGCAGAGTAGTAAGGTATAACCCACAAAAACTTTACTATTAACTCCGCTTACCTAAACTTTAAATACTTATCAAAAACTACTTGTCCGAACTTCGATTTTTATGTATAGAAATACTCAGAAAAATATTCTGCTTCAGAATATAGAAAAAGCTCAAAACAGTAAAAAATCATAACAATAAAAAGTATTAAAAATACATAAAATTTTTTAAATGTTGTTTGATTTGGATTGAAATTCATGTAAAAAAACATTTTCAAAAACATTAACATATTTTGAAATAATGAGTGTTCAAAAATAAAAGAATCACTCTGTGTAATGACATTTTCAATTTTTTTTTTACAAATACATTTTTGTTTGGTAAAAAATGTTGGAAATGTAATACCAAGGCTCCTCATAAGTTGCAATAATATCCATTTAAGATACATATTACATAGGCATGAACTTTTTTTATAAACATTTGAAATTAAAATTTGTTAAATTCAAAAAATTAGAAAGAAAACTAGAATCAAAAAAATAATTTGAAATTGATTAAATGTTGAATTGAGGAAAAATTTACACAACATGCTTCCAGTGTTGTGTATGAAATGTACGAGACTAAAAAATATACCATATATGGTTCGTTAGATATATATCATTGATTTTATAATATGAATCGGTCTACTTACCATTTTAAAGTCATTGATTATACTAAACTAACCAATAACTAACGATATTCACTTTATTAAATTTAATATGTTCTAATTAAAGTTTCGAATAGCAGGGTACCTAAACAACAATTGATAAATATTAAATACCGAGTACTAATCGCTGCATGAAAATATTAAATGAATGACCTATGTTTAATATGAATACGATTATACAAAATACAAATAGAAATAATTAGTTTAATACCAATAAAAAACAAATAGGTTTAAAATGAATAAAAGTGAAAGTACTTCACAATTTTTAGAAATTTGAAATTTGAAATTATTTATTGATTGTGTTAACGACGCCTAAAAGCTTTGCAATTAGTATATAAAAATATAGGAAACTTAAAATATATTATTCTCTAAAATAAACTTATTAAAGCACGCAAAATTTTTTATTTTTGGTTTTGATAAAATTTACAAAATTTATACTTATTTAAAAGTCTATTCTATTTTTCTTTCTTTAAGTATTGACATTAATGTTACTTAAAATAATGAGATTCGAAATTACTATAAATTGAAGGGTTTAACATTAAAAACCTTTTAAAGAATCACTTTTAACATGTACTATATGTCTATATGTAGTTCAGTAGTTGTTGTATAGGTACATATAAGTAGTAGTAGGGACGTTGCTTATTCCTTAAATTGTAAATGGTTAGTTGTCAGAAAGGTTTAAAATAATGTTTTTAAAATGAAAAAAATCAGTGTGAAACATAAGGTAGTATTATATATTATGTTACTTTATTTTACGAATAGATCGATAAGAAGTATGTCAAACGCTTAGGCATGAAGTTAGTTTGTATTTTTGATTCATATGAATAATTATTTAGTTTAATTCAAATGATATTACCTATAATATTTGTACAGATACAACTATTTGTAAAATGTTAATGTACAATAATAAGCGGTTATAATAATAACTAAAAAAAAATCTTTTTAAATAGATTATTATTTGTATTTGAGAAATTTGGAATAATATTATATATATTATAACTTACTTGATGTGTGAAATATGATGATATTAATAAACTATTAGTAGCAATAAAACCACCTATAAACGTAGTTGTTCTAATTCCTATGCGATCAACGAGAACTCCAGCGATAGGTGACATTAGAAACGTTGTTCCCACAGTCAAAGAGCCAACTAGCGCTAAAATCAACAAAATATTATAAATAAAAAATATTTAAAATGTGTTAAATGTGTACATTTAATTTAAAATGTATCTAATAAAACATACAAGAATGGTTATAAGATTAATGAAATTGCAATATTTGTTGATGTTCGAATATTATTTAGGTCCATATATATACTTTTATTACACGAAGTATTATACAACAATCTATACCGATAAGGAGCACAATAGATACGCAATATCTATGAAGGATAAATTATTTATCTATTGTTATATATATAATAAAGAATAAACTAAGTATAATAGCTTAGTAAAAAGGTTTATATAAGTTATATTCCGAGAAATTTTTAAAATTGTCAAGATTTATTTTTGGAGATTTTATTATAATTTTAAATGAGACGGGGAGATCAATCATCCTACTTTTTCAAAATTTCAACTTGAATTTCTTGAATTTAAATTTAAATTGATGATACAATTTGAAGTACGTTTCTTATACAGAATTTATGTTTATTACCTAATATGTAATAATATAAGAAATATACTGGTATATTATAAATTATAATATACTCTAAGTCAATAGTCAATACGATATTATATTTAAGGGCTGAATGAAGCTAAAGCTAAAAATGTGACATGGTAATTAAATGTTATCATAAAAAATAATTTTTTAAAATATTTTTTCATAATATTATGGTTAGGTATTATATTCAATTCTGTTTTTTTTTCTTAATTTTATCAAATAACAAAACATTAATAATAATGACGAATTAATACTCATTAAAATAATTAAATTATCAAACAGCTAACTTGAATACCTAATTACAAATGTTTTTTTTCTCGGAAAAAATGATGACATTAATATAGTTAAATTAAAGGGGTCCGTGCATATACCAAATATGTAACACAATTTTACATAAGAAAATAGTGTATTTTCTTAAAAAAAAAATTACGAATTTACTTGTACAAGAATAAGACAATTTCAACAACCTGTACAAAAAATATAAAATATAATATAATAATATATTAATATAGTATTTGGAGCTACATTTTTTATTTTCTGTCGAATGACAAGATATCTACTTCCGGAGTTATCGGGTTTTATACTTTTATTGCTACGAGCATTGTCTATAGTCGATACAGTACGTAAAACAAAATCGAAAAAACAATTACGATCAAATCAAGATGCATATTATATTTTAGAATTTTGTATTATGACTTAGTATTTATAAACATATCCAAATTGTTTTTATTCAAATAATATTGATTCTTCTAATTATATTTTTTAATTTCTTGAGAATGATAGATCATAATTCATAAATATACTGGTATTTAAATATAAATAAAACAAAGTGTCGTTGTGTCGTATAATACACGAACTATAAAAAAAGATGAAAGTAACAAATACAAAGTTTTGGTCAAAAAACAAGATAATTCTCAAATCATTTTGGGCTATTATTAGATAGCATTTTGAAAAAATTATAAATATCAAACTAGCTAATACTGCAACTTTTTTATAATAGTCTAGTGTAAATATATTTTAACATAAGTTTTATTATAAACTCAATATTATTTTTAAACGCTTTTTTTTTTGTTTTCTGAAAAGAAAAATGGATTTGCTGGTTTTTGCATGGACCCGTTTAATTTGCACAGTAGCTAGAAATAAGTGACTTAGATGAAAAGGGATCTACTTCTATCATTTATTTATTTACTTTAATATGATATAAAATACGATACAAATCAATTTATACTAATAAAAATATTAAAATAAATATTTTGTCTATACTAGTTAACATTTTATCTTGGTTAAACACATGTCTATAACTTTTTATACAGATGAATACTCGTATGTTTTTGAATTAACAAAAAACCTTTTCACACAAATCACAATGACTAAACTGTGTCTGTGTTATAGGATTGAGAACGATTGTCGGCAAATCGAAGAACTAAAATTTTGTACCTTATAAGCAAACGATTGAGAACGATTTTTTGAGCGACGTTGTCGTTTATCTAAATTTTTAGCAAGCCCCTTCCTATACACATGTAATTATTTCCGTTTTGAAGGAAACTAACACAGACCGTGACAATAATTACTATGATCGTATTATTTCTACAATTAATTCTTACTAAGAGTTTGAACAAACTAAAGATATCATGACTTCATGAGGTATTAGACAACTGGAAATGAGTACTTGGGAAAAAATTTTAAATTGTATCTTAAACTGACAAATAATTGATAATTGTTTATTTTTTAAATGACAAAAAAATCTATATTAAATGTTAATAATATATCACGGTTATTAAAATGTAATATCAGATATACTATTTTGTATTTTTAATCTATGCGGCAACATTGCATAAAAGTTAGCAGGTAAAAACGTTTTCAATCGTGTTATTAAAAAATATACGGCTTATAAGGACCGTTCTCAATCATGTTCTACCCAACTGTGTAGCTAGAAGACGTTGGCAGACTGAGTATAATAATATATGTATTATAATATCATTGTGTTTCGTTTGAAAAGATGAATGGTTAACTACCATTATATTAGGGAATTTAACAATGATTGAACTTGGAATGTAAATAGTCCATATGAGTTACGAATTAAATAAATTATACTTACATGCTTTTGACGATGCTTCACTGACACCAGCATCCTCTAGCCTTTTTAAGAGATATACATAAGTCACTGAATAGGAATTGATAAAACTAAAAACAAGACCATTGACTAGGAAACTAGCTAACACAACGATACACGATCGTATGTTAGCTTCGGGCAATCCCTTTTCTTGGTTGTTCATTTTTAAAAACGTATATAGATGTACTTATAAATTACACAAGTATTAACCTAAAAAAAAAAATGTATATTCATATTAAACAAAACTAATTTTTTGTAAATAATAATAAACATAAACAATGATTAATGTTATTTAAACAGTTACCTGTTCGTAGATAAAATACTTAAAAATATTTAAGGATTCTAAATTTTTAAACATGTTTTGTTATACTTTAATAATTTTCAAAATTTTGCAAATATATATATAAATATTGAATATACTTATAATAGCGAGTTTTATAGGCATACAGCTCGCATAAATCAAAATTAAATTCTGTAATTATACAGAGTAATAATTCATATCATGAAATTTATTTAATAGTTTATTACATATAAAAAAACAAGAAAAAGTATCAATAGAAAAATGTATTGAATGTAGTATAAAAAAGCTATATTATTCATAAAATTTTTTAGTAAATATTTACTTAATTTAAATAATATAGTAGTTTATTATTATTCATCATCTACTTAAAGTCAATATATAAAAATCATATAAATTTTTAAGCTCATTTAATTTTTTACGAATATAAATATTTATTTAATAAAATTACGTTTATTTAAAAAAAAAAAAATAAGAAGCTTAATTTTTTTTAAAGAAAATCGTTATTAGTAATTATTATTTACATATGATTTCATTATTATATAATAATTAGTATTACTAAATGATTGACAATAATGGATTTCTTTAAGTAATTTTTGAAACTTATTTTTAGATTTATCATGTATCATAATATTGACTTTATTATATTAATCATATGTTCTAAACTGATTATTATCCTAAATATACAAAGTTCAATAACATCAAAATTAATCATTTGAATTTTGATTCTGATACGTTAAAATCTTCAGAAAAAATATCTATTAAATAATTAATAATATAAAGAGGGGTTCTTATATGAAAAAAGGTAGTATTTTCAATGGACACTTTTTAAGAAGTAAACTAGTAAACAAACCTTAAACATTTGAAATTATATATTGGCAGTATACTTATTTCAACTAAATATTATAAAATAGTTTCCTCTTTTCGCCTAAAACAACTGCATTGTTTTCGCTTACGGTTTCATTTTCAACATTTTGGAAAGCACTGTTTGAAAATTAGTTTCATAAAGCGATTTAGCATAACCCAGAGAGCATCATAAGGAGACGACTTTTATTACTATACTAAATGTATTGTGTTTGTTTAAATAAAAATAATTGTTAAATAATTTAAAAAGTTATGTGTGTATAGATAATTATTGTATAATATAAGTAAATACAATCTGATGTACATTATATTAAATTAAATAGTACATATTTACAATAATTTCCTAAAAATAGGAAAGTTAAAAGACGTTAATTAAAAAAAAAGATACAATCTAACAATATAATAGAGGAGAGTTATAAGTCGATATGAGTTTATATCTTGGCATTCAACTATGTATAAATATAAAATCACTAGATTAATTACTAATTAATAATCAAAAAGAGGAAATTACTTTATCATATTTAGTTGAAATTAAGATTATATTTATTTAATCGATTAGAAGGATTGAATAGTTATTTAAAATAGATATTTTTGCTGTGCCTAAAGTTGAATACCGTATGTCATGGACGGTTTTGTAATTTGCTTATCTCAGGATTTTAGTTCTTATTGGAGAGCGATAAGTTTCTTGAAGTAAGGAAACGTAAATTACTAAATTTACGTTTTGTATTTATGTGATATTTTTAATTAAGCATTTTGACAAGGTGAATACCTAGGTATTTAGCATTATATTATAATACAGGGAATCCTCTAAATAGCGGATATTCTTGGTCACTGAAATCTTGTCCACTATTCAGAGGAGGTAAATTTTTAGAATTCATAAAAGGTAAATAGTTTAAAGGAAAAATTATGCACTTTGTTAAATTTAATTAAAGTGTTTTAACAATTAACAAATTACTAATTATTTAAATAAAATATAATATAATATCAATACAATACCCAGTTTCCATTTAAAAAAAAAATAAAAAGAGAAAAAAGGTGGGCATGTGTCGAGTACTCGAGTGGACCCGTATTCGGGTGTGTTCAATTTAAATTTATTTTTCCTCTAACAGACCAATAAGCCTTCTCCCAATTATATCAAAACTTTTTAAAATATATTAATAAAACACATCCTACCCATACTTAATGATATTTTGCCTAACTCCCAATTTGGATTTCGTAATAATCATTCTAGTATATCAAGTACATAGATTGGTTGAGAAAATCTTATTCATCTTTTAAAAGAGAAACTTTACTTTACTGATTTCTTCCTTGATGTCTCGCAAGCGTTTGACAGGATGCGGTCTACGGGTTAACTAGCTAAAATGTATAGTGTAACTACTCAGTACTCAGACACAACTATTTAATTTTAAAATGTTACATAGAAAACCGCTTTAATTCAGTGCGTTTAGGCTTCATTATCTTAAGCTTATTGTTCTATTATTATAACAAATTGCCTAGTAAAAAAATTGTGCAAAAAAAAATATTAAGTAACTGCCTGAGTTTGCTGACGCACATCATAATTTCCCTGTAATTTTTTATGAATAACCATATGCAAATCGTTGAATTCAAATTTAACAAATCTACTTCAGTAATCTAATAAATAACGAGGTACACTCAAAACCTACATAGCTATACAATGAAATTATTCTCATGGTTTTTTGTCTATAAAATTAACAGTAATTAAATATATGATACTGAAAACCATTAACAACGGAAGTATTTATAGATGAAACACTGTTGGTGTGTTTAAATAATATTACTCAATTCGTCCTCTCTTCTTTTCATTGAATTTTTTTTTAATTATTTTAATATTTGATAATATTTAAAAAATGTACAATACTATAGATATAAAATAATATATATATATATATATAGAACAAGGCCGTACCTGGGGGAGTTAAACTATCTCCCCCCCCCGAAATTTTTTAGCGTTCATAAAATTTAAAAATGAATACTTAACATTACACCTCAAACAATTACAATATAGCGACCTGGCATGGTGTTTGGACGCCAATTGTTCATTATTTTATACACCACTTACTAACCTCCCTCCCCTCCGAAAATTTGTTAGGAGTACTGCCTTGATATAGAAGATGATTTTGTCATTTTGTCATTTAATCACGTGTTTTGGTTTCTCTATTCGAGCTAAAACTTTATTTTAAACGTTATTTTTGGATATAGATACATTTATAATTATGTATGATATATAATAAATTAAAAAAAAATTATTAAGATGATTTGGTTCCAATTTTTTTACAACAGAGAAATGTCAGCCTTTATCAAATAATTGTACATAGTAGAAAAGTACACAACTAATAGGTACAATTTATACAATTTTATAGATACCACATAGTCTATAAATGAAAAGTTATTCAAATTACAATTAAATTTTTTATCGTAATTTAAACAAATTTGGCACGTGATTAGTTTATAGATATAAATAATTGCATAATATTTAACATACACCAAGAATCTTTTATCCAATAACGCAATACCTAATTATTACGTTAATAATTTAATTTGAAACACAACAACATTACAATTTGTTTATTCTATTTATATATCATACAATTAATATGAAGGAGTCTAATAATGCCATTCAGTTATATTATTTATATAATATATAGGATCATTAAACATACATTAGACACTAATTTATAATAATCACAATATTATTTAAATAATTTACATATTAAATATATAGATATTATGTATGGAGAATTGGGAAAACTATGGCGTATTAAAAACTTGAAGTTTTCACATATTAATTGGAGTGTTGTAAAATCATAATTTATAATACAATAAATTTTAAATTAAATTATGTCATAAACAGTATTTATAGTATGATGATTTGTGACATTTTATTTGTAATCCAGTATATTATATCCAGCGTCAAATTAAATAAATATATGAAAGTTTATACAATTTTGCATTTCTAAAAATCAGTTAATAAAATAAATTATATACGGGAAAACCACCAATTAGTAGTTATTGTCGGCCAACTTGGATCGATGACAGATAATACTCGATAAGGCTGATAAGAGTCAAATTTTATTAACACTCGTGTTTATCGAGCAATCTAATCTAAACTACTTAACTACTATAATATTATACTTTATTCATTTATATAATAAAATAAAATAAAAAAGACGCTTACATTTGTGACGATTGATGAGCCAAAGAGATAAAGTCCTTTTGGCTTTTACAAAATAAGGGTTACTAATATAATATTCATGAGGAATATAAAAATCACATCGTATAACATTGTACGTAATAAAAAAATGTTCATGTTAATAGGTGGTGTCATACTACCATAAAAAAAAAAAAATGTATTAATTTTTTTAATCTTTAAGATATTAATTTGTTTTGTCGCGCACTCGTTATTCTGAAATTATTATTCACTGTTTGACAATATTTGTTAAAATGTATAATAAATATTTTAGTTCAAATTTTATTTTACATTAATATACATATGTATAATAAATTTTAACTCACGAGAGATCATTAAAGAAAATTGATAATTCATATATGTTATATGCTCTATAGTTTATGTGTTTAAAAGTTGAAGTGAAAATATTATTTTAATACAGCCATATTAGGCGATACTTTTATTCCAGTCTGTCTTAGAAAAATTGACTAAATTAAATTAATGTCCAGAATAGTTTGAAGAACAAGAAAAGACAATATTAAAGGTGGTTTTATTGATAAAGACTTAATCATACCAGATTCAATCAAAATAAAAAAATAAGACACAAACAATTTATTTTTTGACAATGATAATAGTGAGAATAGAATTTTGATATTTTCAATTAAGTTTAATTTAATTAAGTTGCATTGATAAGATAACTGGTTCAGGGATAGTACTTATCGATCGGGTTTAGCAATTTTATTTGGTTCATGGTCTTATATAGATGGACAAACTTTTCCTTCAGTATCTATTTTGACGATAAATAAAATAATAGGAACATGTACCGCGATTTTAAAAGTATCATTAAGATTACATACTAAATTACTACATTTCTCATTCTAATAAGCCATATTGTAATATTGGTTGTGCAGTGTGCACTTGTACCATAGTAAAGTAAATTACTAAAAAGTAATATAAAAAAATTATAAATTAAATATCGGTGCATATTGAATACATACATTTTTGCATTAATACGTTGTTTTTTTTTTGGTCAAATACTTAAAAATTTGTCAAACCCTCTCGTGCACACGGGCTATGTAGGGTATAGTCTGCGGCTTCATGTGAGGGGCTCATGTTTATCATAAGTATCAAAGCATTTTTGATAATATTTTCTTTAATATTAAAAAATACATAATACAATTTTTTTTTAGTTTTCTAGTGACCCGCGTGATAATTTAAAATATAGACTTATCATTAAATCTTGCTATCACAGCTTATAACGTTTGCAACACGTATACTTAGACATTATAGGCTATATATAGAATAATTATTTTTGTTTTTATGGTTTGTAATTAAAGACCATATACCTATAACTAAGTCCAGCGAATAGGACAGTATCATGTTGACATCGATATGTATTTAATGCATAATTAGCTAGGTATTATACTATTATTGTTCTATGGTACTGGTTGGATAGATAAAATTTAAGTTTTGTTATCTGTGATTTTACTGCCGACCGTCACTGATAGACAATATTTTCGATAAAATAATAACAATATAACATTATATAAATATGTGGAAATTCTTCAAAAATATTCAATATAGTATAGGTCACTATATACTTTAACTTTAAGAAGTTACATAAATTTTCTTTTAATAAATATAATTCAAATTTCAAACTACTATTATTACTACAGTGTGTTGTTTAATATTCTACTGTAAAACTATGTGTGATTTTAGATTCTGAGGGAAGCAAAGAAGTTAAGTAGTA
The DNA here is from genome assembly GCF_020882245.1 of Rhopalosiphum padi. NCBI lineage: Eukaryota > Metazoa > Arthropoda > Insecta > Hemiptera > Aphididae > Rhopalosiphum > Rhopalosiphum padi. Next base: position 79,168,338 of record NC_083598.1, read on the forward strand.
TATTTTCAAAAACTTATATTGTAGATTGAGTCCTATGTAGTAAAAGAAAATGTTGGCTCAGAATCGTTTTTTAAAATAAAATATTTATTCTTTCCTTTAATTCAATAAAATTACATTGAGTAGGTATTCTATCCTAGATGCAAAATATGTTCGATGATTTTTTTTCTTGCGAGGGGCCCTATTTTCTTATTACATAACCTGTGAATAAAGTCTGCGCATGCTTATGGACATAACTGTATTTAAAAAATAAAAACAGTATATTACATTTAAATTTTACAAAATTATACAATTATTTGGAACAGCCGAAAAATAAATAAATATTCCAAAACTATTTTATAGTGTTTTATGATATTACGAATTATATATTTTGTAATATTAAACTGTTTTTATGGTCAATATATAAGTATTTAATTTATTTTTAGAAAAATAGTATAAATACGTTTTTCAAGAATTAAACTTGTAATTTATTTTAATAATATCAATATTATATATTTATGACAAAAAAATATACAAATGCTAAACAATTTCATAATTCAGTTAATATTTGAACAGGTGGTTAGGTTGGTTAATATGTTGAACAGGTGGTAAAATGTAAGAATCCGGGTGGAAAAAGGTCAGATGATGAAATGCGAGTATGACAACCGTCTACCTACAACCTACATTCTTTTGTATTCATATTCTATAACTTTATTTTAATACTGTAACTTGCTATTAACGAAAATGTGTATATAATCAAAGACGCTATAATATAATAAAACTAGAAACTTTGTTTTTGTACATTAATAGATTACATAATATGTACATATTAACATGTATATATCTACTCTTAAAATTCAATACACTTTTAATTTAAAAATATTTAATAGTAAAACATTTAATAAAGATGTTAATAACACAATACGGGTCTAACAGTGACAATCAAGAACACTAGTTTAACACATATTATTGATAGCCCAGGTAAATAGTAAAGGTAAGTAAAAACGAACAACCAAACCAATATTTTAACAAAAGATTCGTGTAATTATCAAATCAACAAATGTCACCCAAGAATATTCATGATTCATGAATCATGAATTTACGATCAACCATCTTTATTATAGAAATACAGATTAAATATTAACTATGATATCAAACATTATTATGGACTTAAATTGAAATTGAAATATTGTTTCAAAATAATGCAAAGAATAATATGAATAATACAGATTAATATGAGATAAATAATGGATTAACATTACAATTTGGGAAATATTAAAATAACATCCTTTTTTCAGTTACATATTTATATAATATATTAAGACATGTATAACAAGAGAATTAAAGAATGATGTCTAGAAAAATGTCGAGGATAAAAACAGTATTACTAAAAAAAATTATATTATTATGTTCATTATTATATTATTTTATGGAACTATTATTTTTAAATTGAAAATAAAACTTTTGAATAGCAAGTATTGTAAGTAAACATTTATAATGAATTATAAAAAAAAAAAAATTATATTTTTTTCAAATTATTTTTTTATTAGAACATAGTTAATATGTAACAATTGAATATTGATCATTATCAAGTATTTGTCAGTTTGTGACATAATCAATCAAGTTTCATTAAGAGGACGTCAGCGCAACATTTGTGAACAGTGTCTATTATATATTATAACAGAAAAAACAATTTCATAATAACATATTTCTCATTTTGAACTATACGCGGATAAGAATTAGGATAAACAATTTATACAATACAAATTTCTAAAGATTATATAATCCAGAAATCTATATTACTAACCAAATACTTATTTTAATTATATAGTTTATTACTATTTAAAACACGGTAAACAAAATAATAATAAACATTAAATATATTGGATCTATAATAAACATTATAAATAAAACACAAATACGTGAATATTGAATAAATGTCTATTAATAAATAAATTAAAATAAATATTAACTAGATATATCACATTTTTTTAATATTCTGTTGAAATTATGAAAATATAATATTATAAATGATTATTTAAAATTCAGATGTAACTCCTAATAAAATAAAAAAAACATAACTCAGTATCGACGTCTGTGATGCAGTTAAGAGGACATTGTACCCGTATATGTTGTCTCTGTCTTACATACATACGATATGGAAAATTTTCGTTCAGCGCAGATCAGCAGAATTCATTTTGTGATGTTAGCTTTAATATTAGAGTAAATTTACCTAATATTAAATTTAAAGATAATAATATTATCTAGGAAATGTCATATGTTTTTATTGATATTATTATCATTTTAAAAAGTTTTGGAAATTTTAAAGCTGGAATATTTTATATAGCTATAATTTACTTTAAAATGATAATATCAATTAAAGCATATGACATTTCCTAGATAATATTCTTACATTTAAACTTGATGATAGGTAAATTTACTCTAATATTAAAGCTAACATCACAAAATGAATTCGGCTGAACGAAAATTTGCTATGATGTACGTTATTAGTATGACAGAGACAACACATGTGGGTATAACGTCCTCTTAATGCGACATTGAATTTTATAAAATAATTATTTTTTAATCAATATAATATGTAAGCTAGTGTTGATGAACTCTAGTATCTATTTGTATGTACTTAATCAAGTTCACTGCCATTATTTAATTTTGTTTAGTTTGATAACATATATTATAATATTCACAAATAAATTAAATTATTAATATAAGTATTGTATAGTAGTTAAATATGCCGTTATAATTTATTTTCAAAGCATTAATGTCTTATCAAAAATATTACGAAGTTTAATTAATAATTATTTGCAAAGAATTTGATGAGTACTTATATTTGTATGGATCAAATATAAATAAAGAAAGACATCAGTTTACCTAACGTTTTAATATGGTGTATTTTAATGGCTTGTGAATGGGTTGATAAATTTAAGAAAATATGTAAAATAGGTTATACAAAGTTGCTTTTAGAGGTGTCAAATATTCGTACAATATTAGATTTAAAGAAAGGAATTATAAAACGATTTTATTATAATGTAAAAAAAAGGAGGAAACTACAGATTTAACAATGACAACATCTTAAATCTTAATGTTCATCAAGATTAAGAAGTCGGTTAATTAAACGAGTTAAATTAATATAAATAGTATTAATAATTGATATAATTTATCAATAATTTCGGCTAATTTAAATCTAAAAAGTGATTATCAACAAGCCAAATCTTAATTATATTCTATAGGAAATATTTTTAAATGTACCTAATAATAAATAATTCCTATTAATTTGTGACAAAATTTGAAATATACATCAATAAAATATTATTTATACACGATAATTAATGCATTAACAATTTATATTAATGACAAGAATCAAAAAGATCAATATCGAAAAATGCTCAAATAACACGTACAAAGCAACAAAGGTATATAATAATGTTCTCGTTATATTTCGCAGAGGAAAATACTGATTATTTACGAAAATAATACTATTGGTAGGTAATACGTAGCATATAATAAATTATACATATTCTATCAAATAAATTATATAAAAAGGTTAATTTCATACAACCCTACGTGATGCAATTAATATTATAAAAATTTAAAAACATTTTAATGAGTCTAAAAGTTTTCAACAAATGTAAAAGACGCAAATTTAAATCAAAAATCAAACTTATGATTCCTCTAAAATCTATGACATAAATATAAAAAAAAAAGAAAATGGTAAAACTGTTCAATGTTCATTTAAAAAATATAATTCAAGTTTTTTGATACTAGAAGTAATATTTTCTAATTACATGGTATAATGAATAAATAAATTCAAAATTAAATGATTAAAAGAAGAAAATCAAGAATGTTTATATATAGCATAAAAAGAACTGAAATATTTTGAAAATTATATCACGTCATAAAATGTTAATATAAATTAATAGTGAAAATCCAAGTATCTACAATTATTATATTCAATAATTTAGGAGGTGTCATATGAGATTACATAAAAAAAAATACAAAATTAATAGTTCCAAACTACTCGGTCTATTACGAATTTAAAATAAAATAAAATCTTCGAGTTATACAATCAAGAATTCACCTGTATTTTGTTACTATATCCATATTTTATTTTTGTATCAACGTAGCGGTTCGAATATTTTTGGATTAAAAAATATTTTTATATAAATATAATAGAATAGGAATATGAGCTTAAATATTTAAATGATCTTTTCAAACTATAATCAAAATAAATAATCAACACAAACAATAATAAAATAAACTTAATCATAATTCAAATATTAATTATTAACCGTGTTACAATTAATTGAAAATAATATACTTAATATTATTATTATGTGGGTACTTATATATTTTGTTAAAGTTTGTAAAAATGTGTACAAGTACGACTAATTGTGACAAGTCTATTAAGAATTTAGAATTACTATTATGTTTATTGTCAATATTCCATAATATTGAATGAATCTCTAGTACTCACGTGTATGTTTTAAATGTAGTATTTTTTTGTTAATAAAATGTCTAAACTAAATTATTATATTATTCGAGGATTTTAATTAAATCAACACAAATTATTACTTTAGAACACTCACCTAAGTATTATTTTGTATACTGTTTAATACTCAAACATGTTTTTAGAACATTGAAATAAAATAACGATACCACGTGTTACTTGATCACACAGCAAAACGTAACTAAACTCGCTTAGTCGCTCCTGGTTGATGAGACAGGAATCTACGTTCGTTATGGTAGTATGGTACCCAACGTATATTTTTATACATGCCACAAGCCAGGTGTTCTCAAAATGTTTTTATCAACTTCAAATCTATCTACGAAATTTTAATTAGCGGTATGAGAATAAGTAATATCATTAAAAATATGAAGATTTAATAATAATTATAAATGAAAGAATATAGTTAAAATTTGAATATCTTCTAATTACCTATATTAATTTATTGTTGATTAAATGTTTGTTGAAAACACCATAAACATATTTATAACAATATTTTTAAAAAAATAATAAATAATCGAATTGAATTTTAACAACTATTGAAATAATTTGAATTAACTAAAAATATTTTGGTAAGCATTTTTAAGCACCCATTATGGGATTGTGTTGCAGTATGTCAGTATGTATAGGGTGATATAATGTTTTGACTGCTTAGGGTTCGTTGTATTTTGAATGTATATCGTTATCGTGCACATGTAAAATTACGCAATACAACATGTAAAATGATACAAGCAGAATTTTTTTACTGTAAATTTAAATTTTTTTATTATAAAAATATACTTACTAATTAAACTTTAAATTTTTATATAGGTATTTAAAAGTAAACAATATATTATTAATTTAATAATTACGTATTTAATAGTGTATTACTATAATTTAGCCACCGATAATAGATATAAATCAAAATGATGTCTAAATCTGTATTGAATTAGAATTTAAAAAAATAACAAAAACATGGATATATGAGGACATATTTTTAGTAGAAATATTTTTTCAAAGAATTTTGAATATGATTTATTTGAAAAGCTGAAGAATAAAATACAATTAATTTACTAATAAATAATATTATAATTTGTACTTTCTATTATTTATCAAAATGTAATATAATATAGGCAGCTGTAAAAGCTAAAAACTTACACGCAAGTAATATCTCATGTATTACACATTAAAGAATTCTAGATACTTAACATTCATCACTAGTATCTTATTTTTATACTTGGTATTTCAAATGCATATATCTATATTTTACAATTCTACATACATTATACATATAGAGTCAAAGTCAAAGAGTCAAGTGGTCCAACCAGTTATTGAGAAAAACGATGGAATATGATTACTAGTTTGTAACTCTGAACTCTGAGAAATACAAACATGACCATATGTAATATTATATATGCCTACAATATGTTTATTGTCTATAACCTATACATACCCTGATACCCAGTGATATATATTATTTCCATTTAATACATAATATAGAACATTTTAGATTATTGATACAATTATGATTAATGAATGATGATATACCAGTATAACTACACACATAATTTATTATGTTGGTCTGCATGTTACAAATATAGGTCTTGTACTCTCGTGCAATATAAAAACCAATTTTTCTTAAAAAAAAATAATAAAATTTATTAATTTTACTCTGCCCCAAGCCCCGCAAATCATGGGGACACCCAAGATGTAGTATAGCATTTTCCACATATTATAAGTAAGTATTACTTATAATAGCAGTAAACTACTGCCCAACAATGTCCCTTTTCATACAAGTTAGTAGTTTGTTAATTTTTATTGAATTATACTTATTATTAATCAAAATTTGTCCTTTCAAACATGTTAACGGATAATCAATAAATACAAGTAGGTATATAATATATTGATGAATGATGAGTGATGACTACAACTGCTCTAATAGTCATTTAATCTTTATCATAATATGCGAAGTTTAAAAATTTATTTTGTGGGGCTTATTTTTATTTTTTTATTTTTAGATTCTATAGCTTTAAATTTTAAACAAAATTTAATATATATTAAAAAAATTAAAACTAACCTATGGATTGAATATATTGTTATATAAATTTTGGATGATTAACTTAAACATGATCATTGTTCACCTTTATGCCTTATTTTATACTTTAGTTTAATATTTTACTAACATTTTGAATTTAGACATTTTTAAACATAGGTACTGAAAGAATAAAGATCATAAGTATAAATGTGTTTTCTAATGTCACTAACTTTTATTTTATATTATTAAGATGACCTTTTTTTACTAAATTGTATACAGCAGAATAATATATTTTATAATGTAATGTAATATGGTAGTTGGTACATGAAAGTTTTTTTACATACCTAAATATTTTTGTCTAAAATGTTTAATAAAGTACTTAGAAAATGTTCCTAGAAATATTTAAATATAAATCTATGTTTGGAATACCTACTCATTAGTCATTTAGTCATTACCAATAAATGATAAAACATTTATAAATTCATTAAAAATTATAATTTATTGAAATCTTTTGTGGATGTTTTGTAGGAATTTACTGGTTTAAATGTACCTTCCTATAAGAAAATTGTTGTAATTAAAATGGTATTTATAAGCTATTGTGATAACCTACAAAATTTTCCAGTACATTTAATTCTGTTACTGCAACTAATACCGATTAACACTATGTTATATTACTATAAGACAATTATATAATCCACAAGACAAAATAATATAAATAAGTTTATTCAATAACACATTTAGCATATAAAAGTAAGTTTACTATTATCAGTGATGGCGCCAGATAATTTTATTGGGGGGTGATACGGGGCCAAATTTTTTTCTGGCGAGACATTTATGTATGGTCACTTGATCACCCATTAATTTGTTTATACCATATTTTCAGGAATAAAAAAAATGTTTTGTGTATAATATTTTATATTTCTAAATAAATAATCAAAAAATATATCTACTATATTATTAATACAAATGTACTACAGTAAAACTTTAAATTTCTTCCATTTTCTTTTATTTGTATGTAACAATACATAACATTTATTTTTAATGTATGAGATTCTAGAAATTGTGCAGATAGTATTTTTATTTCTAAATGTCCAAAAACAGCATATTTAATTTGAATATAACAATTAAACTTAAAATAATATAACTTAAGTCTAAAAATTCTTTAAACTTTAAAGTAATTAATACTATTTTATATAAAAATAATGACTTACAATTTCTATATTTACCTACTTACATATTCTTAACATTACATTATTGGAAAGGGAAAAAACAAATGTTGGAGGGAGGCAATTGCAAGGGAAGATCCAGGGAGGGGGCACTGGGGGCAAGTGCCAACCCTGTTGGAAAAAAATAATATTAAAAAACATAAATTTTTATCATATTGTTTTTTTTTTTGGTGGGGGCTATATCTATATTATATAATTTTTCCTATAAAGTTCTCTAACCATAAATACATGCTGGATCCGCCTTTGGATACTTGCCTACCCTTACCCTTGTGTAGCGTAGCCCCTGGATATAATATTACATCAGAAGGTAAAAATGAATAAAAAAATCTAATACTATATCCCTCTCCCCACAAAAAAAAAAACACAAACTAGGATAAAATAGCTTACTGAAATAAAAATAGATGCAAATGCTATACATTATTACTAAAATAATACTAACTAAGTATTGGTTAAAATTTTAAAATTTTGACGTCTGAGAAAAATACAGTTAAGCAGTTTACTTTATGTATTGTTAGGTACCTACCCATTTGTATCTAAACCATAATATAACATTAAACTTCACCAATAAAAAAGAAATAAAATATGAAAAAGTTCATATAATTTAAATTTTGAAGTCGATATGAAGAATTATAATTATTATATTACCTATTTTATAATTTGGAAATTGTTTTAGATAGTTTTTTCATAGAACTTTTTATATTTGAGTTATTTTAAAGCGATTCTATTGTATTATCTACTTACAGTTATAATAGAAAGAAAATTTTATGTTCATTTAGTCGAGTAATAATATTGGTTGAAATTTGAAGCGCAGAATTAATTAAATTATGAAATAGAATTTAATGTATTAAATTGTATTACAAATGTAATATGTATCATTTTAATGAACTTCACCAAGGTATTTTGTAATTTTTAAGTTATTGAAATTTCAAACATGAAAAAATTTAAAACGCTACTAAAATACTTACCGCGATATCTGTTGATAATTGATAACATATCATGTGTGCCGGGGTTGTTGAAAAACACAGCCGAATTAAAGAAATATTATATTTTTAAAAGTATATAACTCTTACTTATTAGTTATTAGAGTAACTTATACTACAATAAAATTCAATATGACAATGTTGAAATCATTATTTTCTTTCCCTAAGGTTGAAATGTCGTATGTCAATAATTGTCAATGTAAACAATGTTTACGATTTTACGAGTAACGACTAACGACAAATACGACACCGTATGTTATCATTTTATTATTTATTGTTATCAATATTATCACATCAGTGGTGTAGCCAGGAGGGGTTTGGGTGTTGACCCCCCCCCTCTTCGGCCATATATTTATCAAAAATATAATGTTTATAATATAGGAATACAATCATTTATTTGTGGTGAAATCATAGACCTTATACTAATAGTATAAGGTATTAAGGTCTATGGGTGAAATGTATTCTGTTATGCCGTATTCATGTTATCGACTGCACTGGTGATAATAATCATTATCATTCAATTATTTTATTATTTTAACACGGCTGTGGATTTATTTTATTTTATTACTAAACTAAATTTTGATGGACATTATCGTCAAGGCTGATACTAAAAGGCCTTGTTATTTAAGGTTCCTAGATAATATCTGCTTAAGTGGAATAATTTTTGTTGGACAATTGTTGTTGCTTCGACGTTTGGGGTGTTTAGACTGCTTAGACGCTTAGTACTTAGTAGTTACTTAAATGTATTAATATACTTGAAGAGCCATCTGTTTGACTATTTGAGCGTGAGCGACGGCCGCTGTGAGTTGTGACAGTTTTAGTTATTTTCTATTGAACATATTATTGTACCATAGTGCGCAGAGATCTTATTTAGATGTGTTCTTTTATTTGCTTTCTTGAGTAGTCTTTCCATTTTGCAGTCTGTAACTCAGTGCTGTAGCCAGGATTTTTTTTTTTTGCTGGGGAGAGGGTTAATTTTTGATGGCTAATTATGACAACAAATTAAGTTTGCACTGTATTTCTGACTGTATAATTCATATAATTATACATATATTAGCAAATCAAGATCCAGTAAGTGTGATAAGAGCGGCGTTGCTTTCTCACCACAAATGGTTAATGATTTTTTTTTAGTTATCTCCGTATTCGGGGCAACGGGTTATCACGGCATCACGCATACAAAATTGTATTTTCAATAAAATTAATAAAATTATTAACATTATTGTCGTCTGACATTTCGGGTGGGGGGGAGGGATTGTGCCCGAATGCTCCCCCTGGCTATGGCACTGCTGTGACTCCACAATGCACATTCAGTAATTGGGAATCTTCTGCTTTGTGTTCTTCACCACATTTCACAAACACAGATTTTTTAATATTCACAAACGACTAACGTTTTTGTGTATTCTATAGTAGTATAGTTCATTAAATCTAACACGAGTTAAAAAAAACCTTATTTATAAATTTATAATCAAGAAAAATTGTTTTGTTAGTGCGTTAATATTTAGGTACATGTGTATTTTTTTAATAGGTTTTTATATAGAATATAGATCGTCAAATAAGAACTTCAAATTGATGCGATGGTGAAAATTATTATTTTTCTAAGAGTTCTAATTTGTTGAACTTGAAGTTAGATTGGAGATTTAGAGGTGGGTGATCTAGAGAGGTGTCTTTTGCTAGAGTTCTCAAAGTGTGGGGCGCGACCCTCCGGAGGGCCGCAAAAGCTTTATAGGAGGGGGGGGAGCGCAAGAAAATTTTAAAAATCAATATTGCATTGGTAGGACAGAAAAAGATTTGTGAAATTGCCGTAAAAATAATCGCGTTCTGTATTGTATACGATTCAGTATAATTATACATCACATATAGCAGCAACAATCAACACGTATACAATAAATTTGTAATGTTAATATCAATATTAGCCTATAGGTATTTATTGTTTGTTTTTAACTTTTTGTTACTCTAAACATGACTGTTAAAATTATTTTTATGAGGGGGGCTCACGTCTGGCGTTGACCAAAAAGGGGGGGGGGTTTGGCCTGAAAAGTTTGAGAACCTCTGTAAGCTGCTATATTGTTGTATCTTCAATCTTCATTTGTCAGGCTATTGTTTGTTTTTATTTTTAAAAACGATAAACTAGATACATTTTTATTTATATTAGGTAGCAAAATTTGTTAATGTTGATTGAAGTACCTAAATGGTTTGTGTCTTTTTTTTATTTGTTTCTGTTATTCAAATCAAACGTGCATATTTAATAAGAAAATTTAAGTATAGGTAACAATAACGATAACAGTATAGAACGAGAACGATAGCGTTGGTCGTTAATTAAATGTAACAAGGTCGCCGTCGGCGAATAATTAAATGTCGTATGCGGTCTAGTAGGTATAATAGGTATATAGACTGAATGTATTATGGAATCTATGTATACCTACAGCACGCGATTGTCAGCAAGTAAAAATACGTAATACATATTTTTTTAATTACGTAAGGTAATTAAAATTGGGAGCACACAGTACACTATGCACATGACGTGGAAGTGCGTAATGGTCAAAAGCTAACGCTTAATGAGGAACTGTAAATCTCAAGTAAAAATCTAAAAGCTGATATTCCTAATTTTATGATGAAGGCGTTGTATTATAGCCCATTATTGGCTGCAGTTATTATTTTTTATCTTCTATGCACTTGATTTAGTATTTTTAAGAAATATCATTCGGCATTCCTCTTTTGACATTAGAAAAAAAAAGAAATTACAGAAATTAATGAGATATATGGGTAACGTATTTTCTAAAATTAAGATCAAACAATCTGATGCTGTAAGTTTTTATAGTTTAGTGTATTGAATATTGATACGGTTATATACATTCAAAATATTTCGAAAGTCAAACATTAATACAAAGTACTGTTTAATTTTTTTTATTATATTAGTAGTAAGTAGATATAAGCATAGTTTAAGATAAGTGTTATTAATCTATAGTATAAGGTAGATAACAAACTACAAGGTATACCTACTACATTTAAAATTAAATTAAAATTTTGTAGTGTTATGCGTATGATTAAAAATTTAAAATACTAAGATAGTATCTAGATGACTATTATAATAATTAATAACTATAGGTATGTACCTATATTTAATAGTGGTTATGTGTAGCCATGATATGCACTTATATTTTGAATAGGAACAAAGATAATAAAACGCGAATGCACCTCATAGATATTGATATTTTATATTATACATCATTATTACGTACTTTTATACAGTACAATAAAATATATTAATATACGAGTATATATCTACAAGCTACAACTATCTATATAGTTGTTATTCAGAAATCAGAATATGCATGTTAAATATATAATACTGTATAATACTATGTATAGCATTATAATAACTCGTTATCTATTATTGTACCTATATGTGTAATGTGAGTAATGTATCTACTATAGGTTATAGCTTATAAATTGTAATACCTATTAAGTGGGTTAGGTAATAGATATTATAATACTTAATTATTATTATGAAAGTGCTGAAATTGTTATATCCGTTAACAGGTAATACAACTACACAAGTACCTACCGACAATTAAGTATCGGCAATTTTTTTTTTATTTGGGTATTATATTAATTGTTTTTAATTTTAATTGATGTGTATACTACGTTGTAATTACACTTCAGGTACATTTTGTAAAGACAAATTATTATAATATTGTTCTTAAATAGGTAGGTATCATAGTCATAGATATATATGAAGGTTATAAACTTTTTTTTATTCACGAAATTCTAGAATATTTTCTAAAAATGTTTTCTCTATGTGGTACAATGAGCGTAGACCGTTTAGAAAAATTGATCTATAAATGCGGTTTATTTGGTCGAGTGATTATTATTTCACCAAAAATACCGTTTAGGTGAATAAGTATAAATCGGTTATTATAAGTAAATTAATTTATATAGATACAGTATGTATAGTAATGTACATAATAAAATTATATTATTCGTAAATACCGTTAAATTTTCATACAACTTATTGGATTGGAGTGTAGTACAACTGTACATGGGTATTACGTATTTACGTATATAAAATTCATATTTGAAATTATATTCAAATATAATATTATAAATAAAACCTCAACTGTTTTTGCATTAAGTTATGTTTTATACTTACACAAGAAATCAACATTATGTTAGACCTTAGTGTAATCATTGATTATAAATACTAGTAGGTAAAAATAAATTGCAAGCATTGTATCAGCGGATTACCTTATTCTTGATCTTCCGGATCCGACCGGGAATGTTTATGAATAAATAATTCATTAAAACATCATAACAATTTTTTCTTTATAACTTAATATATTTTTGATATTTTTTTATATCAATATATAGGTAGATTTTATAATCAACCTTGTATTAAATTTTCCGCTGCACACGAATTGCATACCAAAACAGGTAGACGACCTTTTTAAACAAGTTGCATCGGAGACGCAATTCTTGTTACCTTTTCACTTAACATTTTTTCTTAGGTTTTCAGTGGTTTTCAAATTTATTTTTAATTTTGATATTTTTAAATTAAAAAAAAAAAGTAATAATAATAATAATAAAATATTTATTATTAACATAATATTATTATATGAAAACTTGTTTTTTAATAGTTTGTACTTTTAGGCCGGAGCGTATTCACGGCGTATTCGTCGTGTTTCGAACCGTAGCGTATTTCGCGGAGTTTTCCATCGAGTTAAAAATAAACCAATGCATTTTGAGTTTAACGGAAAACGCGGAAAAATACGCCGTTTATAGCTCCGGCCTTATAGATAATTTCGATAAAAATATTGGTGGAGAAAAATACAAGAACTAGGCTTGGTTTCAGACTATATCCTAAATAATGAAATAGGCAAGTACTTAGCAATGATGTTTGAATTATCTTTCCTAGAACCACACGAAGTTGGGGGGATTTTTTTTCGTTTGAAATGTCTGCTATTCAACCTGATGAACACAAAACTACAGAGTTTGCTAACTATTTAGTAGATACATGTATAAATGAAAATTCAATATTTCCTCCGGAATTATGGCAGAAAAAAGTTCTAACTATAATGTGATTGATTATGACTTATAATTTATATTATTATGAGTTATGACATTATCATATTTTTACAATTACATTTCAATTTTTTTATATAACCATTAATTTGGCATATCTCTATTATGGCAATATCACTTTAGCAACCTAGATGAAAAAGTAACACGAATTTCGTCCGGGACACAAAGGTTCGTCTACCTATTTTGGTACACAATTCGTGTGTACCCAAATTTTCAAACATATCTACACATTTTATAAAAATAAAGTAGGTACTTTTAACACTAATTTTATGTGGTTTCAAAGGCCACATAATACACACAATAGATAGTCTGCATCTTAGTTCGCCGAGAGAATGTAGTTGCACTTGCACAACGTTTTATACAAAACACGTACTCAGTAACACAAACAAACACAGCCCCGTACTGTCCCATCGGAACACCGTGAGATTTCCCGGTGCGTTCTGTAAAAATCTTAATATTATTTCCGTCCCTCGAGAAAAATTGAAATTTATAAATTAATGCTTATTATATAGGTTACCCAGAGTTACTGTTAAAATAAACATATTTTATGATTTCAACATTAGAACACATTAAATGTCTAATTTGTTTTAAAAAAACAATATTATTTTTTCATATACATCGTATATTATTGTACCTAATATCTATTATCGTCGTTGTCATTAATTTCCGCTCCCGCATGAATTTATATATATTTTATTATTTTTTATTTATTTATATTTATATTATTATATATTTAAATAGGTAGGTGATAAAGTGATTAAATTAAAATTTACTTAGAAAATAAATGTAGAGTTATTGAAAATATTGTATGCATGATGAACAAATTTACTTTTAAATGTCATTAGGACGCTATAAAAAGTATAATTGTTTTTAAAACGCTATAGAGCTACAGTGCTACAAAAGTATAGAGTTACTTTATAACTGGTCGACGATAATTACTAATTTATCAAACACTTAGATAGGCTCTATAGATATTTTTATTATACCTGCATATCTACTAGCTAGGTTAAATTAGTTACCTACTTAAAATTCAATTAATAAATCAGTGGTGGAACGTAAACTATTTAACGAAAACAAGACTTTAATAATTTTAATTTAACTCAAATATTTACTGTGGCAGTGTGTTTGTCTCTCCTACAATGATAATATTTTATACGCGTATAGACGTATAGTAATCAATAATATTTATATTTATAATACATTTTAATATATTATATTGTATACTTAACTTTTTTTTTAGAATATAGACGTTTTTATAACTAGTGTTAGTCGGTGTTTTAATCATATTATATAATACATTAAATTCAAAATAATGATTGAAAAAATTTAAAATTTAAATTTCATTGGAAAATAAAATATTTTGTCTTCTTTTATTAAAACCAAAATTAAACAAAATTAGGTCCGTCACTGAATCTAATATTAATTTAAATTATTTGAATAAGATGAAATATTAGTAGACCTAAATTAGGTATAAATATTTTTGTTGCGTAGGTTTTAAGTATTTTAAAATAGCACGAAAAGTTTTTTATGGTCTACAAAAAAAAAAAAAAAATCAAAACAAACTTAATAGTATCTATCAAAATTTAAATAGCTTGAATATTTTTGTCTTACACAAAATGGACACATAAATATTACTCTATACATTTTTTAAAATCATTTTTTCTTAAACATTTTAAAATTGTAAAAAATATTATGCGTATGATTGTTTTAGATATATTTTAAATAATTTCATGGTATTCTCAATCTATGTTTATCATGACATCTTACAGTATGATTAGGGCCGTATTCAGCTCCTCCGAGACCCGGGAAAACGGGAAAACTACATATTTCGGGCCCCCTTTTTTAGGGTTAGGCTTGATTTTTTTTTAGGTTCGGGTCCCTTAAAATAGGTTTAGTGCCGGTCACCAGACATATGACCTGAGATAACCGTCCTGAATACGGCCTTGAGTATGATACATTTGCATTATAATCTATACTTATTATTACTCAATAGTCAATACTCATATTAGTATATCAATTAAATGAATATATTTAATTAAATAATCCATTATAATATTTTATAACTAGAAGGTACTAATTAGTAAAATCTAATATTATAGTGTATTATAATTTAGTTTTGGTGGTGCGTGCACTAATAATAGTATGGCAGAAAGATTCGTATTATTATTGGAGACGGATAGAAAATGTTTAAGTTGTTAATAATTTTTGATTTATTATATATTTATTGATATATATCCATGAAAATAAATAAAAATTATTATTGTAGGTGTAAAAAAGTGTTACCTATATTACTATCATTATATTATTAACATAAAATATATTTTTGATAAAATGTAATATTATTCTGGCTATTTAGCCATTTTTTATATTTTGGTCTTTAGATACGGTATTAATACAACTTTGTTTATTAAATATTAAAATTTGCAGTTATTATAACTGCTTTTAATTTAAACTACAAACACAAATTAATTTATAACGAAATAGGTTTTTATAATTATGGGAACCATCTTACGTGCTAAAAAAGGAAAAAACAATTTATCTACAACAAATGACTTATATAATACTGACTATCATAATCAAGTAATATCTTTAAGACAAGTATAATATTAAATGTTGGAATAATTTATTAGTAGTTAAGAAAAAATTAATTTTTTAATTTTTATAATATTGTATTAAATGTATAGCTACGTAGAAAGCATTTTAAATTAATTATTATTTTAAGATGTTTGAATTGATTTTATTTACCTACTTATCTTATATAATTGTTAGCAGAAAGAAATGATAACTGAGCCAATTCCAAAGATTGTTCCATTGTATGATGGCACAGAACTAAAAATTAATCAAAAGTTAATAATGAATGGACTCGCTACTATATCAGTACGAAATATGAGATCTAAAGAATATGCTATTAAAGTAAAGTTGATTAATAATAATAATTTTTAAACTCAATATATATGCTAAAATGTTACAAAGTTAAAACAATGATATAGATTTGTTATGTTTGATAATAATAATTATAATTGCTATATTATTTTATATACCTATACATATTTTGCTGAATTTGTTTAATTCCGTAAATTGTAGTACCTACATTAATTTCTAACCAGGAAAACAATTTTGAATTTTTATGGAGTGTATTTTAGTGATGATAGCAATATCAACACATTTATACAGTTATTGTTTGGAGCTTATTTATATGGTGTTTTTAGGTTGTTAGTAATAATTTATAATTCTAATAAAGATTATTTGTGAATGACTCACAAATTGTGAGCATATCTAAGATAGGTCATTTTTTTTATTAATTTAACTGAAAATAACTTTTATAAGTAGAGCTAATATTAGTAATATAGGATTTATAAGAGACTACGGCAAGCCGGATTTTTAAATAAGGGGAGGGTCTGAGTATTAATAAACATGATAACTATTTACAACAGAGATAATTCATTTTTTCTTATTTTAAATAAACGTTTTTATTCTTTTAATATATTTTCTGGTACATTGACATAAAATACTCTTTAAGTTAAATAATACAATTATTTAATCATGCTAACTGCTGAAGCTATTTATTAAAGTATTTAGAATGATTATCAATAATAATGAATAATGTATCAATTATTTCCCTATTCCAATGAGGAAGGAGGTTAATCTCTATTATACCCCTATGTAGCGCACTGCAGGAGACTTTTTAGGAAGGTTGAGATAATATTATTTATGTTGGACTAGAGAAAAAATGTAAATATTTTGGTTGTCACATTCATTAAGATATGAGTAACGTTGAGTAGCAAGCATGGCACTAGAATTTTTTTCCAAGGGGGGGCAAAGTGGGGCAAATATTTTTTTTACATGAGCTAAGGTTTTTTCAACAATCAATGAGGTTATTTAAATAAAATATAAATATTTTCGTATCATATAATATAATATAGCTATTAGCTATAAAGTACACAAGTTTTTATATTTTATGCTCTAAACAGATAATATTTACAAACTTTTGAATAGTTAAAAATGTTTTAGTAATAAATAATGATGTACAAAAATGATAATTTCTTTATTACTTTAATATTACATACCTTTGTGAATGAATGATTAAGTTTTTTTTACTTACATATCATAAATATTAATTAAAGTAATTGTGTTTAGTAATGAACAGATGAATTTGTTTGACTCAACTTTAATGCAATGATTTGGCATACCTTTGTTTATTTATTTTCATCCAGTAATTAGTACTCAATAAAGGTAATAATAAATAAATAAAAGATTTTTTCTTATTTTACAAATTTCAAAACATATTTTATTGAAATTGTAGTACATTTTTTCCTTTTTAGACAATACTAGTAGGTTAATCCATAATAAAAAGAACCAAAGATGTTATTTGTTCAAACTTCATTAATTCAATTATTATAATTTATAATAAATTCAATTTATTCCTCAATTGATAATGTTTTATGACTATTATATCATACATATTTTTCTGTGGTGGCTGGCGAGTGGGCTAAACTGTTTTCTGGGGGGAGGGGGTTAGAGCACCACCTTGCCCCCCCCTTGGTGCCGTGCCTGTTGAGTAGCCTGTGACGTTGAGTATAGGCACATTTTTATATGACGAAATTGGTTGTTGGGGGATATTTGTATACTTAGAACTAGCTAACTAGGATTATTATTTATTAGACAATAAGATAAGTTACTTTTTTAGTTGGGGTTTTGAAGTTCTTTGTATAACTAATGTCCAAATTGTTATAATCGGTTAAATGATTGTTTATTAGAGATTAAGTTTTGTGGAAGTTCCCCGTATCGGGAAAATTAATAAAATAAAAATTAGAATTTAAAAATGTGGTATACCTATAAAAATTTTAAATATTCCTATTGCTATTCATTTGTGACATCAATATATTAACAATAACATTTACATACCTGTTATGTTATTGTGACTAATACTAAATTTAATAATCTATACTATATTCATTATTAAAGATAATATTAAATGTAATAGGTACGTAATACTATTATTATAATATGTCAATAATCGTATATTATACCATTTATAATATCAGTATTGAATAGGAGCTTGCATATATTATACAGAATACACTCGCATACATATAATATATTTTATTTTACTTT
The DNA here is from genome assembly GCF_020882245.1 of Rhopalosiphum padi. Lineage (NCBI taxonomy): Eukaryota > Metazoa > Arthropoda > Insecta > Hemiptera > Aphididae > Rhopalosiphum > Rhopalosiphum padi. The sequence goes on from NC_083598.1 coordinate 79,187,250, forward strand.
TTATTGTGAATTATGATATCCATATTATAATATAAATATACAGAATTAATCAAATATGTATAATAATGTTCAATGTTTTTCGTTTTAACTGAGTAGTTACAGTATAACAATATTAAAGACATTTTAATTGTTAATTTATCGTTTGATATAAATAAATACCTTAATGTCTAATAAACATACTATAAAAAGCAGACTTTTATCAGTGGCACGAGAAGGTTTTTTTTGTGATGAGTGATCCAAACAAGAAATGTATTTCCATTACTTTTTTTTATTATTATTAACATATATTTAAATATTATAATATGAATTATGTTAATATATATCTATTACCTATTATTTTTTTTTATTTGTTTTCTTGGTATAGTACAATATTGTAATTCAATTTTTTTTTGAGTCTATCTACTTCGGTGTGCTTCACCATTAATTTATATATAATATGAAAATGCTACTTTAATAGAAGTTCATTGATGTTCTAAGTTTTAGATTCAAATACCTACGCTCGTTTGTTACTTCAGTTGTACTAAAATCCGTGATTCACTTGTAAAATATAATTCATTAAAATATTGGTAAAACTTACTGTTATTATTGGTGGATTTCCAGGATAAGGCGCTTTGTGCATTGTTCCTTATCTGTATCTTGCCATCTTCTTCGTCACTTTCTTACACCTAACATAATACATGTCATGAAAGGGTTTAAATTATTTACCTATGCATATTGTTAGTCTTAAAAAGGAAAAAAGTATAGTTAAGTGCTCTGTTGTATAGTAGGAGCCGAGTGTAGCATTGAGTAGATCATTGTAATCGATATATTAAATTTGAATTTAATGATTAATCATTGCATAATATGAGATACGAAAAACGATTCTAAATGGAGACGGTCTGTCATCCTATTATCATATTAAACGTTTTAAAAATGTTATAGTGAATGTAAAAATATATAATAATGTATAATGTATGTAAAAGTTAAAAATAACATGAAAAATATACAACAAAACCACAACAAATTCTCGTACTTCGTTTAAACATGGAATTTTTTTCCAATTTTGAATTTTAAATGTCTTAATAAAAATCAAGTTCATATATTTTTTTAAATTTTGTGGTATCAGTTAGTTAGTTACTTATAACTTATAAGGAACCGTGTATTAAATTTTAAAGCTTAGCTGTTAGTTAAAAATTTGAAGATTTTATACATTTTTACTACAAAATAGCTTATAATTTTTGTAATTTTATTAAATTTTGTAGAAATTAGGACTTCAAATGCTTATAAAAATATTGTGCCTATAAATATTTAATTTTTTTTAGTAAACTATAAAAGTATAAAAACTACTTATAAGGAACTTTTTATTACATTTAAAATTTTTTTTTAATATTTATATTAAAAAAACTTGAATAAATAAAAAATGTCTATAAATAGCGCAAAAAAGATATCATCAAAAGATGTTATCAATGATAATATTTTTAATTTTTTTATTGAGATATAATTACTGTGTATGATTATAATAAATACAATTTATAATAATAACTATTAAAATAATAAATTACTATCTACATTTTAATTTATTATTAATATTGTATTATATATTAATATTTATGAATTATACGTGTTTTATAATTATGAGTAGAAAAGAAATTCATTTTTCAATCTTCATCGTCCTGAATTAAAAGGCTTAAATATTATACCTACTGAAAACCAACAAGAGAACATTTTACACCAGCAGATTCTTAAAGAAGTAAAGACAATTCACGAGATAAAAACAATGTAATAAATACAGTTTTCTAAAATATGAAAACATTAAAAAAATATTATGTTGTTTTTTTAAGGAAATCACTTTGTACAATTAATGGGCCACAAAGTTCACCAGCAAATAACCAAGCCAACATCTCTAATGATAATCGTAATTCTTTTTAACAATTCGTTTAAAAACATTATAATATAAATATAATTTTAATCTATTTAAAAAAAAATCACATTATTCAATAATAAAAAATTGAAAATAAATAAAAACATTTCTATATAAGTACATTTGTTTTTTCTTACATTAGAATTTATGACCAATTGAATTAATTTTGAAAATATAAATTGTTAAAGTACATAGTACTTAAGTTAAATAGTAAAATAATATTTGTATTTATACTGTTGAAAAAATAATTATATTTTGATTACAAATATCAGTTATACGTTTTTTTTACAATGTTGAAATATTTATTAATATTATATAATGCTGTAATACTTTATCCGTTATTTCGTTTGATATATTAAAAAATATATATATATATATATTTAAAAAAAATATATAATATATGTAAATATAGCCCAGTATTAATTGTAAATTGTAATGCATTTATTTTAGTTAAACCTGATGCGACATTATTGGAAAACCATTTTTCAAAAAGACTTGTAAAGCCGATAGCCATATCCTCATTCAATCAACAAATCAAATGGGTTGACAGTTTAGTTTGTTATACTTCATGAATATACCACAAGTAGTTTTATTTTGCTTGTTTTGTTTTCAGTTACGGAGCCTGAAGAATCAACATTAAAAGCAGATAAATTCTGTGTTCACGACGTGGAAATAAAATCTACTTTAATCGACTGAATTGAAAGTACTATAAATAAAGTAAAAAAGTTGTCTATAATTTTTGTAAAGTTAATTTATTCGAAATCAATAGCCAATTGTAACATTTACTGAAAGTTACATTTTTTTGTAAATATGTGTATGCATTTCCTTTTTTTAATGGGATAAAGTTTTTATTCGGACTGCTTACCCTGCAAAAAGTTTATTATGTTCTTATAAACATAAAAAAATAAGTCCATACCTAAATTATATAAATGAAACTAAAATAACTTTAGATTTCATCACTTCGTATTAATTTAAAGTGACAATATTATTACTGTTGTACTTTTCTTATTCTAATATTATTAATTAATTTTATTTATTTATTATGATAATAATGTATTAATAATAAATATACTTATATATATATATATATATACAGTACTGCTAATTTTTTTGTTCAGTAATATATTATCTAAAGTCACACTATACAGTAACTGGGGGTAAGCAACTAGCAGGCCACGGTCCGGATACGGAATTCGGATTTACGGATATATATTTTTAATGTTTTTATATCACATATACAATTTTTATAATACAATGATGAATAAAATATTTTTTATTTTTCGGGTCGTGTAACGTATGCAATTTTACATTAAAACATACTTAATATTTTCTTCTTTATTAGTTTTTTCGCGATTTTAGTTTGGTAATTAATAAAAATCATTTAATATAAAACAAATGAGTATTTGTTATCAATTGTTAATGTATAAAAAAAATTACTGTGTTTTGGACCATTTATAAATAAGTACAAAAATTAAAATACAAATCATTATTTGTTATATATGAATAATTAATACAATATATCTATCTATAGAATAATATATGTTATATATATATATATATTATTAAGAAAGAAGTCGTGGAATATAAAGAAATATATACTTATAAATAATAGTTTATGGCCATAGTTTCACGATTGATTACATACATGATACATGATATATCAGTATAAGTTGAAACTTGATTGTTACTTTATTAGTTATATATTATTACTATGTATACATACTACATAAGTAGGTGTGTAAATAATATTTTTGTATTATAATATTATATGATTAAATCTTTGTAAAAAATAAAAATTAATGCCTACTCCTAATAGAATGCCATACACTACCCAACTTACACAGGCTGCTTATTAATTATTAATTATAATATCGATACTAAATTGATAAATTAAAGTATGAAATTGACGCCTTAAATTAAATTATTCTACAATAATTTATAACACAAATACGCAATAACAAATTTGCCAATTCAATTTTTTTAAAGCTTGTTTTATGATTGTTTAATTTTTAAAATTAATAATTATTCATTTAATAATCAATAAATTCTATAAATAGTTGGATAATGTTATTGTTTTAGAATTTAATATTCTATATTATAGAATCTATAATATGGATAGATGATGGATTAATATTTATAATTAGATAAGTATTATTTAGATATTATTTTTGGAGTTTTCATAGTTTAGTGAAATTAATAAACGTATTTATAAAAATAGCTAAGCAATTTAGGAACGATTGCAGTTTAGCTATTACGTGACTTTTTCATTTTTTTTTTTTTTGAAACATATATTTTAACAAGTTAAAAACTCAAGAAGACTTGGTTGCGCCATTGTTTTTAAATCGTTGAAATACATGTTTCAAAAAAAAAAAAATAAAAAAAAAATGAAAAAATCACAAAGTAGGTAAACTGCAATTGTGCCGAAAATTATATCTTTGATGCATATCTGAATAATATCTCACGTACCTATACACAAATTACACAAATTATGAATGTATATGAATGATAATTGTTAATCTTACCTAAAAATTTAAAGTTCTTTTGTTTGTTGTTTTATAGTTTATACCATATCTATAACGAATTCAATTTAGTTTATTATTTAATTTAAAACTGTGGATTATTTATTTTAGATTGTAATCGGATCAAGACAGCTATATTGGTTTCATATTAATATTGTAGTGTTTTTTGTTTAAGTGTTTATTATGATAGTGAAATGTATATTTTACAACTTATCTACCAAAGAGTGCAGATTGCAAGGTATTATTTGCTGTTGATTGGAAAATGTATGTCAATAATAATTTGAATAGTAAAATTGAAGTTCAAAAATGAAATGTTTTTGTGTTAAAATAAATATTACAAAAGTAAATCGTTTTCAATCGAAAAACGATTATAATGTTAAAAACATAAATGCTTTGATGTTACAAGTACTTTTTAGTTTCATGCATATTGCATGCAGATATCTGATATACACACTAACCATTTGTTAAACCGTCTGCCATGGAAGATTATTGTTTTAAAAATTAAGAATGATCATGGAAAAGTCTCAACAACGATGTCCAGCCCGACAATAATAGGCACTTGACCCCCAGGTGTGCCAACAGTAGAAATATTTAAATCTTCTAAAATAAAGAAAGAATGCAATACATTTAACATTCATTTAAAGGATAAAAATTATTTTTTTCTTCAAATTATTACAAATTATTATTTTAATACATTTATTTCACATTTCTCGCGTTATTAATATGTTGACGTATTTCAACTTCAACGTTATTGCATTGACCGAGTTACAAAAAAAACCTAATAATATAATTTTGTAAAATATGATAGAAGAATTATCATCACATTATTTTTCTTAAACAATAAAATAAAAAACTTTTCTATACTTGGTAACCAAGGCACTGGTGCCGAGACTTGTTATGAAATCAAAAAAACAAAAACCATAATTAAAAACTTTCAGTCAACGTCAAGTATTACTAATGGATACTAATGATTTTTTACTCCAAAAAAGCATGTAAGTATTTCTTTCTTTCTATCATCATATATATTTATTCTGCTTGTAAGTACAGATTGTGTATAGCTTAATATATATATAAAAATATTATATAGGTTTAAATATTTATTAAAAACTTTGTTTTAGATGTTTAATTATTAGCATCAATGGTATTAGGTATAAAAATAAAATTTTTAATGAGTTTCTAAATACCAAATAATTTGAAAAATTTTGGTTGTTATTTAATTGACATTTTTTAAATGAACAAAAGCTTATGAGGAACTTTGCATTAATTTTTCTAGAACTTCTATTTAGCAAATAATTTTTAATTAACGTAATACATAGAAAAAGAACGAAAAAAAATTGAAAATTTCTTATGCCTATATGGTTCAGGAAGTCGAAATATTTTGAAAATTTTGTCGTAAATAGGAAATTATAGTATAAGCATTAGGTTTTTTTTGTTAGCAAGTTATATCAAAAACTTTTTTGTTTATTTTTCTCTATTATTTTGTAAAATACTGAGAATTTTTAATTTTGACATTTCCAAAGTACAAAATAGATCTATATTGCTATCAATAACAAATACAAAATCGAATCATATTATCGACTTATTATCATGTACTTACACAGAAACTAAATTAATACATCCATCGCTCAGAACTTAATTAAAGAAAATAAAAAATTTCAAATGTTTATAAATAGCTCAAAAAGAGTTAATATGTTTTGAATAAGGTATACCATGTGTAGAAAATGATAAAATGAATACTTGAGTGTAAATTTTAAGTTTCTATATTATTGTTATTCGTTTGTGAAATATAACAAAATAAAGAAATCAATTTTGTCAAAAAATTTCTGTTTTTCTTCGAATTTCTTTTTGTTTTTACTAATTATTAAGAAAAGTATTTGAAATTTTTAATTTTAATATTTTAAAATACCAACTATATCCAATTTTCTACCAGAATTCACCCATCTATCCCTAATGTTAAAAATCGAATCATTTTTACTGCTCTAAAAGTCGATGACAGACAAAAAAAAACCACATATTATTGTAAAATCAATACATTAATTTCCGTTCATAATTTATTATACATACATCATAATATTATGTGCATTATTATATAGATTATATATAGTAAAATATATAATGCATAAATGTATAATACACACACACAAGATAAGTGATATCTTTATAGTTTATTTATTATTAATATTTAAGATTTAAATAGTCGCCGCCACTATCGCGTGTGTATAAAATCGTAGTAAGTTTACGTTTACGTTTACGTTAGGTGACGTCACTGTTGCTTTGGTTGTTACTGAATAGGCATACTATAACATATAATATATATACATACTATAAACAGCGTAAACGAAGGACCACTCTATTTCATTACTATTGTGACTGGGAAATCGTGCTAAATGCAATTCAGAGTTGCGCGCGTGACAGCAGTGTGTCAGGAAATCGATAACGTGGCACAGAATAATGTTATATCCTATTTCTATTTATTTTTGTGTTTAAACAGACCAAAATTAAAATATTCGATATAAATTGACAACTATTTAAAAATCAAAATAGAAATGTTACGGGAAACATGCCGTAGAAGAATACAATTTAACCGTCCCACTAAAAGCTCTTTTAATGGATTATCTATAAATAATAAGTATTTTAATAATAATATGATAATGTTATTCGTAATAATACTTTTCCGATATCGATAATGAACAAAAATAATTTTGTATTTATGTATTAATCAACAATAATATATTTTGATAAATACAAGCTATAAATATTGTATAGAATAAATATTTTAATAATAATAATAGTGATACTAGTGATAGTATAATGCTTTGCCATTGGTATAGTTGGATACTTGGATGAAGTATGACTGATACCAAAATTGTGAGATGAAAGTAAAGAAGTCGTATTAAATTAAAATTAAATACTAATCGATATAAATGGTGAAACATTTGTTGTTGATTAAAAGTTTTATTATTTGGTGAAATGTTGTGTTATGACCAGAAAACTTTTTACTTTCTAAATAGTTCTTTCAATAATATTTTTTATTTTAGAGTAGATAGTTACTAGTTAACATCTTGACGCTGTAGTTTTTAATAATGGAATTATTTTTATGCATTCAATATTTTCTGCATGAGATATCTTGAATTAATACAATTTTTAAGTCATGGTTTATGACAAATATTCTTATATTTCTTTAACTCAACTTCTCTTGAATTTAAACTGCTGTTTACATTTTGTAGATTAATTAAATTGTTTAATCTTTTGAAATGAAGCGAATGTTTATTGTTATGTTGCAATTCGTATATTGTAGCAGACAGCAGTAGGTAGGTATTTCATTAAATTCTAATTATGTTCAAGCTTTCCCCTTTAAAATGATTATTATAAAGACGAAATACAGTATTTAACGTTTTAAAATGTTGAAATTAAAGATTTATAGCTTTGAATATATATTGGCTGATCAATTTGTATATAGGATTAATATTATGTCTTATATATATAGTGTCGATAGTAAAAAAAACAACACTAATTTGTATTTTCTGATAATATTTTGAACTAAATATAGACAAATCTATTCTCAATTCTGCTATGTGTGTTACTGTGTTAACAATTTCTTATTATTCTTACTTTTGTAATCAAAATCAAATAATTATAAAATTTATAAGTCCAAAGTAAATAAATTATTTTTATTATTTATAAAGTATAAAGTTTCTCATTCATGAAAATAATTTAATAATTGTTTTTCAATCTAAATAGATTAACTAAAAATTAGTGAAATTGTTATGTTCTTAGTTGCATTTCGCTAATTAAAAATTAAGTAAGGTTGTTTATTAAATTAATGAGTGACAGTAACATTTAGCATCTGATAATAAATCATTAGTCGTTACTAATAAGTAGCAACTAGCAGGCTATAATAATAAATCGTATAATTCAGAGTTGAGATGTTTAAAACATCTAAATTAATCTAATGGTGTTTTCTTTAAAATAAATTATTTAAATAACATAACAATTGTGTTCAGAAAAAACAAAATTGTTAGCTAATTTGGTACTTCTTTTTTATTTTAATAAATACTAATCAAATTTGTAAATTATAACTTTAAATATTAAATATTTATATTTTATTTTTAACTTTTCGTCATAATTTTTAATTAATACCTTGTTTTTTTTTTACCTAAATACAAACAACTTTATCATTGAGATTTTATAGTCTTATATGTTATGCTTTTTTGATTTTTAATAATATTGTATTAATATACATAAACAGGATCACATATAGAGTTTAATTGTATTGATTTATTATAATTTATATTATTATTTATGAGCATGTTTATCTAAAAAAAAGTAGCTCAGTGGTTTAATTTAAATTCCACATTTTACACAAAAACATAAACTGTTATATTATAATGACGTAGTGTTGCTTTACTCCGTGACAGCTGATGTTTTTATCTATGTTTTAATTTAAATTATATTTTAGAAATCAGGTTCAACAAATTAATTCAGCTTAGAAGTTAAATACACTTATTCCTATACAACAAAAAATATGAATGTATGAATAAAAAAACTAATGATAAGGATTTAAATTTATTATGTGTATGTTATTATTCAGAAGTAATTGTAAATTAATTTGGTTTTTACTAGTAAGATATAAATGGAATACAATTTATAATGGTAATATTTCGAATTTGATGTTGGATAAATTAGATTGAATAAAAATTACAAAACTAAATAGAAGAGAAATAAATAAAATTAAACATTTCTAGTGGAAAACAAAACTATCTTAAGTAATATACATGTATAACGATAATTCTATAGTCTATACACGGTTTAGCAGCTGGAAACTTAATTTCAAATTTATATTATTTTTAGAAAAATGTTATAGATAACATTTTAGAATCATAAAATGTTTATAATTGCGTTAAAAATGGTGAGGATATTATATAATATATATTAATAGTTATAAAAAAATATTATATCATGTTTGAAACGCGTGTTATTTATAATTAAAATTTCAATGATATATTTCAGGATAGTCGAAAAATAAATAGGTTATTTCTATTGCATACAATATGTCAGTATCCTAATAAGTTTACTATTTAAGGATATAATAAATTGTCATAATACAATGTTATAGTTTTAGATATGTGAAAAGAAAAATACACATTTACTAAACTCTGTAAGTACCTATAGGTACGTACTACGTATGGTATTTATAAATTATACAGTATATTTAGTATATGTGGTATTTGGACCACCAATTTGAGAAATGACATAATAAGTCACATAATATTGAAAATTGATATAATGCGTAGAATGTGTTATCTACGAATAAATTCATCATATGTGAAAATTTAAAAAAATATATTAATTTTTAGATGTAGAACCAAATAATAACCAATAAAAATAGTTTATTGCAGTAATCTACTACTGTATTTTTCTATCATTGAAAAAGAAAAAAAATAATATTTTATAATATTATTTTATTGGCGTCACTGGGACTCAAATCCAGTATGAACCTATAGTATTCAGCCGCGCATTAACACCACGGAGAATCGTGTCTTGTAGAAAAAATGTAAGTTCAGGAACTTTAAATGCACCTCCCCCAGGCTAAAACGTAGTTTTATTTTTTGTTTTTGAAATTGTGTATATCGCCGAGTTCTTTCCATTAGACCTCTTAGTTTATCCACCATATATAACTGGTAGCGTAAAAACAGTTTTTATTGTTTTCTTCGAATTACCTTTTATCAAATAAAAGATTTTTCAAGTAAGTGGTTAATTTATAAAAAAATTCTCCTAAATTAATGTCCATGGAATCTTTAAAAAGTAAATGATTGATAAATCTTTAAAATCGTTAATTTAATAAATGAAAAATTAAATATTACTAGATAAAACATTACATAATTATATAATTTTCACAGAATATTAGGTAATATGCTAATAAAATAGTAACTTATAAATTAAATTCAATATGTCTATACAAAATATACAAAAAGTATAAAAACTTTTTTGCTCTTAGATCCCATTCATCATTTTTCAACAATAATTCAATAATTAAATGGTAATTGCCATTAAGTAATGTTAATGGACTACAATAACTAATATATTATGAACTATAAATATATTTAAACTATTTTAAATCATTATGAACTAAATACTATTAATTTAATTTTATGTGTTTTGACATCGGTAAACACTATTTGAAAATTTTGTCACATCTTTTATGAATATTGGTAGTGAAAAATATTTTCTTTTCTCATTATGTGACCGAGTGCACTGACCTTATGTCTATTTAAAATTTCATTTGATTGTCATCGTTTGTATTAATATACTGTATAGACGTATAGTTGGACTGTTTAGGTTCATAAAGAATAGATTAGTGGTTAAAAGAATATTTTGATTTCTTTGTAGATATATTTTCAGAGGAAAATATTTAAATTACCTATCGGCTATCAGAGGAAGGTAAAGATAATTTGCCGCTTTATGATAGCAATAATTGTGGTTTATTATTTTTGTTTATATTATCAACTTTGTTGTTAACTATTTTGATAAGTGATATGGTGCGGAAAAATGTTGGAAGCACTGTTAGCTGGTATATCTATTATATATTATTGAGTCCAAATGTCACCAATAAGACGTTGACTTGGTTATTGATACACCTTAATAACTTTAATAGTTAAGGACTTAGGGTCTATAATAATATAGTTTATAGTCTTCACTGTCTTTAAGGTCAATGGCGAGTATGTAACAGAAGCTTTTATAGTTTTATCTGCAGATTACGATTTTACATGAATTGACGCTGGTATGAGAAATATATTAAGAAGATAAATGACACTTAGAGCAAATGTTGTACTGAAATTGAATTTAAGATGTGGGCTGTTTTGAATCTATATACTATAAATATTAATACAACTATTTGACATTATATATAACTTAGGTAATATAGCTGATCTAAAACTCTTCCCTTAGTTGTGACACAGGATTTTAAGATTTTCGTGAATGATGTGATTTTTTAAAGTACTATGATTCTAGTCTATAAATAAATTATAGATTATAATACCTATGTATACATAATATCAAACTGCAATAACTATACTCGACACTCAATCATTTATCTGGCCACCCCATAGGAAATATATTTATCACACGATCAATATTAATAGCTTTGACATTTCAATACATATGCATTTGGTATACACTATTACGTTGCGGAATGGTATAATTTCGGTTATTTGTAACGTATATAATATTATATGCAATATACTACAAACAGTATAAATACATACGTGAATGCGTCGATTTATAGATTTATACATATGACGGAAGAGTATTAAATACACATATAGCCTAAATGGCTATGGTACTAGAGGGCTAATGTATAGGAAATATTTCACATTGTGAGTGTAGAAGTAGAATATGTATATGTATCTATTCATAATATGTGTATTGTATGTAATGAAAATTCCAAAGAATACTTTTCGAAAAAACCATAAAAAAAATTCATAATAATAATAATTAATTACATAATAAAACTAATGGTATTCAAATTCGATCTGAAAAGTATGTTATCTAATAATCCAAATGAGTAAAAGTAAAAACAATATTATTGATTGTATTAAATTTAGCTGATAAATAGCTTATACACAGGTTTATGATTTTTTTGAAATGAAAGTATACAATTTTAATTTTTCAGATCCTTCCTACATTTTATAATTAGCAAAATTATATTACTATAAATATCACACCAACTTAAACTCTCACAAAAACAAAATAATTAAAATATTAAAATAATTATCCTCCATCTCACTTCCCGGCGATGTACGTAGAAGAGTCAAAAGACAGTGGAGGATTAGACATCTACTAAAATAAAAATGATAATAATACTTAAAAAGTACGCGGTCGGGTGGTATTGCTGACTGCTGAGTGCCCGTCCATAAATGTTAATCTCCTGTTATTAACCTTTATTAACTATTAAATTTGTTTATTATACTTATTATTGTATAGATTGTAAATTATTTTTAAAAAATAAAAGAAAAATTTAACTAAAATAATTTCAAATCCAACAAAAACAAAGTAAAACTGCATTGAGTCTTTCAGAATATATTAAAATAACGATTAAGTATTATTATGATGAAGACAATTATTAGTTAGAGCGAATCGCAATACAGGAAAAATTAAAAAATGTCATAATATTATAATAATTGTTTGATGTATTTAAAAAAAGAGATTAATAATTAAGAAGGTTTTTTGAACGTATGTAGTTAAAAAATCTTAAAAAAGTATGTAATGTTGTTCAGAATCTTTAAAACGATAAAAATATATTTTAAATCCAGTATAATAATTTTCATAAGAGCTTTTGCTATTTTGTTATCTATGTATGTGGAAAATGTACATTAATCCTTATAGTATATAATTTTAATTTAAGTGTTGTCATTTTGCTATAAAGTGGGCTTTAAGTGTAGTTCACTATTGAGGTCACTGAAATTGGTGTATTGAATTTGAATTTAATAGCAAATCATTGAATATGAAAAACGATTTTTAGTTTGACGGTGTGTAAGCTTCTATTTTTAAGGATCTTTATAATATCTAATAATTGCTTATTAGCATTTCATAATTTGTAAAAATTTTCCGACCATGTTAAGTTTAAATACTAGAATAAAATATTAAAATATATATCATGTTTATTCTATTTTTTATACATTTACTATATTATTTAGGATTTTTATACTTATTATTTCATTATAATTATTTTTGATAAATAAATTTTAATAATTTAGACAATATTCATTTGAATTTTAAATTGAGATGGACACTGTTCGTTAGATGGAGATCTTTGTACTCTAATTATTCCCGACGATTCAACCAATCACAACAGTGATCTAGGAAGGTTTATATAATATATCATGATAAAAAACAAAATAATTACAAAAATTTGCTCGTTCAACCAATTTACAGCTATATTAGTAGAAAAAAACGATACATGAACAGTCTATAAAAAAATAATTTATTAATTTCCTATTAGTTCACCGATTATTACTAACATATCACAGAGTATTGAGTATTGTTCTGAGTGATTGAAAGGATAGTGTAATTTTTATAATTGAGTTTTTGGATGCTTCCTAAAATTGGATTCCATAAGTGGGAAAAGGGAGGATATATATAGGAATATGACAAATTACGAACGTTGAACGTTGTACGTACTACATAATATGTGTATTATGTACATTGAAAATTATAAAAACTAATACTAGCAAACACTACTTATTGGCTACACATTGACACATGGTGAATCTAAACAAAATCAATCTTTATTCCAAACCCGCCAAAATTCATCAACTTCCAAAAAGCTATAGGCCGACAGTACTTCTTTTGTCTCTGTTAAAATTCTATGATTGGATCACTCTAAGCATCTTAACTAATCAAACACATTGACCAAATCGGCGTTAATCTCAGTCAGTGCATACAAATAGCAGCTGTACTCTTCGACGTTTAGAAGACTTTTGGCGATGTGTATCATATTATCATAATATGTGTGGTATGATAGGCTACTCCAAAAAATAAATTATGGTTATGCGAACATCCCTATATAACTCATACAAATAATAGTCCTTCTTCTCAAAACGAAAGTTTTCATAAAAATATTTCAGCAAAACTCATTAGTTAGTGTTTAGAGCAGCTCTCGGGGTAGGCACATTCAAAAGGCTCGTGTATTTCCCTTATACTGTTTAATATTTAAACTAATGATAAGTTCATTCAAAAATGTACACTTCACTATTTGTGGACGATGTGTGATATCACTTTATCATTTGTCATTTTGTATTTTTTTGTACTGTTCTACAGCACCACTTGGTTGTCATTATGTAATTACTAATTAATAAATAAAGTGTCATTAATTACTTATGGTGGTATTAATTAATTTTATATTTAATATGATCACCTAAGTCCCGATGAAATGAAACAGACGATACCTACCATGTTCCATTGTTTAAATATATAATATGTGAATTGCTTCCATTCAACTATAGCGACAATTATACGATTTACTAAAACTACTAACGAAAACCAAATATAATATGTGTACCATTGGTTGTACTAAATTATTTACTGTCTTATACTCCTATGTGTTACCATATAAGTATTACGAGTAGTCGATGTTGACTGTGATGAATTTTTAAAAATATCAGGAGTTGTTTTCTATAAATACAATAAATACTTTCTCCTCTCTGAACTATAATATATTTCTATTAAATATATAAGTAATGTTTATTTTGTATCCACTATATTTGATTAGTATAAACAGGCCAGTGTTTAGACTTTGCTATCCAATTTTTTTTGTGTAGATTTAACAAAAATAAATATTTACAAAACTATTGATATTTATTTAAATAGATACTTATTAACTTACTTAAAAAAAAAAAACAAAACCATATAATTAGTTTTATTTTATAAGGTAAAAATAACTAAATAATTAAGATATGCCATCTATTTAAAATTCAGATCATCAATTAATTTTTTTGAATGGTCACTTTTAGAAAATATTTGAAGGCCATAAAAATATATGTAACGTATATATTTATTTAAAGAAGGTAAAATCAAAAAATCAAATGTAAATTTTATTTTATTCACAGAAAAATAATAAATTTCTTGTCCGCGGGTTAGATACAATTCGTCTAAGGGCTACACTTTGATGACTTTTGCATTAGACTTTTGGCCCTTAGTACAAGGTATCCTTCAGTTCACTTGGGCCTAGGTATTTTTATACTTTTATGCATACAAAATATTGATTGGGCGGAGTTGCATGTACATAGTACAATGTATTATAATTTAATACATAAAGTGCTAAATGAAGTCAGGTGAGAGCTTATTTATAACAAGTAGTGTACGTGAGGCGCAGTAGTTGCTTTTTTATTTTTGTTTATTTTTCTTTCTTTCGGAAGGGCTAATTTTCGTGCGGTTTTTGCCAGGAAAGGAAGGGGCGGGGACGCACACTATTGCCAATCCCCTTGTGCCTCCCTGCACCCAACTCTATTCGCGTGCGGTGACGTCGTCGTTCAAGTAGGTAACGTTAGGGAGTTCGGGACATTCAGTTCACCACCGACTGTCTACCGCGACACACGCACCAAGAATTACCCACGAAATTCAGTCGTAAATACATCAAAAATATTCTTATTTTTTTTGTGTAGTACATTTTTACAACATACTCGACGTGCTTGCTATACAGTCATCGGCTTTTGTGAACCAAGGTAATAATATAATTGACATAGAACGATGTATTAGGAAAGTTGAATGTAAAAATTAGTATTATTATTATTTTTTATTAGATTATAAATGTGTTTTATATACGTAAAATTTGCACTTAATTCAGTTATGAGCTGTGGACGATTTTTATAAGAAAAATTGCAAAAAAACACTATACACATGGTAAATAAATAAATAGATAAGACAAGATTAAATCAAAATATAGTTCCACAGGTGTTTAGGACTGTACTATTTATATTGATCTTATACGGTTATACATTTTGTATAAAAATTTAAATCGATAACTTGTATGATACATGACTATATGATAAAATATATTCCTAAATTAAAGCAGGTTTTATACGTTCTAGCTATATAAAGGTATACAAGAGTGTTTTATGTTTATCTAATTGTATAATATATAATAATTTTGTAATAGTATGAATAGCAATGAATACAATTCAAGTAGGTTTATAATTATTAAATTATTATAACCTACTAAATTAAAAATATTGTGTTGTTTATATTCTAACAAAAATAAAAATCCATTGTTATATTCTTAAGTTTTATATAGAAGTCATAAATATTAAATAGTTTCAATAAATTTAACATAATATGATGTTAAACAGAGGCATATTCATATGCGTGGTTGCAAACCCGAGTTTGGGAAAATTAAGATTTTTTGAATATGCATTGGTATTAAAATGTTTTATATTTTGAGCGTAGCTTTGAATATATATTATATATTGATTTTACAATTTGTTGTTATTTTTTTTGGATTTTCACATAATTTGTAATAAAATAAATAAAGATTTTAATCTTTGAGAATGGTTTCTAATAGTAAATTGATTTTATCTATCAATTGTTTCTTTTTTAAGAGGTTACAATTGAAAATTACCAGTATTTTTTAAAAAAAATTATAAAAAAATGTATTTATAATTAATTATTGATTTTGATTTTTTTGGTGTAACTTAAAAGTGAATTATCATGAATACTTGAAATGTTGGATAAGTATTTATATCAGAATTATCTATAAACACGTAAAATTTTTTTTTCTATAAATGTCGATGAATTTGATTAGCTTGAAAATATAGCAAAATATTTCTCACGAGTTGTTTATATATCAATTCAAATATATAAAGACACAAAGTCACATTATATTTTAACATTTTGACAAATTTCATTAAAACCACGAAAAATCGCAAATTATTTTTAAGTTAAAAATGTATAATATTTTTAATATTCATACCCAATATTTAAAAATGTAATAAAAGGTACCATGTAAGTGTTATTAAAAAACAAATAATCATAGAATTTGACCAAATGTTCATAAAGTTTTAAATATACATGGTATAATTTTAAAAATAATTTGATTCTTTTTTAGATATTTTTATATATTTTTAATTTTCAATTTTTTTTCTATTAATATTTTCACTTGATTAAAAAGCTTAAGAATTTAATTCAAGGTTCCTCAAAGTTGTTGAGTTGTTGTTATATCTACTTAAAAATATTAAAGACAATTAAGCAATTTTTTTTCGATAAGTATTTGATGAAGTATTAAATTTATATAGGCGCGACTTAAAATCTAATAAAAAGTTTCTTATAAAAAATGCACACTCTAAAATTAAAAAATCTAAAACATGTAATATATAAATTTGATTTTTTTTTTGTATTAACTAGTTAAGTTTAAATTATAAATGTCGTTTAAAATAGTTTTAATTATAATTAATAATTAATTAGAAAAGGTTTTTGGAATTTATTATTTTGTAATTAAATTATAATGAACTATTTTCTAATCCTATTTTTTTATCCTTAAAACCGAATTAAATAAAACTAAGAGGAAATACGTGAATGAGTAAAAGATCATACAATACTAATAGGTCATTCTATTGTTTTACATACCTATTTAGGAACACTAAATACTATTATAGTGCAGAAAATGACGAAATTTATTTGAAAGTGATTTTAGGTTAAAATGTGCGTACATTAAAGTGTTGTTATAAGTTTTGTTATAAATATTAATCATGTATTAATAGGTAGAAAAAAAATAAAATTTTTAAAAATTTAGTATGGAACTTTTTTTACGATACCCTTGCGTATGCTACGTTCTACTATATTTTTTTATACATACGTATAATTATTAAAGTAGTAATTTATTAAATATATTTTCCGAAATACAACACTAGATACACACCATAATCAAGGAAATATACCTATTGTTGAGAAATTTTGAGAATTTACAACTGACCATATTTTTTCATCTAACTACCTGTAAGCTCATGTCTGTATGAATACAAGGATATTTCTATCAATATATAAACAAATTCAAATGGTATATGAATAATAAAAATAGAATTTGACGTAAGAATAATATAAATGAAATACCTTATATTTTTGAAGATACACTAAACATAATTTAATTAATAATAATAACTTTAGTAAATTTGATTGTTTAGTATGATATTTACAATTCATTAAACATACAGATTTATAAGTAAACAATAAAATATTGGAAGTTTGATTTATCATTTTGTTTATAGTACACTATTTTTTGTTATATAGATTGTACACGATAATACATTTAAATTCATTAAAAAAGTATATTTTTGTTTTTACATTAAAATTATTATTTTCAGGTGGATAAACATGTTATTGATTTTTATTATATTAGGTGTATCGAAAATCTCATACAATAGTACGTATAATAATTTAGTTTATTTAATTAATTAACATATTATGCTCGTATACTAAAAAATAATAATAATAATGTGTTTACTTTCTTTATGGTAGTGGATAAAAAACTAAATTATTTTTTAAGTTAAATTAAGTAAAATTTTTACACAAATAATCCAAAATGTCTAAAATTGTACTATTCACATGTTTTTTCCAAAAATCTATTGATATTATATGTATTTTAAAAGGAAAGAAATAAAAGCAAATTACCAATACATTTACAATTTACTGATACATTTTAGCAAAAGAAATAATTAGGCGTTGGAGTTTACCTTTGATGGAAAGTTTACAATCGTTTAAAGCAATACAGATACGATAAAACAATAAAATTGTTATTAAGAAGTTTAAAATATTAATATCGGTTTAAAATGTAAAGAGCTTTATCTGTATTTCATAAAAGGGTTCACTTTAGTAAACAACAGCTTGATGTTAAGTTTCAAAGCATTTGCTTCGAATGGAAGTTTCGTACATTATATTTTACCAACGGTTATTTCTACAGGAAGCATAACTTTTCCTTTGTACCTAATGGATGTTGAGTTATAATAGTTCAAAATGAATGCATACGGAAAAATGGTTTGAAAAAGTAGGTTTTTAGGGGCTTCTAGTTTATACTGCAAAACTACGCAACATAAAATTAATACGAATTCTGTATCATAAATAAATTAATATGGTTACTATTTTTTAAATGTATACTTTAATCACAGATTTTAAAAAAAATCTAGAACTCTAAACCTAATCACGTTTAGAGTCTCCGATTATTTTAAGTTAGGAAAAGAGGAAAATTCCTCAATTTGAATGTACAATTTATGTATTTCTGTTTTCTGACGTATGAAACTTATATCGATAGATACTTTTTTTTCAAATCTGTTGATATAATGAATATTGAAATTGCATTTTTTTTAGCTAGAATAAAAATATGTAGGTATTGAAAAACTATAAAAGCATATTTACATTTAAAAGGTTATGTTGACGAAAAGTAAATAGTACCAAACATATAATTATTATTACATATTCTATTAATAAGTTAATTTTTTTTTATGATAATTTTGCAAAATGATTTAGTCTTTTAAAGTCATAATAGGAATAATATATATTTTTTTAAATATCAATTAGATAATGAAAAATAATGGTTGAGTCAATTTATAAAATATATAACTAAAATATTTGCACTTGAAATTAGGAATTATTATGAAATTTCACTAATAACAAATAAGCTACTATTTTGTCTTCTTAGGTGAAATTATGTTTAGCAAGATTATTAATAATGTAAAAGGTTTTACCTTACGTCCTTACTTTACAATAGGACCGTTTTAAGACTTTAAAGGATATAACATAACATGAAAGCTTGATGTTTTTATGTTCGACCTGCACAATAATGGCTGATGATTTACGACTACTTATACGTTTAGTATTGGTTACAACTCGCCGGCCATAACCGTCGTACATTTATTATAATCAATTAAATAAAAAATAAGATAATTTATCGTTAGTGTTAGACAATAACATAAAATTATAAATTTATTGCAGCGTTCTGATTGGATAACTAGGCACATATTTTGAATAAAAACAAAAATGAAAACATTTGGAATATTAATGCTTATAACGTGGCGTAAAGAATCATTAAATTAATTATATTATTTTATAAAATAACAAAATAATAATAAAAATATAAATATACTAAACTAACAAATCAAAGTTCACTGCTGACTTTTTTTTGTCATTATTGCAATATCTTCCATTATCATTCACGATATTTTTATTTTATATTTAACCTAGAAAATTCAAAATGTAATTTTTATAAATAAAAACGGTTTAATTAATATATTATTAATATACATGACTATATTCTTCATTATATAAATATACTTATATTATAAGATAGTTAGTGAAAATACAGAATTAAGTATATTATTCTTATTATAAATTTAGATATAATATGCATACAAAACAACAAAAACAAAGGCAGGTTGATAAATTATATTATTTTGATATAAGTAATAATAAATAAGTAAATAAGTATAATAATTTAAGTATAATATATATTATTTCGTATTCAATATTAATTACTAATTAGTACCACCTAGGTATTACCTAAATTTGTTGTTTAATTTGATTTAATATAATAAAGTCTAGAAATTATATTTCTGTAAAATAATATCTTGTACATGAGTTTTATATTATAGCAATAATTTAATTTATAAAACAAATGCTGAAACCATTTAAATGATTGAAATATAATTTTGTAAAAAATATTTAAATTTAATTTATTAATAAAAGAATAGTTTTTTGTTCGTCTAACACTCTTGAAATAATATTTTTAAGTACCTAAAAGCCTAAAAGCACGTATATTTTTATTTGATGACCATAAGTACATTATTTAAATAAGCTACGATGTAATATTTTTATTGAAATACGTATATATTTTTCATTTAATTTATATAAATCACTCGAAAAAACTTCGAGATCTCTATCGTTGATAATGTATTTATTTCTTTTCCTATATCATCTTAGAGATATTTCCTTCATATTGATATTTCACTTGTTTTTATTTGCTCTTCTTTTGGGACTTCGAGACCGATTTTACGTGAATAAATATTAAGTTACATACTGTTTACAATTTAGAACCACTTTTACTTCAAATGTTTTTCTTTTACACTTTTTTTCCCTTTGGTCATTGAATTTTAATCAGGTTCAATTGTATTACACTTTTATTCGAGCTGACTATCGTAATAAATGATTTATGTATATAAATGTAACATAAGTAAAAGTTATAAAATATAAAATGATTGATTTAGTACATTAAATTCAAGGAAATAATATAATATGTACGAATTTAAAAGTACTCATTATAATAACAATAAAAAAAATAATACTAACAAACATAAAATAAATACACAGAATGAATTCTATACAAGTATACAAAGTAATTAATACAGAAATATGTTTTTAGATTTAAATTTGATCTATGGTACATACATTATGTTATTTATTGTGCAGTATACAACTCTATATGGAATCAAACGATATTTAAAAATTTTATAGTATTATGACCAATTCTGAAATTAACAGTTTATGATGCATATTTTAACTTCTATACTCGTACCAAGGAGAGATCCAAAAACTTTTGAATTTTAAATCATTAATTCCATTATACTAAGAGTGTTGTCTAAAAATTTAAATTGAAAAATTAAGAATTTACAAAGTTATTTATATATTTTTAGAAACTTTTATGTGTGTTATGACTTTATCATTGAATTTCTTATTTTAACTTTTGGAAATTAAATTTTCTTAAAAACCCGATAAATAATAATTTTAGTATTTTTATTAAAAACAAAAATGTTCATAGGTAAAACTTGAAATCATAAGGTATAAAAATTCGGGGAAGTCACTTTGCTGTATAAAGCATTTTGAATGTACCTGAGTAAATAACTGTAATAGTTATAGATGTCTTATATTTGAATTTAATGATAAAGCGTTGAAAATAAAAATAATACTGAATGGATATGTTGTGTCTAGCTTACTGTCTAAGAAAATTGTATATTGTATTTATCTTACTATAAGTTTCTATTTCACTTTTTTGTTAAAAGTGTGATATGTTGGTTTTATTGATAAAAAAATCGTATATATTATATTTTTATTAATTTTAAGTAAATATATCAACGTTTTGTATAGAAAAATATGAACAAGATCATTGTAAAATTAGATTAAAGTAAGTAAAAATCTTATAAAAATTGTATTATGCTTTATGTAATCAAAAAAAGGTAGGTACATAAAATAGTGATAAATATCAAGTATTTAATATTTTTAAAACACTTATGTATATAAGTATTAGATCAATAGTAAAAAAAATAATCAATTTTATCAAAAACTTGATTTTCGTAAATATTCCAGGTTTTTTTTATATTCTGGATTTTGAGCGGAACGATAAATGTATTGATTTTGTTATTTGTTTTTTTGTGTATGAGTAAACGATAAGCAGTCGTTAAAATTCTTCGATTTTCAAAAACAGGAGTGCTTTTGGATCAACTTGTATTTAGTTTGTATTTTAGAGAGTTAAAGCTTAAACATTTCCAGTACTTATTTTTATAATCGGAAAAAAAAAATAGGAAAAAGTTGGAATTTTTAAGTGAATCCAATTTTTGACAAAATCAATTTTGTTTTTTTGATGTAACTTAAAAAAAAATAAATCTAGATACTTGAAATTGTTCAAGTCAAATAAATTTTTCATCAACATTTTTAATTAAAATGTTTACGACATTCAATATTCACCCATAAAATAATTATTTCTCCTCAAACAAATTTTGATATTTTATTGTATTTCAAAAAAAAAAAAAAAAATAATAATAATATATAATTGAAGTTATCATCAAATATTTATATTATAATTTTTATTATACAATCAAAATTTTTCTGTTTTTGATTTTTTATGCATGAGAAATTTTTCTCTTATTTTCGATAAAAAATTATTAACGCGGTCAAAATTTTTAAAATGTAATATAATATCTCACAAAAGTTATTCTTATAGCTATTTTAAAATATTAAAGAACATAGTTTAAGATTGAAGTATTTTTACTGTGTCTAAAGGTAACGTCAGACATACAAAAGAAACTACACATATTATTTTAAAACTAATATATTTATCCTTAGGCTTAGAAACTAAAATTTAGTATGGAGATTGCATTTATATTTTATATGCTCAAAAATTGAATTATACAAATTTTGTAAACTAAGTTAAAATTATTATTAAAATTTGTTTTTAGTTTTAATTTTTGTATAAAGAAAAAAAAATTAATTAACTAACCTTATAAACACTACATGTTTGCATGATAATTTTATTTTATTATAATTTGTGTCAAAATCGTGTAAAAAATAATTTATAAATAATTGTATTTTCCTAATCATCTATTTTATAATAACAAAACAAACATATGGTATTTGTGAACATTTATTACTGACGGATTTCAAAGTTGACATGGATTATACCAAAACTAACAAAAATAATAATTACTAAGCTTAGAACAATATATTCAAATTAATACATTTGTTAAAGGATTAAAATTTATATATCATTAAAACATAAATTAATTAAAGAACTGACATTTCTTCTTCTTTTTTTGCTAAGTAAATATTTTAAATAAAAACTTACTGAATAAAATACGTCTTTCTAAATAATGAAATTAATTTCATTGGAATTAACTGTTTTGAAACAGGGTAAATAATTGAATTTTTTTCTACTGTGATGCTTTAGTTTAACAAAATGATGTGAATTTGATTTATTATGCGTTTAAAACTTCTCCAAAGGTTATGTACATTAGTACGTTTCAGATGTGTCAAATGTCAATCGTACTAGATTTTATTTATGACTTGCAATTTAAGTTTTTTAATGATATAGAACAACAACAATATATATATTACATATGTATAAGAAATGTTAAAATTTCACGCGCTTATAAAATAGCAAATAACACAAAATTATTATCGTTTTGATGATCGATACAAATGCACTTATATACTTTAATCATTGCATCGATTAATTCAAGATTTCAAATGCATTTTTAAGTGTTAGTATTTTGAGATTACTGAACTTTCTGAAAATTAAATATGATAAAATTAATATATTTGGTGTGCATATTATATTATAGATAATTGAAAATACTTTCATATATTTGACAATCTATTCGTTATATTTAGTACTACCACTGTGCTTGGTTCTTAACTAGTATTAAGGGTGTAGGGTTTATTTTAATAATAGTCTAGACATAATTTTATTTAACAGATCCATTAAAATGTGGAATGAAAAACATCACCTAAAATAAAATAATATTATATAACTGCAATTATTAATATTTTAATGTACATAGTATTCGTATATGATAAAAACTAAACAGTAAAACTACTTAAATGTTGGTCAAAATTCTACCAAAAATTGTACACATTTATTTTTAAATAATATTTTATAATTGAATTGATGGCAAATATTTAAGTTATTATTATTATTCATCGTGTTCACGAAACGTACTAATGAGTTATGTCAATAGTAATTGGTGAGGATTGTCATAATTTTGGCAGGATTCAACATACTATTGTAATTAAATAACGTATGAACTATGTATAATAGTAAATTTAGAAAAAGCCAAAGTTTAGACTTTGTATTAGTATTATTTCTATATCTGTTATATTTGATATAAAATAAAAAATATAATGTATTAAATAAATCGATGTCATTCAATGAAAATTAATGTACGTGTCTGGGTGCATTTAAAAAATAACCAAGTTATCAGTAGCTTTTATATCTGTATATTTACATAAAAATAATAATTATAGCTGTTTTAAACTTGTGATGTATTTATGGATTACAGGGTCTGATTTTTGTTGGTTAATTTAAAAGTGTCAGTATTGGGTGGCTATTTTTTTCATATATGTCCGTGTCATAAATATTCTTTTTTTTAGCACACATGCTTATTGTAATACTCATTTATAAATTGTATGTTTAAAAATAAAATTAAAAAAGAATTCAACTTGAGCAATAAATGTTGGACAATATTATTATAAAGAATTTATATAATACTCAAAAAAATTGTTCTATTTCCTTACCTCTCCAGTTTAACTTGTCTTTACTCAAAACTATATATTTTATAGATTCATAGTTTATCTTATTAACTTTATAAATACGATAATGTAAATTTTACAGAACATACACAGTTTTAATAAATAGTTACTTATAATAATAAAAAAAATATATTTATAATTTTATTTCCACGATAGGGTTTTATTACTTTTGTGATCTACAGCTTATTTAAAATCGGTAATTTTCATACAAGACCATTAATACATCGTTTAACTAATCAATGATCAAATTAGTATGCTTGTAAACATCTGTAAAATGTATATTTTTTAATTTGTATGTCCACAAAAATAAGTTTATTCATAGTAAATAAATTATTTATAAATTATATTATATTTATATCCTAGTGGTTGATCGAGAGTTGAGCTTTTTTAGCCAATGGGTGCAAGGGTTACTCTCATCAATCATAAACTCATAACTCTCTACTTCGGAACAACACTAATTCACTTTAACTTCAATATAATAAATAATATAATATAAAAATATATTATATTGTAAATAATTAATTTATGATCATAAAAAGTCATAGTAAAATATGGCTTAGTATGGGATTTAGTAAAATCGTAAATTTAAATATTTGTATTTATTCTTATCATAAACTATAATATTATGTAGATTTTCTGTGAACACTTATTGTTTGAGATGGTTTTGGACTTTTTAATTTGAATAGATTTTCAACTGGTTATTATTGGTTATAAATTTTAATTTTTTTCGGCGGGTTATTCATTTTTGGTGATAATTTAGTTTCTTGAGTTTCTAATGATATTTTAGAGCTTTATGGATTTGGGGATATAATATAATATATCGCCACTTATATAAACCAAAAGTAATAAAGTAAAAAATAATTTAACTAGGGTCATTAAAACACTATTCAAAGCAATTTAATCTAAAATTGACTTTAATACAACTTAAGCATTATATTATATATTGTAAATAAAATTTTTAAACTAACTGCCATAATTGTCGATGTTATTTAAATAAATAAAAAAAATATTAACATATGTAAAAAGTATTAGTACATTTTCATATGTTATAAAATACAATAAAAGAAAGAATTTTAGTAAGGAGGTACAGCTATATGTACAGATCCTAACATCCTCCGAGTCAAATAACCCCTTTGTATACACCACCAGGATACGCCACTGTTGCCCCAAGAGGATTTACTATTTCAAAGTGTAGAGAGAAGGATAAAATGTAAATACCATTAGCTTGCCACTTTAAAATAGTAAATCCTCATGGGACACCCTATATAGTTCAATAACAAATTATTTTTACTAATGTTTCTAAGAAGAAAATTAGATAGAATTATTTTTAAAAGTCAATAAATTATTATGTTTGACGTAGTTTAGAGAAAATTGTAATCGGAAGCATTAATGATTGGTTTTTGAATAATTTATAATACAATAGAAGAAATTTAAATTTTATCTGAGATAAACTTACACCATCTAACAATTATTTATGTAATATTAATATATACTAATATATATTTTTATATAAGAACATTTTCGTACAGTAAAATTTTTTTTAAAAGTTATATGCAGACATGCAGTACTTCTATTTATCACGTGTGTATTTATAATTTAAATTAAGAAAACTTTGAAAAATAAATGTTAGATTAAAGAACTATAATTGTAGGTTTATCTTATCTAATTTTAGAATTGAGTTATTTATTATTAATAGCGAATTAACAATAAAAGCAACATATTTATCAATAAATTCATTCTTATTTTCTTAATTCGGCGGAATAAAACGAGTGCTCCACTACCAGTTACTCTATCGTGTTTAGCTTTTACTTTTTATGAATTTAAGGTAGAAAAACTGATTAAATAATATATGTATTATATTCTATTTTTGTATATATTATATTAATATGAATAAATTAAATGGAATGCATACAAATGTCATTATTAAATATTGAATAATATATTATACATATAGTTTATTATTCATACTGAAACAACATAAAACCATTAAAATGTATAATGTATTTTATCTGTAGGTGTAGATTTTTATAAAATTGCCATTTTTTTTAACCGAAAGAAGACGAGCTATATTGACACATAAAATGGCGTTTATCATCAATTATTGTTTACTAAATTGTCTATTTAACGTATGATTCACGTTATACAAACGATAAAAATTTGTTACAATAGTTGATATTTTTCTATTTTTTTATTAAAAAAAATTATTCAATACACTATAGGTAATATTATATTAACCAAATACAACATTATTAATCTGTGGCATAAATAGATGCTGTTAACATAGTTAACATATGATATTATTTTTATTAAAACGTTAAATAAAATAATATCATATACCAACAACCATATATATTATTTTAATACAAAACTCCTCATACAATGGCGATTAAAAAAAGTTCGTAGTATTTATAACTTAAAATTAATCAAAATATTTTTAAAATATCATTGTGTAAAGGAAACTAGTTATTTAAGTAATAATGACCAGTAAAATGTCATTTATTTCTAAGATTAATATTTTGTGAAGGTATTATAATATATTTGAATAAAAAAAATCGTTAATAGAGTATTCAGTATCATATATTTGAATATTCAATGATGTCAAAAATTGAATTTAAAACGCTTCAAAAAATGTATGTTGTCAAAAGCTTAATTTATCTTGAATTCTAGTAATAAAATGTATTTCAATATTTCAGTTTTAAGCTTAGATATTAAAGTTGAAAATTTTTTAAATGTTCGACTATCAAATAATTTTCAAATTGATGTAATTTGTGTAAATGATACCAAAATCTAAAACTTGAAACGTTAATTAAAAAAAAAAAAAATAAATAAATATTTAACTATATTTTTGATATTTGTAATAAATTGCTGTATGAACAATTTATGATTAAACTTGTATTACATTTTCAACATAAAAATGTAATTAAAATCAAATTTCAAATTTGAAATGACTATAAATAACTAAAAAAGAGCCAGAATATTTTAAAAATTATACACATCTCTAGGAAATGATAATATTTTTTTGATATTACAAGTATGTATGATTATTCATTTTTAAGTTACAATAAAATATTAACAAAATTAATTTTGTTAAAACTAGTATTGGGTGGATACATAATCCTGGCATTAGGATGTTTCTTTCAATTTTCTAAAAACAATTTTTTAAACTTTTTAAAATTTTTGGTTATTTTTATTCTGTATAGAAACATTTAGAAATTGTATTTATGAATTTTACAACCATGAATGATGAATTTTTCGTAAAATGATTTAAAATAAACTGCTTGGTTGATTTTTGCTTTGATTTGTTCATTAGAACTTTATGTTTGACTGATTATCACTAATATTTGGTTTAAGATTATCGTATTTATTATAGATTTATTTTTACGTTTGTAAAATATAAAAATAAATAAAACACATGAAAATATAACATGACAATATTGATATTTTTGAGAAAATGCATTAAAACCATGCGTATTTTTCATACCATATTTTTAAACGGAAACATTCATCTTAAACAGTAGTCGCCGAGTTTTTAATACGTATAAAAAATCACACAAAAATACATTTTTATTAAACAGAATTAGTGGTGACACATATATTTAAGATATACAATATTATATGTGATAATATTTTTTAGTCTAATAGATATTTATCATATTTATTCAATTTTCACAAACTATAAAATAGTTATAAACTAATATTTATTATCGAATGCAATAACATTAAAAACTACATAGTATATAAGATTATATTATCTTAATAGAACATTAAGTTAAATCGTTCAAAAACGGCTTGACTTATAATTTAGGTATGTCAATTAAAATAATTATTCAATTCATAATTTATTATAAAAATGGATGGAACTCGTTTGAAATTTATATCACTATAGGATAAATATAATTAATTCCATGAAAAATTTAAGTAGCTATTTTAAAATTCTGGGTTTTAGACTTCTAGAAAACTTAAGGTATAAAATGAAGGTTAGTTTGGGTATACTCTATAAATCACTTTCTATAGTTAATGTGTTATTTTGGTCCTTAAAATACTATTATACAGACAAACGGGTAGTGCAACGAATCGGGAAAATAATAATACTGTATATTGTACTGTACACAATCTGATTTTGAAAATTGTAACGCACATTCAAATGGAAATTTATGTGAGCTTTTACCTTATAATTTTATTTTGACCTCTGTCTATAAAGATATATTAGTTTCTCCATTAAGCACCCATCATAGTTTAATTCTTTCCACTGCCACCGTGTTATTATTTCTGACGTATCGTGTACGTTCAAAGCATTTTGAGTGTATTCATTTCTTAGTTGTCTATTCGCATCACACCCCTTATAACGCATCTCGTTATCTACATGGTCTCATCTATTCACTGAAAATATATTCTTGGAAACTGATTTTATTACATAATATAATGATGCCGGGGCGTAATGTTAAGCATACCTCCATGACTTGATGTGATATTATAGCTACATTTATTTTACATTTTCCACATTGTTTAAATATCGCATTTGGTTAAAATACATTTTTATTACACCTAAATAACATAATCGGATAAAATATTTAAAAACCGTTATTAATTTAAGCGTAAAAATCTATTATATACATTTGTTATCTCTAGACTAAAATTGTTTTTGGAAATGAAATAAAATATATTATCACACATTATAATGAATAACTAAATTTGATGCAATTTAAAAATTTAACATATTCATTTACACTAGCGTTTCTTAACGCTTTTTTTTCACGTACCCCTCATACCTTCTTACGTACCCCCAGAGGTACGCGTACCACAGGTTGAGAAACGCTAATTTACACTATCAAAAACGGCGAGAAAAATGAATTGTACTAGTTTGAGGAGTACGATAAATAATTATTACTGTCCGTTTGATTTTTATTACTCATGGTATTATTATGAATTAAATATAATTTAAGACTATCAATAACAATTATATAATATTTTCAACAAACAATGAACTGGGTTCATGTTTTTATTTTAAAAGCTAAACCAGTCACATGCAAGTTTAATTGGCCCGGGAAGTTTTGTTGGTAATAGAGACGATCTTTTTGGTTTAAGCATATTATTATAATTATTATTATTAATTTTTGTTGTTTTAACCCTGACTTTATTCTATTCACGAACACAACAAATTAAATTTCACTACCACCGGTACGTACACATAAAGAATAACACATTAAAGAATAACCATAATGTTTTATAATTACATTTTAATGGTTCACACAATTGCAGTATCACAACTTCCATAATTTTGATTCAACAGTAGATTGTAATACGGCGGATTGTATATGCAATTTTGATGTTTGCATGTGTATAGCGTAACGAATAAAATATAAATCGATCATACGATAATATAATATGTAATGTACCTATTATTACTTTATTGTTAACATTTTGACTAAATTATTATAATAGAAACATGCAGTATACTTATATGATAAATAAAATAATAAAATTTATTTATTGTAATATATTCATATTATTATGTTGCTATTTTAAGAGACATTATCTTTTTAATATTATTTAACGTTCAACAGTTATTTAATTTAATTATAAAATATAATCTAATTACCTTAATTCATAACGAACCAGCTAAAAAAAAATATATTTAACACAAGTTTTAAAATAATTATGTTTATATGATTTTAATTTAACATTTTGACAGAAGTGACTAAGGTGCTGGGCACTCATCACTTCACTGTAGCCACTAGGTACGTATAGTTAATACGGTTTGATATCAAACACGAAACTTTTGGAGGACTTTTACAAGTTGATAGTAGTTTTTTTTACACTTGTGGAAACTATTGAAAAATATTATACTGAAGATCAGTTTTATATTTTTATATATTTATGGACGTATGTTATAGAAAACCTTTTTGATGAAAATCGCTGTTCTAAAAAAGGTTTTAAATAATAAATACAAAACTACACATATAATTGAAAAAAAAAAATATTTTCTGAGTGTTAAATATGTAAAGATAATAATTAAAAATAAAAAAATAAATATGAAATGTTACTATAATATTATATTTAATAACGCTTCATATATATCACGATAATAAAATATGATAGTAATAGACGAATATTATATGATATATACACTAATATTATGCAAGATTTCTAAGAAAATTACGACTACATTTCATGAAATCGGATTTTAAATTAAGTCATAGAGTTATTCTTAATTCAAACAAGATATATGGTAACCAATGAATGATTATTTAATTATATTACTCCGAGTATATTACACCACAGGACTTAAAAAAATGTTATTATTTAAATTAATTTTTCATTCATTTATTGAAACAGTTGACAGTTCAGTAATTTTATATTTGACAAATTTAAAAAAGTGTATTGTTCTTTAAGTATTAGAATTTTTAAATTGTATTAATATAAAATTAATTCATGTCTGATAATACTTATGAGTGCATGGTATAAATTTATTAGTGTCACATATACTTTTGAAGTTATTTTTGCTAATTAATTAAATGTAAAATTATGATTTCTTTGAATCAAAATATTATGTATGTTATACTCGTGTGTTTGCCACTTGGTTGATTTTTCCATGAATACACGCTATGTTTTTGATTAATACAAATATATATGTAAAAAAAGGAAAAAAACTACAACTGTAAATACGTAATTATTAATCGATTTGTTTACACGTGTTGTACAGAGCATGGACACCGAAGACGACGAAGACAATAAATCACGTCACGAGAGTATCGAATTCAAGACGGACTACAAATAAATGGAAAAAACTGAGTAAAATTGATTATATCAAACAACTATGACAATCACTCCGGTACAGTGGGTGTGTTGTGGTATCGTGTTGCTGGTGGCCCTGTGTTCGGGCGGCCGGCAATACGGGACACGAAAAATTAGACACGATCACAAAGGCCAGGATGAGGGGACGCAACCAGACATCGATTTCGAATTCGAGACGACCAAAGGTTTTCAGTTCGATAACGGCGGAGATTACGACGATCCATCCGAAGAAGGAATCACATTGGATATCGTCCACAGTCTGTACGATACCCGGAAAGGCGTCGTGCCCAATATAATTTATCAAGGTACCTTTATAACTATATCACCTTCATCGATTAGTAATATATACATTATAGAATAAATTACTGCTGGTAATAATATATACCTAGGTATTAGATTGTTTTTATATTTGTTCGAATATATCGGAATGGTAATTAATGAAAATATATGAATAGATTTTATAAATTTTCACATATGAACAACTTTTACTGACATATAAATTAAAAACAACTCGAGTTTTATATGTGTCTAATTATATATAAGAGTATACGATTAATGAGATCTAAAATAATGAAATATAAAATAAAATAACGTGGTTATTGTCGTCGGGTCACACTTAAAATAACAGTTAACCGAAAATTAAATTAAAATTAGCTATTAAGTTTGATTATAGTTTACATAACACCAATATTTATAGCATTTTTGTATGGAACTAAATTTTGTTTAAATATTTGAAATGTTAAAATAAGGATACAAGTAGGTACCTAAAAGGAAAATTTAATAATATTAATTATTGAAATAAATATAAATAAAAATTAGTAAAGAAATTTGAGATAAAGTTAAATTGCAATATGTAATAGAAGAGAGTAAATTGAAATACTATATCAATTAAAGTATTAATTTTATAAATTTAATTAGAAAATAGTTATATAGTGTATCACTGTTAAAAACATTTAGGTGGTATAACTGTTTAAGATATTTGATAATATAGAGAATATATATTAATATAAAATGTTTGAAATAATATTTCTCATATAATGCCAATATATATATACTATTTAATTTATTATGATAGTATCTATAACTTAATATTTGAAGTTTATAGATTCTGAACGAGAAATGGGAGTTTATAATTTTATTTCTAAACAGCGTATTTTTTTATAGAAATAATATTTTGTGTCATAAAAATATTTCAAACATGTAGAGCATATGTTTCCAAATTTAAATGGTTGTAGATTATACTATAAAATACATTTTAAAATGCCACATTACTTTGTAAATAAATCAAAATAGAACTACCTGAATAAATTCTGCAGGATGTTAAAAGATAAACTCCAAAAATAAAATGAAATAAACTAAACTAAATATTATTTATTATTTTATACTTATATAACTGAATATAATATTGCGATAAAAATTCGTGGATTATACTCAGAATTTATATAAAAAAAAATATTTAGTAATTCGTATATTATCATTGTTTAAAAACTTAATACATTAATCATTTAGAAATATCAATTATTTTCATATGAGTAATGAGTTAGCTAATAACGAAAACAAATTAGGCATGTAATTATGTATTAAAATTGGATTTTTTTGCGTAATATACATTTGGGAAGCTTTATTTGAAATTAAAATTACATAATAATAAATTATTATATTAAAACTAATTACACTTAAATTTGGATAATCCAATAAAAAGAAATATTTTTTAGATTTTTTTTTTGATATCTTTCATTTTTATTGTATGTTATTTTTTTTATCCGAAATCAAATTTAAAATATATTTATAAGTATAGTATGTGTAGCAGTGGCGTATATTGAAATTAATTTCAGGGGTGGGGGGGTGGTGGTTAAAAAAATTCTCAAAATCCAATTAATTATACAATCAAAATCAATGTACAAACCATACATTTCTGGGGTGGTTGAACCCCCTAACTTCCCTATATACACCACTGATGTGTAGAGTTCGTAAAATTACATAACTCACAATTTATTTATAAAATGATTTATAAATTGAAATCTTATATTAATTATAATTCTTAGACTATTTGTGTTGAATAGGATAATTCGATTATGCTTTATGTGTAATTGCACCGCATTGTTCAAGTTTGCTTGACTGCATCTTAGTATGATCGCCGTGGGGAAAGGCAATATACGTTTCCAACAAAAATTTACCTTTTCCATTTCCATTAATTTCCATTATTACTAATCCTATTTTCACCAATTGACAATTCGACTATTTCCTGTTTCTATTAAAAGTGTACTTTGCACTTTTCCATCAATACCTGTATAAATAAAATTTGTTATTGATGATTTTATTGGTTAAATCAAAATTTCATTCGGTGGAAAGTTACACTTTTGGCGGAAACGTGTTATACACTTATGTTTACTGGGATATTGGTACTGAACAATTTTTAATTTTCACAAACGTCTCAAGAATGAAAAGATCAACGTTAATGGTTTACCAAAACAGTCCTTGGAACCAGATTAAAGTAATTTTAACCAATTCCATGCATAATAGTTATTATAATAAAAACCATTTTAGCGATTTTAATATTATATGAACGATTTAGAACTCATATGTTCATTAGGAACGTATGACATTACCCAAACATGTGCACATGCGAGGTGTGTGACTGGAAAGCTCTGTGACTCAGGTTTTGAGTTCCGTACGTTGTTCTGGCGTAAGTTTATATCGTTTAAATTACACAAAGGCACTATTTTCACTATTACCATGTTGCATAGGACTTGTTCACGTTATACGTAGTTACGACAATTTTAGAAGTTTTGGCTATTTGGGCTTGGTATATTATATTTGATATTGATTAAGATTGTTATACATGGGGTATTGGTAGACGCTGTAATGTTTATTGAATTGGAATTTAAATAACTTTACTGTAACATGTGATATCAATTTATTGGCTGATAACATGAATTCCATCAATTACTGAGTATAATTCACATTGTTACATGAATATAGAAGAAATTGAATAGCATCATATCTCTTAACATAGTCAACTGTGCTCGAGTCATGTGCACTCAGATATTTATTATGTGTAGATCAAGTGTGAGAATATACTTGATGATTATTATGTTAAAAAATGTCTTTTTAGTTGAGTGGATACTAATTTAACAAATAAAATCCTAAAAAAAATAACATGAAAGTATAATATTATTAGGCAATTTTTAATATTTAATATTTTTAAATATAAAATAACAAAATAAGTATTTAAATATTTACAAGTATGGTAATCAAGCTGATGGGTAGCTAGTTACATTTAGAACATTTAGAGATGCGAGTGCAGGGCGCGTTTTATTACGTTGAAAGATTACCATGGCGACCGTATAATGTAAAATAATACGTACATATGTAAATTGTTTTATTATTGTTTAAATAAAATTATCATAATAATATATTATATGATCTCTTAGAGATAATAATATAATATCGCGTAGGCGTAAAATTATATATTATATCATTATACATTAATTGCATTGAAGGTCTCGTGCTTGGTATACGTTGATGAAATCTTAAACGTAAATATTATCTATTGATTCAATGGCTGTTAATAACGTCGACAAACTTTAATTCATTAAAATGAAAAGTTAAAAGGAACCACATGCTGTTACTGTTTGTTTTTTAAAAATAATTTCATTTATTCTATGCCATTTAAGATTTCTTTGTGGCTGGTTTTTCATATTTTTGTCTTTGTTTCTGATATCAATGAAAGAAGCACATTTAAGAAATCGATAAACGAAAACAAGAGTTGAAGAATAATAATTATACTATTTTTCATTATAAATATTTTCATAACGATTTATGATGAGAATTTGATCAAAACTTTAATAACAATAAAAAACACTCGATAACAATAATATTTAAACATAAAAGCACATTACTTGAGTTCGATAACCTTTTTTGTGTATAAATGTATTAAACCGACACGCGGTTACATTATATATTCTTGTACAGAAAAACCAAAGTTCACCGACTATACCTATTTTTTATTAAATTGTTTTTTATTTTATTGTGTTGTACATACAATCAAGATTTTTAATCCTATTTTATTTCTACATAAATGTGTTGTATCACGATAAAATATATAATATATCGATTTAATAAACTGCGTGTAAATTAAAAATAAAAACAACAGCAGTGTATATACTATATTATATTATTCTACAATCAAAAGATACATTTTAACTACAATTAAAACCCACGTTGTTGTAAAATATACACAACCAATTGTATTTTCGGGTGAAAAAATGATATTTGAAAAAAATGTATAGTAGTATGACATTATTTTAATGCAAGATGTCTTGAATTATTGAATGAAGTAAAAAAAACACACAAACTTTATGTATTGAGTTTAAATTTAAATAGTCTGTTCATAATTAATATAATTACTCAACCAATAACATAGTTATACCTTTTGCAAGTCAAGTCCGTGAAATAGATCCGTGATTTTAAATATAAAATCTATAACAAAATTGTATTTGTGCATACCTATTATATTCGATTATGTGTTGCACACGAAAATATTATTGTTAATAAAATAAAATCGTATCATACAAGTTTATTTAAATTTTCGAGGATTTTTCAAGTGAAGTACGTAGAGTACATGCACTTATTCGTAGAGCGTTTTAATTAAAAATTATAAAAATCATATTTTACTTTATTCTGACTTGCTTATTTTTTCACTGAACAGTGAACATTATTTTATAATTTGTCTACAGTACCATTTAGTTATCATTATGATCATGTTTATTGGTTATTTAATAAACATACATCATTTTTTTGATGAGAAAATAAAATAAATACCTCCAAATGTTGTACTTTGTGAACAATATAATATTAGATAATAGAAGTAAAATATTAGTGTTATTAAAAACAAAAAATATATTTTAATTTTATCTATCAGGAAAATTATCTACCTAATTTGTTTCACGTAGTTTTAATGAATTTATATGCACCGACGATAAGTGCTATATAATAAATACATCCGATGTCTACTGTTCTAAATAATATATTATGTTTATGCGCATAAAAATTTGATTTGAAAAGTTTCAAAATGCCCAGTGACCTTTCGTACCACTTAAGCATTGACAAAAAAAAGTCACCATTATAATATATTAATATTGTACCTACACTGGGTTCACTAGAAGGGGAAGGGGTTGAAAATAATCGTATAAAAGAGTTTCAACTTCCGGAGCAAGAGTATGACGTTCTGGGCCATTACTGTGTTGTTTTTGTGTTCGTTTAAATGTATATATACAAAATGTATTACACATACCACATTGGTCGACAACCGAATGGAAGCGAAAAATAATGTTTAATCTGAACATTGTAGGAGGGTAAAACTCGGATGTATTTTGAAAGAATAAAAAAAAGTGAATCGAAATCGCAGATGTATACGTATAAATTTATATCCAACTATATACGTAATATATATAATATATAATATGTATATAGCTACTAGCTAGTGATGTTATTCCAGTGGTCTCCTGTGGCATTTTTTTTTATACGCGTCTTCACCCTCACAACCGAAAGAAAACAGACCTATTAACATTTTAAAAATCTATGAATGTTCATAAAAGAGAGAAAGAAAAATACATTGTCCTTTTGTATGCGTTTATACATATTATTATATATAAAACAAAAAATCGAGAAAAAGAACACGCACAAAAACTAGGTCAACTAAAATTAATGTTGCTCATAATAAAGCACTACTGAGATTTACCCAGTAGATTAAGTATAGGACCACCGCCAAACTCACATAAAACACGACTATGGTATTATATGCACACCGTTTCCGAATTTTCTACTACCCAAACAGTCGACTATCTCGACCTTGAGTAGCAGGTATGTTAATTTTTCGATCGTGACACTATACTTGTAGTAATTGACTAAGAGTTTTGTCAATAACATTAAATTACTATTCGTTCCAAAGCCCCATTTTAAAATGACAGTTTTGAATTTATGTAAATTACGCTGTACCCTGATTTAGCGGCTTTTCGCGTACAACTATAATAGTCAATAACTTTTAAACAAAGCATACTTGTGGTGGTATTCCAGGGCCAACAATTAAACTTACAATAATACTATCTAATTTAAAAAAAAATAATCATATCATTTATGAATTTTTATTCGAATGTATCTACGAAGAAAGTTA
Organism: Rhopalosiphum padi; assembly: GCF_020882245.1. NCBI lineage: Eukaryota > Metazoa > Arthropoda > Insecta > Hemiptera > Aphididae > Rhopalosiphum > Rhopalosiphum padi. Next base: position 79,225,198 of record NC_083598.1, read on the forward strand.
TAGAAACATCATAATAATATACTACAGCGGTATATTTTTCACAGACCGATTTAATAAAGTACTAATTTTATTGATTTTTTTCCGTGACTTAACTTGTAAAAATAATAGAGGTCAACTTAAATGTCTCATAAAAATTGAAAAAAATTGCGTTTAGTTCGTACCAATCGTACTAAATGGCAATTCAGTATTTTGTAAATTAGATATACAGGCTGATTTATTGATTCACCAACAAATAAATCAATATAAAAAAAAAAATCGTCTACTAAATAATTTATAGTAAAAAAAGGTTACAATCGTCACAAAAAACTTCTTAAACGGTATAAAATATCGAAGTATAATTGAAAATGTTATTGTCATTAGTATTTATAAAAATTATAAAAATTATAATTTGAATAATTAATTATCAAAAGAAAAAATAGAGTTGAGCTTGGTGAACGAATTATTCTGTATACATTAATTGTTTATGTGTTACATATTAATAATTATATGAGGTGATTTTACATATCTAAATACTCCGAGTAATACTTTAGTTTGGAATATGAAGTTAAAAATGTGTTATCGCATAAAATAGTAAAATAAAACTTTAATTATAATAATAACAAATAGTAAAAAATCTAATAGAATTTTTGTTGTTTTTTATTGCTCACTTATTTAGACAGAGAAATATTTTTAATAGTTGTTTGAAACAATAAATAGTTTGTAATAAAATAATCAACCTGTATAATATAATTAGGTACTATACGTATAAATAATTAAAAATAAAAATAAATAATTCTACTGTTTTCATATTATAAATATTAAACTGGATTCTCCAACTACATAATATAAGTTTTGTGTTTGCTGCGCTGCAATACAAAACGAATATAATAATGTTATCTTCGTTAACGTTAAAATATTATAAGTGATGTTCGTAATATGACAAGTACGTTGCTGTACACACACACACACGTCACTGATGGAATAAGTACATTTTGTTTATATTGTATATATATCCTGACATCCAGAACTAGTTATGACCAGGACAAAGAGTATTCTATTGTTAAGTGAATAGTATATACATATTTCATAGTAAGTACATAATGCATTGTACAATATTATTATTTATTACTAAGGAACAGATTTCATTATAATTACATAGTTTTAATGTGAGTAAAAATATGTATGATTTAGGTTTTAGGTTCTAATATTGAAATAAGCCCGTTTTTTCTTTTTACATAATTTTACATATTTTGTAAATATTTTATTATTTTTTGATACATTCCGGAAACAAAATATTCTACATTACCTATCTAAATAGTTAATAATTTGATAGAAAACGTTAATGTAAAAATAATTTAACCTACATTGCTACGACTTTTATTTGCGTATAATAAAGCATCTAGAAACCCGAAATTTGCTCTTATCAGATGACCCTATACATTACTGAAGAATTACTATGTCATTTAAAAGGAAATTTAGTTAAAGAAAAATTTGCAATATACTCAGAAATAATCATGAACTAAAAATATAAAATAATTAGAGATACATTAAGAATTAAATCCCAGAGTATAATTATTGGACATCAATGAAGTAGCTAATATATAGTTATAATTTATGATTACACATTTTTTTTACGTTAATGGTAATATCATGAGAATATTTGATACCCATTAATAGGTACTTGATCAGTAAGATAACACATTTTTGTAAAATTCGTGGTTTGTAAAATATCGTTTCCAAAAAATAAAAATTAATAGACTAAACTATTATTGACTAAATATTTATATTAGCTACAACGCTTAAAGCACACATGTTTATGTAAAGTATGCACACATACACGTAATACACTAAATGTATTATGTATAGCAAAAGATTAAAGTGTAGACAAAAATTCGAAATTAAATCTAGGTTAAAAAAATATTAAATAATTAGAAGGAGCAGATAAAACTAAATAACATTATTATAATACTATAAATGGTAGACTTATAAAAGTACTGGGCTTTATAAAGTGCAATAATAGACATTTTACATTCATCTCCTATCTCCACTCTTTTTACTTTTTTTTATTCTGCAATGTTTTGGAATACGATATATTATATAATCATATTTTGCAAAGGATCAGCTTCGTATGAGAGGGTTCAAAACTGCACCCTTTCTTACGCTTTTTTATTTTAAATATTACTCAATACTCACCCTTTTCATGAATACTCTTCTATTAGTTCTTAAATATTCCTACTTTTGTTGCTCGTCATCTTGATGTGGGCATTTATTTTATATTCTCTTTACTTAACGATGCCCATGATCTTCTATGATATTCTATATCTTTTCGTGTTCCCATTTATATAAAAAAAAACACCACTCATTCTATACTAAACTTCTACCGTGCAAACTACAATCACAACCAACTTTCACATAGAATGCGTTGCTTCCTTAACATCTTTTAGCTTTATTGTTCATTTACAATATTACTAATCATTTTGCATTATTACCTATCTCGGTTTTATTTTCCACATTTTCACTAACTTTTATCGTCGCGTATAACTGTGTTTTTCTTCTTCTTTTGATTATTATTGTAACTACCTATCTGTTGGAGTGTCATATTATACACCTACTGTAGGTACGTATATTTATATTAATTATGTAAAAAAAAAAAAATCAAAGTTAATAATAATTATTAATTACCGTCTGGCGTTAACTAATTAAATAAACACTAATAATTTAGTAATATCATCATAATTATATTTATTAATTTTCTTTGATATGCAAATATCAACGTTATTATTAAACCTAGTAATATATATTCAGATAATTATCAACTTGCTACATCTCATACTTGTGAAGTACATGTTAGCATAACTTATTATCTCTCCCATATATTACATTATATGTTTGTATTTCCCTACTTTCCACCTCATCATGCGATCACATATTTGCAAATATTGTCTTAACAGCTAGTATACGGTATTTCCATGCGAATATTTAATTAATTCAAAATATTTTATTAATACTTAAAAACAAATACATTATTTAATTTGCTGAATTTTGCCAAAGTTGTTTTAATTTTTTTTTTTTAATGCCGAGTGGGGCGATAAATAAATTGATAATTATTTGTGTTTTCATGTATATGTGTATAAACTACATATTTTTGATTTTTATATTTAAGAAACGAAAATTCAATACAATGTTTCTTAGTTCAAAATGTAATAACAATAAAATAATACGGTATAATATAAAAATATATATTATTATAATTATTAAATATGAATAGATATATAAATGCAATATTAAAAAAAAAAAAAATTAACCTACCGTAATATTAATAAATAAATTAGTTAGATAATTAATAAATTACATTATCTAATAAAAATATCAAAAAAACATATCGTGATAATATACTTAGTGATATAGGTTGAAAAACCGTCATTGTCTAAATCGTTTTTCCAGATTTTTAAATACAATTATGTATTATGTACAATTCAAATTTAACACATCCTTTGTACAGTGTCTCATTTGATATCTACTATACAGCGGAACGGTAGGGACCTACTTGCTCACATTTTTTGTATTATTAATCTATTTTTTTTTTTAAGATTAAAATTTGTTTCTATAACAAACTATTGTATTAACAATTTTAAATGAACAAGTAACATTTTAATAAAATTAAGTAATTTAATTTTTTTATTATTTACTCGTTGGTTCAGTTTCATACAAACATGTTAAACATTTAAAAAATATTTAAATATTTTTGTGTATTTTTGTCTCATAAATAATCTGTGTTATATAGTATTATTTTATTCATGAAATACATATCATATAAATAATAAATAAAATATAAATTCATTAAATTATTAACAAAAAAAAGAAACAATCAAACAAATATAAAAACAGACAGAATATACGTTTATTAATTAAGTTACGTAGCTATAAACTCTCATCTCTAATTCTCCAAATTAGAAATATATAACCACAATTATAGTAGAATACAATGCTGAAGTTTTATCAAACCATGAAAATAAAAAACTAATTAAAATCATTAAAAATATAAATATGACATAATTAAAAAATATATTTTATTTATGATAAATAAAATATTATTATAATAATATAATTACTATTTTATTATTTATAATAAAAAATATTCCAGTTTAGGTTTTTAGCTGTTCAATGAATTAATAATCTATGTGTTTTTATAAATTTTATTTTGCAGTCTTGTAAATTCGCCTTGCGAACAAATACATTTTAAATTCAACGAATAATTTATAAGTTAAGTTACTCAACTGTATAAAAGTTCCTAAGTATACCTTGTCATTGAGTAGGCCTATGTAATGATTGTTTAATTTAAATTTAATGATAAATTATTACATATGGAAAATTATTCTGAGAACAGACAATTTGTTAGCAAAAGTTTGCAATTCCCTACAAATGTTATTAAAAAAATAATAACTAAAATCATTATTATTTTTTAATACATCATAAATGTATATAAAATAACGGAGTAAATGTTTTTTTTGAGATTTTAAGTTGTTTTTAGGAATTACTTATTGGAAATCACGATTTTCAATCTGTTTTACACAAAACAAAAATTTAAAATTGGAAAATGAAAAGAAAAAATTTAAAATTTAATAAATAAATAGCTTAAAAATAACCGTTATAATCTTTTCGTTTAGAATTATTGTAATAGTTTAAAAATTGATAATATAAATATTTGGTAAAAAATGTAGGTCTGCAGTTATTCATTTTAAATAAAATAAAAAATCTTTTCACCTCTATTCCGAATCCATAAAAAAGTACTAACTGTTCGACTAGATTACATTTGTTTCCAGAAAACACCCTAAAAAGTTTAATATTTTAAGATTATTGTTGGTCCAAAATGTGATAACAGGCACAAAAATAAAACACATTATTTAAAAGCTAATTCATACAATCATTTATTTTAATCGTATTTTTTGTGTCTATTCATCTTCATTCTCGTACACGGTATTCGACCGTCTAATGATTATTATGATGTAATGAACGCGTTATACGATTTCATTAGGTAATAAGATCCAAAAAAACAATAGGGTGTAATTTGTTACATTGATAAGAATTATCAATTGTACGTAATCTTTTGAGGCACCCATTTAATGTAACAAATAGTGATAATAATACATAATGATGATATAAATTTTCCCAGTACAAACACTAGACTTGTGAAGCATCTTTCTCTGTCATGTTGTACCTTTAAATCTCACAAATTCTCATCTCTATTATACAGTTTTTCAGTATACTCGTAAATAGTGTGATATTTTACATCTCAATAGACCGTACATCTTAAACCGATAAATCCACGTCGGAACTCTACAATCTATCAACTAACCACTTGCCATTTATTATTATTATCATTATTATTATTAGGGAAGTTTAAAACCGTTACGCTATCAATATAACTTCGGTTTTGGTGATTTTTCTTCTAAATCTACGACCACCGTTCTCTTATCGTAAGAAACTGCAATATGAACGACTTTTACTATGGACTCTCCTGAAACTCGTTTATTGAGAACATGATCTCATATATTTCACGCATTTAATCTCTAAGACATATTATTTAGTAGCTTACAGAAAATCTATCACGTTCTCCCGGCAAGGTCGTATGATCATATCGTTACTATTTTATCTGTTCAATTCTGATATTGAACACGTACAGTTTATCGTGTTCAGTGGTGGTAAGATTCGGTAGCGGTAAATCCTAATGGAGTATATCGTTATGCAGGGAGCGCCACGTGCAAACTCTTACCACGGCTCTGAGCATAACGTTCTGAAACTTGCGGGTTATTCACGTTGAGGATTTATCAAATAAAAACAGTCCATGAGAATAAAAACCTATAGACGATTGTATAATTAATTATAAGTCATTTCACAATAACAAGAAAAAATGTTTATCATTTTTAATTACATATGCCTAAGCAATATGTAATTAAGCAATAATTTTTTTAGTATTTTGGTATATAAAAATTGAATTTTAGATGAGTATCTATAGTTAATTTAATGAACAGTGGAATGGGTAACATAGAGATAAATTTTCGAAATATTGACACATACATATTTGCGTTAAATATGTATAGTCAACTAAATACTAGTTAATAATTTAAAAAAAAATTGGAAATTAAAAATCAGTTTTATAATTATTATTATAAATAAATCACCCAATACATAACACAGATTATTTCTCTATTTAGAAAAATTTTCCCAGGTGCAAAGACGTAGTCACACCAAAAATTACACAGATGTTATATATTTTGTTAAAATATATTATTTGATCAAAAATAAATAATAATAGCTGTCGTGGCAAAATAGGTTCTCAGTAGAATTCCTTCGAAGAATTTAGTTATTTCATACACGTCAGACGTCATTCTGCAATATCAACACTGCCATAAATTCTCGAGAATATCATCTATTCATTATGCTAAAAACATTAATCGTGTTCATCACGGACAAATTTGACTGCACCACCCGCAAATAGCGGTAGAGAAAGGATCTATATATTATATCACATGTTTTCGAATCTCATGATTGAGGTCAGTGTATGTTAAGTTCCTCTATTTTTCTCAGGCCTATAACATACTATTGATAATTAGAAAATTTACCACTAAATAGCTTATAAATAGTTTTTCGATAATATGAATATTATCATTTTTTTAATATTATCAATATTTATCATTTTATCTAATATTGTGATGCATTAGGTTATGTGTGATTGTGCAGACTTATAAAAAAAATACAACCAACTCGTGGTATGATGAATTTAAGAGACTAAGAAAAAGTTTGTAATACCGTAAGTTCGTATAGCTATTTGTATTATATATCAGCATATTTTCAAGGGAACGATAGTTTCATTCGTTGTACCGAGATTTTCGTTTTATCAAACTTCCCTATATCGCGATTTGACTGTATTTTAATTCGAAGTTGTAAAAAAATAATCCATTATTAATAAGCTTCAGGTTACCAACAATAAATGAAGCAGTTGAAAGTTTTTCTATAAAAATTAATTCCTAAAATGAAATTATATTTACTTAAATATAAATTATTATAGTTTAGTTATACTTTTTATAAACTAATTATGTATACGGCACTCATATACAGTGTTTACCCATGTTGATTTAAACTATATTATTAATTAAAAGCTATTTTATAAATATTTCATTTAACACTATATTAATATTGAAACTAACTTTCAGTATATTATTATTATTATTTAACTCAGTGGTTCCTTTTTGGCAGAAGGTATCGTTTTTTAAATTTTAGTTTTTCTAAGGGTGCCCTTCCTTAGGTCATAGCATGATTTACCATAAATAATAGAAAAAATAAATAAAAACCAGAACAAATTGTTTAATGCGATTATTATATCAATACGAAAATGAAAAGTTTATATTATTCGATAAGATCATTGATCCTATAAGATTTATGATTAAAATAATATTCATTTATTATTATAATGTTATTCTAATCTATATTTTAATTTTTTATTTCAAATATATTATGTACGGTGTTACTTTAATAGTTTCTTAGTTTTTACTTATTAGTTATTACATTTGAAGTACATTTAAAATATAACGTGATGTTTAGGTTTGATTTGTATAATATATGATATTATGTAACTAAAATAAATAAGTAGTGACGCAATTATATAAAGATTTAACCTAGAATAATGTATTTCTAAGTATTATGATAATTTTTTCCTCCTTTGAAAATTATCTTGATATACATTAATAAATACGTTCCAGAGTCGTTGTTGATGGAGTCCATATACATTTTATTTTACAATTTCATTATAAATATTTGGTTATATATTTTTAACAACATAATTTAATATTTTGTGATTTTTTCAACAGTTATTCGTTTTTAAAATACAACAAAACAAGAAAACCGTTTGATGAAAATTCTAAAATATGAATATCCAAGTCCTATCTTTCTCTAACTTAATTCTCTTCTAAACTTATAGCTGGTGCATATTTTTCGAGGGTTGCTTTGATTGTGTCCATGCACTTATGACTAGATCGTTCTAAAAATCTTTGTTGTTTAATTGTGTCCATTATTATCTCTAGACATGTACCATTCAGCCGATTCTAAACATTTGTTTTTTATAAATGACTTGATATTGGACTTAAGTTAAATTTGGCCAACTTCTTTGTGGACAGTGATGGTCATTATTTTGTTATAATTCAAAAAACGTTTTTTATGATACTTTTGCGTATATTATTAAATTTTATATATAAAATACCATTTTCAAATGCAATATTTTCAATAAAAATTAGTTCAACCTACTTTATTACTAATAATAAAATAAATTAATTTAATAGAAATATCAAAAAACAAAACATGAAATATACTCAGGCAAATAGACCATCTCCGCTCAGAATCATTTTTTGCATACAATAATATATATCACTGAATTCAAATTTAACACATCCATCACAGTGACCCATTTGAAACCTGCTACTGTAAAGCACTTGCTCACCTTTTTTTAAAATTCTACTTTCATATTATGTTAATATTCTAGTATAAGACAAGTATTATCTCTCTAAAATTATATTTATAGCTAGATGGAAGATATTTGAATTTTAAAATATTCTTTTTTTTCTTTTTTTTAAGTACAATAATATTAAAATTGATTTTATTTTAAAATTTGTAATGAAATGTAAAATGTATAAATGTTAGTTTATAAATGAATAATGATCAGTATTATTGTAAACGTTTAGTATTTTTATATAACAACTTATATTTTAATAGTATTTTGAACGATTAATTGTTAAAATAAACTATAATAGTCATATATTTGTTATAAAACATGTTTATGGTACTTCTTAAAGTAAAGTAAAGTAAACAAGTTAAATGACAAAACCTAAAAACTTTTTTGTATTTATTGAAAAGTTATCTACTTAAAGTGTCGTTTACGATAAATAATCTTGCTCCGTCATCAATGTTATCAAATCTATATAGTTACTTTATACAAACAAAATAAATATATCTAATCTACCTATATAATATTTTGTTAGTAAAATTCCTTATGGCCTATAACATATATTTTGTAAACTTTACGGGATGAAAACTAATTTTAGTTTAAGTAAATGTAAATAATTCAAAATCATCAAGGTAAATATAGTAAAATATTGTGACCTTTTAGGATTTACAAGTTGAAAAATATTTAAAAACAATGTTTGATATAAGAATGTATACATGTAATATTTTGGCAGATGTAGAAGGTATTTGTGCAATATACGAGTAGCAAAATTGTAAATGTAATTTTTTTAGTTTAGTAAACATGTAAAAAAAATTTAACTAGTTAAGAAATTGTTGACAGTGTTTTAAGTTTTTACTATTTAATTAAAATATTTTGTATAGATAAAATACTTGGCATCTGGTTAAAATTTTGAGTCTAATTTGGTTCAATATGATACGTATACGTTGAATTTCATATTTTTTTTAGTATCGCTACTGTCTTTACTTTTTTTCAACTGTAGTAAAATGTATATAATTAGTTTATATCATTATGTATTTCTAGTGACATGTAGACATATTCTATAAAAGACAAAATGTAACTATTTGTTGTTCAGTAGAATGATAGAAAGCTAATTACAGAAACTCTAAATTATAGTGCCCGAGACAAACCTGAAACAATTTTAAACAAACAAACATTGATTTTAAAGTAGATAGGTACATGCACAGCTTTTCCAGCATCACGTTGAATTGTTGTGTATAACTTCCATTTAGGATGAGGGTCGCGTGATGTGTGGTTTTTCTTCTTCAAATATGTCATACCTACCTAATATGATATGGTTTACCTGAATAGTACACTTAAATTGATACTTGTGCGTTTTAATATTATATATTTATTTATTAGATTATAAATCCTCCACTCGAGAATCTAGTATCTATTGTTGAAAGCGGGGAATAACGCTGTTCACAATATTCAAAGGCATCTTTAAATTCTTTCTATCTCTCTCTTTCTTTTTTCTTTTTCTCTACACTCCCCTCTTATAAACAAATGTACACCAGGACGTCTTAACTTTATGTTTTTTTAGAGCAGAACTACTACTACGCGTGATCGTCCCTTGGTTTTGTAATTTTAAAAACTGGTAAAAATAAATAAATAATACATAAAAGTCGCGTTTTTCATATAGGTTTATCGACCCACAATGCCTATATGTATGCGTTCCACGTTTCGCGTTTTTATGTACTTACATTCTTATAGGTCGATCCTATAATATAATATGCGTCCTTCGTGTAATGTCATTACAGCCATCTGTTGCTACAACACACGTCTGATCATGGCGATATTTTTCGTTCATTTTAGACGTTAACTCAAAGAAACAAATACACTGTGCAAAATATCTAAATTTAATTTTTTCATCAAAAAACAATTATTACATACTTTATACTTATATAAGGCAAACAATTATTGAAAAATTTAACATGTTCAGTGTATAATACATTTTTTTAAATAATTTACTGATTAAAAAAGTATACAAATCTAAAATACTTGTAATTAAAAATAACAGAGTATTGTTATACATTTAGAATAATATAATTTTAAATAATATTTATATTTAAATTAATAAATGGAAATAAATCACTACTATTAAAAATCCACTTTATTATTAAACAAATTACGTAGGTAAGTTATTAGTCAGTGAATTTATGAGAAACTCGTAAAATTGAAAGCAAATAAATTATATTGGTTATAAGACAGAAATTGTTTTCAAAAATCATTTCAATTAAAAAATGTAAAGTTTGATGTAAAGAATTAAATTGTTATAAACTAATTATAGTATCTATACAAAAAACTACTATAATATTATGATTTTATTCAAAACTTAATGGCCGTGGTAAAATATGAATATATTATTATTAATGGTTTATGTTCAACTATTAATTGGTATATATATATATATATATTGAATTGAATGTCGTATTAGAAGAACTTTTTACATTATAATTTTTTTATTCTTTAGTTTCTTTAAAAATAAATTTAATACTATACATTTCTGGGTCATTAGATTCAAGTTATATTTATGGAAGTATACTTGTAGCACTATTATGTTTTAATATAAATTGTTTAGTATACACACGAGTTGTGTATACGTACATTTCCAAGTTGACAAATTAACTGACTATTGGATTGGATTAATAACGTATAGATCTGTGATGTGTGTTTTGTTTTCGACATGATAACATTAATACGAACGAGAACGGACGTTATTCATTTGTCGGATTTATAATCCTATAAATTATGAATAATCAGCAATTCAATTAATACCATCCAACATACACGTTTTGTTCGCAGCCCGTATACTAATTGTCAAACAATAAAATAATAAACATACGATGCAATTAAAATAATTCAATAATATTAGTACACATAACATAGCGTAGTTGCGTATCAAAGAAATTCGATAACTCGAAGACCGTGACATAGCGAAACAATGTAACTAATAGATTACAAATAACGTTCATTACATTTTATTACATTAAAACAGCTTACTGACTTTTTTTCGTTAGATAAAACCACAGATTATATGTATTTATTTAATCTGTGATAAAACTAGATTCATATCTGTTCATGCATGATAAAACCACATATACGTGCAGTGTTTCAATCACAAATTCGTTGTTCTCGGATAAATAATAATAACATGATTGTATTTGAGTGTTAAAAATTATGGTAATATTGATCATGGATTTTAATCGTTTAAAAAGTTTTAAAACAAATCGCTCGTAAAACAAATAAAACAATATGCAATGGGCTTTTTCTGTGGATAACTTATGAGTTATAATCATAAAACAAATTTTGAATTTTGTTTTTATTTTGAACCAAATTTAGGTATTGGTTTTATATATTTTTCAACATTAAATTTGAAAAAAAGTCATTTTTATAAATACTAATAATACCAAATGTTTACATCATTTATATATAATTTATATGATAAGACTGAGTTTTTTTAAAAGATTTAAAATGTTCCGGTTTCAATCTAAACGCACATAGAAATATTATGTTTACGGAGACACCTTAACACCATCCATCTAACATAAATAAACTATTGAATTATGTTAAGTTGTTCACACTTAAAATTTAATGAAAATGTAAAAACTTCATACGCATTTCATGTTCATCGTAATATATAAAAGGTTAAAAAGAACTTGTTTTTATGGCTTTACTGTCAATTTTGTCTAGACATATAAATATGACTTATCATTCTTATTCTAAGATTTTGTGTTATTCTTTCGCTAGACATAATGCCAACATGTCAAAAATAAGAAAGAAACTTTTTTATGTTGAATATGAAAAATAAATATAAATTGAATCACATATCATGTTATTTACAAATCAAAAAACGAAATTATATAAATTTGAATATGTAATATATAACTTATATAATGGTGTAGTTAAACATATATTTTATTTATCTATAGCATTTAAAAAACGAAATGTATATACATTGTTAAATTACATCGAAGCAGATAAAAGTATAAATTATTACATAAATCATTCATATTTGTATAGTAAATTTCACAACAAAAATACATTTACTATTCCTACAGTTAATTTTTCATTATTATGTATATAGTTTTGTATAATCATTGTATAAATAATTATAGCCAGTCTGTTGTTGTTTAGATAAAGAACATAATTAAATATATACGTATATCTACCATGTAAAAAAATATAAATAGGCACTAAGAAATTCGTTTAAAGCGAGACATTTTTAAAAAGCCATGTAATCATATGATTTCAGCAAGTTTAATGTTAAAGCAAACACACATATACTTCTTGTTTACGCAATAATAACTATTTTAAATTTGAATGAAAAAATATAATTTCGTAATAATATGTAATATTTTGTGATATATTCTATTATAAAAGTTGTTAGTAGAAGCATAAGCATAATATTAAATTATACCGACATTCTTTGATAATCGTTTGATTAATTCACGCATGGCTTAAAATTAAAGTTATTAGTATTTAAGTTGAATTTAATTGAAATATAGATTTGTATGCAAAAAGTTAAGATTCTTGATAACTTACTCAAAATGTTGGAAAAATTAGAAAAATACAGGGTTAGCAATTCTTATATGTGTATACACAATGCATTATTAGGCATACTTATAAAATATCATTTTCGTTAATCATAGCACACGGTATTGGTAAATATGGATTATAGTGGTCATACGTAATTGTTATCAATTGTTTCAACACGAATCTTTTGGAGTACTATTTGAAGTTCCCTGGATCTGATAAAAATTTAAAACAACAGCAAATAATCTCGTGCATTATAGACATTTTACCATTAATGTTAATTTAAACAAACTACTATTTTGTATTAATTTATATAATTTGATAATAATAATTTATTGTACAATAAATTGTTGTAATTCTAAACAAAATCAGCTTCGATCTAATGATGATTGCAGTCTGCAAGACTGCGACTATTTATGGATGGTAAATATTTTATTGAAAAATAAAATTTTCATTATTAAATGCATTCTAATAAAATTATTATCATTATTTTTATTAATTATACGATAATGTCGTTGTATATAAGCACATTTAGATTTATATTTAGTTTTAATTGCAATCATATATCGTAACAAGTACAATATACTGCGGTTTTTACTTTAAGATAAATAACATTTCTTAGAAATTTATGTGTCTGGATTCTTATAGTTTTATGATTTAGTAGAATATATATGAATATACGTAACAGTTATTTTATTTACCAAATATTTTTACTCCTTTTATCCATCCCATTTTGTTTTATCAAACGTTACCTAAGCTTTATATTTTTCTGCCAGCGATAGTATCAGCTTCTAATAAATAATAATCTTTTAGAATAAACTATGGTTGTTATTTTGATAAAATAGATTAATATTTAAAGATTTCATTTTAACATCATATATTATCTAATTAATGTTAAAACACGAATTAAAATCGATTAAAATAGTAATTAAGTAACATAAATTTTATATATATATTTTTAAATACTTGTTATTAAAAATAATATTTAATTCAGGTATAGACTGTGTGACAAGCTTGCCATCACCTGTTACCTGCATTATCTGTAAACTTGCCCAAACATATTTATTTGTTATTGTTGAAACCGATATAATATATTGTAAATTATAATATATAATAGTTACAACAATAAATTGCAGTTAATAATGGCTGTTTCATAAATAGTAATACGAAGTAGCAATATATTAGGTACATTGTTTAATTCAAATACCCACAAATCGGTGTCTAAATTACAAAATAATAATAATTAATACACGGTTCTCTCTAATAACTTATTAGTGCCTATAAAATGTCAACAACAATAACGTTCTATGTACATGTTATACGTGTTTTCATTTCCAAAAATGCTTGTATATTATTTCTATTGTTTTAAAATGTATTATAAAATATAATAGCATCTGCATCTGGACTGATTGAACTGATTAATAATAAACAAAAATTATGATTAACGAGGTGTTTTTACTCCCGTTTTATCGAGAGTACTTAAGACACGTATTAATTTATAGATCTTATATTAACATTACTAACTATACAATCAAATGATTGCAAATTCAGTTGTGACACACCTAAGAAATAAAAAGTGGGAATTGGAGCATTTATAAAACACAACCAGAAAGGTGAGGAGCGATCTCAAACAATTGGTAGGTACGTATTTATTGAAGCTATTTATTAATAACAACTGAACAACTCATAAAGCAGTACACACAAGTTGCTTTAAATTATTTTATATTATTATTTAACTCGTAAAAATAGGTCATATATTTTATCCTGGAGATCACTTTTCATATTTAGTAAATATTATAAAGTATCATGTATCATTGTAGGTATAACTAAAATTATTAGTCTAAAAGATTTCTATGCATGTCTGATTTTGAGAAAGAAATGAATAGTTTAATTATAACAATGATGCATTTTTCAATCTACATTATTGAAGTGGTTTCTATTAGAAGATTTGATTTAGTAGGTATTTAAGATTTTATGATCTATACGTTATGAATTTATGAGCAATGTTTTTATGAAAAATTATATAAATTTATAGAACTAAGAAAATAACATAAATATAATAAAAGTTTTTAAATCAACTATCTTAGAATAAATTAGAAGCTTAAATACTGTCTATACTCAGTATTGTTTTTAGTACCTATACAATAATTCAACGAAAGTTAAATTATTTCGCCATATGAAGAAGGGAATAGTGTTTATTTTATTAATATTTTTACTTTTTTTCATATTTACTATGGTGATTTATACTCATACTCGCTATATAAAAATAATTATTCTACTTATCGACTATACAAACATACATATTATATGCTTAAAATACAATTTACTTTAATTAGTCTTTGCATATTATACAGGTATCTACTTAATTTTCACTAGCATGGTAAAGCTTTTGCTATTTTACCGGGATTAACATTTTTAATCTACATCAAATTACCCATTTAGGATATAGTTGATATTATTATTATTATTTACTCTGCACTAATAGTTTACAATCATGTTATTTCACAACACATTTTCCATTACTTTAAATATTTGGTGTAAAATAACGAAAAATAAAGTACCTATTATCCACCCATCTATTATTATGTTCTTGGAAATAAGTACTCCCGAAACCACAGTCATGGCACACCTATGGATAGTTCATAGCACACTAATGTAAAATAGAATAATCTAGAAGAATGACATTTAAGGCTTAACTAAACTCTAATAATCTATAATAAATTATATTCATGTATTCTTATAGTTTGAAAGAATTTAAATAATTATTTTAGAAAAATTTGTTATTTGTTTTAACACTTCAAAAACCTTCAAAAAAATATTTAGTAATAATATTTAATGTATTACAAAGTACATTAATCATTCTGGTCTTATAACTTTGTTTTAAACTTTAGACTTAATATTACATCTTAATACCATTTAATGATTACACTTTATGTTTTTTTCTTACTTTGTAATAATCCGGGTGTCCATACCATAGTAAATATTAAATTTTGATGGATGATTTTTTTTTCTTCAGTTTATTTAATTTAAATAATTTGTTGTTGACTTATTTTAAAAAAACTCACTTGATTGATATGTAGGTATCAGACTATTTTAATTGAATGAAATATATATATTATAATAAATACCAATTATCATATTATACTAAAAAAAACATCAATTTTCTAGTGAACGGTCTTATACATAATTTTCTTTTTTTAGATTTCGTCCATTATTGCCTCGGTTAGGTTACAACTCACCAACGTCTGTTTATATTTAAAATAATATATATATATATATTTTTTTATTAACGTTAAAATAATATTAATTTTTTACAATTTTTATAGTTATAAAACTCTTAGTGAAGGTTTATCAGAATTTCAATATTTGTATATTAATTATGTAATATAATTTATTATAAAATATTTTATACTTTTTGTAAATAATTTCGAGTATAAAAACTACAATAGAAAAAAAAACTATAACATATTAAATATTAAGATAAAAAAATAAAAACTACAAAGTACGTGAAAAAAATTTGCTGTATTTACACAATAATAATTTATTTCACTTGGATAAGAGTATACGTGCTATTTGAAATTAATTTTGTATAATATTATAAATTCTCATCAGGAACTCGGTTTACGTTATTTTTAAAATAAAATAAAATTTTCAACATATAGTAGATATGATTTTATTTTCTAACCATTGCTTGAAGTATTATTCTATATAAAATACATTATTGCAGCGTGTAGCTAGTAATACGTTTTTCTTTATATTACAATCCATGCTTCTGTGACTGCATATGCGAACTATTATAGGTGTGTGTAGTATATTATATTTGCAAAAATAGAAGAATATTTATGATGTACATTTTACACTATATTATATATAAATATATATTTATTGCTGGTGCTTAAGTACCGTATTATAATATGCATAGACTAGAGCGGTTACTGGTTAATAATTTAAAAAATTATATATATATAATTTATATTTATCCAATCGTTGAACCAATTATGTTAATTATGGTATACGAATAAATAATATGATCGTGTATTGTGTACTGTATATAATACATGTTAGCTACTCGACTATTTTTTCTTAGTGCTTATGTGTATTTGGGAAACGTCAAATATAATTTTATTCATTTCTTCGTGAACATTTTCTCAATGCGCAAATTATTCGAATACATTAAAGTATTGAAAATTATCAGTCGGGGACAATCTTCACAAAACATATTATACTATTCATATTATATCTACAATATGGATATATAAGTATAGTAGGTATAAAAAGCTAATAGAAAATATTTTTTGTCATGATCGTATGAATATTTCTTTTTCATGATGACCCTAAGCTTCATTCAAATTCTGTAAAATAAAAGTATATAATAATAACGCAAAATTTCAAATAGACTATAATTGATGAATAATATAATTCATAATATTTTATACTTACTATAACATCACAATCACGATTTTAATGATAAAATAACAATGGAAATAATGTTTTTCATACATATTTTCTTTTAGTTAGAGCTATAAATAAGAAAAATATTTTTAACAATAAAATTCTTTGAAATAATACGTACTGTGATCAATCTACTTATATTTGGTAAATCGTAAATATAATACTTAAGTACAATATAATATGTTGTATTTTTTGAATAATATCATTATCATACAACATACATAAACATAGTTGTATAATATTATATTTAACTTTAGGGTATACGTATAAGATATGTAATTTAGCATAAGTACCGCTATAGGCCTCAATATAATTTGCTGCCCCTTTCCGAACATCCTCTTTTGCTATGAAAAAAAGGAAAATTTGAATTATTTTTAATTTTTTTATTTATTAAAAATTAATTATTTAGAAAAACGTAATTAAACTATATCAAAAGTATTAATATTAAAATAATTATAGTACAAATACATTTTTTTTTTAAATAACATAATCTACAAATTAAGTGTGTCATACACTACATAGCGTGAAACTAATGAAACTGTGTAATATTTAAGTTATAATAATAGGAAATAACAAAATGTTATCATCACGAATTAAAATATAGTACCTACTGCCTATATATAAATTCGTGGTTATAATTTCAGCATCATAGATAAGATTATAGAACGACTATTGATACCGACTTTTGTTTGTTCTTTATGTGACAAATACTATTTTTATAATCCAGTGCCACAGCCCACAGTGCGGTGAAAATGCATGTATGCGTTTTACATATACTTAAAATACATATGATTATTATTAACTATTAAGTATCTAAACGTTAGTCGATATTTTACGAATAAATAAAAAAAAATGTTAATACGTGATCTACAAACAATTTAAATAAATAAAATAAAGTAATTTGTTCAGTAGAAATTTTCTGCTCTTAAAATTTTGCCACCCTAACCTCAGACCTGAACGTGTTGATGTGTTATAATAAATAAATAGATAGAACCTAGTACCTACTTAATGTGTATTATTTCAACGTATAAAACGATATAAAGATATTTAAACAAGGTGCCTATAAAATAATTAAAATCAAGTTTTGTTGTAAAGATATTTTATTATACTCTATTCTTCGACAAAATAATTAACATGGGAAATAATAATAACATAATATATTTATTATAACACAAACATTTTTCAATGTTATTTTATATGCATTGTTTGTTTTTTTCACTATTGTAATAACAGTTGGTTTTAGACTATATAGTGTTTACTGTTTAGACCTACAATGTTTCTGTTTGTGCAAAGTTAATCGCTTAGTGTAGCTGTTGTTAAATATTTTAATCTGAAAGCAAATATATTTCAAAACTTTTCTTTATAAACATTTAAAATTAATAATAAAAAATGTTTGAAAGAAACTCGTGAACCATAAAAAGAAAATTTGTAACTTTTCACTATTATATTTTTTTAAATCGTACTAATTACCATAATTACTGTAATTTGTAGTGATTATATAAACATTGTAGCTTGTGTACATTAAATATACAATATGCTCACGTGCTTTCAAATATTTTCAGTATTGTTTTTTAAGAACTAAGTAGGTATGTACTATGTAGATATTTTTTAAATAATAATATAAATAGTCCTGTAGTTACTGTAATACAATTTAACATGCATTA
Source organism: Rhopalosiphum padi (assembly GCF_020882245.1). NCBI lineage: Eukaryota > Metazoa > Arthropoda > Insecta > Hemiptera > Aphididae > Rhopalosiphum > Rhopalosiphum padi. The sequence continues at coordinate 79,244,344 of NC_083598.1, forward strand.
CATTATACTATTATAGGTGCATATATTCATATCAGAAATTTATTAATTGGTGGTGGTTAATTTAAATAATAATAATTTGTTCTATAACAGTGATTTATAAACACGGAATAAAGCACATGCGCTTTTCCGTGACGTTTCGAAAGAATTAAAAACGCGATAGTCCAACTAACCACAAAATTACGGCGTATTTTTATTATTTTACTGTTTAACATAATAACACTTTTTAGTGGTGACTGGGTCGAGTTGATTATAATATACGATATAATATTATTGCACCACGTCCTGGGTTATTAACAGTATGTTCTGTATTATTACATCGCAGTGGTCAACAGCAAAAATATGAACAAATTGTATTATTATGTACGAGATTCGCGGCAAATGAGAGTGTATCTGCGACGAAATGAAAATGTGTTTTCTTGAAATAGTATTTTGTACGAATTTGTTTTCATCGTGAATTGAAACGTATTTTCTAGAGAGTTCCATAACACAAAAGCTCTCTTTTTCGGTACGTAGACGGGGAACCAGTAGTTAGAGTATTATATACTCATCACGTTCGCGCATATACAAATGGCCGGGGGAAAGTAGGGGGGGGGTAGAATTTGTAAACGCGCGCCCGTTGTTGTTCACTACCCATGTGTGTACTTACAAACAACGACTACCCCCTCCTCCCTTATAATTTACACTTGACCTTTTACGGTTAAAATGCATATACATATATAAATATTTTATATCATGTACATACCTACGCTTATAGAGTAGGTGAGGAAGGGGGGCGATAAAAGTCATAGTACTTGTGGCTGGTAGTAGTGGTGTTATAATAGGTACCTATATATAATATATATTTATATATAAATATATATACGCGCGATAGCAAAACATCCGAATTAAATTATTAATGATATTATTATTTAAATTATTAAACAATAAACGGTGTGTACTCGAATTCGCCGCCGGATCCAATAATCTAGATAATATATACAAAACACGGCAAGGCCGCAGCTCCGTATGTATAATAATGTAATAATTATGTGTACACCACTTAAATATATAACGCGTGTATATTATAATGTAATATAAGTACACACAGTCCGTACTGTATACAAAACAAACAGCGACGACGAAATATGTTTATACGCGTACACACAGAACACGGGTGAAAAAGAGGTATATAATTCGATTAGGACGTACCATGATAATAATAATAATGTATAACCCGTTGACATTTTAATGGCACTCATCCAAATTCGAGCTCTTCGTACCGACCCCGTCCCGTTTCAATAGAGCCATCGTCGTCTGTATAATTCGATAACATAATAATATTACCAGGAGGTACCACTATTAACTATCGACGATTATAAACGGCGCAGTGGTGTTTACGACGGGTCGATCCATCGTATAGGGACTCCCCCCCCCATAATGGCTGATGTAAAAACGTACTAACTCTAAAATAGTCATCGCAGTCATTAAAAAAATAAAAATTTTATACGGGTGGTTTAATTAGTATAAACTATAAAGCCTAAAGCATATAAAACTACTTTTCACGTACCTATATAATATAATATTATATCAACGGAAAAGGTAAGATGTGCATGTAAATGCTAAATACTAAATATTTTCAACCCCCTTACCATCGGGACTTATCAAGAACCACCCCTGACACGGCGGCTGCGTCGTAGGCACCTACTTGTATACATTTTATTTTAATATAGCTGTTTTCTATACAACGCCACCCGTTGATCGATATTTACCGGTCGGTGTCGTCACAAGTGAATATTCATTTTACGTGCACGTGTACATTAAAATAATATTAATACTGCGTTGTGCGTATCATTACATAATAGGGTGGGTATCTATATATAGTTAGTTTTATAATAAACTATTACGGTAGTGTACTAGTAGTTGTAGTAATAGTTGTGCTAACTAATAACAGCTATTATCGCTAAACTGGCATTGGTATTTAATGTATTAATGCCACAGTAGTCGTTTAAGTACGACCTAAACTTGACCGGTGGAAGGAGGGTAGACGTAGAGAATTGTCGTGGGTGTCGAGAAAGGGTGAGAGGAGAGAATCTTGCGCCCAAATATTCCATCGAAAGAATTATACTCCCTGTTACTACAGCTGCGCCCCGTGCGTCGTTTTCCTTCGTCGGCCGGATGACAAATGGTTTTGCTTTTCCGGATGTTGACGCCAAAACAACCGTTATCCTACAGTAGTGTGTATATAATTTTTGTTTTGTTCTGTTACAAGATTTTCGGCGCCGTCTGTTTTCCAAGAAAATATACTGATTTATCGTGCGTCTCTTTACTATCATCTCGCCCCTAGGGTCGCAGCGGAAATCGCAAAATATCTTTTACCTACTCACATAATGCGTAACATTCCAGACGCGAAATTGCCTGATTCATGAAATGTACATTTTTTTGTACATTATGTCAACGCTATACTGATGTCAGACAGCAACAGTAATTCATAATTGAATGCTAAGTTCACTATGGCGTGATTGCAATATGGTATTATGTAGGTAAAGTTAGTTTTAGAACTTTGTAAAGGATGTTTCACCGAGTAAGTTTGTCCTTTAATTATGCGTTTATTCAAATTTCGATTATTTTGTTGTTGACATTTTCGTGTTGAAGATCATGTTTTATTATTTTATAATATTTAGATCTTCGTACTGTGCTTTCCTGTGGTGTTAAAAATTTTATTTTCAAACGAGAATTCGTGTTTTATTTTTTATTGTAAATTGTATTGAAAACATATTTTATATGATATAAAAACATATACGAATTTTATGGGGTGAGGGAAATGATTAGTATTTCATATACCTAGCGAGGTTTACAGTTTATTACTATAATATTATGTTACATATTATGTCTATGTATTCTATGGCAATGCGCATACCTTTATTACCATTGAATGAAGTGTACATTTACTTTTCGAAGAATTTTCTTTCCATTAACCTCATATACGTATAATGTGAAAAATACTTCTTACTAGAAAAACGGACGCGAACTATATTTTTGATGAGTTACTATCGAGGTTGTTTTGTTTTGTTGAATAATAAATCTCAATATTACATCTTTAAATTGAAATATTTTGGAAGTCCTACAAGAAAAGTGAAAAATGTTCTTCCTTTCGTTTGGTAGTATATAATTTACAATTTGAAAGATATTTCAAGGAAATATACAAACAAAAGTCTTGTATTCATAACCATTGTATATGTGTAAGATCGTGAAAGTGAATATGCTTTGGTAAGGTTCTTTTAAATATAAACGTAAACATCATTGAATTTAAATATTTATATTGAATAAATTTATCAGAATTTATCATAATCATAATATATTTTAAAATCAAAATATTGTTATTAGTACGTTAAATGAAGATTATATTGTATGTGTTATGTTTTATACAACACTCAGTCTATAGTTTCAAACAATTTTCTAATTAAATTTATCCACACATTATACAATTCCAAATTTTAAATTTCAGTCCTAAAAAAATATAAATAGCACATAATATAATAATACAAATAATATAAAGTTAGTTGTTGCACCATATCAGCGTTGGACAGAATACCGTTTATAATGGCAAATGAAATTCGTCCATTTCGTTCGTGCGGCTGCAATAGAACTATGACGTTGTCTTTCGGCCGTTTCATGAATATTGCACGAGTGACTCGGTCGTTTCTCGAAATGGTCCAGAAAAACTGCGGCCATTTCACGAATTGTACGATTCCGCGTTGGGGTATAATAGTAACATAATAATACGCATTACGCGTATACATATTAAATATAATACGCTTAACAGACACGTATACGGCATTCTCCGTGCAATGTTATCTTGTATCGTATTAAGGACTACTTCACAATGGTATCACAACGCCTATATTATTATACTGTTGTCATTTGTATACACTGTGCACCAAAGCAAATAAAATCATTATATTATTATCGTATTATTTGTGTTTCGCAGTGAGGATGAACTGTTCGGCTGCCGCCTCGACATTGTACAATTATACGATCACAATGAATGGCAGACTACTGGCTCGGGGAAGTCAACCGGACGCCGATGGTGGATGCAATCTAATAAAATTTGACTGGTCTGTGACAACGGCCGATCAACAATCGCACAAATATTTAACATTTAAGTGAGTACCTGAATATATATATATATATATGTACATGTGTGTGTGAGTGTGTATGCGTATAAATTTGTATGTATATGCGACTGCAGATTACCATAAATATTAAATATAATAATTTATATAAAAATTATCAACGATCTGATATAATATTATTAATATATAAATCCAATAAATAATATATTAACAGGGTATAGAAAATGTAACCACTTTACAACTATACTTGAAAAATTAAATCGTGTATTTTAATAATAATAATAATAATAATAATAACAAGTATAAAACATATACATAGACAACTACTGTATGTCTGTATGGAAACGCGCATTGCCTTGCATCCCCAAAACGACGCAACTGTACCATTCAAGTTTATGCATAATAATAATAATAGTAATACATTTCCTATACTGTAAAGAATTTTTACTTATAATTTAAATAAAAAAGATTGTAAATTATACAAATTATTTAGAGTACCTACTATACCTATTTATATAACTCATTAAATATTTGTGTTTTGTGATACAAATATTTTGCTATGATACATAAATAATATATTTCAATAATTTAAATGCCCGATTTGATATGTAAAATTTACATCTTATATAACTACAACATTATTTTATATCACCTTACCGTACCCAACACGATGAAGTTGCGACTTGCAGTATAAAAATCACATAATAGCTAGATAAATTGTTTTTAAAATATAATAATGTTAGTTAAAAAAAAATAATAAATAAATTATCTTCATTAATTACAAACATTTAACATTTTCAGCTTCCTAAAAAAAAATTGTTTTCGTAAAAATGTTGTTGAAAAATGTAAATGGTATGTTTGTTTGTTCGTAAAGGATAACTTTTTTTTTATTTAAATACTTTCAGGTCAAATAATATTAATAATAAAAAGTATTTGTATGTATTTAAATATTTTTTTTATATTACTGTATTACTATTACCAAAAAGGTAGGTATATGAAATTCACAAAGGGTACATCGGGTACATTTTATATAGTACTCCAAAATCATATGTAGTTTAGTGCATACCGACGTGATTTGTATATTATGCGTCTAAAATATAATATATTTTAACGTCAAGATTGATGCGAGTGTCTGTGTATAATTTTCGCTCGCATCAATCTAATTTCGATTGTTAATTAATGGTCTAAGCAGTAAGCATGCTATGAATCATTTCATCATGTAAGCGTTTTCTAACAATTTCAAAATTTCATGTCCATCTATCAGATTTTATTCGACAAAATAGTAATAAATTTACACATCTAACGTACACTAAAAAAAAAAAAAGAAATAAAGAATTAATTTTTTCTGCTCGAAAATCGTCTGAAACGCGCCTGGGTTCAAATCAATCAATAATACGTGTATTGTCGACAATTGAAATGGGTTGACAGATTATTGATTTATACGTTTGTTATTATCATATAAATACATGCTGACACGATAGTAGATATCTTATTTTGGCTTTTAGGGCTAAGCTTTGTATACACATTCATTTATCTTTTTACCAGCATCCAAATACGAATTTGATCAGCGCAGTATACAGTATACCTAATATCCAAGAATAATCTATTTTATTTTGATAAATTATTATTAGTAAAAAATAACCAACGATGGCGTTGTGCCACACAATACATGTCCGCAAGTGCATATTCAGCTGTAGTAGGTTTTTTATTTAACAATATATACAATAATATATAGATATTATATAGATATTCATATTAAACAGTGTTGTTTTTTGAGTTTCTGGCATACCTATAAACTGGGTAATATATTATGAAAAATCATTGTATTGGAAATACTTACTGACTACTGCAGAAATATTGAATAAAAGTTGAGTTATCATGATGATTTAGCGGCACTCTAAATAATATGAAAAGTTTTCGTTAGTGATATGTGAACAGCTCGGATTATCGCCACTTAGTAAATATTTTGTTTTGCATAAAAACATATTAAGTAATTACGCCATCAATTCTTAAATTATAAATACGTAGAGATATCATTAAAATGTATTATTCTATTATTAAAACAATCCAAAATTCGCGTTCAAATAATATATAATAAACATATCACGGCGTGAGAAAAATAGTAATCGAGAGCAAGACAGTGGTTTTGAGCTAGACGGTGCTCGTGATCAAGTAATAGTTATTTGAAAAACAGCATTCGTGAGTAAAAAAAAAGTAGTCATGAATATGAAGTAGATTTTAACAAGATTATAGTCGTGAACTTGCAGTAGCCTTGAGCAAGAAAAGTTCGTAAAAAAATGTTAAATAATAAAAAAAAATGGAATTGAAAAAATATTTTATAAATAATCCCTTATGCCTATCATTATTCTTTTTTTTTCATGCCGATTATGAATTTAGCTTAATGAATTTTCCTTTGCAATACTTATATTTAAATTATAAAAATCGCAGTTTTGACTAATACCCTCCTTAGTTACTATTAAGTCAAATATTATTCTGCTATAGTTTATTAGACACATATTAAATAGACTATATGCGCATGTAACAAACAAAGTGCAAACCTTCTGTATGAATAAATCATCTTAAAGAAATGAATAAATTAACATTTGTCTTATTGATTTTCACTCACAAAAAATAGATTTATTTTAAATGTCTTCTTTTGAAAAATGATTCCAAATTGAACTTGGTTTAACTATGTATTAAACATTTTTTTGACTTCTCTATAAGGTTACTGTTATAAGAATTTAATACTGTGGTTTTTATTATTGTAAATCAAACTCTAAATAAAGTACCAAAAAAATTACATCAATACAATCAATTCATTACGTGAAACATTTGGGATTTTTTTACCATCTAAAAAATTATACGGAAAATAAGATTAAAAAACAACATTATATATTCTGTGTTTTGCTCGGAATCTAAAATTGATACTCAACGGTAATAGAAAACAAAATGTTGGTGTAAGTAAAAAAAAGTATTATAATATATAGATTGTATTCTTAGATACGAAAACAAAAAACTTTAAAAATGTATTGTATAGTAAAGTTGTGTATATGTAATAATTCATTGTTAAAATATTTATAATTTGTGTTATTGTCAAATTGTAAAGATAAATCAAAAACTTAAGAATTTGAGCAAACAATAATGTTAATTATAATACATAACACAGTACTGTGTTTCTAGTTTCTAATTTTTTTCTTCTTTAATTTTTCTCTTTCATATTCTTTTTCACGGAAAAATTGGTGTCCAAAATGCTTTATACATTATATATAGAAAAAATATTTATTATATAAACACTAAGGATATTGTTATATAAAAAAAAAAAACAATAAAATTTGTACAATAATTATTCTAATCAAATTAACATACCATTAATCTAACATAATAAACATAATATTACACGCATATTCAACGATGATTGCCAATAAATATTTCCGTTGATCCAAATATTTTTTGTTAGAAAAACAAAAATGATTACAATGTAATATTAATTTCATCACGTTAATAAAACCTATTATGAATATATGTGCCTATAATATATTGTATAATGTATATAGTTATTATTACGCAAACTAGTTAAAAATGTTTTCTAACAAATGCTTAGTTTCGCGTCGTAAGTAGAAATTAAAAACCTAAATTCATTCAGAAAAAAAATGAACTTACACTTGTAAGGAATACTTATAATAGTTGCTGGATATCAAAAGTCTAGTTAATAGATTAGTGAAAGTTAGAGGGAGGAATGATAATTATATTGAGACTGTTGAAAAAGTTTACCTGTAGCTTAGATTATATCCCATTAAAATTTTTAATTTAAGTTTTTTTTTGTTAAATTATTATCACTACATATCAGGCGCAGGATTTAAATGCAAATTAGTAAGCTACGCTATTTTAGAACCATCATGGTGTTCAGAAACTGGTGGGTAGTGCCTAATTTGTAAAAATATAATATACTTTTAGATAGTGGTTTTCAAACTTTGTTTATGGAGCCATTAGGTTGCAATAAAAAAGGCCTGATGTCTATTTTATTATTAAAAAATAAAACGAATCATAATTCATAATAATTATTACAATGCAATTAATAACTTGTATGTGTGTGTCTGTGGAGCCTATATCACTCTCATGGAGCACATTTTAAGAATCACTGCTTTAAAAGAAGAATATATTTTATAAAAAATATTTTAATAATATCATATCCATACTAAGGTTCGATGTTAATTCGAAATTTTAATTGGAGTATTATTTTTTAAACTAACTATTTAACAGTTAATTTAACTCATTAATACTTTCTTAATATTTTCTTAAATACATATTAGATACTTGTTTATATTTTTTAGGTTACGATTATAAATAAAACAGTTTTAATTAATAGAGATTAATTTAAAAGCACGACCTTGTAACACAGTTTTGTGTACAAACATTCTGATGTACTGCTACACCGCCTTGTAAGTAATTCTAACATAGAGGTTTAATTGGTAATCATGTTTTTCGTTTATAACTTAATAACAAAAAAATATTTACTATCTTGGTATAGTGGGTACTATAGATAGAGTATTTATTAGGTAGTTTGTTGACCACTAGTTTTATTAAACAATTTTTTTGTTTATTTATCTCTTTGTCTGAAGTACATATTTTGGATTATTTCTTTATCCAGGGTTAGGAGTATACTTTATAATATTTTTTCCATACTTGATGCTTAGTGACTTATTTCTATAACTTTTATTCTAGATAATATTCTATTTATTATTTTGGAAAGGAAAAAGATGTGCATTTTTTGTCGTTGTGTTGATGGCTTTTTCGTTGGAGAGTATTTAAGCCAAGTTTAGTATATCTTGTTCGTTATGATACGAACCGTTTATTGACTATTATAATTCAAAGAATGGTTGATCGAATAGATTAAAGTCTTTTTACAGCTGATGCGCTGAGTGAGGATAGATTATAGATATTTGGCGAAAACGCCCAGTTTCTATGGTTAATTATGTTATAATTAGAAAAATAAGTTTTGTATAAAAATTTTCATTTTTTATCTACCATAAGTACTAATTAGATCAAATTTGCAATCAAAAACCTTCTTTAAAGTTAAAGATCGAAGTATTTTCTACGATAAGATATGTACACAAACACAAAAAATAAACAAATATAAAAAATCCACATCGATGTAAAACTAATAAATGTTAAGAAAAATATTGGTAAATGAAATATTAATCTGAATTTTTACTTACTAAACTTCGATTAGTATAATATTTTTACACTCATCAAATGTACCCTTGTACCCCATATTTGAGTATTATAATACCTTACGGGGTAGACGTATAAACCTGATGTAATTGAGAGTGATCGGTCAAATCTCTATGTGTAATATATTATTTCTATGATATTGTATGACGATATACACGTTCGCATAAATTTATTTCTATGTCATGGCGTATTTTATATGGCGAGGGAGGCGCTGTCATCGCTGTGTCACGTCCCCGCGGGGTGGCGCATGGTTATGATGAATGTTTTTGTGCTTCACGGGGAAACCGAAAAACGCCTCAGAGTCGAGACGGTATTATAATAAAACGATATATTATCATTATTATTAATTATTATTGTCATGTGCGTGTCTCCTGGCAAGCTCTACGAAGTACCCGCGGTGCTCATAATATACATATCTACCTTATATCGCCCTATAACTACACGAGTTTCGATTTTCATCGCGCTGTCAATCATTATCACGATGTATTACATTTTATACATATACTGCAAAAAGAGATATATGATTATTATTATTTTATCGTGATTAGCTGTTATCTTTACGGTGATATTTCTTTGTTCTTTAACCGAGCGGAGTGTTAAAGATACGTCGATATAATTATGATGAGGAATGCCACGGTAAAAAATTAATAATATAATAACTAGGTTATAACGTTACCTGTTATAGGCATTGACGAAAAAGGAAAAAAAAATATGAAAATTTTGAATATAATAACATAAAATATTTAGAAGTGCTCATCCGGTGCAAAAAATTCTTAAAAGGAAATTCCAATCATATAAAAAGCATTCGAGAGATCATTATATATGAGACTCGGGAATGGCATTACCACACACACACACACACACACACACACACACACACACACACACACACACACACACACACACAAACACACACATATTCGTACTTATAAGAAAAAAATCCACACGCGAATTAGCATTGTTGCGATATTATCATTATTAACATAAGCAAAATACCTATTAGCTATACAATATACCTGCTAAGTCGCAACATAAACAGAAATGCCGTGAAACTTCGGACATGGTATAATATTATAATCATATAAGATATAAGTAGATTTATTATATCATACAAAAGGCATGAGTCCGAACCACGATAAACGGACGGCAACTCGTATTTGTATGTCATTTTTACGTGTGTGTATTACATTATTGCTGGTTAGATGACTATTATTATATCACACGTGTGGTATTATAATAGTAATATTAATAATCCAATGCAAGCTTTATTATAGTCTATAGGGGAATATTGGGGCTTGTGAGGTATATAAGTCCTCCGGGGTGTTTTCAAGCCTCCCCTACACACAAATATTTACCGAAGTAGAATAGAATATTGATGATGTTACTGCCTAATGTTTAAACGTTCAAAAATACAGTGAAACCTTAAAATATCAGGAACTTTTAGTCACCGAAATTTTTTCCATTTTTTGAAAGTATCCGGTATTTAGAAGAGAAAAGGTAAATGAACTAATGATACAAATATATATATTTATATTATTTTTGCGTATAAATATAATTATAATATGTATTATTATTTAAAAAAAATCAGTTACTGGATATGATGAATACGACGGATAAGATAAACTATAATAGTATAATAATGTATAAAATGCACACTATAATAAATATACTTAGATAATAATTACGATAAAAATAATTAAAATCTAGTCAAATAAGTATCCGTTATTTAGAGGTTTTCCTGTAGATAAGTAATGAATATTTTCCCATTCCCGAAAAATGTATTCGCTTTTTGGAGGTACCTATCTACCATTTAAAGTTGTCCGTTAAGGCTGATTTAATCGTGTATATAAATAAATACATAGGGTACTATATATTATGCATATATAACTATGTAAGAAAATACTATAATTATTACGATCTTATAAAAGTATATCTACTTAAATATGCAATGTATAATAAGATACGTATATTATGTGCTAAAAATATACAATTTGAATGATAAAATATCGTTCACAAAAAATCAATCGACAAATGAGTATTAACTGAAGTTCAACATATTATGTTTAAATCTACTGTAACTAATTAAATAGGATAGTAGTAGAAAAACACAATTTAGTATGTATTTAAAAATATATTACAAGTTACGCATAGCTTGAAAAAAAATATGATTTGTTAACTCATAAAATATGAGTAATTTAAATTAAACAAAAAAAATAGAAGTACAAAAAATTATTAAAAAGTTGAAATAAATAACAAAAATGTAAAAAAAAATCATATAAACCGTCTTTTATTTGTATCAGAATTTTAGAAGCAAAATTTGTTTGCATGTTATAAATAAATATAGTAAATAATTAATTTGATTATTAATAATTATATAATGCTTAAACTTTTCTTAATTATATTAGTGTAATTTTATTAGAAGTAAATGTTGAAATAAATTATCCATATTTATTGTGTAATTCACATATTATTATATTCAATTTTGATAATTATATGTTGCCCTATGTCATGGATAGTTTGTTTAATAATAATAATAAAAAATTATATGTTGCATTGTAACATTTAACATTTTTTTAAATTTTTATAAATACCAAGTATAATAATATTGTGTATCAATATATCAAAATGCTATAATAACAGAATATTAAAAAAAAAAAAATGCTTGATCAAGAACCCGAAGTAACTATAATCTGTCTCAAAGTAGAATACACCAGTTTTGTTCACTTTTTTTTCTTTCCATCGGTCACTATTTATGCCATTATGTGAAAAATAAACGTCACCGAATGGAAACGGGTCGCGCTCTATTACTCTGGTGTATTTACTTTGAGATAGAATATAGGTAGAATAACAAGTGATTAGGTATGCAACTTTAATTATTTTATAATAAAATTTAAAATTTCGTTTATAGTGAGAATATTATTGATTATATTATATTAATTTTCAAGATGTATTTCAAAAAATATCATTAAAATGATATTTATTACACTGCATTATATTCTTCTTCTACTATACAGACTGATTTATTAATTATAATTTATTTGTCTTGTAGAAATGGTATATTATTATTATTATTATACTTTGAAAATTAATTATCGAAATCAACAACTATATGTGACTAAGTTTTTGTCTGAATCAAGCCTTTCTTTTAATTTCCTCTAGTTATAAGTACTTGCACATAAAATATGAGTCATTTAACGGGGTAGAGTATTTTACTCATTTGATCAATAAATTATTTTGATTTAAAAATAGATATATACTACCTACATTCACAATTTAAAGTATCTGAAACATCACTATATGGTGAAAAAATTTTAAAACTTCATTTTATGAAATGTATATAACTTTATAAGTATGGTCGTATGGGTATTTTACAAACAATGAAACATTTTTTTCCTCATAAAGTAAATGTATACCTATCTCAACCGTGGATAAGAGATAACACTTATATTATACAAAATAATGCATTCTTGGTTGTAGGCGCAGTGGAAATATTTTTAATCACCGTAGACGTATATGATATGCAATATGCATATACCTATATTATTATCAGTGGCTGTTGTAGTGGGAAATTAATTAAACAACGACACACATACGCTCATCCATAATACTTATAATAACGACCGCATATTTAGATCACTGTAAAATATGAATAAGTACTTTTTTTAATTTTTTTTTCTACTGAAAAATTGATCCGAAAGAGTATAGGATGTTTTATTGCCGTTAGCTGAATCGAAAATCTTCTACCAAATTTTTTCATTTTCCTTAAGTAATATTGTGAGTCGTAGATCCGGATTTCACTGCCGGTTCAGATTTCCGGATTGTTGAAGCCGACGTTGGTAGGGCAGGATTTCCGGAATTCCATCAAACTTTAATCCCCACCTGTAAATAGGTAAACATTTTTATATAATCTTATCAATTGTATATCATTTAATTAATTTTAGTAAGCACTTCAATTTTAATTGTGATTTTTTTTATAAGTTCTGACACCGGGTGACAGCTATAGTGTACCAGTACGAATTGACAATTAAAAAGCAAACATAAATATTTTTGGAAAACAAAATAAAGTGTAAAATATAAAAGTATTTAAACACATCATAGTATAATCCTCAGCAAAAAATTATTGCTTATTACTGAATTTTGAATTATTTATAATTAATTTATTTTAATCACAAATTATATATGATATATAATATCATCTATATTTGTATAAAAATTTGCGTATTATTATATATTTTTAAAATAAATAAATGGTTTTCAGATGTATAAGCTACACTCGAAAGAAAGCACTGAATTACATATAAATCAGTGGGTTTTTTTATAATCAACCTTTTTTTTTTTCAAGTTTAATAAAATTAATATTTTGCGTATAATTTGAGAATCACCCACTCTTTTATGTCAGTGTATTCAATTTATGTCTATTTTTTCATTTGATTGATTTCCATAAATATAGATTGAAATTACTTTAAATCATCCTTTATTATTACCGTAAAAACATCAGTTAAGATATTATAAAACTGTCAAGTGTACAATATATTCATTAAAAGATAATTATAAAATGTAATATAAGTATTATAATACAAGGATGTTATTTTATAGGTACCTATTAAATTTGTGCAGGGTAACGGAAAATGTCTTAATATATTATCATGTTCAATATTGGTTCGGAATTTAATTTAGTATAAATTAAAATTGTGTATTTTTTCATATATATTCTAACTTAATTATACATTATATAATACGAAATTTTCTTCCGCTGATATTCACTTATTTATAGAATAAACTAATGGTTATATAATTATTTTATTTATAATAATCATAATAGTGTTGTTATTGTGATATTGTAAATGCAATACCTAGTGTAAAACTATTTAGTTTGTTATAGAAAAAACTATATAATACATTACTTATTGCCCGGGATAAATACAACAATAAAATTAATTTATGTGGGTGCACATGTTTTATAACGTTACAAGTTCTATAGATTAGTACAATATTTACATTTTTATGCGCATTAAATGAGCAATTTAAAATATGAATAGATTTAGATTTAATCCTTGTTCTAACTTTATCGTGTAAACTTAGTAGCTACAAATAAAGAAAATTCAACCTAAATCATCTGGTTGAATAGTATGTATCTATGACGTATTAATTAATTATGTATGAAAATAAAACATTCGATAAACATCAATGCATTTGCACTGATATAGAGGTTTCAGAACATAATAATAAAACAATATACAACTATTTTTGGCCAAATGGCAAATATATTACAATATATTAAGTATTTTTTTTTTGTGTAAAAATTAATAATTTATTTTGATAATAATATCTATATTAGTACTATAAATTTAAAGGTCAATTTCGACGTACCATAGAATCATATAAATAATCTTAATATTTTGAAAACATCATTGCGTATAAAAAATAATAATATAGAAATACTTAAAAGTTTGAAGTTTCTACGGTCAATATTTGCTGATATACAACAATATAACTAACATAATTGCATTAGATAATTTTGAATAATGGATGTGTTTTTTGTGTGAACATATTTGGGGTTACCTGCAGGAACAGTAAAAATCTCTGATATCGAGGGCGTTTTTTGGTAACAAATTAGATATAGTATTTACTATTTTGAGAGGTGAAAAGTAAAAAATTTCAGTACTTTTCCAAAATAATCGTGAAAAAATCAAAATGGGTAATTTGGTTTCGCTTTGCTATACAATAAGTTTCAAGTGAGTCACTGTTATGGATGTGTTAAATTTGAATTCAATAATAAGGTATACAGTTAAAAGACTATTTTTTTCTACTCGTGGTATCAACGCTCTTTCAGATAATAATGTAAGTTTAGTTATACATACGATTAATTTTATACTCCAATCGGGCTTCTACTTAAGTAATGTGAGCTTTACCTTATATATGTTTGAATACAAATGATATGTACCCAGTAATTGTCGAGATATTATAATATACTTGTTGAAATCTCATTAATTAAAAAATAAATAAATAAATAATAAAGTATTATGCATGAAAAACGATTCTAAGCGTAGACGCTTTGTTAGTCTATATCATAAAGTATATTTCAATTTCATGATGATAATAATTAATGATATAGGTAATATTATATGTGTTAGTTTGAACAAAAATTAGTACAACTTATCATATTAGTATACTACCTATAAAAATAAAATAATTTGGTGTTTTAAGTAAATTATAAAGTGTCTGTGCTTACTATTGAATTCTAATTTAATATATCTATCATAATACCCTATTTCATAGACAAATTACACTCGGACCCACTATACAACAAATGGCATTTATTAGTTTTTGATCATATTAATATCAATATACATCAACATTTTATTTTCAAACAATTATAAAAAATTATTGTGGTATTATTTTAAACGTTTTAAAAAAAGTTTTTAGTTGTAGTTTATTTATATATTATACATTAACTAGTTTTTTGACTTAATTGTTTTTATCGTAGTCGTAAAAAAATGATCAGATACATAGAAACCTATTGTACGACTCATTGATTACCTTTTTGACAAATTTTTCTTTCTGTTTTGGCTATTTTTTGTTATTAACTCCGAATTATTTAAAAAACTACTTTTGAGCTACCAGCTCCGTTAAATTTGTTACTGCTAGAAACAGACAAAAAAAACATATTGCAAAGCCAATACATTCATTGATCTGTATTTAAAAGTATAATTGAAAATTAACATTTCGTATGACAAATAAACTTGTGAAAATTGAAATAAACGCACATTTAAATCGATGAAATTGTATATTAAAGAACTTTCAGTGTATAATGTAATTAAATCTACTTTCTAATCTTAAAACTAGATTACATAATATACTACAATAATTTTAACATAGCTATTAAAACATCGTATTAGGTATCACAATTTACAATTAACTCTGTTCAATTTATTATTATTATTATTTAATTTTTATGACTATAGTATTTTTTTTTTGTATTTAAATTAAAATGAAAATAATCATTAAACTTATACGCCCAACACATTAAAAAATCTTACTACTAAAGCCACTACAAACGTTTTTGTGTTCTATGGATCATCGCATTCAAGTTTATTTGTACACTGCTGAATCAATGATTTACCACATCTCCGTTGACCTACTTGTCTACCTTTTAAATATTTAAACTATAACTTCTATATTAATGTGGACTGAAAATGCCGCTGATAGCATATACATTTCTACCTGTCAAAGTGAATATACCACAGCAGCTTAAATTTAAAAAGAAAAGAAAAAACATTATACGCAGGTAGTAAAATTGTTACAAATCGTTTATGATGCAGTCCTTCTGAACAAATGGAAATAGAACATAGATTAAATACTTGTATAAATTAATGTTGTGTTCTTTAGATAGTTAATATTTCAAATTTCTTAAATTATTAATACTCTTGAAAAATCACGAAAGCAAAAATGACAGGGATTAAAGCCAGCCTTTAAAACAATTTTGATTGTGCTTTGGCTGTTTTGAGTACCAAATATTTTTCCAGTATAACTAAATAATCATTTACAATATTACATTAATTTTATGGTTTACTATGTATTTAAATTAGAATATAAATGTGATTGGAATCAATCAAGTGAACTAAGCGTCAATTCTAGATATCTCATTTATGTGCATTTTACATGCATAATTAATTATTATTATTATTATTTTTTTTTTAAGAAATCAAATAATTATTTAACTAAATTACAATATATGTACAATTTTGTACTCGTCTGTATATATAGGTATTGAATATGTATTATTTTACCGTGTCCAAGTCACGTAATAACAAAAATTGTTATACGGCACTTAAATAATCGATATTAGACCTCTCTGAACGTAAAAAACATAACTGGACTGTTTAGTTTCTACCTTAAATTTGAATTATTAAAAAAAGGATTTATTCTACTAGGTATTAAATTATTTTTAGTTATATATATATTATATATGTATATATAGTATAGTGATATTATTTTATGAAAAATTATTATGTAGTTCAATAGAAATGGTAACTACCATAAATATTTTAACTTTTAAAATTTTAAATATGATTTTTATTTCAAAACTAGATGTTCATAAAGTTTGCCTTGTCACTCTATACAGTCATATTTCGATCATTAGTTGATTATTATTATTCTGCAGAACCTTTTATAATTTGTTTCCCTATAACTTATAAAATATCTAAAATTGTTGTGTTTATTGTGGATCTATTAATTAGGATTACTTTAAAATCCAGGTTAGATGTTTCTTTAAAGTAAACGTATAATATAGCGGTTAGAATGCCTGCAGCATTTACTATGTAACATTATGCTATGTAGTTTGATAATGAATTAACGTATAAATTTAAGGTTGGAGTTGACTGCAGTAAGTATATAAAATTAAAGGTCACATTGTAAAATATATTATAGTATTATGTATACAATCTACGGGGTTTTCTGTGGATTTTACAAGTTTTCGTTACAATATACCAGATATTTATGGATATTTAATTGATGATTTAACAGGGGATTTATTTTAAAAGAAATATTTGTTTTTAAACAAACTAAACTTGGTGCAGAATCGTGATTTTCCGAACGAATTATTTTAACGCATTGCTTTTAAATTTAAATACGCCCGACCGATCTGCTGTACCCAACTTTTTTTTATCTCTGAGTTATAAAACGAAAATCCTTAATTGGTTTATTAAATGTATTATATTATGAATATATTTGTAATTATTAATAAAGGACTTGTTTGAATGACAAAATACAATACCTACAGGAACAAATAAATCTATAACAGTTCAGATTACAAGTGCTTTTCCTCTTATAAACCCTATTATCTTTAATAAAGCTGAAAACTTTTTTCGTATAGTCTCTACATAAATAAATGTAATATCCTTTGATCATTATAATATTATATAGTGTTGATGGGATACAGATTTTAAAATCCGTTAAATCTATCTTCGTTAGTATACAACAATCCAATATTTACGTAATAGCATAGATAGTTACAGAATATATAATAATTGAATATGTTATTCTGTGACATAGTGATGGCGAATAATAGCTCTACTTTATTACTGCTGTAATCTATTCGTTTTTTTATTAAATTCAATTATTTATTTATAATAAAAATACAACTTTTATGTATTCAAAAACGATGGCTTATGGTAGTTAGTGGTCAATTCAAGCACAGGAACAGTATACCATGTTTGGTGAACGTTAACGTAACAAAAAAAACCTATTACCCGGAGTTTGGAAAATAAAGGGAAAGAACCATTGATTTCACGCGAACCCAATACAAAAATGTTATGAATGGAAAATTTTACTGTCCTTTTAAATTCAATCAACAAATTTTAGTAGTGGAATCCATTTATCAAATACAAAAAAGAAAGAGAAAAATGTTTGTGCCATCGTAAATTTTACCTTGAATAAAGTTTAAAGTCTCTTTGAAAAATTGAACGGTCCATTTAAATTTCATTTTTTTTTTTTAAAAACCTAATATACAAAGATATTTATAATAATAATAATATTTTTCGAGGATAGCTACTTGAAACTTTTAACGTATATTATAATATTTTATATATACAATGACATTTTTAAATGTAATGTTTTCTGTAAAAGTGTATTCAACCAATATTGTATTAGTGTATCACTAATATTAAAATAAATTACTTAAATAATAATATAACGTCGTACCCTACCTAATTCCGGTGAATCCAACGATATACAATAAGCTGTTCTATTTCTCACCCCATCGAACGTATTGTAGTGCGGCTGATCAGCATGAACAAAATAAAAAATTCCTGATTTACTTATGCCGTGACGTAAATATATCATAAAATATAGCCTGATAATCAGTATCGCTTTGCAGTAGCATCGTGGGGGAGGGGGTACCTAATATTTAATAAATCTTACTATCTATTCTTTTAGAATTATTTACTGATGAAAAAAAACATTGAACTTTTAAATAATTATGCTAGAACTTGACAAGTAATTTAACAAAGGCATTCTTTTTTTAAGTCATGAAGGGGGGTGTCCAGGCATAGAGAACAATCACCCTTCCCCCCTTACACCAGAAAAAATATATGCCACTGTCGTTTTTTGTATGCAATAATTAATCATTGAATTAAAATTTAACACATACATTACAGTTACTTCTTTATCCTTATTTTTCACTTTAGAATATATTTTGTGAGAAGGTACATCATGTCGGTAGAATTAAAGTGAAATTCATTCGAAAAAATTACAGTGATAATCAGATAATGTATATTTAATGATATTACAGTAGGTTAGTCGTGATATAATTGTTACATTACTTGGTAGTAAAGATAAAAAAATGGTGTATAAATATTTAAAATTACAAAAGTATTATATGACAGACGACAGTGTCATTATTATTCAGTATATTATAACGACACATATAATACCTTACAATTAAAACTTACTAGTATTACGATCGTACTGTATATTTTGTACTCGTATAACTGAAATACTGCCGCACGGTTAGTGGTTACATAATAAAACACCAGAATCATTTTTTATTTAGTTTTTTTCAATTTGTTGTGCCTGATGCTTGTTTATATATTATATTTCTTTTGCCATTCAAATGCTATTACATTTTGTTCATAAAATAGCATGTATTATAACTGTAGGTATACATTGGATTCTTATATACAAACGTGTACACCATTAAAGTATCACACCTTTTTTTACGGTGTTTCAAAACGTTTTAAATTCATTCACAATAAACTGTATACAGACATTTAGGCGCGAATAGATGTACGTTGATGAAAAGTATAAATAATCTTTTACAAATATTTTAATGTTAAACAAAATAAACTTAGTTTTAGGTAAGTATACAATTAGTAACCGTTGTACGAGAGTCGGTTGAAAAATAAAATAAATAAAACAGTACGACACGTTTTAATGAACTTATTAGTTATTTTCATTTGATTCAAGAAGAGGTATCTACTGCCAAATTATTTTCATTTTCCATACAGTGATGCCAACATTTTAATTCATTGTTTGGTGAACTCCAGGTTGGTCATATTATATTCTTATACTTGTACACTAAAGAAGTAAAGAATAGTCTATTCTTTAACAGCTGTCTTAACTTCTTTGTCTATGCTGAATTGATATTCATTGGTGCGAAAACAAAATGCTCAAATACTCAAGACGATAATATTTAGAGACTGGAGACAGTACCCATACATCCCAGTTAAATAAGTCGAGAAAATTTATTGTGACTTATCAGAATATGACGCTGTAATTTTATGCAAAAATACTGATTGTCTCTGACAACTACAACTTTACTATACTGGCAGTGATGCAGTGACGTAGCCATGGGGTCACGGGAACCATATCGCCCCAATGTATACATAAAAAAAAATGTATTATTAACTTTTTTGTCTGTACTATTGGTTTTTAGTTTAATTTCGTACGAAAAATATGCCTTATGTGGTTTTAACTTGTAAGTTTACAACTATAAAAATAGATAATATAATTATATTGATAGAAATGGACTTGTTCATGGCGTAGTAAGCAGATCTTCACCATCACGAATTGTGATTACCGGGTTATAAATAAAAGTTAGAACAATTGTGCTTGGTTGATGTGGTTTTATGCTCAATGGCCCCTTCATACCATAACTGATGAATCTGTATATCCACTGTCTTGTATAATAATTGTATAGGTATTTGAGAAATTTAAAAAAAAAATGTTGATATTATTATTATTTATTATTCATCCATAAAGGTTGTTAGAAAATATAATTTATTTAACTATTTTTTTTTTTCCAATCAGCCATGTGACTTTTTTTTATTTATTTTAAGTATTCTATTTTTTAAATGCATCCGTTGCGCAATTTTTTTTTTAATTTGATAAGGTTATCTATGACTTATATCACAATGTATAATTTTATATATTATAAAAAAAAATATTCATAGGTGAAATTATAAAAATGTTTTTTTTATTTTTTCCCCTCTTTTTTCAACAATTCCGGCAACGTTATTCCATCCTGGTCTTCAATCTTTCTTCACTTATCTCAGTTTTATTGACCTACACAAATAGCATTTTTATTTGAAAATGAAAGATAGTATAATCTCTTTACGGACTTTTTTAGCAGACCACAAAAAAAAATGTTTTAATCTCCTACACTGACCTTTTTATTTGGCTATTTATGTTTAGACTTTATGTTTCAAAAAACTCAGACTTCTAAGAAAAAATCGTATTACCTACATGTTTACATGGAAAAAATATTAAAGTTTTTAAATTTTTACATAGCAATTATTCAAGATAATAATTTAAGTGGTCATCTGGTTTTTATTGATAATTCAAAAATAAATAACTACCTTCTAAAGATTTAAAATTTTCATTTAAAATTTATGTTATGTATATAAATTATTTTAGACATTTTATTATTTTAAAAATATTTTTGCATTTTATTATATTTAAAAATTTCAAATTCTTCGGTTTATTTTATGTTGATAAAATGTTTTTTTTCAAATAGTTTTAAATTGAATACAAGGTTCTTATTTAGTTTTTATTACAGAAATAAAAAAATACCAAAATTACGTAGTTATAATTTATTTTTATTTGTTGTTTATACAGCATGATAAATAATAGGAATGTAAATAGTTGAATATTCTTGTGTAGTTTATATTTACATTATATAGTATGACTAATTGTCTTTTATCAAGATTTACAATAAATAAAATATTTTATTAATGCTAATTATTGATAAAACAAATACTTTAGCGTATAATATTACTATAAAAACATAGTTTTTAAATTTGAATGAGAGAAATTCATAATTAGATAGCTAATGCCAATCCAACAAGGCAATAATAAATTCACTACTTGTTTATGTTTTACATACCTATTTTGTATTTGTTTTTATAACCGTTAAAAATGTCCACCATGACCATGAACTGCTGTTGTACTAATATGATTTTTGTTATAAACAGTAAGTTAACTCCATACACTGTTAAAATTTTACTAGTGGTTTAAATTTAAAAAAAAAAATTTAAGTTCTTACTGAAAACATTTTTAAACACATTTAATATAATATTTAGTATTCTTATCCACATTGTAGCGATAATAATATAATATCCTATTCTCAATAGTCTATTAATATTATAATTTATAATAATACATTGCTATCTAATTGAACTAGATGCGGGTTATTTTAAATTTATAATAGCATAATAATGTTTGTGGTAGCTGCGCATAGTATAATTTAGTATCTAGTTATGGGTACAACTTCTACCAGTTGCGTCATAAAGATATAAATTACGATAAATGATATATACAGTATATAATTTAGTAGTAGGTATATAGTAAATGTTTGTATGGTTGTTGTTTGGTATTGCATTTATCCACCATGGGTCATCCGAATGACCGTCTGGTTGTATACCTGTTTACTAATTTGACGAGGATTTCCTTTATTCGGGATAATTTCAGAGACCCTTTTCAGCGGCCAATTACCGTATTTCTGACTAAATACGAACCGCTACCGTCTTTTGTGGCACAAAATTAGTACAGATTATAGTGCTTAACTGATTATAGATGTGCGGAAGGTCTGTTACTCTACGATAGAATATCATTATTATATAATTAAATGTTCAAATTCAGAAATCATATTATATTACTAAAAACACCATTAAACAATAATAATTATTGTAATTACTGGAAAAACAATGAGAATAATATATTTATCGATATTTCTATTGTTAAAAATACATAGTAATAAATAAAAAAAATACAAAATTATTGAAGTACAGTTAAAAAAGAACATATTTATTCCACTCACTCGACCATCCATTCATTGGATATTATACCAAACAAATCGCATTTTTAACTAAGTGAGAAATAAATGACTTTTATGATAGTACATCGTATATTGTAATATATAATGTTTACGTAGATGCTATAAAATGGTATATACACGTAATGTTGGTTATGTATAACTCGAGACAAAAAAAAGAAAAGAAAAAAATCAATAATATTAATAGTCGAATTTGTAGTAAAAAAGTCTTTCTATCAGTAAAATGATCGATACAACATTAAAAATGTTATACATACAGCGTGTTTAATTAAGCATAATCACCTGCCATTTTTATTCAATTATACAGTTATTTAAAATCTGATTTCAGAAATTTTTAAACATAATTAACATTTTCAAATGCTTGAGATTTTTATGTTTCTTCAGTAATCGATAGTAACTACTCTTTTTTGGATGAGACTCACCCCCTTATTTCTTCTGTATATAATTTAGTATTTTTGCAGAATACTAAATCCAATATCACATCTTTTTATTTCATTTTGGTAAAACCATTTTTAAGAACTATTCATTAGTATAAACATTTAAATAATAGAAAACCCACTCTTTGAATTTTGAATTAGGTAAATTACAATTTTCTAAAAACATTTTTACCGTAAAAAATAATTATTATTTAACAACATGACAAAAAACAGAAAGTTTTAAGATTCTATAATAACTATTCAAATTGTTTAAGGTAATCAACTGAAACCAATACTAAAACGTTTATTAATTTGACTTTATTTTTTTAAACATAAAATATTTGACACATTTATTTTGAATACAATTATCAAAAATAAATATAGTTAAGCTCAAAAATAAAAATAAGCTTTATTAAAATCATATTTATTAAGCAGTATTGTTGTTTCAATAAAACTAAACTAAGAAGATGTAATAGGTAAATACATACGGGACATCAAATCACTGTATAACATGAAGTTTTAATAATATCTATATTAAATAATATATATTTATACTTATGAGTTATGAATGTTATGATATATCAAGTATTATTATATTTTGTTGAAGTTCATCAAACTTTTTTTTCAATTTATAATAATTGTTAGTAATCTGTACAACACATATATTACATTATACGATATACTATAATAAAAGTAATTTATTTGGTATAATATTCAATGATGGACGGACATGTGAGTGGAATAAACATATGGTTTTTTTTTTAAATTGTCTGCCACACCAATAATCCTTGTTTAATAATTGTATTTATATTTATTCAGTTAATCCTATTACTTTTGTATACTGTACATATATTTGATGCGGATTGTTCTATTCACTATTTTCCTTAAAATAGTTTGTAAACAATTTATTTTTACATCCCTAGTGTAAAAACTATTTCTATATTAGCTTAATATGATAAACTTAATATTTTTACAAATGCATGGTATTTTTAATGTTTTTGACGGATTATAATATAATACCTATACGTATTCAAGCGAGAAATGGGAAAATTATTTTTCTGTAATAGACTGTTATATTCCAGTTCACACATGTTTTAATAATGCGTGTCAGAATCCATTTTGACATTAATAAAAAAAAACCTTAGAAAATAGTGTTTTCCATAAAAAAGTTTTTTTGCACTGAATATGACGGATTTTTTTTAACTTTTCAAAGAAAAAGTTTTTTTTAAATATGTAATCAAAAAATGAACATTTGGTTTTGAACTCAGATTATTTGACACTTAGTTGTTTTGTGTACATTGATAAAAAAAATGATAATAAAAACTCTCAAAAACCCACGACGTAAGTTTAGTATACCTAATATACCAAATAGAAAATAATAGAAATTTGAATGAGTGAACGACATCGATCAATTGTGGAAACTCACGAATGTCCAAAGAAAAAAAATTAACTTAACTCAATGAAATTGAAGCGGTTTACAATTCGTTATTATTCGTGTCAATAAATCGTTGGCTGGTAGCTGTTTCGAGTTGAGACTTATAATAATGCAAAAAGTGCTCTATAGTACTTGTATATTGATTCGAGTCGAGCGGTCGTGGTTCCATGGAACTAATAAATCTTGATGGTACTGGTCGCAGCATCTATAATCTATGCATTTATGCAAAAAAAAATAAATAAATGATAATAGTAGCTTTGTATCACTTATAGCGCAGCTATTAATTGATATATTATGTTTATAAGTAAATACGTGGGTAAGTACGATTATATCAGTGGTTTTGTGAACGAAAATAAAAGCGTAATAGGTATCAAGTCCAATAAATACGATGAAATAATAGAATTTCACCTATACTAATATGCCTACCTATTTATAAATTAGTTATATAAACTATTAACCTTGACGTAAATAGGTTAGTTTATTAATTTATTCGCTGTAAATCCATTATAGATAACAACGTTTTGATCATAACAATAAATAACAAATAGCTTTTTTCACAATAAAAAGTAATATGATTCTTTAAGTGAAAATTCTAACTATGGGTAGTACAATAGCGAACACAGTAAATGTCCATAGTGATGGTGGCAAGTATTATATTAATATATAAATACGTATATGTTTTATGAACACATTTTAACGTTTCTATATAGGTAGGTAGTGAATATATCAATATATGACATGGATTTGCACAAATCTGGTTTGTTTTCTTTTCATTTGCGCGATTGAAATGTTCAATGTAATTTTTTTTTATACTTGTGAAGATAGAACGTTTATTTTTGGTCTCGACGGATTCCACGTTAAACAAGCATCGCGGTATCTACCTAGCGTGTAATAAAATAATAATGTTAATACAATTTACAGCAGAGTTATATTAGTCTAAGGTAGTAGGTACTTACCTATTGCGAATTCTCGTGGGAAATTCGATTAGATCGGTTGGTTTTACGAAATAATGTTTTGGTGTGTATTTGTACTACCTTGTACTAGCTATTTTATGTTGTATAATAATAATATATAATATAATAGTGGTGACTGACGTTGTTTCAGGTTAGAATACAGTACTTTAGGAGCACCAGATACCAACCAGTTCAAAAAGAGAATACAAATACTAAAAGGTAAACTAATACAGTAATGTTTACGGTATAGTCCATTACGGTCTAATGTATATTATCATAGTTTAATACATATACCACAATACCGCGAAGATCGTAGATATAAATAATATAATTTCTGGTTTATATAACATATGTAAATTAGTTACGAATACAAACCACTTTCCGGGGATGTGTTTATATTGATCTAAAATTATGGGAAAACAGAATCTACACATTGGAAGTCCTGGGGCATATTATTCGTCATTCCGTCGGGAAATTATATATACGGAAATCTTGATCTGCGCATTTATACCACATTTGTATGCTTATTTCTAGAAAAAATTATATTAAAACACAAGTATGAGAACTAATATTGTATACTAATTTTAAATTTGTTTAACACGCGTATTTTTATATTAATATCAAGTATAATATAGCAAAGAATGATTATCGTACGACCGTTGAAACATTTTCAATAGACAATATTTTTCACTGATTTTAATCGGGTTCACACTTCCGATTAGTCAGATAATAACGAGAACGTATGATTAAGATTACTTGGCGGTACCCATTAAGTCTCACGATTGATAAAATACTTTTTTCGTGAAATGCTAATAATATAATTTAATTTCTGTAGTCTGTAACCATACTGTATAAAACAGGCTATGTTTTCAGTTATCTTTAATCATAACAATTGTCATTTATTATTGTCCTGGTGCGAAAACGAGTAATAAAAATATCCTAATTATTTAGTATAATTTCGTAAATTCGTTATTACAAGTACCAATGTAGCGTATTACAGCTATGGTGACTAGACGTACTATTTTTCGTAGGACACTACTCTTTTTTTATGCATGTCCTAGTGTTATAAACAATAGTGTTAAGTACATAAAATTTTACTCTTTTTTGAAAATATTATGGGCTAATTTACATGTTAATGATTTTTATAATTTGGTATTAATTTATATTTTATGGTTCGAGCTAATGCAATCTAATTGGTTGGTAATATAGTTAATTTAATTTGTTATCTGTTAATATGTTTCCTATATATTAACAAAGTTTTGTATTTATTTATTCAAATTTTACACACGGTATTTTTACCAAAAAAATGTACTTTTTTTAAAATTTTATATCTAGTCACCATAATTATAGCAGTGTCGATCGTTGACTGTGATAGTTATATCAATCTGGTTTGTCTAATTATTAACCATAATATTACATAATGCTCGATATTTTTATTATTATTTATTCGATGTTTAGTCCTTACTATTTATGGTCGTAAAGCTACTAGCTAATATAGCTACCAGTATTTATTTTAATACTAAGTCTTAAAGTCTATAAGTCATATTAACATATTCTATATTATTATGAGTTTAAATGATCTTGGCTGGACAGATTTTCTAACATTTTCCATATCTCTGCGACGATATTTTTTATCGTCATATCGTTTTATGATGATCGGGTAGTTCCGTGTTAATTTTCCCCTGAAGCCGAAATTTTTTTTGGGACGGTTTTGCTTCTGTGCGCGTATTTAACATTACCGTGAGCCGCCGGAAAGACGGAAATAGTCAACGATCGGCACGACCCCCGACACTCGAACAACAAACACTGACTCGATCGGACTCGGTTCGCAGACTGCGAGCTGTACCTGTTGGCCGCCGAATCGGGTCGGCTGTCGTCCAGAGACCTGCCGCTGGTCCGCGGTCAACAGCAACAGCAGTGCGTGGTCAGGTTCGTGCAGCGACACCGCGCCCGGTTGGTGGTCGACGTCGTCAAGCTGAACGTGCCGTGCAAACGGGGACGGCTTCAAGTGTTCGGCCACCAGCCGGTGTGCGGCAAGCTGGAGGACCTGCGCGAAGCTGACCGGCACTACGTGCTGGACGCGGGCCGGTCGCCGCCGCCCGCCATCACGTCCACGGTGGGCCGGTACGCGTTCTCCATCGTTTACCGGTTGGCCGCCAACTGTTTCGACAACGACGTGGCCCAGCAGAACGGTACCGTCGTGTTCACGCCCGGTTCCGAGTGCCGGTACAAGGTCACTCAGCCGTACGGTTACCGGTTGCGGTTGCTCATCAACTCTGTGCCGTTCGGTCATCAGACTGCGGATGCAGACGTGGCTGTCACCGCTGACTACGACCATGTAGCCACCACCGCCAAACCCATGACGGTCAGTACTGACATTATATTATTATTATTATTATTATTATTATTATTATCAGGGCCCCCACATACAATCTTGGGCTCCTGTACTAAATGTTTGTCCCAGCCCATTTCAACAATTTCAAATAAATTTCAACGGGTTCACGGGCCCTTAGAATAGCCGGGCCCCTGTACTCAAGGTCCATTAGCCCTCCTCCCCTTGTGGGGGCCCTGATTATTATTATTATTAGGTACGTATTGTAATAAAAACCTCATATTCGTTATTTATTTATTTGTATTCACGGTTTCGTAGTAATATTTTTAATATTTCAATGATGTCCACGATTGCATAAAACAACGATCAAAGATCCAAATTATTATTATCATAAGATCACGACAGTGGTGGTCAAATTATTTTTTCATTTGGTTGGAATGCTGTTTTTTTAATGCAGTTCGATCATAGTTTAAGATTATAATATAAATCTGTTAATGGATTTATTTAATCTTTTTTCTGCATATTAGAAAAATAAAAAAATTATTATCTTGGTACATTAATATTTTTTTATAAATACATACACAGGTAGTATAGATATTATTGTAAATATTGGAAACAAACACTCCACGTGAGAATATAATATGTCTCTCCCTACATCACAAACGGAGTAAAGGATCTATTAAATATTAAATACGAAGTCATAACATTTTATCGTGTACTATTTTTTTTCGATGATATTGAATGGAGTTCCACAAATACTTTTGTGTTACCTGTCAAAGTTAAGTCCAACCAATATTTGTTAGATTGTTTGAGTTGAGTCCCTTCAGCCTATTAGCATTGTCCAGGAGACACCACGATGAGGTTGACTGAGTAATCTCCCCAAAAATGATTGCGTTTGTTTACGTAGTATTAGTAATACAAATTGAAAATTTAATTAATTTAAAAAAATATTAAAAAATATAATGGAAATAATAATTAAGTTGTGCAGTAATATTATAATCTCTATATTTAGAAAAAATAATTATATTAAGGTAAAAATTTAATTAGCTGCTTGTAAAAATTTAAATTATACTAATTTAAATTAGTCAATTTTGTAAATATCTTAATCTGCTCTTGTAAAAATTGTTCCTTTTCCAATGTTTTTTTTTATATATTGCCACAATTTATATCGATTGGAATATATACGGTACAAAATGCAAATTTGAATAATGGCGGTGTTGGGGTTAAGGTCAAAGTCAATATTTACAAAATCTCTATAATAACTAACGTATTTACAATACGTGACTTATCGACATCATCTACGATTCATCAGTGTTTTCCGTGGTCTCGTTTAAATTCAGAGGGCTGCGGCGAACGGTTATTGAAAAATCTACTTTTATTTTTTCGAAACACTATTTGTCGTATCTGGACATGAATTTCGATCGATACTCAAGTGATTTGTAGCAGGCCATAAAACAATTTTATCACCAGACTTTATCGTTTCGGATCGATTCAAAATACTAAAAAATCGTTGCATATATACATCGTCGTGTTTTACACGAAACCCTGTGGTTGGTCAGCCCACCATCAATAAACAAGCACTTCAATCGTTTGGGATCATTTTTCGAATGCCACGCAACATTTATTGCAAACGGTGTTAGTAAAATTGCGAATGAATACGTATGCACTGTGCGATATGGTCGAAAGAGACTAAAGACTAAAACGATAACTATCTACTAACAGCCCCACGTCGGGTTTGTTGTTTTATTCGCCATTTTCCGTTCGCTTTATTCGATTCTATACCTGTGACAACGACGATAAGATACATACATTGTTCATTCATTACCTGTTTTGAATTTGACTGCGTGTCTATGTATACAATAATTTATGTAACAAAACATAGTCATCTCCATAGTCTATAGAGCTTATAAGCCGAACAAATCGATGTAATAAAATTATATTTTAGTAAATTAATATAATATAATATGTCCTATATCTTATGTCTAATGATTATACTTATATATTAAACTATCTAACGGTACTATAGTATTAATTCAGATATAGAACAGATATTTTTAAATTTCGTTATAGTCAATAAATTTTATTAAAAAAAAAATTAATTATAGTAATGGTCCAGTAGCTAATTAACTTCGTTATTTTTGTTTTGTCAGCTGAATTTCGTAGTTGCGCTTTCAAAATCTATGTCCAAATTTCAAAAGTTTGTGAATAATCTAAATCAATATTAAATCAATTTTATTGAATTTTTCAAAAATTATAAGTTCGAAAATAGACTGTTTCAACAATACAAAATATGTAAAAAAAAGAATACCAAAATTATGCTACAAAAAAACCTACATAATATTATCACAAAACAAATTTGTACTGAATTATATTTTAAATATTTTAATTTTGTACAAATATGGTTTGCATAAAACTTCCAGCCCTAGACTAATTACCATAATACGTATAACGACATAACAAATTGTATACACCATGTATAGTAAACCCCTGTCTCACTGTTCTGCACCACGATCATTGTAACCACGAACTGAGTTTTATGGGTTTTATAAATAATATATACTATTATTATTAGTAGTAGTATTAAATTATAAGTCGATACTGACATAAATCATTAGAAGAACTTAACCCTAGGTTAGGATACTTTGACTAAATACCAATGTTTATACTACAATTCTATCACATAGTATACAAATGAGGCTCTGTGATCGGAATGGTGACCATCTTTGGTTAATTATCATTCACGCTACTATAAAAGTTACTATGCAGCGATAATTCTCCGCAGTTTCTTAAAATTCAATAAGTATAGGGTAAATAATTTATTCTTTCATTATTCATCCATATAATTAATGAATATACTTCAGATATTTTAATGTTCGAATTAATGTTACCAATATTTGGCAATATAGTTCACGATTAAAATTATATAATGGTATTTGAAAAGTGCATCAACCCTTAGCGTTTGATGAATAGGTCATAATACTGATAATAATGATGACGTTAATTTTTGATTACATTTTATACACGTTTCTACTATGTAAGAATATTAAACAGTTACCTACCTTCATTAATAAGATGATAGACACGATCAGTTGATTAACATTATCTCCATCGACCGCGTTTTTCTCTAAAATGTGTCTATATGATAATACACATTTATATAATAATATTACATTGCTAACGACGTTTCTTTTAACGTTTTATCAAAGAGAATGATTTTACTCGTATTACACGTTTCAGAATAATATTAAGTTTCCAATTAGTATTAAAATTTAGTTAATCACTAGTTACATAATAACACTCGTCAGTTGTATATTAGATAGATTAGTTAAGGGGAATGAAAAATAAAAATTAGATTTTTTATTATTATTTAGAAATTAGTTTTTTTTTGCTATTATAATATAATATGATTATTGTTTAAATATAAATAGCATCAGCCAGATTATTTTGATTGAGAATAGAAAAATAGTTGATTGTTCATATCGCGTATTTCGTATTCAGAACAGGTATCAAGGTGTCCAAACAAAATAATAATAATAATGTTAAAGCTTTATATTTTATACTTGAAATAAATTGTAGCAACATTTTCACTAAAAAAGAAGAAAAAAAAAGTAAACTATAAAAGCCAATATACATATATATTTAATATGACCTGACTAAATGTTCGTGTTATTTTCAAATATGAAATGTAAGCTATAAAAAAAATCTACTAATGGCACAGTCATCAATTTAAAAAGGATATTAAAAATAAAATCTCTTTTTTCAATATTAAATAAACATCCGGAATTAATTAATATTTAATGTTAATTACGATTTATCGATCGGATTAAATATGTGTTAAATTTTAATAGGATATCTATAAGCTCATTCTTACACTGGAGTTAATGTCCCTTTTTTCATACTGTGTCTCACTGATGTTTTATTCCATAACCAACTTTTGTTCATTCGTTATTTTTTTTTTAGACGACCCTTAATGTTAAATAGTTACGAAGCGTTTAAATGCACTAAAATATTTAATTTTTGAATTAATAATGAATTATTTTATTTCAATAATTAAATTTAAAAAAATAATCATGTTTTACTATGCAAAATATATTATATAGTATATGCTTAAACAATATAAACACTAAAACGTTCTGTATTCGCCCACTGTTGACAATCACTACGTCAAATTCACATCCTGTCCAATTATACACAATAATGAGTAAATTATATGATAACGCTGTATATTTAGTATACATGATCATATTGAAATGTATAATATATAATTATATATTTTGTATATTTGATTACATGAATAATACAAAACGATGAACGATGAAAATGCATAATACTACTTCATATTTACATGTTACATGACTATTTTACTAAGGTCTTACCTTGAGTATCGAAACCTATGTAATATACACATATTATTCATGAAATTATACAATTAATTCTTAATACGTGTCATAGAGACATATGCCAATGTTGCTATTATTACAAGGAATATGTGGATGTGCCACGTGGGTTACGATAATTTAGATAACTTATGCATGAATCCTACTTTTACGTGGGGCTTGGCGCATAATCATCTAGAAACGGACGGGGTGGCTCGTTACGATGTGTTGGAGGTGATATGCAAACTCGTTCATGACTATTTTCCGCTAGGCGATGATTTAAGGTATAGAATTCACAATCACCTATAAAATATGTATATTATGTACTGGAATCAGATAATAAAGACAATTTTTATGAACCATTATTGTATTTACATAATATAATCATGATAGATGATCAGTGGCATCACAAAAACGTTATCTATAAAGGGAAATATTATGAAGCTACTTTCCCACCCATTCACGAATAAAATTAAAACCTGCCCGTGTATAATTTATTTTTATTAAAAAAATTAAAATTGATATTATTTTACGATATCATTGAACATTAATGTAACGGGTTATTATATGTTTTATTACTTATAATTTCCTATAACTTCCAATAATAAATACCCTAGTCATACAAGCTAATCGCATTTAATATCTTTCCAGTAATGGGGGCTCATTATATACAACCACATAGCATTTTGTTACGTACGAGGCTGATTCCTAAAATAAATCAATAAAATATATCTATAGTATAATGCTAATTAAAAACACTGAATTAAAATTAACATATTACTTATTTAATATAATGATAGTAAAAATATAAAAATATGATTGCACCCAAACAAAATCGACTCTTTAATTATTTGAGGCAATTGTCTCAAAAAAATATCTTCGTGACGCCATTGTAGATGATAATTTATGAGTAGGTTTGGATCACTAAATGTATTACTAAAATACTATACAAATACATATAATATCTTTATTGGCTATATTATATCCATATTCCCGGTCAATACCTGAGTTATGTACAGACCACTTTATTATTGTCGTA
Source organism: Rhopalosiphum padi (assembly GCF_020882245.1). Lineage (NCBI taxonomy): Eukaryota > Metazoa > Arthropoda > Insecta > Hemiptera > Aphididae > Rhopalosiphum > Rhopalosiphum padi. The sequence continues at coordinate 79,278,070 of NC_083598.1, forward strand.
TATGTGCCACAGATCGACACACTTCCAATTCACCAATCAACCACCACGTGTCCGGGAACTTTGTTTCGGCTCACCGATGGCGCGGTCGGGTGGTTCTACTGCGCGCCGGCCGATGGACCCAAACGACAGATGTCTATGGTATCTGAGACGAACGTGGTGCTGATGGAGTCATCGTCAGCATCAATGCATGTGCCAACACTGGTGGTATCGTACCGGGCCGAACCAATACCGGAAGTAGTGTCGCAGTGCCCATACGGTTCCGTGTCGCTTAGGGCGGGCCGGTGTCTGACCATCATTAACGAATTGCTCAACTGGGAAGACGCCGAAGAATATTGCACTCAAAATGGCGGTGGAGGTCATTTGGCCAGCATCGACAGTCATCGCACACAAATGCTCATTGACACAATATTGATTAATAGGTAAGACACATTTTTATATATTTTGTACATATTACATGTGTAATGTTATATTTATATATTATATCCTATACGCTGTGAATCAGCGATGTATATCATTTGCGATATAATTCTCCTATAGAAACCTCCTTTTCTGTTTTACAGCAAAATTGTATTAAAAATTAACATCACGTGATAACCGATTCGATCTCATGATAAGGTAGGTAGTGAGTTCTAACATTAGGTAACGTAGGTACTAATGATGAGTAACCTCCTTTATAAACAATAGTCAATTGAGTTTTTAAATTGAATAATTTGTGTATTATACATAATTATTTTTATAATTGCAATATTATGGGTTATCTATAATAAGTACAATATTATAGGTACCTACACGTGTAAAATATTATCTTTAACTACAGTCGCAAGTTGTCTTGTTCCAATAACATTTTTTTCTATTGTTCATTTTATTTAATTTGGGAGCACAATATCATCGTGGTCTACCAATAACTCAGCGGAAAAATAATTTTTTAGAACTCACGCATAGTCAAAGATTCATACCAGAAAATAAATGGTATGGGCAAATTAATGAAAGTGGAATAGGGAGTTTATAGAGTTATACTTGTATTTTATAAAGCGACCGTGGTAAATTCTAATACTGTAAAGATAAATTAAAATAAAAACACTCATTTTTCTACTAGCGAGTATACAATATTTATACATAATGTACACTATATGCGTAAATTGTATATTTCATTTATAAAACATAAATCAGAAATAGCTCTTATTGTTTACAGATAAATTATGTTTTTTTTATTAATATGATTCTCTTGTAACTTATTTGTGACTTAAACATTCGCTCGAATGATAATAGGATATGATTCGGCCAACACAAACAATATTATATTTGTATAAGAATAATGTTGATTTTTTTTTTTTAAGCCCGAGTTATAGTGATAACGCTCCGTATTGGATCGGAGCTACAGACATGAACAACGAAGGGTTTTTCAAATGGACAGATTCATCGCCGTTCACTTATTCCAGTAAGTCGAGTTATTAATGGTGTCGCATAGAATAATAGTACACAAAGGAATCTTACTAAATAGTTATACGATTTATTGGCCTTATATTATCAATGATAATCGACCACTGATGCACTAACGATATCTAATAATTTGTCGCAGATAAACAGACGATAACCGGTGTATCTGTTTTATCGTTTATTTTGTAGATTGGTATCAAGGACACATACACCAACCTTATAGTGGACCAAATTCAAAACAGCCTAACGACGATGGACTTAGCAGACAAGACTGTGTTGAACTAAGACAAGTGTACAGGCCCCAAAACCGGTTGCTCAAGTACTTTAATCGAAATTCGTCTTACACTTGGAACGACCGCGATTGTTCTGTGAAAAATCGATTTCTATGCCAAACGCAACAGCACACCTCTTTAAACGATTATGGTAACGATTTAATCTACACCGTAGGTTTTAGGGTGTCATTTTTAATAAATTATAAGTGTAGAGAAATTATGAAAAAAATATTAGCTATATAAATTGTATTTGTATATCATTTTTTTTAGATTCGGACGAATCGAGTTGTAATGTCACGATGAAATTAACCAGCGAGATGAGGTTCGCCTCGGTATCGAGTCCAGGTTTTCCACAACCTTATCCTGACAACCAAGATTGCACTTTCATTGTAGAAGTGCCTCGAGGTTATCAGATTGAAGTCGAATTCGAAGAACTCATGTTGGAAAACGAATCAACGTAAGTTTAAATTCACATTTTAAAAACAGTTTAGCGAAAATTATATAATATACATCTATATTTATTCTGGAATGAAGGTTAAGGTTATTTTCTTTCCAAATTTCGTACATTTGAATAAACATTATAATTTATAAAAGCAACTATTGAATTATATATAATACATAAATTCAAGTATTACATAACTATTAGTGTAAAAAAATATATATAAGTAATTATGTATTTATGAAAATTACAGTAATGAATAACTAAGCATATTTATATATTTTTTAATGAAGTATAGATACGCTGGATTTAATTGCTTTCTTAATTATTTATTAATTGCCAATTTTATATATATTTTACGGGCGCATGTAAACTCCACCACTAGAACCTTTTTTTAAAGTTAAATCCATCAGAAAAAAACAACAGGTAAAAATGAGTTAACTCCGTAAACTCATCCAGTAGAAACGAAAATCAGGTAACAATATAATATGAATACCTATAAATTATTATTATTAAAAAAAAAATCATAATTTTTATAATGATAATCGTCCACATCAAAAAAAAAAGTTAGTCGTAATATACTAAAAATATATAAGACTTAAAAATAAAAAATTTCTAAGCTAACAGTATAAATTTGATATACTTAAAATAAATAATAAAAAAAAATTTAATAATAATAATTGTGCACATTAAATAATGTGTCAAAAAGTATATAAAACTTAAAAATAAAAACAATAAAAATTGTCTGAATAAATCAATGATACAAATTGTTATGTATATTTCGTTAAATAATTATAATTAATAATAGTAATAACTAATAATCATAAAATATATAGGCATTTTATGTTAAACTAATATCAACTTTAGTAATTTTGACGCAATACGCAACGGATGTCAACGTATTTAATGTAGGAAGGTCTTAACACTGGCGGAGTTTCTATATATATATACCCATTATAGGTAAAAAAATAAAACCGATGAAGTTAACATTATACTTTTTCATTATCTTTTTATCTAACCCGTATTTCGGCGTCCCGGCGGAGTTTACGATCACCCATTTTATACTAGTTGATATAATTTGTACGCGTTTTGTAATATTTTTTTGATGGAGAATCAATATTTTTTTTTGTCACTTAACTCGCGAGAATTATCGTCTATTCTCTTTTTCGTTCCGTTTAAAGTCATGATTACTAGTTAGAAAATATCCCAATCTAAGTTGCATACCGCATACACGGTGGTTTACAGTTGCAGTTACGATTACGTCGAATTAATTCCGGGTGATGACGACGAGGGCCCTAAACACTGTGGTGATAAGAGCGACATACTCAAACTAACTAGGTTTGTCACGAGGAGGACCAAATTGAGGATACATTTCGTGTCCGACTATTCGCACTCGTTCAGCGGATTCAAGGCTCGCGTATCCGCCGAACACGGTAAGTAATGCACGTCAGGTGACTCAGTGATACATATTACAGGTTACCGTTGCGGCAATATCATTTGCTAATCGAGTTTTATGTTGTGCGTGATAAACAGTCAACAACGAGTGTGACGACGCGAGACAGCAAATGTTCAACGGGTCTTGTTATTTGTTTGCCAGTTACCCGGAAGTGTCATGGCACACCGCTAAGAGTATCTGCAATGGAATTAAAGTATATTTCAAACTATTATTTTTATAGATTTAGAATTTATGGCTTTCGAAAATATTTTTAAAACTATTATGTATTTGTGTGGCGTTTTCCAAGGCTGAATTGACGAGCGTCCATAATGCCGAGGAAGAACAGTTCGTCGAATCTTTTATTCGGGAATCGACGGAAAGCAGATCAGCGATTTATTGGTTAGGTGGAACATGGAATGATAAATCTTGGTACTGGGTGGATAACTCAACAGAAACATTTTCAGGTTTGTCTAGCGTTGTTTACATATTATTAGGTATTTCTTAAAAAAATTTAATTCGCATAATAAAATAAATTGTTATTACAACCATAATATTATATAATATGCACAGCTTGGTTGGCAACCGACACTACGAACAAAATGTCGTATAAGGATATGTGTCTCGCGATTAGTTGGCTATCGTCACCACCTGTAAATTTACCCAGGGGTCTTTACTGGACCGCCAACGACTGTAACACGGTCGGAGGGTATATTTGTAAAAAAAATCAAGCAAGTAAGTACCTACCATTTTATAATAACAATAACGATAAAAATATTATGTCATAACGTTGTATTGAATACGACGCTGTCACTTCTATTGATAATATATCATATTATAATGTATAGTGATAGAAGTATACATATAAAAGCAGTGTTAGCTGCAACGTGTTAATTGGGATGGCTAATGAAAAAACCTTCCCCGTAAAAATAAATATGTTTACATGACGACAAAATATCAAACTATGGTTTTTGTAACGTGTCGATCGATATTGAAACCCGGTCGAGTGTTTGACCCTAACATTCGAATTGGTATAAAATACAATTATTTATTGTTAAAACAAACAAAAAATATTTTTAAAAATTAAAAATGTCCTTCAATATTTATTATTAAATTATGATAAATTGTTTTTCAAAACATTATCAAAAATAGAATTAGATAGGTACATAACTTATTAATCAATTTCTATAAGATCCTTTATAAACACATGTTCTAGAATTAAACTATATAATATTTGTTATAACAATCATATATTAAATAAGTTAAATTATAATCATTTGAACCCCATTTAGTTTTCTCATAAAAATTATAATAAATTCTGATTTCCAATCAATATTATATAGTAAAATCATAAAAATATGTATTATAATAATTTTAAACTCTTAAAAGTATGTATAATATAATTTTACTAAATTGTCCAGGACATATTGGCTAATAATTATGACATAATCTGGATAATACTAAAATTAATAAACGATACCTAATACATTAGCTAATAATATCAATGGGTGATGTGTATTTATTAACTTAATATAAATTGTTAAAATTATTGAAACAAGAATTATCGGATCAATACAATTTAAACACCACAATGTCCGGCGTAAAAGGAATAATAACGTCGTTAAATTATCCGGCCAATTATTATCACAATTTGGACTATTGGATACACGTGATCGGGCCATACCAGTCACGCATCGTGTTCCAGTTTGATTCGATAAACATTGAGCCACAATCCGATTGCCTTTACGATTTCGTTGCCGTGGTGGAACCGAAAGAACACGAAAATCGAACAATGACAGTTTGCGGTTACCGCGGGAATCATCTGGAAGAGTGAGATTATATTTTTATTATTATTTCAACAGTCGAAGTTATAAATCTGTTATAAATTTAAAAAATAAAATTATAACATACACAAATCTACAACGGTTTAACAATGTTGAATGCACGTGATGTTGCAGTTACATCTTCGTTACTGATTCGAATGAGGCGTTCGTGCATTTTCATTCGGACTACTCTGTGTCCAGTTCAGGTTTTCATCTCTTGTGGAACACTGTCGACATGTCCGGTTGTCCGTCGCAAACGCTGTCCGCTCTTGAAGGGCAAGTTGTCAGTCCAAACTATCCTAACTTCATACTTCCAAATCTCAACTGCGTCACAATGATACTAGCACCAGGTGAGGTCTAGGGCAGTGGCTATAAAACCATTTAACTATCGTGACTCGTGAGCGCGGTATTAATATGCACTTTTACGTCTTTTAGTCGGGCACCGTATATGGATCGATTTTGTTGACTATAACTTGGATGAATCCCAAACGTTCAAATTGTATCTGTCGAGAACTGCAGACAATATAACTCCGTTTAGATATCGAAACTCAATTAATGACGGTGCATTTTTGTCGGAAGGCGAGAGCGTTAACATCGAATACTCTACAAACCGCATGCCGAGAGGGAGAGGTTTCAAAATAGCATACAAAATGGGTACGTACGGCTAACAATATTGTATAGGACTACAACAACGATTAAAATAGTACGACTATATAACGTCATTGTATGCTTGTAAAAATAACGAATTTTAGTGGTGGACTTTGACGAAGAACGCGCGATCGTGCTGGAGAATGACACATCCGGATTCATGTACAGATTAAATTATCCGTTGCCGATGCACTTTCCTAAATTGCGATACAAACAGAGACTGTTAGCTTCAGTCGGACAAAATATCCAATTGCAGTTTAACCGAGTGGTGCCGGCGCAAAGTAAGAGTTTCAAAAAATAAATACATCGAAATTATAAATTTCAATGGCTATAAAAATATATTATACCTGATACATTTAAATATACTAATGGTCGTCATCGACATAATATGATTATATGAGTACGTTGCAACCTAACTTCGGGTGTCGCGTCTTCATAGACTGATTTTCGTCATGAATTTATTTCTCAATTGATATTTTTTCCAGTGGACACAGCGTTAGGCCGTACTGTATGCCCGGGTCAGCAGTCAACGACTGTTATCGAGATCCACGATCACTACGCCGCCGAAAACGGAACTTGGTGGCTACTGTGTGAAAACACCGAACAACCAAAATCCGTGCCGATATCGATCACTTCGTTCCTCAACTCGATGTCCGTAGTCGTTGTTTATGGCCAGAAACCGGCAATGGATATAGCATCCGCAAATATTTCAGTGAACGTAAAACCCGGTTAGTATTAAACTTTTATGCGATTATCATATTGTATTATTGCGTATGTTATTGTGTAGGAATAGTTTTATATTTTATGCGTAGTAGCTTTTGGTCGGTCGTGAAACGTTTATAATGTAAAAATATAAACGATTTAAAGCAGATATTGTAGTTATATTAATGTATTATTTTTATGCATTTCGGTTAACTATTTTCTGCTGGAATCACCGTGAATTATATAAAAGCTCAGAAAATTGAATACGGCACGTTGTCTTGTATATATTTGTGATTGAACACAAATTTTGTTTTTGAAGAGGTGATTTTTTTAAAGTTATTTATGTTACAAACTGTTTATTTAAAAACAAAAAAATCAACATACTCTCGTTTGAATTATCATCAACTCTCAAATACATACGGACCTACCACTTTTGATAATCTTCTTGCGCGGTATATTATAATATAATATATTTTTATAGTCTGATATGTATTTAATAATTACATTCGCTATATATAATATACGGTTGTCTAAAAATATACATATCGTTATAAAACTGAATATGTTGTAATTTATCCCATGTATATATTATAGATGCTGAATCCAAAAAGAAACTTGTTGCCTTGGCAAAGATCCCGGAAACAGCTAACAACACTAGAATCGAGTCTTGCAAGCCCAATCCTTGCGTAAACGGTGGTACATGTGTTATCCGAAAAGCAACGCACACGTATCACTGCAAGTGTCACGGAAACTATACTGGTAAATATACGATTTTTAAATAACTACTTTAAAATAGTTTATATTATTATATTTACGATATTTACATACATTTATTGAATGTCGAAAATAATAAAGCTGTGTAGGAAGTTAAAATATGTATCTTTTTGTCCAATATTTTCAGGCTTTTCAACATTTTAACATTATAATAAAACATAATAATACTAATCCTATTATGCTAATACATTAATTTATTTTAATCTTAGTCGAATAATACCTATTATAATTGTTTAATCTATTTTTAATTTTATTCCATTACTTATTTTTCAATCTACTCTTTATCTCATTCATTTTTATCGTACTTTTCCCGTCACATCACTTTCACTATGATGAATTTGGATGACATATAATTATTATATCAATTAATACTTAAAAACTAATATTTTATATATAATATAAAAATATTTATTGGATACCTATAAATTATATAGGTATTTAACACAGATTCCCTATAGTATTTAAGTATATTCTGCTTTGTCATGATCATAAATATGGACAAGTCTAAAAGAAAATATTGTATATTTTATAAAATATTTCTAGTTGGGCTGTAAACCGTATTGTATTTTTACATTAATAGACTTATGAAACCGGAAAATATTACAAAAAGGCAAACATAATAATAAATTTAATGTGACCATCATAAAACAAAAAATAGTACTTATGTTAAAATAAAACAAAATACTTTCGTCTTTATAAAGATGAATATTTTTATACAAAACATTTTGCAGTGGAAATCAATTAGCAAAGATTGTAACTTTTATGTATTAATATTTTTCATACTGTACAGTAACCAAAATTGAAGTGTCAAACGCGAAATCAAGTTTCAAAAATAATTCTTTTATTTGTTTAAATAAACATAAATAATAATATATTTAATTCAATAGTTATAGGGAATTAATTTCTGTAAAATAAATTTAAAAGTAAAAAGTAAAATAAACACGAAATGTTCAAAACTAAGTCGAGCATTAATTTTACGCAATGCTTAATTTTCATCGTGAAATGTAGATAAATCCATTTAAGCGAAAAACAAAAACTTAAAATTGAAAAAGTCAAACTAAAATGATTAACGACGATTTGTCGGTATATTCTATACGTTTAAAAACGTTAAGAACTTATATATTTTATATAGCAGTATAATACTTAGGTAACGATTATTTGTCTATTTGATGTATACAGGAACGTTCTGTTCGCTTACGTACTGTGATCTGGGATATTGCGTTTTTGGCGAATGTATCTTAGCTGGCAGTAATGGATTTGAATGCAAATGCCAGTACGGTTACATGGGACGGTTTTGCGATAAAAAGATCAAACCATGCGAACTGAATCCATGCAAGGACCGAGGCGATTGTGTGTCTTTGGGCGATTCCGACTACCAATGCAGGTGTTATGCTTACTGGACGGGTAAGTACATTTTACCCAGTGCCTGGCTATTCGCAAACGGCAGATGGGGAAAGAAAACAAAAATAATGTTCTAGTTTATAATATAAATACTACTACTACTACCTATATAACTATAATACTATTTAAATAACCAGTAAAACATAACAACATGAACTCGTAGGTATATAGTCATATAGGGTTACCTTTACGGATTTGATTCACGTCACGCGTTATGTATATATGATATTTATTGTATTACAGGTGATCAGTGCGAGAGAAAAGTTCTGCACATCACGTATAAGCCGTTAACGGAACGAATGCTTCAAGAACCATTTTGGCTGGGTCTACTCACCGTGTTCGTGGTCATGGGCATACTGGGAATAATATGGTGTGCCAAACGTCACGTACCTGAAAAAATTGAGAAAATATTATCTGAAGAAGCCGAACGCAGTAGACACTGTGAGTATACAAATTGGATTTAACCACCTCACCCACTATATAATATATTCTTATATACCCGTATAGATATAGATAACTACATTTTTATACGCACACCAATATATACATAGTAGGTAGATCCTATAGAATAGATACCTAAATAGCAAAAAATTGTTTGTTTTGATACAAAACAGGGACAGGCAGGCAGTACGCAGTAGATCCCATATTGTTTATATGTAAATGAATATGTATTATAATATATAACTATAGGTTGGTGAATGCCGAATGGTAACAATAACATATAAAAACATTTATAATACAATTATAATACGTATATACATAATAATCATAAAAACGAATTAATAATATGATAATAAAAAAAAAAATGAAATAAAGAAACATATTATTATTTTTTCCAAAATTGAGTGTTGAAAGATAATTCAAATCGTGATATACTTTTTTCGTCCACGAATCGACTTGATAAATTTTATTTGCAAGAACTGAAGTTTTAAATTTATTACAATTCTATAATAATTTATCTTCTGAAACTAAAACTATATGAAAATAAAACTTTTAATTAAAAAAAATAAATACTCTTCTAAGCAAAACTTTTAGACTAGCAGAATAGTTTTCGAAAATAATAGTATGTATCGTGTTTACTAATATATTTCAATATATTCACATCCCGTTAGTTATTTAAAACAATTAATTTCAATAAACAAGTTTGAAAAGCCTAGTGCTGTTTTAAGTGCTGATATTTTTAAAACAAAAAAATATATACTTACAGTGAATTTATAACATTTTATATTCATCGAACGTATATAATATAACATAATCAGATAGCGCAAATGACCTAGGAACGCTTTATTTTAGATTAATAAAAAATGTATAATGCAATGAATAATGATAATAACTAATAAGTTATAACTAATAATATTTGGTTCGTGTCTATTTTTTGTTAACTATATTCCAATGACTGTGATTTTCTATGCATTATATAATTATTTATACAGTATACGTTATACTACATTATAATATGCGTAGTGAATACTCTATTTTAAAAGAAACTTTCCGAACAAACGGATCGTATAACACGATTTTTCAAAAAAAATTTGTCGTTCACGGTTTTTCTGTTACACTGAAAATCCTGCAATAACAGACAATATAGTAGGTATACCAATAGCATTAACGATATTCCTTCCAGTCCCTTACATAGGCGTTATTTGGGCTTATAGCTTTCAAACATTTTACACGTTTCAGTAATTCGGCTAAATTTCGTGTCGAATTATCGATCGAAAATATAGTAATATAGTCTAGCTCTCCATCTTCTTTGTATTCTCACCCAAAATGTTTTTCATGAAATCGCCCCTATATTATAGTTTATTTATGAGCAAATCTGACCCACCACTGTGGGCGTTTAGACTTTTGTACTACACTGTAAATTGTAATACATGAATTTAGCCGGCGGCCGGCGATACACGTTATCGATACAAATACGTTGTGTTTATATGATATAATTATATAGTTACAGTGAATGCTTCCGGGCGGATGTCGAGCGTACGGGGTGAACTCCTGGTGCCGACTGTGAAAACAAACGGCGCGACGCCATCGGAGGGTGGTAATTCGCCGCCGCCGCAGCCGAAAACGTTCCTCAGACGATTGGGTATACGAAAACCTTCATTAATGAGCCTCACCAGTCCGTTACAGACGGGCCGGACGGCCCGTACGTTCAGCCTGGACGATTTACTCAGGCCACAAGTTCCGAGTAAGGTGTCGACTATACGCCCTCTCCCAAAACCCTTCACTACCTATTCGCACCGCATTGCACTTTACAATATTATGACTATTACTTATACTTCTATACTTCTATTTCTATAATTAAATACATAATATATATATTGTATGTATATATATATAAATACACACATACACACACATATACATATATTGGCACCTCACCTGGACTTGCTCTCTAACACTATCTATTATTATTATTATTAGTGTTGTTATTAACGTTTTTCGTGTACATATAAGTATTGACCTACGTCAAATCAATTTTTTTTTTTATTTAAATACTCACAATTATTATTCACAGAAACAAAAATAATGTAATATGATGTACATTTATTATTATTACTATAATCAGTATAATCATTGCAATAATACCTATACGTCACGACTCACAACACTATACGTATTTTAGCTTGTATATAATATTTTACTTAACCTATAAAACATAGCACGTAATTTATGTCTTGTAAATATAATACATAATATATATTTATTATATAATATATTATTAAATATGATGAATTAAAGTAGAGCGTTCGTGGATATTTTCGATTAATAACAATCGTTATATTTTAGGATTCAATCAATATCGCGCCAAACAAAAAAGTGCTTCGCCATCGAAATTTCGTACCACTATAGCTGATAAGTCAGAAATACTTCAACAGCTCATATCACCTGGACTCGAACGACAAGCTAGTTTCAATGACGAAATCAATTTAGTAGATAAGCTATCGACTAATAATATCGGGCCCAACGACATTCTCTTACCACAGTCAAATATTTCACAAGAAACGAGTTTCTCAAATGACTGTTCAATAGGTGATGTACACAATATATTTATAAATCAATACACATGAATTAATGAAAAAAATTGAATAAATGTTATTATTTATAATACAGACGAAGCTGTTCAAAAAATTGAAAAGAAAGTTACGTTTGCTAGGCTGATGAATAAATTTCAATCAGAAATGAGTTCTACAAGTTCAGAAGTAGACGCTCAATCTAAACGAACTTTGAGAAGACCATGTCCTAACCAAGGCAGCGATTCTTTGTCCAGTCTAGAAGGTGTACTAGGTATATTAATGTCGATATAACATGAGTCAATAAATTAAAGTTTATGCAGAAATCTGATTAAGTTACTTATTTAATCATTTATGATATTTTTGGTTTTTAAATTACATGGTTTAAATATTAGAAATGTATTGTTCAAGATATTGAAACTGTACTGGCTTTATTTAAATGATTAAATGAGACTGATTCGTTTTTGATAGAGAACCGAAATCAAAATACACTGTCGCTAAACCAATACCAGCAACAAACGGGTCAAAAAGCCATGAGCGCTGATTCGATTTTGGCAATGTTTCGGAATTTTAATACGGCAATGGCGATGACGGAAATGAGTAATTACTTATCAGCATCTACAACACCGAGTTGCTCTAGTCTGCAAGACGAAGTAGTGGGCAGCGAAGATGAATCATTGATGTCAAATACTGTTCATTCACCAAGCGGTGGCAAAGAATCCCCCACCCGATATCGTTACTCTAACGTGATTCAAGTGAGCCGAGTGATGTAGAAATACACTGATTATAAATGTATATGTGTATATGTTGTAATAATCAAAAATAAATATTTGTTATTAATTTATTAATTAATTATTAAAGTATGTTTAATATTAACTACATAATATTAATTTAATTTTTCAATTATCAGCTACCTGTGGTGGACATGTTGAGCTCACAACGAAACAATTCAAACAATCCATTGAACAGCTTGCAACATCCTCCGTCCATATTACTTGAAGTACCCAACTATCGTATGGACTGTTTATCGCCGATACACGAGTTACCAACACCGGCGCCATCACCATCACCCACGCCCATCATATCGAGAAAGTCGGCGTTCAGTTGTCTAAAGGATAATGATGACTACCGCCACCATCAAAAGCAGCAGGTTTTTTATTTGTTTAAGACAATTTTTTTGCATATTTTTAAAATTTTAAACATTGTTTCTTATCTAGGAATCACCGTCCTTACAAGTTCCAACTGAACCACCAACGGCCCAAGCTAAACAACTGACTATACCTACGCTGGTCATACAACAGCCGACACCTATCAATTCGCCAAGTATGGAGTTTCCTGGGTCACCACCACCACATAAAGAGAGACTCCCCAACCGGAAAATGTTGAAAGACATGGAGAAGCCAATATCGTTGGATCTGCCTGCGCCACCACCGGTCATCACGGTTACGTGTATGAGCGATTCAGATACGGAGTCTGTAACCACAAAAAACGGTACGGACTCGTCAAAAAACGGAGGAGGCATGTGTTACCTTAGTCCATTTTCTATGTGTTCCCGGGCCGACAGAATAGCCTCGGAGTCAAACCTCAGCTCATCTGGGTACAGTTCGGGCCCTTCCCGGTGTAACTCAAACACCCGGCTGTGCCCATTGGACTGCGGAGAAGAACCAAGGCGCATATCGCCGCTGATCCACACGCCCGAGATCAGGGAGATGGACTCGGAGACGACATTCTCCGAAAACGATGATGAGGGTTTTGACACGGAAACGGCAGACCCAAAGACAAACCACCATCACTACCGAAATACGGAACTTGAAGCGGAAACGCAAAAGTCCGGTTTAACTACCACTGGCCTCAAGGTCTACACTTCTGGTTCTGAACCAGAAGCGCTTGGCCGTCACCCACAGCAACAGCAGCAGCCGGTACCGTCAATTACAGTTCAACAGTATCCATCTACATTGCACCTGTCCACGGACATGCTGTACGAGAAGAGTCCAGTGAGTTCGAGGAGTGAAAGCCCGCTTAGTGACAAAACTGTATTCAGGTTCTCGCCCATGTTCTACGGCCGCATTACTGACTCGGACAGTATATATGACTTTACGAGTTCAGATTGTGCGATGAAGAAACGGACAGGCAAAAAGAGAGAGCGAAAGAGGAGACACTTCGGCGGTGGCGGCGGTATAATCGGGGGATCTGCGTGTACCACTCCGTCGGAGACGTTGGGGTACAGCAATAGCGCTTTGTTATTAGACGTACCTGGCAGAAACGACAGGAAAAAGTCCCGGTCCAAACCGAATACTAGGAGACGGTCCCGGTCTCAGCAAACGATAGTGCCGAGCTCATCGTCGTCTACCGACAGCTTAAACGACACCACTAAGTGAGTACCGATAGCAAACTATTAGATATTCATGATGTATATAGGTATTTATTATAATATAAATGTTAATAAAAGGCTATAACTCAAAAAATTGAAATATTGTTTTGAAGAATGTTTTTAAAGTTCTTTAATTCTATTAAATGTATAGTTGAATTTATCGTAATTTTGATTATAATCAACTTATAAAACAATAATATTATTTATTTTGGTTTTAATATTATTATTTCTGAAAATAGTTTTTTAAACTAAATGTAATTTTTTATAGAATATTTAGAGAAACAGCCTTATTGCCTTAATGTTTTACTTATACATTTTGTGAATTCCAAATGAAGTACCTGTAATATTTTCATTCATATTCAGTATGTATTATTGTTATACTGTAAAGTGTATATTATACATTTATACCGATATAACTTATATCACACAGTATGATCAAATATTGAATTAAAAATTAAATTTCTAACTAAATAAACAATAATAAAACGATTAATACAAAAACAATAATACTATATACATATTATACAGTTTATAAATAATAAATAACTATTTAATATTATGTTAGTACTAAGTATTCTATTTACTGTAAGGTATTTTTCTATTTTTCTTAATACAAAAATTACGTATTGTTTTACGTATGTTGAATAGGTAGGTACTGACATTTTATAATGGCTGTATTTTTAATTATGGTGATATTGTTTTTAGGTATTTACAGTGTAATAAGTTTAATAGTGGACACCACAGATTCTTATAAAATAATTACTAGATAGTGCTAGGAAACTAGAAAAAGGATAAATTCAGTGATATCAAATAGTTAAATTTTAAAATTGTTGGGTTATAGTCTCTTAGTACTCAGTGTAATAAATGTGATATACCTATTATATTTCTATAATATTAAACATTTTGTACTCAGGGTTAATTACAGCAATAGGCACAAACGTTCCAACGATTCGGTGAAAAGAAATCTTTCGTCGGAAAATTGGTCGGACCGCGGTAAGAGCGGCGAAGACAAAAAAACCGTTAAGAGGAAAACCAAGAGTAATCGCACTGAAAACCGGAGATTGAGGTGAGTGGTCGATCGACCCTGCAATGTCTGCAGACACTGCCTACATATTATAATATATTATAGGACACATATACATATAATATGTATATTATTCTATGATAACGAATGATGGATCGTTTTTCGCTCTTGTAGATTTCAAAACAAGACAGTCAGCGATCAAGGGCATTACGAATCCACACACGATGAAGAGAACGTTTCAAACTTCGCGTCACTACCGTCATTGCTGTTTATCGATAACCGAGGTGCAGTTCCTGCAGCAGAGATAGCCATCACGAATAATAAATGCAAATTCACAACAGCGAGGTTTCAAAAAAGAGTTATCGCTTCCGATTAAGTCTCCCATATTTACCGCGGTGTTCTGAGATTTTTTTTCGACAAAAGTTTCGTGTGTACAGCTTAGGAATTCAAACTACCGTTCAATTGTATTGCGCTTATAATACATAAAATATGTTTATAATATTATATAACGTGAATTTTGTTTAACGTTGAGATACTCATCGGTTTCAGTCAATTGTTATGATTTAGAAGAAAAACATGTTTTCTGTAGAATTTGAAGTAATTATATGTGTACTATACAAGAACTTGATTCGAAATTTTTTACACATATTAATGTAAGAAAAATAATTCTTTACTCAATAATATTTCATCAATATTTTATTCGTTTTAAATGTTTTAATCGAAGTCAGTTTTAAAACATTTCATATTCTGAAAAAAAATATTTTTTTATTTTTTACGGTGTACCTATCTATCCAATATTGCTTAAAATGGTACAAATAAAAAGACTACCAATTTAATGTGTGATACATGTCTTATATTGACAATTTAAAAAAAGAATTTATTTTTCTTCCAAATATTAAATTTTAAACAATAGCCACCATTAAAAATTCATGGCGAAATATCACAAACAATTTAATATTACAACAATTGACGAAGCAAATTAGTGTCTGCAACGTTTAAAAATCACTCTGTATACATATAGGTGGTATAGACAATCTGAGACGCGGTACACCGGTCTCCAATCATAATACTACTACCGAAAAACCTTTACAAAACTGTAGCAATAAAATATTGTTTTTCAAAAACAATGTAGGGTATTACAATAATATGATATTTATATAGACTACGAAACAAAATGCCTTACTTTTCTATCGCTTTTCGATTAGTAAAATCTGTGATATTTTAACGTTAAGTTTTACCGTTATTTTGTCAGAAAAAGGCCAATTGTTTTAAACTATTTAATATATATTAATATATTATATAATATTAAATATTATAAATATATATTTAATATTTATGATATTATTTTTACTAGAGTGCCTCTTTAATTATTGTTGAATTGGTATAAAATTGTTTATTATTACCTATACCTACTGAATATATTATATTTAGGTTAGAGGTTCTTGCTCATTCACTCGACTGTTATTTAGGTAAATCACGCTTTACTTTTGTTATTTTCTATAATATTAAATATTAATATAATATATTCTATATTAATTAATATTACGTGTGTATTTGATATTATACGACTTTCTAGATTAAATATGATTCGATGACGGTTTGAAAGAGCATTATAATAGCGTATTATGTTTAAGATAAATCGTTGATATGTTAAATGAATCGTATAGTATGTACCAATTCCTTTTATTTAAAAATCGGTTTAATAACTTTTTGAATTCTTCATTTGCTGTATTAATAATAATTATTATAAGCAATCTATTTTGTCTACTAATTACGTCTAATAAAAACAATTTCTATTTTCAATTATATTTACACGATAATTTGTTTTTTGTTTCCTTTACAACAAGGTTTGTTGTTCAGTAAACAAATAAAATATGTAAATAGTTGGACACCGTATGTTTTAGTAACAAATTATTGGTAAGTACCCATTTGTTTTATTTATAAGAGATTACTAATTTTTACAATATTATGATAACAGTAGTGTGAAAAACAAAGAATTAAAAAAAAAAATCATAATAATAATACTAATCGACGACCGAAGACGCAGAAGAACAACAAGTCAGCATTATCTGTTCCACGTAAGTCCCAGAATATTCTTGGCCTTGATAAAAAAAAATATACATATAAATTTAAGTTCTTCACCCATTGTTGGGTTACACAATAGTATAATTTTGATACTCAATTGATTCGACTTACTGTAGACACTGATGCTGTGACGACGTCTTTAGCGAGCTGAGCGTTACTCTCGAGCATCGAATCCAGTTTCACGCATTCCTCAACTGCTCTTCTCACAAAATTCCACGTGTCGTCGTATTCTTGCGATCTGTCTTGCAATAAATGCAGTTCACTGGACTTGTAAATAGTGGCCAAGCCTATTCGCCGTGTGTACCATCGTGTCTATATTTATAATTGGGACAAATGCATTAATTAATTATTAATGTATAACGCGGTTAAATGCTGCATGTGTCGGAAAGCGCGAGGTTGTTGGACTAATTATTTGTTTTATTATAATATTATCCAGTTCGAATTAAAATAAAAATTCCTAGATAAATATTTAATAATTAATAAAAACCGAAAAATAGAAAACGTTTATAAGTAATATTGATTGAAATGTTCTCGACAAAACTATAAGACAAACTTTATAAACTATGTATTATAATAAACTTCGTTTTACATATTTTATCAAGTGCCTATAACGTTTTTCTCATTACGAACATCAACAGTTTTAAATTTCGAGTACCCGCCTAGGCGCGTATAAATAAATAAAATACTAAGGATTTCACGGTTGTTTGATTTTCTAATGTAGCAAAATAAATTTTTCAAATTATATTCATCGATACATCTATAATATATTTATTGGGAAAAACTATATCGGCGGGACACGTGCAGACTAGCCGCAGCTGTACACATATACGTATCTAATGTAAGGGGTATTCCGAACTTAATATAATATAATTATACACACATCTATGGACCGGTCGCCCGCGTAGTAACAGACGTCGTTGACCAGCGTCATCAGGTTGGACAGAGCGTGCGGTGCGTTGGACGGTTTGGAGAGCAAAGCGATCGCTTGCGGCCACTGGTTCAAATACGGTTGGAGCATCAGCAGTCTGGTCTTGATGGCATTCGACAGGAACGCGGCCAGCTCGGCTTTGCTGTAATCAAAAACGGTGAGATCGGAAAATAATAAGCCGACGGATGGACCACCATAGTATACCAACCTTTCTTCTCTGGGGCACGCCAATGCGCCGTCTCTGAGCATTTGGGACAGCGAATCGTTGCTGGCCGAGTAAAAGTGCAGCGCCAACTCGGCTCCCGGGTCCCGGAATAAGCCGTGCACAGTGTCCGGATAACCGAGCTCTTCGGCGCCTATATACGAGCGGACAAACAATAAGATAGCTACAGATAATAATATGTTTTGTGATGTATAATAAGTTGTATACCTACATTTGATCATGGCCACAAGTAGATAAAATTGATTTAGTTTTTGGCTCCCTCCCTCCAAATAATAAAGATTTAAAAAAACGTGGGGTGTAGACTTTTTAACCATAGTAATGGACATACAGATTCAAATTAATATTTACACATTAAAGTACATTTAATATTTATTTTATGTATTTATTAAGCAAACGGAGTACCTAACTGAAAAAAAACATATAAACACACATATATGTAAATCTGCTTTAAATTATTACCGGGTTAAGCTATGGGCCACATTATTCTGTTATTATATAAAAAATAACAATTCTTATCGTCAGTGCGTTCGAATTACATATCATCTTCTAGAGGAGTGTATCCAAAATGCATGTATAGTTTTAACAATTACTGAAATATTTTGTAAACAAAAATAATTTGAGCGGAGATAGCCCGCCAGCAGTGTTAGCCTATTAATTTATTTTTATTTATTAAGTAACACCCGACGAATAATTAGAACTAATATTTTTATAAAAAAACCAATTCACATCGATGTATTATATAGAACAACTTTTACCTATAGTATATTAATAGCTATTATTGCATTGTACGTTAATCAAGATCAATCCTATATGTGAATAATTTAAAATTAATTAATATTTTTTGAAATTTAAACATCCTTAAAAAAAAGGAACCATAGAGAGTAGATATTTTTAATGACTGCAAAAAAAATACATGTGCATATACTATACCATACTGAGACCCTACATGGAATTCGGCAGTTTTTGGGCATGCAATTCTGATGATATCCTTATCATCGGTGTTTAGATTGTTAATACAATAAATATAAAATAATCGACCTAACCGGCGAATGGAACTAATGGCAGTAGATAACATGGTAAAGTATAATATATAATGAATACATGTTTATTGAAATATAATTATTTAATATTAACAATCGTTAATGGGTATAATATAATATGATTATCGATTCATTATTTTTTGACCGGCGACAGTACCAATAATTACTTTCTACACATTCTTATCAATTGAGAGACCAATTTTTTAAATCTATTACATACTCAGCCACTTAAGAAGCAGTCCCCTGTAATTAATATGAAGCATTTATGGAGTGTCTTAGAACAATTATTTTTCTATCATACAATTAAAATAATCATAAAGCTTCACATTAAGCACATTGAACACCGAGTGGCGAGTACCAATAGTACTCGGTTAGGCCCACACATCCGGGTGGTGTATTAGGAAATCAAGGAGCTGAATACCACGTACCCGTTGGCCCATTTCAAATTTCGGGCATTTTTTTTTTATCGCATCCAAACAAGAGCACATTCTGGGGGAAAAAAATAATTAAAAAACTTTGAATATTACCTGCGGCCACAGTATCCCTGGACCATCCGTGTTGGGGAACGTACTGTAGAGAGGATTGAAGTATCTTTGTTTTGATATCGCTTTCGTAACCATCGCCGTTACAATCGTTTGCATCCGTCGTAGACTGTCCGCTGCTGTTGGGGTTACTGCTGCCATTGGTGTTACCACTGCCGTTGGGGTTACCGTTACCGCTGCACGGTCTCGAAGTCAACCCTCCACCGACGCTCGGACGAAACGACGCGTGAAAATTATTCGCCCTGGCAAGAGTGCCTATATAGTACAGAAAAAACCACAAAAACAAAACGCATAAACAACGATAATATCTTTTTCGCTGATGGCGGCAATGATACATGGGCGAGTATGATTTATGTAAAAACTTTATCTTTAACACATTTCGTGCAAACCATCTCAACTTAGATAGGTTTACTCTGGATTCAAAAATATTAAAGAGCATCTACCTATTCTATCTATATAAGGTTACACATCTTATGATATAGGCACTATAGCTTTTTATCCTTCCATAGTTTCATAACTATGTACAATTGCAAATATGTTGCATAAATAATAAATATACATAAGGTGTAACAAATAAATATACAATATTAAATTCAATATTTGAACACTTTAAACTTTAAAAAATATATGTATACTCTGTTATGTTAAACTGCATACACAAATTACGAAAATTATGCAATTTCTAAAAGCCCTGAGCGATTTAAACCCTAATATATTATATATATATATACCTATATAATATTGACCTGGTATTTTATCGCATATCTACCATGTGTCTACCGACTATACCGTGGTTTATGTGGACGGTATCACACCGTTTTGCGCGAAAATATCGTGTTCTCCAAGTGCAATATTATTGTAAAAACTAATAGTGTTGATATTATTTCGGCAATGTATTTTAAACTCTGCGGACGAAATAAGTACAACTTTTAAATTGTATAATAGACCCGATTCAATGTAGGCAAAGTAATAATGGTTCGCCCTTAGATTTTTTTTTGTCCGATAAATTATAGTATAGTTTAGTATTATAGATGTTGTGTAAAACTATAGTGTATAACTGTATGTCATTAAAACGTTGCTACGATACAAGTAGAAAACGTAACACTAAAACATGCGATCTAGCCGTGTGATTGTAAAAGTGAAAAAAAAAACTTCTAAATTAATTTTTAAATCGCTTTAAATTACCTGTTTTATTGCTATTTATAATACCTACATAATATATAGAATAGTAGTTTGTTTATAACATACAAAAATTATAAACTTCTATATAAAAAAAAAACACAACCTAATTATGTAAGCTTTAAAATTTTAAATCTAAAACAAAATTCCTTTTTTAAATATTTCCAATGCTAAGATGCCAAAACTTAGTGTTACACCCATATAACTTTTACTAGCTTTGCAGTATGATACAAATATCTATATTATATTATACGGAATACGACGCGAGAACAATAATGGAAAAATATTTTTCCAAGCATTTTAAATTTTGATCGTGTGTAAAAACAAAATTTCTAGGATCAAAACGATTGCTAATCGAACGTGAGGATTGTTTATCGCACTAGTCATTATAGTATATTATATATTCCAAGAAAAAAATTAGTAGGTACCTATTACTTATAAATTATTAATTTCTTACAAATTATTATTTATATTATTTTATATTTCATATATCTGTTGAGGTTAGCGCGTTGGCTATTGTTGAATTCAAGATTTTTATAATTTTAAAATTAATCTGTATAATACGGTTATTATTTTGATATAAGTTATCGATTTCAGTTTTTTAAATTTGTATATACATTTTTAATGTCATAAACAAAAATTTCAATTTTATTATTTATTGACAAACATTTTAGATTTTAATATAGAAACCTAATAAGATATTTAAAATCGAATTTAAGGCCTGGAAAACTAAAAAAAGTTATACAATTTGAATATTTATAAATTTCTCAAAGAGCCAAGATAACGACATATATTTATGTAGTTATTTAGAAAACTTTAAACGGACTAACCAATACAATATTATACAAAAAAGAATGATCATATTGGTTAATTTATATGTCAATGCCGACTCATCATCGTTGAATATGTTTGTTTTGAATTTCTGAGATAAATATTTTATGAATTACGACAAAATAATAAAAGTCATTAAATAAATCGTTGTTATTATACGTTTGAATATTCAATGTCGTCTAGATTTGACTTTCACCCCCACTCCCCCCACACACACACCCAATGCAAATGGCTTTATACTTTATTTTAATTTTTAGTAAAAAAAATGTGTATTAGAAATCTCGTGTTAGATTTTCAAACCTTAATGTTAAAATTTTAACACGTACAAAAAAAGTTTTGAATGTATTTTCGATATTTTTTTAAGATAAAAGCAACTTATTTCAAATTTCCAATATTTCTATTCAAATACAAAAATTGTATTATACATACATAAATCGATAAAAAGTAGAAAATTTAAAATAGCACAAAAAGAACTAATATAAATATTTAACAAAAGATTCAAATATCAACAATTATTCATTTTTATATTGCAACCTATCATTATCATTTGAGGCTTCAAACTGAAGCACCTATATCTCATATTAAATCCTCGATTTTTCTCGTCCTATGTTTTTACATAATATTAAATTCTGAACAGAGCGAATAATGTATTTTTTTAAATTTTGGGAAAAGTTTTTACCTCACTTTTTACCTATCTAATTACTAATTATATAGAATATAACGAATAAGATCCACTTTTCTATGAGAAATCATCTTTGAAGTTTGATTTTTTTTTTACTGATTCAAAAGAATTAAGAAAAAAAAAACAAAAAAAATTAAAAATACTGCTTAGAATCTAAACAATGTATACGTATAAATGCTAAAAAAACTTAATGTATATATTTATTTAAATTTCTATAGTAATTGATTTAATATCTATGTCCCTTACCCTAAATTATTATGGATTCGTCAATTCACTTTTGGAACACTTACAGAAAATATAAAATATGAAAACATTTTAATCATTATTATGTTGGCAACAACATAAAAATAATAAATAACAAAATGTCTATTTTTATACTTTCCTGCTTTTCATTTTCAGTTTGAGAATAGAATATATACAGTTATAGGTAACTATTGTTATTAAACTATGTATAACATAGATTTACCTACATTCATTAGTCCAAACTTTAAATATAATATTTAAACTGTCATACACACCAAATTGTGATTTGTATTAATTCTTAAAACCAAACAATTAGCTATTCAATTAAATAATTTTATGAAATTTAATCTGGATAAATCATAACTGATATGCAATCATCTTGTGGGTTTTTTTTTTTTTTTTTTGGCTTAATCTTGGGACTGTAGAAGTAGATATTTTATCCAAAAACTTTCTTGCGTTATACATTTAAATCTATAGTACTAATAAAGTAGTAAGTATCATAGTATAATATATAATATATATATAAAATGTAACAAATACACATAATTAAAAATAAAAATAAACAGCATATTATATTATCATATTTTAAAAACAACTTACAAATAACCAATCCAAAATAGTTACTACATAACTATATTACTTAATACATTTAACAACTATGTAAACACAATGAAACCTGTAACAATTTTATAGGTTATCATAAAGATAGGTAGGTGACTTAAATTTAAGTAAAATATAAAAAATATACATAATACTAAACTTAAATGTTTAACATAAATATCTTTTAGTCTTTGATGATGCTTTTCAACAAATCCAAATTTAACTGCACTAATGTAATAGTTGTGTAAATCTTTGATAAAATATTTCTCTTTTCATCTTTGGACAATTTTGAATAGTCTAAATTATTTACTTCTACTTTGCTTTCTACAACAATTTTATCATCTAAAACTTTTTGCTCAAAATTGTGCTGTTCACGGGCATCATTGATGGTATTTTGAATGATGTTTACAAATTGTTTAGTTTTATTTGAAAATTCTTCACCCAAATTCAACTTTTCATTGTTATTGGTTGATAAAAAATACATAAGTGATATAGCGCTCAAAATATGTTCTTTAATATTTTCAATATTGCATCCAGGTTTATCAGGAATATTACAACATAATTGAATAAGTTCTAAAAGTCTTGTTCCTTGAAAATATCCAAGAACCTGATTTGATTGTAATTTTAATATAATCAGGTTTTTCAACTTAATTATCAATTGGTCTTTGATACAAGATTCCAATGGTTTCAAAAATGCATACTTAAGAACTACATACTGAGCATCACTGCTTAATTTATCCAAGAATATCATCAATGACTCAATTGATTCCTTCCTAACATTCAAATGTTCATTATATACTGAACTATGTGCAGCTTCTAATAAAAAACTTTCATGATATTTATTCAATGAATGTAATGGAATTTCATTATTTTTAAATTTTGTTAAAATTAATTTTGCAAAAGATTTCCCAAAATTATTATTGTCAAATACGGACATAGCTAAATTACAACATTTTTCTAAGACATAAAACTGATTGTAGATTTTAGGTCCCCATTGTATTCCAGTTTTAAAATATAGATAAAAAAATGAAGCCATGTATAATTCTTCTTCCTTTTCATCAAATTCATACTCAAGTAAATAAAAAGGATCATAAATTATGTTAGACAATAAGTTTAGATACTCAATGGGATCTATGTTAGCACGT
Source organism: Rhopalosiphum padi (assembly GCF_020882245.1). Taxonomy (NCBI): domain Eukaryota; kingdom Metazoa; phylum Arthropoda; class Insecta; order Hemiptera; family Aphididae; genus Rhopalosiphum; species Rhopalosiphum padi. The sequence goes on from NC_083598.1 coordinate 79,302,902, forward strand.
AACACTAAGAAAGCAATTCTAGAAAAATAATGTAGTATTGATTGTTCAAGTTGAAAATGTTTCTTTAGTTTTATTAAAAGTTTTACTATGCTTAGCAAAATTTCCTTTAAATTTGCAACGTTCATTTCATTTAAATTATTAAAAGTACTAATCAACAAATATTCTAAAGATGTTCGATTTGGATTTTCAGTATTCTCTAAAACAGTTACTGCGATTAAAACAGATGATGATAATTTACAATCATCCATTTCAATTATATCCAAAAAATCAAAAATTACCTCTTGATATTCTTCATTATTTGCCATTTTAAGTAACTGTTTTTCACAAAAGTTAAAATAATCAGGTCTATTTTTAAAATTTTCTTCTGTTAATCCCTTTCCAAGTACATCTATTACTTCCCCAGCATATTTTATATTAAAGCTAGTACTATTTAAAAATTCTGATGCAACATTTATGTTGAAATTCTTCATGCTTGACCGAAAGTTATCAAATTCTTTATTGACGTCCATTTTGTAAATATAAGTAAAAAACTTAGTACATCACGACACATCTAAAAGAAATAAATTATAACAATATTACCAGGGATATTACCTCATAAGTTTTTACGTAAAGAGTTTTGTTTATGGAACTTTATTTAAACATTAACCACAATAGGTAATTCAATGTTTGTGATTTCTGATTACATACCATTTTTACAGCTTTTTTTTTTTATCTAGGTAGTTATCAATAAAAATCAATTTATTAACATTTCATGAAAAATATAGTCGACAAGTTTGATTTTTATTTATTATAATTTATATTAACCTAATCTTTAAAATATGAAATAGAGTAGTTATAGAATATAAAATAAAAACTACCTTGCAAGGTATCTTATATACTAATCAGTCTAAGTAGTTACAAATATGAAATAATATTTTTTTTTAATTTTGTATATTTAATGCAATAATAATATAGTAATGCAATTCAACTTTTTAAGTTTATTACTTTTAAAATGTATGGCATATGTAAAATTAAATTACAGATGGGTTTGTTAATAAAAATAAAATACAGTTGTATGACTATGTAAATATTTTTTTTAAAGTTTTAAGTCCTTTATTTATTAGGACCAACCTATACCTAAAAAATTAAATTGATATGTAAAAGGTAAAGTTTTATCTCTTTATTGATACAATATTTAACATTAAAAATATCTAACAAATGTTTTTAAACATACCTTATTTCATGTTAAGTAGTTACTTTGTTTCTTTTATTAATTTCAAGCCCAAGGTGTCTACACTCGCACACCACTACTTTAAATTACTACTTAAATTACAATGACATTTGTTACAGTTGAACCACAGGATCGGCGCCACTGATGAAATTAATTTACTAATCCAAGTTAAATCGATTTATGTTCACAGATTTAAATTGCATTCAAAATTTAAAATGTAACTTATGCATACAATAATAATTTTTTATTTGAAATATACCTGACAAAATCAAATTTAAATAAATAACTAAAAATATATACAAACATTTAAACATGTCGAATACATTTTAATAATAATTTTCTAATAATCAGGTTAATTAATTTTCTTGTACATTAAACAATATTAAAACACTAAAAGTTTGTTAAAACAATCAAACAAATAAAAATATTGACAAAGAGAGCTTGCAGAATCACCACAAAATGCTTAGAATATAATAGTAATTTAATGTAAATAATGTAATGCCAGCTAATAACCACACAGTTGATACCTTAAAAATTAAATTTAAAAAAAATTCTTATACTGATATCAATTGATTTATTGCCGTGCAAGATTAAAGTTTGAGCCAATCAATATCTGGACATGGAAACAAATGGATAAATTAAATTAAATGGAGTGATGAAATCAAAAATAAAAAGATTATGCACCCAAATCACTTGAAATGCTTTCGTACACCGAGTGAAAATACTAAAGATGAAATAACCAACATGCATTATTACTGTCGGTTATAACTTTTTAAATGAAACGACAAACATTATACAAGTAGATGTTATAAGTATTTACCTGCTTTTGAAATAACTCTGCAAAACATGGCCAACTGTTGTTTGGACAATTCGGATCGTTAAATGAAATGGTTAGAAGATAGAACTAAAGAATCCTCGAAAGAATCCTAGAATAGTAGTACGTAAACAATTTATTTCAAAAACTATATTGTTTAAAATATTCAACTTTCACGAATAGAATATAGATTCATAAACAACAAGAAACTACTGCGAAGAGATAAGGGACAACACAGATAACGCCACTGCAGGAAGGAATGTGTGATATTGGAACTGAAATGCCAGCATTGCCAACGTCTTTTGCTAGTTATATCATATAGAATATTATGTTCTGTGGTCATATTCGACTTAAATTTTTAAAAATTGATATTTTATTTTTATCACATTTCGGGAAAACTATAAGGTAAGTTGAGGTTTGTGGATTCCCATTTCCCGGCCAGTTCGGCCACATGATAACAATCAGAAGTATATCTCCGAACAAAATAATGATATCGGGTCTGAAAATTATGCAAGTCTACCAACTTAGAAATATAAAAAAATCTCATTTTAATTTATGTATTTTAAAATTTCAATATCTTTGTTTAATTATTGTACGGTTTAAATAATATAAAAAGTTACTTACGAGGCGTTTTCAGAAAAACTTATTGATACTGTGAGAGATCGAGTGACAGGTATTAAAAACTAATTTATTCTTCTCAACGATCTGCATAAAATGTATGTTTTGGATTTGCCCAAAAACACAATACCTATTCAAAATTATTAAATGATCGTCGCACATCGAAAAAATGAAAACTTTTAATATCAACATTTTGGAAAAATGATACTACAACTTTAAAACGGTTTGAACAATGAATGATAGAACAGGGATGACAAATCCATGCACTCATGCAGCCCAAAGTCAAGGTAGTACTTAAACAATTTTGAGGGCACGCGAAAATTAAAATATTTTTTCAAACCAAATATAAACGAATTGGCATCAAGTATTAAACAAAAAATAAATCAAATTAAGAAAATCAATAATTAACAAAGTAATGTTATTATATTATGCACCTAAACTAACCTTTTTTATATTAATATATTAATAATCATACAATAAAATTACAATCATTTTTTTTCTTACAATATTAGAAATAATATAATATATACCTAGGTAATATTTTTCATAGCATTCTCCAAAAAAAAAAAATGTTGGTATGTAACGTTCTAATAATTTGCCACCCCTATGATAAAACAATTCAAAAAATACAAAAAAAAAAACATTAAGAAACCAAAATCTAAACTTGTTAAATTTTACAAAGATAATAAAATTACTAAGTGACTAGTGAGTTAAAAAAATAATTCAAATTTTATAAAATTAAATAGTAATACTTATTGATTATTAGTAGAACTTGTGTAATTTTGAAATATTTTAAACCAAAATCATTTTATTTACTAAATTTTAAATTTACATATTTAAATATTTTTAATTTTTGTCTTTCTATTCCATTTTATTGTTTCATGAAATTATTTATTTCATTCTATAACTACGATCTTAATTTATATTATTTTGACTCACATTTTTCATTTTTGCATAATTATGTGTATACAACAAATGATTTAACATTGTTTGGAAATTAAGCATTTCCTCAATCACAATACCTTACTAAAATTATAAGTGTAAATTAATAGATTTTTTTTGTTTAGACATACTATCAACACATAAGCATTTACTTATGCTGTATATGAATATGTTTACAATGTTTTAAATACATTAAAAAAAAAAAAACTACAACCTAAAATTCTAATTACTATTTCAGAATGTTATGCTTGTACATTTATCTTTATTACCTATATTTTTTCAACATGTGTAATACCAATAATATCACTAAAACCTAATTGCAGGTTTTTGTCATTTAACACTTGATGTTTTTAGACTTTTTAAATTAAGAAAAACTGGTTATAGTTGAAGTGAATTCATCATATTAATTATGAGAAAAGTCACCAGTATAATACTTGTATAAAAATAATTACTTGACCTAACAAAAAAAAAATATTCTTATAATATACTATCAATTGAACTATGTAAGTAATACAAATAATATTTTTATTTTACCTCCTTTTTTACAAACATAAATTATTTATCCTAGAATTATAAATCTTTGTTGTTTTTGATCTGGCTCGTTGTCTGATTTTAACATTCGAGTATCTAGTTTATTGTAATCACAATTCCTGCCAAACATTTCTAAATTGCAAATACTTTGCGCAGAACGCCATCCAACAAAACCTAATAACACATTTTGACTAAAATATTTCCTATTAACAGAAGTTAAAAATTTACCCGATGACGTTATGGGAACGCACATCGGTGATGGTACTGCTTCGATCAACGGTTGAATAATATCTTGTTTACGTAGTTTCTGTCTTCTGAGATCAATAAAGTTTTCCGGTAGTCCTAAATTGACAGCATGTTCGCTCCATATCTAAAAACATTTAACAAATTGGTGACTAAAAATTGAATTTCACATGCAAATTTTGCAATTATATAATCAGTTTGGTGTCTTACTTGATATAATTCTATCAATATAGTATATTTCATTTCGTAAAATATAATCAACCTGTCTGCTTAGTCGATCGTACATTAATTACCCTATTTGTATATCTCGTACACCATGGGTCGCGTTCATGTAAATATTCAATTATAAATAAACAAAAACAAATCAAAATGTATTATGTTTTATATTTATATTTTATTATATAAAAATCAACAGCGATTCGACCAGCAACAATTGGAGAGGTGGAACATTGCACTACGAAACGCTGTGTAAAAGGTCCAAGTATGAATGTATGAAGAACAAATTTCATTTTCAATAATTTGGTAGGTACTTTTTGAAGCCATGTTTGGCATAGTATTTACCTCGGAGTTAAAGATCTTAGCGACCTAGGTTTTTAGTATTAAATAAAACCTGTATGTTGATACATTCCAGTATAAAAAACAATTTTCTAGCTAACTCATTGATCAAACATCAAATCCTGTTAGGCTGTTGAGTGTAGATAATATCTACCTAGTGATAGCGCTGATAGTCCACATACCATGGGTGATTTTCTTGTCGGCATAGACGCTCAATTTGACACGACATTATGGCGTATAACAATGCTTTAATAATATTATTATTTATTAATTATTACTATTATCATTATGATTATTAGGGTCTCAATTTTTATTGTGCGAGAATATAATATTATAGAATACACTACATACACACAATATGTATGGCGTATGCATACCTAATTTAAAATAAAAACTTTAATATACATGATAGGTAATATATACCTTTTCATATAAACAATTATCTACCTACTTGTACAATGGTATAAATTGTAAGGTAGGTTATCACCCTTATAAGGTACCTATTTTTAATTATTTTCTTATTGTTTTAATGAAATATTCCATTTTTTAGAATAAACCTTTTAGGTTTTAAAAGGATAAAATAGTATTACGTAGTACTAGATCTAATTTTATTTATGGTCAGTTCCCATTTCGCCGCGTTACCATTTCACCGAATTTATTTTTCGAGTAATTTAATATAACTTGTAAGTTACAAACTACATACTAATTAATTATATATTAATGTATTATGTATTTATTTACAATTGCATACCCCATTATAAGGTACTTTTTATAGTCATAACTCATAAATAAAAAAATCGATATTTGCATAATAAAAATAATCATATAAAATAAAACACTTTTTGAGCTAGTTGAAATTATTAGTTGTGTTTAAAAATAACTGACATTGTCCAAATAATCAATCCAATTCATCTGTGGAGGGTTTCTTGTCAACTTCTTTTTTGTTCAACCTTAGTGTATTTAATATTTATTGTAAATTGTTTCAACTTGTTTTCCACATTTGGATAGTTTAGTATTATGATCGTTTCAAATGATAAATATTTCATTGTGTATTTTTATCACTTTATCAATCACAAAATTCATAACCATATTTTAATACAAAAATAATTTGAGAATTATGCTGCGAAACGGGACACGACCGTCCTTAGATAGTAATAGATTAATATATTATAAAATAAGTGTTGTACTAAATAGTGTCTTAAATTGCAAGTAATCATTAAAATCATGTTTTTAAAAAAATGGTAAGATTACAACACTGATCTTTGTAAATAGAAGTTGTCTAGTGTACATCGTCATTAAGTACAAAATTAATGAAATTATTAGCACTACACTTACTTTTTCCACGTTATTTTTTGAATAAAACCCCCACCGTTCTGGCCATCTAGCTCGCAATTCATTTTCTCTGTTTATTATAATTTTCCTGTGACGAAAAAAAAAAACTAGACAATAATGGTAAAAAATTGAAAATAAAACACTATTAGTTTTTAAGTACGATTCACAAGATTTTTATTTTTTACTTACAACCTGCCATCACATTGCACCTTATCAATCTTTTTATTTTTTCTCCTTTCCTGCTGTTGCTGTTGCTGGGGTTTAATATTATTAGTTTTATTATTACTACTGTTGTTATTATTATTATTTATCTGTTTTGGTTCTTTATGCAACTCAGAGTTGGACATTTTCACTACAGTGCCGTACTGCTGTTGTCTACGATAGTGACGCCACTTTCACGCGAAATGTGTATTATTGTAATAAAACTATACGGAACAAACAACAAGGGTACCAGCCACTATACCATGTTATTGCGTGTATACAATATTATATAATAAAATTTAAGTCATTGACCCAACGTGTTGCTAAGAAACCACACCCACTAAAAATACATATTAGTATCTCATTTATCAAAATTGACATCGTCATCGAAGTTTACCATGTATTACACAATATACACTAACGGTACCAAATTCGTACCCAAAGTAGAATATTTGAATTATCTAACATTTTGGGTGAATGGGTAGATGAAAATAATTTATGTTATCAAATTAATACTATAACTAAGGTTTCATACGTATTAGTATTTTGAAGGTTATTATTTTACATTGATTATCGTCATGATTACTAAGCCATATTAATATATACTAGCAAAATCAAAAATTAATGAAATAAAAATTCGAAAAGTTTATTGTAAATTTAAAAAGGTAAGTATTAAATAATTACACTGTTGTATAATGTTAATGTAAATATATGATTAAGGATACAGATAGAAGTAATAAGAGTATACTGGGTATTTTTTAATCACGTTGGTCACTAATGGATGTGTTAATGTTGCATACGAAAGACGATTGTTAATGGATCCAATGAAAATGCCATTGTTTATGTATATATGTATAATATAAATTGAATAATATGTAAAAGTTTCAAATACTTATGAATTATAATAAAAATAAACTAAATGGCAATCTTTAATTTAAATATCGAATTTTGACCAAATTTGAAATTAAAATAATTAAATGTTTATTAGAAAATCAAGTTCTTATATTGTTATAGAATTTTGAATTTTAGTATGAACTAACTACTTACGAGTAATTTTGAGATAAATTTTCAAGAATAAGATAAAAAAAAATTAAACTTTTTTTAAATACAAAATAGATTGCAAATTCTCATAATTTTGGCTAATTTTGTCGAAATTTGAAATTCTAATGCTTATTATAAAACAATTCTATGTATGAATTTTTAATATTTTTAAATTGCTATAGTTAAAATTATAAATAACTTTTTATCGAGCTTTTTGAATAAGTAAAAGTTTTTTTATCGACAATAAAAATTGAAAAATGTACTTAACAATTTCTCATATATATATATATATAAAACATATTATATTCCATATAAACAGCTATTACAATAAAACAAAATTGTAATATTTTAATATATATCATATAGAAAATATAATAGTAAAATAAATTTTTGTTGAAAATTACAAGTATGGTTATTTGTTTTTGAATTACAACAAAATATATAAAATGTATATTTTATTTAAATTTATTATATGCACTAGTTGTAAAGGTAAGACAAGAATACAATTATAATATAATTTTTATATTTACACATAATAAGTGCTGATATATTTTTAGATATTTATGGTCTTGGTCGTATACATGATATACTGCACTAGACTTGTATATACATTTTATAAGACGGTGGAAAATGTTGAGATATTTCTAACACGAAACTTCGTTTAAAAATAAATTACATATATGCACTTTATCCACATATATTTTAATAAATAAAACGAATATACTGCAACAACATCAAATTAATTCGGCGGCAATCCACAATTTGTAAATATTATAATATATAATAAATAGTACTCGTACGTTCAACGACCCGATAGATGGATAGCGTATTATCAAAAAAAAAAATTGAAAAAATGTATTACATTGCTTCTATATTTTTTTATATTTATCTTATATATCTGTATATTATATAACAATATACGACACTAATATTCATTACATAATGTGTTTACGATCGTTTATTCCGTGCGTCAGAGATCGCATGTTTACAAGTTGTAGTGCAGGTTGCAGTCTGTGTAACGCGTGCAGTGGTACTGCTGTGTGTAAATAATTGGTAAGATAATAATAACTCTGAGAATTACCTTAATTCCGATATATTATACTTATACGTGATTATATGTATTTAAATGTGCATTAAAAAATATTTCATTGGGACTACGTTTGTATACCTATAATAAAACATTTGTGAACAAATTATATGTTTAAAGTTAAAAGCATCTATGCCATCATATTATAACAATATTAAACTTGAACACAAAATATAATAACTAATGATGGTATTTTCAATTTTGAATACCTATTCAAAAATAAAATTAATACAACAACATATTATATAATCGTTTATTAACTACACGTCTATACGTATACACTAATGAAAAATATTAAGATGGGTTCATGCATTTTTCTCAGAATCTCGTAATATAGAAAAAAAATAATTTTTGATGATACAATAAGGTCACACGGCGTAATGAATAGGCCATTTAGGTACACCGCTGTCTTGTTAATTTTTTCAGTAGAACAATTTTATATATAAGTAAGTACGTGAATAGTTAAATTTACTTATTGTTTTAAATGGTACGCAAAAATTGGCGTAAATTATAAAATATATCAGTCGCCTACTCGGGGGATCAGAATTAATGGTTTTTAGTACAAATCATGCTTATAATAAATATTCTTTGTACTATAAAAATTATAGTATTAACATTTTTAATTTTGATTAAAAGTCGCAAATTTAGAATTCAATGAATAATATACTTATTTATTGCGAATGAATAATCAAAGTTTTAAATTGTTTAAAAAAATCAATAAATAAATACACTTTTAGATTTTTAAATAACGTGAAAAGTATATTGGAAAAAAAAATGAATACATTATTTGGCTACCCTATATACCAACTGAAGTCTGTAAGTATAAAAGTTTTTTTTTTTTTTAAATGAGGTAGAAAAAGAGTTTGTTTGTGCGAGAAAAACCATATACAATATGACTATACCCCACTTCAATAATTTTCTGGTGATTTTCATACACTGTTACACTGTGTCTAACTCGGAGCTGCAGAAAAAATAATGGTTTTTCGTTTTAGTTCTCTTTGTTATAAAGATGGTTTTTAAACTAGTTATAATCAAATCGTAAATTTATATATAAATGTAACCCTTTGCAGCCTTTAGAGTCTTTGATAGGATACATTTTCACTCGTATGAATATTTTATGGATCCCTTTTTTTTACAGTATATTATATTATATTAATGTATGCACGCTTAAATTAAATATTTTATTTACTCATACATAATATATATCCGTTATATTGGTAAGGCGTCGCATCATAGGTTCCCGAGTATACTATATACACATATTAGTATAAAATATAAAATCAAAGGTTCATTTATTTGTCCCCCCAATAAGTTGGGAACCACAACTTGCGTTTATTATATATGCACAAATCGAGTAGCTCGAGTGTGAAACATTTTCAAACAAACAATTATTATTTAATAAAGAATGATTTTTTTAATTTTTAAAATTCAATCTCACTTGTATGCAACGTATTACAGGACAAATATAGATGCTGTATTCGAATTTTTATCAATGTACTGTAAGTACGTAAGATAACATAATTTGTATTTTATCATATAATATATAGATATATTATATAATATAAATAAATTGAATTTATAAAAATAACAAAAAAATAATAAAAAACTTGATTTATTTTAGATCTTTTAGGTACTTTTCATATTATAATTATACCATTGGTTTGTGACTTAAAATTAATTATACCATATTATTTGTTTCATAAATTAAACAAATTAATATCATATATCTTTTTAGTTGCATGTTTGAAATTTTTTTTCTTTTCAGTATTTAATAATTTATTTAGATATTTTCAACTAAATTTTTAATATACATGTTTAATAGTTTAATAATGATATAATTTTTTTTTATTTATAATAAATGTTTTTAGAAAACATTATTATATATATTATGTATACGAAATTTTTTTAACAACGATTAAATTAATTGTTGGTTTTAAGTAATATTTCTATTTTTAGGTTTTTATATATTTTTTTTTTGTATAGTATATCTATACAATCATATCACCTCGCATGATCGAATCCCATTATAAAACGTATAAGCCAATTAAAAAGTTTAGTTATCTAAGTATGTTTAGTATGTACAATATCTAAGTGTATATCTAATATAGTTAGTTTATAGTTATTACTAAATTAAGTATGTTAGTATTACCTAATGTGTAATTTGCGATTTTAACTGCCTTTTATTTATTTAATTGAAATTTGATTAATTTGTTATTATTTAAATATAAATATTAAATTAGTTTACGACAAAGTTATTATCTTATTATTTAACTATGTTCTCTATTGTCTACTATAGTCTAATATCTATATATTTATAAACTATTTTGATTTAACCTTGTTTAATTTGAATTCTGAGCTCTATTAATACAATAAATTGATTAACAGATAAAAATTAAAATGATATACAATTATTATTTAGTATTACAGAAGGCTATATTATTGATTGTTACAATGCTATGTTAATTTCGGATTACTAACAGACATGTTTGTATAAACATTCGATTAAAATAATCGGATAATGTTTTATATTACCTATCAGCTATCAACATAATATTACGTATAAGTGATTTAACAAAAAATTGTGTACAGATACTATTTACATTTTGAATTTGTAAATACAACGTCTGTTAAATGTTAAGTTCGTTAGCGATTTCATCTAGTAAACTAAAGTATCATGATATTCAATGAGGTTAAAACTTAATGAGTATCTAAAACGGCTATAACCTATAAATATTGTCTTTTTACCATACATTTTTATTACGTGACAACTTATTATAACTGCATCTGTTTGACCAATTTAGCTTTACGCAATATGCATTCCATGTGATATAATAATAATTATTATTAACATCATATAAAATATTAAAATTATTTTAATAATAAAAATGTAATAATTTTATTATTACGCAGCAATATACGAGTATATAGGCTCATTTATATTTGTAAATTATTTTACTAGGTAAAACTATAAATATAATTTAAATTATGTATACCTAGTGCATATAATTATATAATATTAATAAATGCATTTATTCAACGAACGTATTTACAAGTAGTTAATAGTAGTACACTAATGTATTAATTCATATTACATATTGTGGATAATTAATAATTAGTACAAAATAGTTCGATGGTTAATATTTCTCAAAGTAAGTTTTTAGTTAGTTTTTTAAGTTTTAGTTTTTGCTTATTTATAGATAAAAATAAAAATATTATCGTATACATATACTTTATATAAACATACATATTTACATGTTTTACATAGTACGAGTACATATAGTACATATATATATTTTTTACTACCACTGTACATTTTTTACTTGGAAGAAATAATTGTAATGGTTTTCTGCACCAAGAACCAACTAATAAAACTAGTGTCCAGTTTATATCGGTTACGGTGCTAGCCTCACTGAATATATATATTTTCAGCAATTTTAAAATCTTAAAGTTGCAATTTAAAACAAAATGTTTGTATTGAATCCAATTAAAGTTATAGTACTATTGCCCTCCTCTAAAAAAAAAACCCACAAACAATGAGTTCTACCTTATTATAATATTATTATACATGACGGTCGTTCACGACTACTGTATATATTTTTTAAATAACTATATGGTAGCTACCGTTGCAACTAAATTTATCGAACGATGCAAAGTACATAAATCGCACACGTAAGTATACATAAATTATATTTTAATAACAATATAGTGTTGATGCATGATAGAAAGTAGGTACAGAGTACAGTAATTGTCACGCATATTTACGACAGACAGTTTATGACACATTGTCTCCTCGTTATATTATAATAATACCTGTAATATAATACGAAAATTTGCAACGAGTATACACTGTACGCGTAGGTATATATGATATACTATATTATTATATTTATGTATAATGGATATATAGGTATACACACAAGCATAGGTATACAGCAAACAACAACAAAAATAATATGAAGTTATACTTACGATTTTATAATATGATTCGACAGTTAATGTCGTTGTCTCTGATGATGAGACAACGGCAGTAGGTACGCATATTTTACTTATACGAACGGATGTAAGTTAGAACGTCTTCTATGCGTCCGTAAGTACATATGTATATATAATATTATATATTATATAATGGTATTTTACGCCACTAGTACTGTATTAATAATACTACAGCCATATCGTATATTATAATGACAAACTTTAAGATAATCGTTTTATTCACAAAAAGAATCTGTTTTTTATTTTTCATCGATACGTCTGGAGGCACTCTTGCGAGTTGGTCTGAATAATTGGATGTGATATTCATTGATTGTTTCGTGTTTTTTATCCTGTATTTTGAAAGTCTACTAGACGAATATCATAACAACGATCAGTCTCTGCAGACTATATTATATAATAATATATACTTACATACAACTACACTATTGTACTATACATAATATACGCGTATTATTGTATACGAATCATGAGTATTACACGGAAAATATATTATATTTTGCTCACACCTCGACAAAAATTCGCAACTATTATTACTCACGTATATAATTTAATCGATTTTTTTCAGTTACGGTATTGTAAATTGTAATAATAATATATTATAATTTATAATCATAATATAATCTTGTGTAAGTTTGTTACATACTAATTGAGTCACATGTCTAAACGGGAAAAAATAATGTACTAATTGAGTCTGCGCTTAAGAAAAGTAAAATATAAATATCGACCATTTCCTGTTTAACCGACAGCAGAGGTCGCTCTGTGTGAACAATAAATATCAACCACCTTAAAAAGCTGAATCATATATATATATATATTACACACATCAATTGCATGGATAATTGTATAATAAAATTCATTACAAAGGTGTTGGTTTTTTTTTAATTTAGTGGACTCGATTCATATGCAACTCCTATAATAGTTGCACTACTCCGTTCGATTCATATGCATGCGTGTATAATGTGTTATCACTAAATGTTAAACTATGTAGATCCGTGCATTATATTATATACACTATACCAGGGGCCCCCAATTAATATTTTTGAAGGGCCACATTAGGGATCTGAAATTTTTTTATGGGCCATCAAAATTCTAAGTACATATTTACATTATTTAAAAACCAATAATATTTATCAAAAATAATAATTTACAATAATAACACATATAATGTTGTCGTAATATGTGTTATTTATTATTTGTTTACGGGCCGGATAAAATGTGTTCGCGGGCTGTATACGGCCCGCGGGCCGCCATTTGGTGACCCATGCACTATACATATATATATGCGGCTTTGTCAAGAATCAATGTAGAGTGTCTTAGTTATATATAAGTGACTTGGAATTTTGACAGTATATCTGTATCATAATGTAAGTGCATATTAAAAAAGGATTTTGAAAAAATTACATTTTAAAGAATGGCTTACACATTTTTTTCGAAAAACAATGTTTTTTTGTTTATAAAAGTTGCCATTGACTACATAAAATGAAATTGTTATAAGAAGATACATTTAAGACATGACATATAAAATACATTGTATTTTAAATTTGTTCAATTCCACGTCCATTTAACTGGGTATCACCCATTTAATTGAAAACGGTATTTCACATTTTGTTTTGTTCGATAACAGTTCGGTTGTTTAGATATATTTAAACGTTACTTTACGAATGTTTCAGTTAACGGTTTTCGTTTCAACAATAAATTCGCCATCATAGACAGGTGAATGTTTGATTTTCGTTTATCACTTTAGTTATAAATTAACATTTTTCACTAAATAATAGCGTTTAATTATTTAAATATAAATTATAATTTATAAGATACTCTTTTTCGTAAAGTTTTGAACAGAAATATTAAATAACAAATTAAACAAAGTTTGAATTATATATGAGCCGTCATTTTTAATAGACAACGGAGTGCACGAAGACAACTATAGTATAATATATACTGTATATGCAGTACAAATATAATATAATATACTATATTATATTTAAATTACGGTATGGTTTAAGTTTGAATTTAATTTAAAATGAAACTTTGTGAACCAAACTCCAAAGTTGAAGTCGGAGGTGGGCGAATAATATATAATAGTCTCGCGCTCGGCTGGTTTTGACGGCACCTGCAACAGCAGTAACATCGCTGCCGACGGTAATATAGTATAATATACGGAAACTATCTACCATATTATACCACACGTCTATTATTAATTTATACAATGCCCCGTCATATTAATCTGCTATGTCATTCGTGCGTTTAAGGAGAGACGTTTCAGTTGTTTTCTAGTTTCGACCGACCTCAGAGGTCGAGGGCCTTGTAAGTGTCAGACTTTGTCGAGGTTATAATATTATGTGCGTGTTATCTGTACAAGATATACCTAACCAACTTCTACACTATATAATAAAATGTTAAAACAAACCAATAGACACAAATGTGTTCTTATACCGTAAACGGCCAATAAGTATTTACATTCAAATACCAATTAATATTTAAATAATGATTAATGATTATACAGGGTTATTCGAATGATTAATTTGGTTTAAAATCCTTATATATTATTTATAGTTTTAAGGTTTACAGAAATATAATAATATTTCGAATCATTCATTTAATGGTACATACTACATATACATATTCTGTGTAGCTTCCTTTGGTTAACGAACGATATCTAGTTGGAACTCATGTTCCTTCCATAGATCGTATCCGTCGCAATTGATTACGCTAATTTTTAGCTCGTATTTGGTCGATGATAAATGATAATAGTGGCACGTATATAGTATCTTTAACAAAAAGAAGTAATCACCTGTCATAGGATCAGGTAATATGGAAAACAATGTTTAAATAATTGGATGATAATTTTGAATAACTCTGTATAGAAATGCAAAATTCAAAAACTTTCGAACACAATTACCTACATAATATTGAAATGTAAAAAACCAAAAAACATACATCGACGACTCATTTAAAGCTATCTTGTGGTTTACAAACGAGAAATATAATATTATACTGAAAGAGCGATTGCGATATAAGAGTTATTATATTTATAAATAAATAAAAATAATTAAAAAGCCGCTTGCAACGAATCGCCGCACTTTAAATTTGAAGCCGTTCTGTCTGATTTAATGCAACCTGCGTTCCTATGTATTTTTCTAGAGGTATTTATAATAGCCATTATACCATGTACGCATCGTTTACGCGTAATATAGGCTAAATAATAATACAAATGTGCACAAACACCGAAACGAACATAATATTATAGAGAATTGATGTAAATAATAATAATATCAGGTACGTAAGCTGCAGCCGTGAAACCAGATAGGAATGTGATATTATAATAATATAACGATGTACGACGTTTACTTGGTTTAAAGTTCGAACTATTTTTTAAAACATTATTCCGACACCTACACGCAAAACTTCTGTTTAGAAATCGACTCTTAAGTATGGCGATCGGGTGACGTGGGTTATCGTTTAAACGGCGTAAACTGACGGTGATGGCTACTATAGAGAGAGTATGGCAGTGTGTGTGTGTGTGTGTGTGCGTGAAAGATAAATTGAATAATACATATTTTGTAACACGCTTGGCTATTATATTATATGAATATAAACAAGTTTTATTTATGTACATATTTTGTACATGTGACGTTAAATAGGTGCGTGATATATGTTTTGACATTACACCCAGTTTTTGTTGAATTAATAATAGTAGTATTAACTAGACGTGTGGAATTTACAGGTAAAATTCTTTTGGTATACTTACCGATTGAATGTATGTAAATATATGTACAAATCTGTACGTTCAAAATTGGTACGAAAATTGTATAATTTTTTTTCTTTAAACTTTTATAAATGTAGTTTACGATTTATGTTAAATTACTTATTTGAAAAATTGTGTTAAATGAATAGGTATACAAATAAATATTTTCGTCTTATTTTTACAACTCATCTTAAAAACTGTTTATAGGAAACATGTGTAAATATCACATATAGGTTGTAGATATATATATAGTCATATCGAAAAAATAGTTCATTAGTAAGTACCTACCTAAGGAAAAGCTTTTATGCTGGTAAAAATATCTGAAACTAGAAATCAATTGATTAATAAAAGTATATAAAAATTATTTGTTAAAATGTACGTTTACTCATAAAATTAACTGAGTTGAATTTTTCTTATCCATTATTATTGTCAAATATCATTACCGCCAACAATTGACTTTACCATTGGTGTATATTTGTATATAAATATAATCATCATACGCTAGACTTACTTTATACGATAAGTAATAAATATTACGTAGATAAAATAACAATAAGAAAATTCAATATAAACTAACTGTTTTATCAAACTCAATTAGGTGCATTATGAAATGGAATTTATCTATATACATAAACATATAATTCCAAATCTGAGAATGAACTATATAACTCCCTATGTAGTGTTTATTATTTTATTTTTTTTATTAAATAATTGCCATATTTATTTAATGAGTACAATAAGCAATTTCATTAGGTGCATGTTTAAAATTATGCGAGAATAATTATTTATTAAATTAAGTATATGCACTCATTAGTACCCATTTTATGGATTAAATTAGTAAATATCTAGTCCAGATCTATTTAAGAGGTCCCCGGAGGTTATCAGAAGTTGTATGAGAGAATAGTGGATTAATACGTAAGGTAATTTAGGTTATAATGGTGGGTTAACTTTGAATTGAGTCAAAGGTAGTATGATTTAGTCAATGGAGTAAGCGTTGGTATTTTTAGGCATTGTGAAAATTATTATTTTTAACGAATAAATAAGGATCAGCAAAAATTGACAAAGCAAATTGATCGGAAGATCTCATTAGTTCTTAAGTTAGAAGGTTTGAAAGAACCTCATATGTGGACGCCATATCATAGGACCACACCGATCTTATTATAGATAAATTAACTATCTATTTATTATTTATTTTCGAACGATTATAATACCTATATGAATTATGAGGCCATGTGATATTATATATCCATATTTTTTTTATGAATTTAGTAATTATTCATATTATTGATTATTTAATTTACGTTGGTGTATACTAAGTATCTATTTATGTAGGGAAAATAATAATTAATCTTAACCTATCAGTTCAGATAATTTATTTTAATGTTTACATATACCTATATAACGGTATAAATCTACCTACTTAAAACATATTAATTAGTTTAACATTAAACTTAAGGTGAGTATTGACGTCTAATAAAAAACATATTGCTGAATAACAGATAATACTATAGGTAGTCCATATTAGATACGTGTATCTAATTTAAGATGATGCGTTAGTAATTGGTAGTTATTGTACTCAAGTAAAAATAATGATATATAGTTGTATATAAATGTTATAATAACAATTCACATTCATACAGCGTAGTTTTAAATTATTTGGTATTTTTATTTTTTGTACGTTATTGGACTGTTTTTTATAACATTAAGAATAGCGATGCGTAAAATTAATAATATGACTTATGGGTATTCTATTCACTTGCAACTCATGCAATTTATAAACAATGATTTACAATATGACTGTGACACGCTGTGACGCGTGAATAACGAATAACATTATGATGCGTCTAAACATTATTCAAACAATTAAATTTTTATAATATGGAAAAATAATTCATAAAGAGCATTAGAACATATAATTCTCTTAAGCATTTCAGAATAAGGTTATCTAAATTATAAATTATTTTAGTTAATTTTCTATATAACCATTAATTTAGTATAGTTAGTATAATAGCAACGATTAGTATAAAACGTGATGATAACTGAAGATAACCTTTTTATATAATTTATAAAACGATTGTATGTACAAAGAATCTACTATAATATATACAATTATTGAAATTTCTGTAAATCACAGGTAGTCGGTACAACCAAACAATTAACTATATATTTTTTATATTACAAAACCAATGAATAATGTATATGTTAGGTATAATCATCCACCATTACGTACAACTAAAAATGATAGAAAATGGCCCAAATTATAAATTTAACATAAAGTAGTCTTTGATTTTAAAATTTTATAATTTATATATTATTTTATTAATTATGTTTATTATAAAAGTAAAATATGTATATGGCATGTAATTATTTAAAAAAGTTCATTAATACACTGATCATAAGTTATTTAATTAAATTTAACATATAAATCTACCTACAATATTATGTTATTTATTATATATTTAAATATATAAATATAATTGTATATAGAAAGAGATGAATA